>NC_133035.1:16931538-17566153 GCF_048771995.1 Taeniopygia guttata | reverse complement strand
TGGAAGGACCAGGGTAGGTGCACACCTCTTCTGTTGCTCTGTGGTTAAAGGCTGGCTGAGATGATGGTTTGAATAGAAAACAGCAGCCAACAGAGTAGCTCACACATCCCTAGAGATGATCACTTCATGGTCTGGGGCATTTTCAGGGGCTGCTTCACTTCCCAGGTATAGGAAAGGCTGAGCCTGTCTGGGGCTGGGACACCTCTGCAGGGCTGTGTTCAGGACACAGGAATTCCATCAGAGCCATGCTTAGCCTTAGCTTTTACTGTAACAATTACAAGTGATAAAATACCAGTTTTCTCAATTTGCCTTCCCACAAGTTGGTTTAAAGGTAATGAAGGCAGATCCTGCTATAGCTTAGTGCATTACAAGCCAACTCAAATGACTCCCCACTGTCTTTTCATCTCCATGAGACTTTTAATGCCCTAAGTCTTTGCATGTCCTGGCACACAGCCCAATTGAAGCATGAGCTCCAACAGAAGTTTTACATTTAAAGCTGTTCTTTTGGCTTCATAAATTTGCAGATTGAGGGTGAGAGAAGCAATTCAGCTGTTTACTTGCAGATCTCCACCAGCCCTGCTGTGCTCTTGCCCTCGCCTCGGTCAGAGTTGTGTTAACAGCATTTTCCAATTAAAGTAGCAGCCTCAGTTACAGAAAATGCTTTTCCTATCTGGGAATGTATCTGATTTTACTCTTTTTTAATTACTTATGGAGCACAGGGGTGTTTTGTTTCCCACCCCTTATTATAATTAATCCACCATTTCTGGTGACAAGGTTGGCTTTCGTTGAATTTTTTATTTCTTGCCATTTCCATCAGCTTGTTCCAATACCACTCAGACTCCACATTACTGATGATGGGGAGACTGATGTGAGCAATCTGGCAAATATCAAGTGGACGAGCAATTCCTGAATTTCTGCTCACTTAGAGCAGGAAAAATGACACCTATTCTGGAGATAGCCCAGCCAGAAAATCTTAGAGCCATACTGTGTAAATTGTAGCCACTTCCCTGTCTGAAATAGTTCTGCTCTGAAAACTTGGCTTTCAAGACCTCCACAGCCAAGAAAAAAGCTTCTTCCTGTTACCTGAAAATTCCAAGTCTCCAAGAGAATCAATGGTAGCAGTTGAAACCTCCATCTTTCTTCACAGTGATGAGGTAAGAGCTTCTTTTTTGCCCTTCACCTCACTGAAAGGGACGTGCAACAAGCCTTGGTGCAACAAGCTCAGCAAGGCTTGTCCTGTGGGATGCAGTGAGATCTGTCTCTGGGATTTTCACTCCAGCCAGTTTTCCATAGTGGACCCCATTGTGACTGTCTTCTGCTTTGAACATGAGCATGGCAGTGCTTGGGCTGGGCCTGCAGGGCCTGGGGCAGCACCAGGTGCAGTGACAAAATCCAAAATCCCAGTGCTGATACCCTGTCCCAGGACGCCACAAAGCCCCTCTGTCCAACAGCATCCTCCTCCCAGAGTCTGGGCAGCTGCAGCTGTGCCCACCCCAGTGTCAGGACCCTTGCAAGGATGCTCCAGCCACAGACTCCCAGACAAGGAAGCAAAGCCTTCTGCTGCCCCCACGTGTTGCTTGTTCATTATTGTTGCCACACACCAGTAAAGACCTGGGAACACAATTGGGAAGCGTGAGAGAGGAGCTAGCACAGCTATGCAGCTCTGGAGGTCAAGGATCTTGCCTTGGAAGGCTCTTCTGTTCCTTCTGTTCCTCCCTCAAGCTCAGGGTGTTCCTTGTACTCGAAAAACTGCAAATTCAGATTGGGCCTGTTTGGAAATGAGATGATCTGGAGGCAGCAAAGCACAGAGGTGTCCTGGTCCCACCCAGGACGTGTGTGAGCCCTGGGAGCTGGCCAGTGATGCCGAGCGATATCGGATACGGCACAGAGCATCCAGGAGCTTTGGCTCAGGCCACGAGGAGCACAGAGCAAGAGACAGCTCTTGGCAGGCTCAGCTCACATGATAAGGTCATTGGAAAGACAAGTGATGCTTTCATCAACCTGCCTCTCCCCAGAATCAGCACCAGCTCAAGCAAGGGCTCACTCTGTGCTCCTGCAATACTCCGTGTAGTGCCAAGGACAAAAGCTTTCTCCCAAATAGGTTAAAGCTGCTTTTCCCAACCAGTGTCCCAGCCCCCAGCTCCCATCCTTCCTGGCCCTGACAGGTTCCAGTTTTGAACCACTGAACAGACCCTCTTGGAAAGGTAATTTTCTCTCGGGATCAGTGGCACCTCTCAAGCTGAAGGGAGAGCAGGCTGTAGTTGCTGGCTCTCTGCTGCTTCCCAGCAGTTACAATTAGGGATCTTGTGGTTTTGTCCTTCGTTGGGGTAGCACATGCTAACTATTCTGGAGAGCATCAATCCCAAAAGCTGCCTGAAGCCTGGGCTGACAGGTTGGTAGTAGCAGCCAAGCTCTCTCATGGAACCAGTCTGTGGCTGGGGAGGTCCCAGAGCAGTGTTTCTGACCATCCCTAGCACAGCTCCTTGGAATGGTAGGGCTGGCTCTTTGCCATCCTTTCACCAAGAGCCTTTTTGGAATGGCACCATGAAGAGATGGGCCATGGAGCGATTCCTCAGCTCAGATTGTCCACAGACTGCCCTGGACACTGCCTGGAGCTCTCAGAACATTTGAAGGGAGCAGCACTCGCTGGCAGGGCTTATGTGCTCCTACAATTGGGGATTGCAAACACATGCTTCAGCTATGCAAGAAATCCTTGACTTGTTCTGAATGCAATTCTGCCTGGGTTTCTTCCCAGGAACATTCCTGTTCTTCACAATTTACCAGTTGCAGGAAGGGAGAAGGGGGAGGAGGAGTTTTAGGAGTAAGGGAGAGGAAAGGGAACAAATCTCAAGGAGCTTTCCCTCGCCAAATTTCTCCAGAAGGACAGGGTGTGGAGCATGGACTCCAGAGTCTGGGACAATCCCAAGAAAATATGAATTACAAAATTAAAACCACTTTTAATTAGTCATTTGTTTTTATAGAAAGAATAAGTCTGTTCTTCTGAAGTAATTCAGTGCCTGCTATCACACACACCAGGCAGCCCTGCCAAATGGAGCTGTGTGATAGAAGGCAAGCCCAGAATGAGGGCTCTGAGCAGAGACACCTTATCTCCTCCAGGAGACAGCAGTGCCATTCAGATCTGCATTCTGCTTCCCCAGATAAAAGTGCCACTCCTGAGTCACTGCATACGTGAGAGAGTTTCAAATGTAGTCCCCGTAGGTGGGAGTAATTTGATGTCTGAGATGAATGATGAGGCTGGGCCTTCATTGTCACACCTGCTCTGTTCCACACAGGAGAGGAAGCGTGAGAGGGTGGAGGCAGGAGCTGTTTCTGCCCTGGGAGAAGCCAGAGGTGGAGGGTACCCATCTCCTCACACCCTGGCTCCAGGTGACAAATCCCTCTTCTCATGGAGGGACACAGTGGCTGTCACTGCTGCTGGGGCTGGGGTGGCAGTGGGTGGGGAAGGCTCTACCCAGGCTGGCCCTGAGCAGAGAAGGTGTCACACAGGCTCTGTGCTTCTTTCCAGGTGTCACCACCTGAACCATCAGCTCCTTCCTGCAGCCTGAGACCCTTCCAGGGCAGTCAGTTACAGAACTTGTGCTCCGTGGCACTCTGGGACCTGCCAAGCTACACAAGCTCCAAGGGGAGAAAGCCTTAAAAGAGGCAAGGTGTAACCTGATGCTACCAAACTTGCACTCTGAGTAAACTCCACAGCTCAATTAACTCTATTAAGTATTTACCTATAGTTAATTTAATTTAGTTGAGTTTTTCTCCCCTGTGTTGGGTGCCTACTGTATCAACCTCTTAAAATCACGGCTGTGTGTATAATTCAATCAAATGTACCTGCAGTACCCACATAAACTGAGTCATTTCAGGTACCAGGGAGAGGTTTATTTTGTTGTATTTGGCTCGTGCTTCTGACTTAACACAGGGCTGACTCCACTAAAATTGGTTGTGCTGCATTAGTCCAAAGCCAGAGCAGAGCCCAGCTTTTATTCATTATTTGCAAGAGAGACATCATAATTTCAATAATGCCATGTCCAGAGTATGAGTGGGGTTTGCTCCAGCTGCCTTCCCAGTCTCACACTAGGGAACAATGAAATGAAGGTAAAAAGGAATATTCGTCTTTTTCTCTTTTTGTGTGTATAATTCAGAAATACCAGCAGATTCCTGTTGCCTCACAGTGCTGTATAGGAGCCTTTCCTAAGTACCTGCTAAACTAAACAGGAGTGATTGGTTGATGTTAAGGAGGTGCTCAAGAAGTTTTTCCTGAAGTTCCTCTTTTCCCAAGGGTGGAGAGCAGCCTGTCACTGAGTGAGAGGTTTTATTGCACAGCTTAGAATGCAGCTGAAAGAGAAGCAGAGAACAACACAGGGGATGTGAGTCTGACACTTCTCACACTTCTCAAGTGAGCCTGAAGAAAGAGGGACAAATCCCAAGTGATGAGGAAAACTGCAATTCTGGGTGTGAGCAAGAGCTCCCAGGAATCGCAGGGACACAGGAGAGGAGCCCTGTTCTAGATTATTTGGAGATTCCCAGCCAAGACCTTCATGAAAGTTTTGATTCTTTATCACAGGGATTACGCTGGGAAGCAGCTGGCATGGATGTGAATTCCAGCTGGTGCCCAGCACCATGGACACACTGCTCTTTGGATTGAGTGCAAATGAGCAGACTCAGCTCTGACACCCTCTGTGTTGATCTAAGTCAGGGCAGGAGGATTCTTCCTGAAATTCAGGGCACAAATGACCCTTGTGTTGATTGAGTGCAGATAATAACTGAACCACTGAGCTCTCAGACAGACTCTGCTTGTTTGGGGCTGTGCAGCTCTCACAATCTGTCTGCTAACTACAAAAATATTCCAATTATTTGGAATGATGACATCACCCATGCAATTGACCCAGATCTAACATCAGCACTCCCACAAAACAGTTATTTCTTGTTCAACACTATTGAGGACAGTAATCCAGCCCAGACTGAGCCCTGGCAGCAAAGTCTGGTCAATTCCCCCACATTTCCAGCATTTCCTCAGTTTATTTTCCAGGTTCGACAGGTTACCCTGAGTAACCTGGATCTGTTTGACAAAACGTGATTATTTCTTGTAACTTTTGAACCTCGGTAGTCACAGAGGGGCTCCGAGTGGCTCAAGAAGGGTATTTTGGCACCTTTCATCTACTCCCCATGCTTGTGAAGCCCTCACCAGCAGACTGAGTCCATCCTCTGTTGGGCCAGAAAGCTGCCCAAGCCCAAAGCCATCTGTTCCTGGGATGATCTGGCCCGGGGATGGAGGGAAGGAAATCCTGTGACCTGCTGGGAGATGGGGAGCTGGCTCAGCCACAGCCCTGCCTGGCCACTCTCCCAGCACCCTTCCATCCCTGCCAAAATCCCTCAGCCCCACAAAGGTGTGTGGGCAGGTAAGAGCTGTGAAGAACAGCTGTTGCTTAAAGAAATTCTTGATGCGTGAAGAGCCTTCTTTCCTCTCAGTGTGTCACATTTAGCAGCTGATGTGTCTAATCCAGGGGTGGCCAGAGCTGGAGAGGAAATGCTCTCCCCTCTTGCCTGCAGCACTGGGGTGCACAGGGGGAGGCAGAGGGATGGCCAATGGCTGCACTCAGCTTTAATTTCACTTAAAAGCGGCTTTGTCCATCACCTTTAGGGCACAGAGCAGCCAGACCCCGGGCTGAGCCTACCCCAGACTGTCCCTGCAGGAGATTTTCACCCTGTGGGCACCTCAGGGAGTGCCTGCTGAATTCTGACAGCTGGCAAGGAGGACATCATTTGTCCTGTCCCTGCACCCCAGAAAAGCTTTGAATGTGGAATTTGCTAGCAGTGTGTCCTGAGCTTGTTTTTTAAACATCAGCCATGAGTCAGGGTTGGCCAAGGCAAACACTGCAATGTGGAGCACAGCTGGTCAGCTCTGCAGACACAGTATGGTAGAGAAATACGGACACATTGTAAAATTGACATATTGTAATATTGACACATTGTAATACTGACATATCTGTTATTACATATTGACAATATAATAACTGAGATGTTACTGTAACACAGGGCTCTGTGTCCTGTGTTACAGGACCCCTTGTACGGCTCTGTGGCGTGTCCTGGGGCAGTGACACCTCGCCCATGGCTGTACAGGTGTGTGATGTGACCTGTTGTTCAGGTGTGTGACATCAGCTGTCGTTCAGGTGTGTGAGCTGACCCATTGTACCGGTGTGGGACGTGGCCCGGGGCAGTGGCACCTCACCCAGGGCTTTGCAGGTGTGTGATCTGTCCCTCAGTTCGGGTGTGTGACCTGATCTCTGTTCAGGTGTGTGATATGTCCCTCTGTTCAGGTGTGTGACCTGTCCCTCTGTTCAGGTGTGTGACCTGTCCCTCTGTTCGGGTGTGTGACCTGTCCCTCTGTTCGGGTGTGTGACCTGATCTCTGTTCGGGTGTGTGACCTGTCCCTCTGTTCAGGGTGTGACCTGATCTCTGTTCGGGTGTGTGACCTGTCCCTCTGTTCGGGTGTGTGACCTGATCTCTGTTCGGGTGTGTGACCTGTCCCTCTGTTCAGGGTGTGACCTGTCCCTCTGTTCGGGTGTGTGACCTGATCTCTGTTCGGGTGTGTGACCTGTCCCTCTGTTCGGGTGTGTGACCTGATCTCTGTTCAGGGTGTGACCTGTCCCTCTGTTCGGGTGTGTGACCTGTCCCTCTGTTGTGTGTGTGACTGATCTCTGTTCGGGTGTGTGACCCGATCTCTGTTCAGGTGTGTGACCTGTCCCTCTGTTCAGGTGTGTGACCTGTCTCTCTGTTCGGGTGTGTGACCTGATCTCTGTTCAGGTGTGTGACCTGTCCCTCTGTTCGGGTGTGTGACCTGTCCCTCTGTTCGGGTGTGTGACCTGTCCTTCTGTTCAGGTGTGTGACCTGATCTCTGTTCGGGTGTGTGACCTGTCCTTCTGTTCAGGTGTGTGACCTGATCTCTGTTCAGGTGTGTGACCTGATCTCTGTTCAGGTGTGTGACCTGTCCCTCTGTTCGGGTGTCTGACCCGGTCCCCCCGAGCGCTCCGGGCTCGGTCCCGGCCCGGGTGGCGCGGCCCCTTTAAGTGAGGCCCCGCCCCCTGCCGGCTCGGCCCCGCCCGCTCATCCCGTCCCTCCCCACCGCCCTTCCCGGGCTCCCATTGGCTGGGCCGCGCTGAAGTCCCGCCTCCCGGCGCCGCCAGCCAATGGGAGGAGCACTGGGCGAGACCGTGGCCAGGTTGGTGCGGGGCCGATGGCGGCGGGTCCGTGAGGGGAGCGCTGGGAGGGGGGTGGGAAACGGGACGGACGGCCTGAGGGGAGCGGGGACCCTGAGGGGAGCGGGGACCCTGGGGGGAGCGGGATCCTATGAAACGCTGAGGAGAGCGGAGCCCCTGGGGCAACGGGACAGCCTGAGGGGAGCGGGACACTCTGAGGGGATCCGAACTCTCCTCAAGTCCTGAGGGCGTTGGGGTCACCTGAAGCGCTGAGGGGAGCGGGACCCCATGAGGGGAGCGGGACCCCCCGAGGGCAGCGGGGCGCCCTGAGGGCTGAAGGCTCTCCCGAAAGGACCCCCGGGCCCCTGAGGGCGTGGGGATCCCCCTGAGGGCGTGGGGATCCCCCTGAGGTGTTGACGGGGTCCGAGGCGCTCGGGCGGAGCTCGGCAGCCCTGCGGAGCTGTGCGGGCGGGGCCGGGGTCCCTCAGCCTGGTCCTGCGTGTGGAACTCCCTCGGCACAGCTCTGGGTGCCGTGCCCGGGGCCAAGGAAATGCCATTAAATCTTACTGGTTTCACCTGAAAAATCCCTTAGGGGTAGATGGAGAACGTTAAGGTCACGGATCCATAACAGTATGGGGTTTTCTTACCTATACCTCATCCTGGCAACAAATTGTTTGTGGAGCTGAGGATCGAAGGAAAAAAAAAAAACAACCAACCCGAACTTGCAGCTGTAGGCTGAGCAATAATTAAAGTGCTCAGGCAGGTTGTAATCTTTATGCAACAAAATGAAGCCTTGTTATTCAGGTTGAAGTTAAGTGTAGCATGAGCTGTCCTTATTAAAAAAAAAAAAAAAAAAGTGCTCTTCCAAGAACTTAGAATGTGGATTCCTAAAGTGTAGAGAGGTAAGGACTTAGGAAAAGGATAACTTTTCTCAGTTTTTAATGTCTGTTAGTAGACCTGATGTATGTTTTGACCGTAATTAAAGACAGTTTGCTCAAGGGATTTTGTTGCTTTTTGAATGAAATTATAGAATGTAGCATTTAAAATGTTGAGCAACATAGTTATAAGGTGGTTTGTTCACTGGTAGGCCAAAAAAAAAATTTAGAAAAAAATTACTGATTGCTGCAGTTTGAGTACATAACTTTTCTAATATTGCTGGTAGAATAACACTTCTGGATTTGCCCCTTTGTGTGGTGAGCGTTCACACCTGCCAGCTTTCTGTGCATTCTGTGAATCTTTAGAGCTAAACACTGCTCTTGAGAAAGCTGAAAGTGTCTGGGTTTTGTTCCAGGTGCTGCTGCTGTGAAAGATGAGGCTGAATGAGAGCCGGACAAGACCCTTCCAGGCTCCTGCCTCTGTCCACACCTTCCCGGGCAGGCAGGTGTTCGTGTTCCCCAATGGCCGCTCCGACTCGGAGGAGTCCTCGGAGGAGGAGCTGAACGTGATGGAGCTGCGGCCCAGGGGCAAGGAGCAGGCGCGGGGCAGCGGCCGGGCCCGGCTGGGGGACGTGGTGCTGCTGGAGAGGGAGCTCACGCAGGAGGACAGCCTCAACAAGCTGGCCCTGCAGTACGGCTGCAAGGTGAGGCTGCTCTGCCTGGGGTGAGCCACGCCAGAAGCTGGCCTGTGATCTGCTGCTTCTGTGCATTGTGTGAATGGTCATTGTCCAGGTAAAACTGGAGAAAGGTAAAAATAACCCCAGACAAACACAAAAAGGAGTTGTTCAGCCAACAGCCTGGGAAGATGTTGTCAGCATCACACCCTGCCTGACCTGCTTCCCTGTTTAATTTTGGTGACTAAGTGCAGGTTGTACTAAGTTATTTCAGTGAGGGCAAACATTAGGGAGCTGAGTGTAGAAATTAGGGCCAGGGCTCTGCTCTCAAGGAACATTGGAGTTTTTGAAGTAAATTGAGCAGTACAAAGAAACACCACAGTTATGGGTGAGGGTTTTTGTTTATTTTTTGAAAGGTATCAGTTTACATTTTACAAGGAAGGTCTGAGTCTAACGGGTGCATGTGGAGAGGTACCAAAGTTCAGTCCCAAAGTCCAGGTGTCTGTGTGTGGGTTTTGGTTGTTTGCTGTCATCCCAGAGCATGCACAGTTCAGGTGCCTGTGGGCAAGAGGGAAGGCATGTACACAGTGAGATTTCTGAGCTGGAACAACTACACAGCACATTTTCTTTGTTCCAAAGAAGAGCAAAACTGCTGGAGAGTTTAATTACCTGCTCTGAACATTAGAAGCCTCCCGTTGTTCGGCAGTTGGAGCTGTATTTTTAGAGCCCCCTTTATCTGCAAGCTGGACTGTGATTTCAGAGCTCCACAATGAAACGACTGGCTGGTGACCACAGCAGGGATAATGATACAGCTCTGGCTCCAGTGCTGCCCTGCCAGTGCAGTCTGTCTTGCTTAACCACACAGCAGCTGTGTGGTGCAGCTGAGGCAAGAGGCCTTAGAGGGATTGCAGCAATTCCTCCCCTCCCATGCCCTTAGAAACAAAAACAAAACAGAAAAAGACACCCTTGTAGGTTCTGCTGACGAGCCCAGTGCGTGTGGAGAAGCGAGTCTGGTAGGACTTGAATAGGCCTTGATTGGCCCCAGGAGAGCTGAGCTTTGGTTGGGTTTGGAGCTGTGTGCTGCTCTCAGCAGCACCTGGGCAGACTCACAGCAGTTGGGTGAACTCAGAGGAGGGAGATCCTGAACAGTTCTTTGGTTATGGTGTGAAGAGTCCTGCTGTGCCTCTGCACTGTCACTCAGAGGGCCCAGTTCTGTCCCTGCTGAGGCTGCTCCTCTGCTGCCTCACTCCTGGAGCCTGTCAGCCCCTCTGGAGGCTGCTGGGCCTGCCCAGCAGAAAAGCAGGCTGATGGAAGGGACCACATCCTCCCACAGGACAAAAACTGTCCTGCTGCCTCCCTCCCTCCCAGAAACTTCTGACGTGTTCCAGTTAAACTGAACAGGTACAGAAATCATTATTGTAGGAGATTTGTATGTTTGTCTCTTTAAAGACTGGCATGGCAGTTTTCATGTGTTTTATTTTATTTGCACAATTAAACAGCTCCTGAAAGGTCACCAGGATAGCAGTGAGAACAGTAACCACAGATATGTAGGCAAATACGTGTAAAAATCCAGGATGAACTTCTCCTTGAAATCAATGAGAACTTGACATTGGTTTCAGAATCTGCTTGGGGAGGGGATAGTAAGACAGTACAACAAATAACTCTGTGTGTGTGCCACCAATAAGTTGGCAGAGATGCAAAGCACTTCAAAATTCTCATTTTTACTCTTGACCATTTATAGTCGTGGCTTGCTTTTGGCATTGTTCTTCAGCTGGGACAAGAGGAGCTCACTGCAGCCAAAAAAATGAGTACAGAAAATAAGCCTAAATGCTTGTGCAGCCCAGTCTCTCGCATGCTTCCCATCGGCTTTGTTTGTTGTTTCTGTGTGAGTGCTGCTCCACTTTCTGTTTCTAGAGTCTTAGCACCACACTGCAGTATTTGATTGCAGACACCACGGGGGATATTTACTGTCCCAGTAATTTGTTTTCATTGGAACAAATCCAGAAATTGAAGCAGCACCTCAGTTAGGAGGCTCTGGGTGAGATTTTATTTCATAACTAAGAAATTTTGCAGGGTTTAGTCCAGAGTTGACATTGGGGCTGGCTGTGAGGAGCTCGAAACAGCGACTGAGGATTCCTTTTGCCTCAGGGTCCCCAGATCAGGTTCTGGATTAAATGTGCCATTTTCAGAGTTCTCAGGCTTTGCAGAGTAAACATGAGATTCAGGCCTCCATCTCCTCTCCTCTCTACCTCTGAGCTTAGGAAGCAAAGTGGGTTTTTTTCTCTTTTAGTTCCCCAGTTTCCTTGGCAGCCTCAAGCGTGTGAGTGTGCAGTGAATGCAGGTCATGCTGTGATTTCTGAAGAGGACACACAGAGTCCCTGTACTGTGTCTCTGTGCTGTGATGGATGAGAGGTGCTTTACCTGTTTGTGTTGTTTTTCTCTTTGCTTTGGCTCTCGC
Source organism: Taeniopygia guttata (assembly GCF_048771995.1). Taxonomy (NCBI): domain Eukaryota; kingdom Metazoa; phylum Chordata; class Aves; order Passeriformes; family Estrildidae; genus Taeniopygia; species Taeniopygia guttata. Next base: position 17,554,938 of record NC_133035.1, on the reverse strand, counting down.
TGTTTTATTTTGTGCCCTCCAGCCTTTTCCTCAAGGTTCTTTCACATCTCCTTGGCTGCAGCAGAGAGCTCCTGGCACACACTGACATCCTGTTCCTTTCCTTTGGCAGAGGGTTTAGTGCAACTGAGAAGTTGCTGTGCTTGCTGGGTGGCTGTGAGTGGCCACTGGATTAAGCATCTTCTCTTAGTTAATGTTAAATAAGAGTTGCTGCCTTGCCTTTGTCTTTTGCACTGGCACTGCCCGCCCGTGTCTGATGCTGCACGTGTGGCTGCTTCTCCCTGCTGTTCTGCTGCTGGCTGGGGACACAGCTCACAGACAGGAGCCCTGCACAGGAACCATGAAAGGTGGTGACAGGAGCACAGAGCTGATTGTCCTTCAGCAGGACATGCTGAGGAGGAATGGGCTGGATGAGCTGCTGTCCTGCAGAAGAGAGGTGTTCCTTGAGCAGAGGATGCTCGTGCAGGAGATGCTCACCTGCTCTCCAGGCTGTGCCCTTGCTCTCAGAACTGCTGTGCTCCCACAATGGAGCTCTGGTCACTCTGAAATAACTTCCTGAGCAGGAGATGCTCACACTGGTGTTGTGCTCTCACCTTAAGCACTCATGTGTAAGGTACGAAAATAGTTTTTAAAAGGATCTGTTAGTTAAAAAGATTCTTCTTGCCTTAACTGAGAAAAGGGCAAAGAAAGCAAAGAGAAGGAAAAGCAGTATGGAGCAAAATACAGCAGGTACAAGAGGTGGAGGTTGTAGGCTGCTTTAACAGGGGATTGTCTCTGTCCTGCAGGAACTGGAGCACTCTTGGAGCTGCTGGGGAATCTCAGAACATCAAACCTCTTGTATCCAGGGCCTGCTTTTATTCCCTGACAGCTCCTTGCACACTGGTTTTGTAGCTGCTTCCTGCCTCACTCCTGGGCTGTCCTGCCCTCACTGTTTGTGTCCTTTCTGGATTCCTTAGGTTGCGGATATCAAACGCGTCAACAACTTCATCCGGGAGCAGGACCTGTACGCGCTGAAGTCCATCAAGATCCCGGTGCGGCCGCACGGGCTGCTCACGGAGAGCGCGGGGGCGCTGCGGCCGCCCCCGGCGGGGCCCGCCCAGCCCGGCCTGACGCGCCTGGAGCCGCCGGAGCCCGACCCCGGCGCGGGCGGCTCCGCCGACGGCCAGCGTCTGAGCGAGTACTTCAGGGGCATCGACCAGAGCATCCAGGACGCCGTGCAGGTGGAGGTGCAGCTGAACGCGCAGTACGGCGGGGAGGGGCTGAAGAGGCCCCTGCCCGAGGCAGGGAAGCGGGACGCTGGGAACGGTGCGGACTGCGGAATCCAGTGGTGGAACGCCGTGTTCATTATGCTCCTGATAGGAATCGTCCTGCCGGTGTTCTATATCATCTATTTTAAAACACAAGCCCTGGTGGCCCACACCTCTAACATGACAAACTCAAATGCTTCAACAGCTGGATAGGAAGGGAAATTACCACCAGGCTCAGTGGTAGGAAAACAAACCCTAAGGTGAAAGGGCAGCCCACTTCAACCTCTCCAGCAGTATTGATTGTCCTTACGCTCGTGATGACTCAAGTGCACCCAAGGGGATACAACTATACAGAGGAATTTTATTTTTATAAGTAGCTGATGATGTAATCCTGAATTTGACTGAAAATGAGGTGATGTGATTTTGATGGAAAGACAAGGATGCTTTGTTGCTTACGGAGATCATCACCCAGGTGGCCTCAGAGTTGGGAACTCTGTTGAGGGAAAGTATTTTGTAGCAATTTACTCATTACGGTTGCTTCAGGTATTTCTTAATGCCGTGTCTAGAAGCAAATTCTTTGCTGCTGAGCTAGAAAGTGCAGTATTAATGTGGTTGGAAAGTTAGGGGTTGTTTGCATTTTAAGGAAACTCTTTTTGCTGGAATAGAAGCGGGGGGCACTTCTTTTCAGGGGTGTCATTTTTGTCTCTTGCAGGCCATGGTGGTTTTGGCCTCCTTGACCCAAACGATGCCTTCTGGGGCTCTAAGCTGGGTGTGCCAGGGCACAATGACGCTGCCAGCACCCCACCTTGTCACCCCCCTGAGCAAACCTCTGAGCTGTGTTCAGTTCGGATGCATCAGGCCCACCCTGGGAAGGATAAGCACAGCCCTCTTCCCCTCAGTGAACTCCTTCAGAGATGGCTCCCGAGATCAGAGATCTCCGTGCAGGTCTGTGCTGTCCCAGGGTGCTGCTCAGCCCTGCAGGGCCCCAGGTGGGCAGGGGGTGTTGGATGGGGACAGGAGAGCACGAAAGAGGAGTCACAGGCACTTCTCAAGGACTCATTTGCTGGCAGGAGGTCTAGTCAGTATTATTTGCTAAAAAATACTAATAATAGTCTATAGTGGTGCTTCTCAGACACCCAGGCTCAGTCATGGAATTACTTCCTCGTGTGCAGCCTGAGTGGGAGTGCTGAGCTGGGTGCAGGTTGAAGGTCCAGGACAGAAGTCCAAGAAGAAAGAAGGGTGAAGCCTTTCCAGGAGAGGACTCTGAAGCTGCTGATTGTGGCAGGTTTCTGTGAACTGGCCACATGCACTGAAAAGCTTTGCAGGGCAGTGGAGGTGTCAGTCGGCCCCAGGGCTGCGCTCCTCAGGGCCGCTCAGCAAACACTACCTGCTGCAAGGGAGCAGCAAGGGAGGCCTTGGGAGCTTTGCTAAAGAGAAGAACTTGTCTCAGAAATTTGATTCAGCAAATTCTGGGCCTGTGGGCAGAGGTGAAGGCTTTCCTGGAACCAACCACTAAATGTGTGGGCAGGTGCTGCTGGTGCTGCACTGAGGGTGGTGCTGGTGGGCAGGTGCAGGAAGCTGCTGTTCACTGTCCCCACCTGGGCCCAGCCCCATTTGCAGCTTCCCAGCTGCCAGCAGCACCTCAGGGCTTTTCCAGCTTCCCCGGCAGCCCGAGGACGCTGCGGCAGAGCAGGGGCTGGAGAGGGGCTGTGGTACAGCACCGGCTGCTGTGCCGGTGTGGCCTCAGCCTGGACAGGCAGGACTGAAGTGTCTCCAGCAAGGTGAGGACCCCACCCCACACAGGCACAACCATGTGCTGCTACGATGAGAACCTGTGTTCCCTGCAGCTCTCAAAAGTGGGAATCTAATTTTATAAATGAATACTCCAAAGTATCTTATACTGAACAAAAATTTGTATTTTTCTTCTGTGAAGAGCTGTATCTCTTTGTTCTGGGGAGGGGGTGGTTCTTACATTTTTAAATAAAGCCACATGAAATAAAAGCACAAGGGGCACAGCTTGTGCTTTATTTGCTATCACACAGCTGAGCACCTGCCCGAGGAAGAGGGGCCCCTTGCAGCCTCACCTCAGCCCCTGCAGGGAGCGGGAGTGGGAGCAGCAGGAGGAGCAGGAGAGGCCGGACTGGCCTTGGGCTCTTCACTCTCAATGGACCCTGGGCCATCTGCCCATTTCTCCGTGTTTCATAGAAAGGTTCTTAGTGGGCATCAGTCCATGGGTGCAGTGACAAGTGTGTGTGTGAATGAAAATCCTCATGGCTGCAGTTAAAAACCAACAGCTCGCACCTGGACTGACACCTGGAGGGGGCGAGGACGCGCCGGACGGGACCAGTGCTCTGCAAACACGAGAGAGGCCGGAGTACACAGTAAAAGCCAGTATCTTTACTTTAGTGAATGCAGGATACAAATATTTTACAACAACCTCTAGCATTTTCTTAACCATTTGATAAAAAGTTCACTAGAATATTTATTGTATATTGAAGAAAAAACAACACATTCAGGGAAAAAAATTGAGATTAACTTATTTTTTTTCTTAAAAGATTCGTCTCAAGGATGGCAACAAAGTCCAGCTTGTGCCGCCAAACGGCTTATCAGCATTAAACCGTGAACAGCTTCTTGTGAACTGTTGACTACAAACATTTACCAAATACATAAATCTCTTTTAAAAAAGCCATTTTAAATATAGCAAAGCAGTGTTCTCTTGCACAGCAAAGTGAAGAAAGGTTCTACTAAGATTTAAATGTTTACATTGGTTAAGTCTTTCTTTCACATTCGGATTTAACTTCTGCCCAGGATCAATTGTTAGGAGTTGTTTTGTTCCTTATTTACTATGTATTTCTTGTGCGCACAGTAACTCGCAAGTTTCTGATGCATTAGTGTCCTTGGAGGGAAGGCAAGGCTAAAGCAGTTCTCTCTGACGAGTCCCTGACAACGTGGCGTTCTCAAAACTATCGTGAGAGCTCGAGGATGGAGGTGATTTGTCACAACAGAGATAAAAATCTTAAATCATTCAGACCTGACTGGGTTCAGCCCAGGATTGGATCCACTTGCACTTCAGTCAGCAGAGATAATTTTAAAAAGTTTTTTTTTTAACCTGTTGAAATATCTGTGCTATGTCATCTCTTTTTTTATATATAAAACATTTTTACAATTTCTAAAAAAGTATGTTTCAAAGTGAGTTACTTGTTATTAAAAACCAGGATTCCCAAGTCCTCGGTGGCAGGAGGTGCTCCCCGAGACCGGAGGGCCGTGGAAGGACGTTTCTGCCGGGGCTGGGGCAGCACAGGGCCACTCCCTTGCCCAGCTCTTTAGAACTGATTATTTTTATTTTTAATTCATTGGTGCAATTTCAATACAAACTCTAACCCTTGTGTAGCTTTGTCTTTAAGAAAACAGTAGTTAAGTACTGTTTAAAAACCTGCATAGAAATAAAGACTATTGAGATACAGTCAGCAAAGCCATCTGATAAGGCACACAAGAAAATAGACAGTAAATGTGAATGCAGAACTCCCACTCGGATGTACAGCAAAGTTCATACAGGTGCATAAATCATGGAACTCACATCACTGGTCAGAGCAGCAAAAGGTTCCAGGGAGCAGCAAGTGAATTCGGTCCCTGGGGACACCGTGGTCATGGGAACGTGTCCCTTCTGCCTCCGGCCTCTGCCAGCCGGGATGAACCCAGGAAGGGGAGGCAGTTCCAAGGGAAGGGCCGGAGGGCACCGGAGCCCCGCGGCTTTGAACGCTCCAGGACACCGAGACAGGGCTGGAGCCACAGGTACCACAGGGACACCGCCCTTCTCACCCCGCCCTCAGAGCATCAAGGGATTTTTAACTGCCAAAAAAAAAATGTAAAGCCCAAGCAAAAAACGCAATAAATATCAGGGCTAACTCTGAAGGGTTTGGGCAATCCCACAGCTCTGCAGCTTCCACCCAGAACCAGCACTGCCAGCCTGGAGGTGACTGGGAGCACGGTGGGATCACGGCCCCGCATCCAACACCAAAGCTGCTCCCAGCCCAGTCTTGCGGCACAAGGGGGCTCTGCATTCCTCCCTCTCTTTCCTGGAAGCAGCAATTTTTTCCCAAACCACTTGCCAACTCACAAAACCTTTTGTGCTCCTCTGATATGTGTCATTTCCCTATCATGAGAAATTAGGTCAAGTTTTTCCACTGTTTTTTTTTCCTCCTTGGAAGAGGCAGCTTTAAAATGATGCCTTAAAATGTGTTGTAACAGATTTTTTATATTTATGCAGGATGAACTTAACACCGGATTTTTTTTTTGCCACTTTGCTATTTATATACATATATATAAAATGTATAATGAAGCTTAACCATACAGCACAGAGATTACAATTGAACGGCACACATTCACCACCAGTGAGGGGGCCAACCCCTTTATACACCCTCTGAAAAATCTGGATAATAATATTAATAATAATTAAAATCCAAAGAAAGTACAGTATATTTAACAAAATAGTAAATATTAAACAGTGAATACTCTACTTAATAAGGACCTCGCCTTGTTTCAAGTTGGCGTCAATCCACAAAAATATACTTTTTAATCTGGTGACCGTACAATACATAGGTACTTACACCAAAGGTGATAATATATTTAGGATGCTATATACACAAAGAGTTTGGCTCAAATTTAAATTTACATATAAGTGTTCATGGCTTATTTTTCCCCCAAGGTTCCGCCTGCAAGTTTTTCCTTTTCATCTTTGAAAGCAAAAACTAGAAAGTCAAAATAAGATAAAACTATACTCTACAAAAAAGCTACAACATACAGCTTTGGCTTATATAAATAATTCATAGCAGAATGTGTTCAAAAGTACTGTATATAACTTTATATATAGTCTTCAATTCATTAGGGTATTGTTTTCTTTAATATAAAATATACATGAGCTAAAATCCGTTTCTATATTTTTCAAAGGTATGAACGTAAAAACAAATTTGTCAAACATATTCCAATTATAACTTAATATATTAATTTTATTTTGTTAATGTTCTATTTTCTAGGCTAATATTTTCTGAATATTTCATGCGAGTTCTCTATGCTCTCTTTCACTCATTAAAAAAATCACTTCTTTGACCCAATACACTTTTTTTTTTTTTGCACGTGCAAAACAGGGTTTTTGTTTTTTATTTTTTTTTATTTCTTATAGCATCAGCCCTTCTCCATGCACCCTCTGCAATAGAGACCCATGCCAGGTTGGGTAATAGAAAGGTCAGTTTATGTACAGTATTGCTTTCTTCTTCCTGCTTTTCTACTGCTCTGCTGCTACAAAGCAATTATTTCTTAACTACGAGTAACCATAGAGCTGACTACACACGGGGACGGTACTACAGGCGAGCCCTCGCTCGGGTGGGTGTGGAGGAGGAGGAGACACTGCGGGGACGCCGCTGCGCGGGCCGGGCTGGGGTCACACACGAGTCCAGGTAAGTGCCAGACTAGAGATCAAACCTACGGGATTGTTCTGTTACTTTTACCAAGGGACATCTGCAGCTATACAAGAGTTTGTCGTAAGTGCCTGATGATTGGTGTATGCTACACACACTAGCACATATATATGCATGTGAAGATATATATATGCACGTATGTATATACATATAAATATACTTATTCACGTCCTTATTTATAAATTTAGATATGTCAGGACAGTTCATTTTGAGAACACAAAGCTGAGAGGGCGACACGGCGGGTTTATGTCACCCACGTGTCCATCCTCATCCGTTTTACCGAGGGGCTCTCCCGATCCTCCGCGTTGGGCGGCCGCCCCAGCACCACGGGCGAGTGGAAGTCGCTGCGCGGGTCCTCGCGGTCGCTGCCGTCGTAGGAGCTGCTGGAGCTGCTCAGGCTGTCGACCGGGGAGCGGCCCAGCTCCTGGCGCGACGGCGGCGGCGGCGGCTGCGGCTGCTGCGGCTGCTGCGGCGGGAACCCCGAGGGGGTGACGCGGTCCCGGGGAGGGGAGATGGGTTCGGATTTGATGTTGATGTTTTGGTTGGTGTTAATGGAGAGGTTTGAACCCTGAGATAGCTGGCTGCCAGTGCTGGGGAAAGAAAACCGAAAGGCATCAGTAAGAAAACGCAGAAAGTGAAAACCAAGCGACAATTCACGTGTCTGGCATGGTGAGGCCTTGGGGCTCAGCATAGAAATAAATGCAGTTCACTGGGAAGAGCAAAGGTGAAAAAAAACATTAATTAAAGGTCTGAGCTGCATTTACAGAAGTTCAGAACAAACAAATATTTTCCACTGCCAAACATTTCAGTCACCGCACAGGTGCCCCCTTGGTGAGAAGCTGAGCCTGCAGGGACACAGCTGGAGGTGACTGAAGGGACAAACAGCCCGACACACAAATGTTTTCCAGCACAGACAAGAGGTTAAAATGTGCTGAGCGTTCCCTTGGTGCAGCTGCTCCAGCCCCCCAGCGCTGCCCTGGGTACTTACACAAGAGAGCTGAGGGCCGCGGGACCGAGGTGGTGCTGCTGCCAGGCAGACACCTGCCCCAGGGACAGCATTCCTGGGGAGTTAAACCCCTGCAGGGCAGACAGGTCTGCGCTAGTCAAGGAGTAATCTAAGAGGGAAAGACAAATAACAAAGTAATGTATAGGGGGATTGGTATATATAACATACATACATAAACAAACACAAAGGCTTTGTGCCCAAAACAAATAAAGGCAGCTGGTCCAAAGGAATCCAAACGTGAAAACTCTGAAGTCTGGGACCAATCCTGCCAAGCTCACAGGGAGCTCAACAATACAGAGGCCTCCAAATGAATAGTTTTGGGGTTTTTTTTGCGATATGCTTTCAGATTCTCCATGTGCTGTCTGGGAGCCTGTTCCAAACTCACAGGTACAACACATAAATGCAGTGTATATACAGAGGTGTGCACCTTACAGTCAGACTTGGCATTTTTGAAGACATTTCAAAACGAAACGAAAAGGGAAGAATCCATGTGAGTCACTAGGCAGGGATGGTGGATCTTGCCTTGAATTTGCTGCAGACACTGGGCTGTGTTTCAGTCCCAGGTGGGAGGTGGCAGCTCCTCAGACAAGACACAGGTACCATCTGGGGACTCATGTTCCACAGAGCTCCTGGTCCTACAACCTCCACCCAAACCGACCCCTGAACAGCACTGGCTGCCCAGGCAGGCACAGGGACCCTCAGTGCAATCCTGCTGTAGCACATCACATCCTCACAACAGCACTCCTCAGGGTCTGATCAAACTGTCATCTCTGCATCACAGGAACAGAAGAAACCTCTTTGTGTGAAGCAAGAAAACACAATTCTTTGGAAATTCAACTTAAATGGAGCTCAGAGGGCTCAAATCTATTCCAACCCCATCCAGCCGGTGGCTCTGGCTGCTGCAGGGCTCCCTCACTCCTCACTTCACTCACAGAACTGAAGTTGTTTACACTTGATCATTATCACTCGTGTTTTCTTTCAGGTTTGGAAACAAAGTTAAACTCTTCTCTGCTTTTAATTATTTTCTAATGAATCTTCCTTAAAATAATTTTTAGTCTCTTGAGAATGGGACAAAATGTGAGCAGCCAAACTCAGGCAGTACTGCCACCAAAGGAATCAAACATTCCATTAAGCTGGGTTAGGCTTTGATTTGTGTTTGGGGTTTTTTACAGTATTGTCCTAAAATGCCACCACCGTTACAATCTCTCTCTCTCCCCTGAGATGAGCCTTCTTGAAAAATCTCCCCCTCCCATGCACTGACCTGTCTGCAGTGGATAAATTCTAGATCTCCCTAAAACAGCTCATCTTGGGAAGAGAATCCAGGGCCAGCAGGGCCCTGTGCTGTCAGTGAGCCACAGACATCCCTGCAAGAACCTTCCTGAAGGCCTCAGGAGTCCCAGCTGCTCCCAGCAGGTGAAGCTCCTTAGGCTGCCTTTTTATTTCTTCTCAGTTGTCACTTCTGCTGAAACTCTGAAAACCCTCACACGTATTTCTGCACAGCTTCAGAAAGGTTTGTCCCAAGATGACTGACCCAAAAAGCCCCTTTTGTAAGACTAAAATTGAATTTAAAAAATAAAGAAAAAATAACAACTGTGCAGCCCCTGCAGTGACCCAGACATGCACTGAGCATTCAAGGCAGCCAGAAGCCAAAGCTTCCAACACCTGCCCAGTGCAGCCCAGGCACGCCCTGGGGATGGATGTGCTGGGCTGATGGGATTTGTCAGAGCAGACCTGAAGGAAACACTGACAGGAATTCAGCTCCCATGTAATTTTTTTCCACTGCAATTACAGCTTTTATGACCATGGACAATTAACTTCTGACACTTCAGACAGAATGTGTCTGGTGACAGGGCTTTGAGGAGCTATTTTTCCAAAGAGCACATATGTCACTAGACAATTAGCTGCATTATTAATTCCCTAAATAATCACGTATCTGCTGGCAGTGGCAGGAGGACACTCCTGCTGCAGGAGTGACCTGATGTGAGATGTACACACAAGAGCACCTTCTGCACCACAGAAACCACCACTGCTGTGACCCCCACAAGCAGCACTGGCAAGTTTGTACCTCTGCAAAACAGCTGACCTGAAGCCAGGAATTTATTTATGGCTTGGTGTGCTCTGCTCAGGTGTCAATTACTAATTAACTGATTGCAGGGGGTTTTAATTTTTTTTTTTTTAATGCTTGGACTGTTTTAGAGCCAGTAACTCAGTCAGTTCTGGCCCTTCCTCCAACAGTCTACAGAATATCAAACAGATTATATAAAATAGGGTATTTGTGGAAAACTGATATCCAGCATTTTAATTAAGGATCCAAGAGCTGAAGCTATCCCTCCCAGTCCTGAAAAAAACCAACCTTATCAATCCAGAAAAACAATTAAAGTATTTAAATTTTATCTTAGTCCTTGAACTGCAGAACTGAAATTGTGCTGTAAGTTGTGACTACCCTGAGAATCCCCAGGTGACAATTTGGTTTCAACATCAAATTTCTTCCTGCAAATCCCCTGAAAGGCTCAATCTAATAGAAATGATTCTAAAGTGTGTGAAAACCACAAAAGGCTAAACCTTTGCACAAATTATTTGCATTATCAAAGGAAACGGGCTGGAGTTGAAAATCACACCCCAGCACTTGTCCATTACGTAGAACATTAGTTCCCATTGCTTCTGCTGCTTCCTGAGATTCCAGCAGCTCACAGGTTATTCTGAGTGAGGGATGGAACCAGCTCCCTGAAACTGCATCCTGCACAGAAGGGATGTGTCAGGTGAGGCTCCTCTGGGCAGGGACCAGAAGGGTTTGCTCTGAGCAGCCACTGAACACAAGAGCTGAACCACGTCTGGCCCAAGAGTCAAACCAAGGCCTGCACATCCAGCCACTCACACTTAACTGACCCCCAAAGCTCTGCCCAGGGCACTGCTCCTGCAGCCCAGCTTCTGCACCCCCTCAGGGCTGGAGCTGCTGCAGGGCAAATGCAGCCCCTGGCTGAGGGGTGTGGGCAGTGCAGGTCCCAGACAGCCCCTGCCTGGTGGGTGACATGGATGACACGGGTGACAATCCTTTTCCCTGCACCTTGCACAAAGATACAAGAGGATGTGAGGTGCTTGCTGGCTAAACTAAAAGCTGCAGTGAAGACTTTCAAAGCTAGAAGTGGAGAAAATGTATAAAATCCCATCTTTTGGGGGTGGAATTCCACCAATGCCCTGGTGGAAGTCGGACAACCCTTTCAGTGAAGAAATTTTCCCAATTTCCAACCTAAACCTCCCCTTGTGCAATCTGGGCTCCCGTTGCCTCATGTTCCATCACTTATTATTGACTTTCATGAACTACTTTCCCAACCAGCCAAGTACTCATCACTTTTACATTACCAAATGCCTTGCATCACACCCAGCTTGGAGAAAAAGTAGTTTTAAGGTCTTGCAGACAACAAAAGCATCTGAAGAACAGAAGTACTGAAGGATCAGCAATTGCCTAAACGTGAGGCACTCCAGCTCCCGGCAGGATTGCTACAGGCTCCGTTTTGGTGAGTAAGAGCCTTCACTTGAACTGGAGAGGAAACTGAGTCAGGTGTGACAGAAATGTGAATTTCCTGCGCTCCCAGTGCCGAGGGCGCAGTCCCTGACCCCGGCAAGGCTTACCAGTGTTGTAGGCAGTGGGCATGGCCGAGTACACGAGCCCCTGCGGGGGCAGGCTCGGAGTCGTCACCGACACCACCGGGGTGGCCAAGGGCTGCGTGGACTGAGAGCTGCTTATCCTTTGGGGGTTCTGCAAGGGATGGAAACAACAAACCTCGTGAGAACAGGGAGAGCAACAGGAAACGCAGTGCCAGCGTAACAGAGCATCGCATTGCAGCGTGCTGCTCTTTATCTTCCAGTTAGGGACACGTTTTTGTCAGGATTAATTTTCTTAAAAAGCTAAAATATTTCAAGACAACCAAAATGACCGTGGCAAACTGAAATGAAAAATTAATTGAAGGCTCACTGGGCCACTTCCCAAGCATGCAGACTTCAACAGTGTTAGCGTTGTAGGACACACAAAAATAAAAGCAATTTCTTAGGGATACACAAAACAATTCTCAGAAGTTCTTAAGTGATTTAAGAGCTTTGAGTCTTATTTTTATAAAGAGGTTTTAGTGCAGATGGTGAGGTGCAGTTCCACCAGAAGAGATTATCCCACTTCACAGTTGTTTATCCAATTTTCCAAATTTCAGCTACCAGTTTTGACACTGTGCTGACTACACCTGTCCTGAAAGGAACACAGAGATCTTCTAAATTTGTGTTGATAAGACTTCAGTGATAAAATAATCTTGCTGTTCCCATGGTTCCTGAGAAACTGAGAGAGTACTTGTTATAATGCAGATATGTTTCCAAGCAAATGACACTGGAGTTCACAAAGAGCAATGGTGCTTTTCTGACAGGGAAAACAGCTAAACTAGATTGTCTCAGATAATTTAACTGTGGGCACAATTTGGCTTTTTAAAAACAGTCGTTCTTTCCTGTATACTGGAATGAACATCTGCAGCAAACATATCACTCAAAATAAGCTCTAACCAAATTTGCTGGTTAGAAAATTAATTAAACACTGTGGTGAAGAGCACCAGACAGCAAAGCTGCTGCCACAGAACGTTCTGCTGTCCATGGTGGCAACTGCAAATCTTCCTGAAAAATATGAGGTTCAACACCATTTGGCCATGATAAATACTGACAAGAACAGAAAATGCTAGGGTTTTATTTTTCAAGAATAGATATTTACTTTTATCTGCAGAATTCTAGAAATAACAGCAGGTTCTACACCCTGTATTTCTACAAGGAGCTGGGTTTCAATCTGCTGGAAATACGTTTTCCTAAAGCAAACTTCTCTCTATCTCTGAAAAAACAATTTGCTACAAAAGGAGCAGTTTCTCATCTCTTTGGTAGGGATCCATTTCGTAACTTCACAAGACTGAAGTTACTACTCCTTTCCCTTATTTCAGACACAGGTATTTCAGGATCTGCAGCACTTAATTTTTTTTCCCCCTCTAATCTTGAGAGAACGAGCAGCATTAAAAATGCATCATTCCCTTAAAAATATCGGAATGAGCAGGTACAGAAATGGGGCTGTGCTCAATTTTAAGCTTAAATTTATGAAGATGAATTGAGAGTTATCAATCTTGTATCTTTCCCATTTAAAGAAAGAAATATATATCACAGCTCCCATATTAAAATTAGCCACAGCTGTCACTAGCTGCGAGCTTCTGATCTCTCTTGTGTCTAGCGGCTCTTGAATTCCCACCTTTGAGCCTCCCAAGGATTTGGGGGCTCTTTGGCATTTGTTGCCAAACACACACATTGGCAGATGTGCCCACTCTGCTTCAGAGCTCCCAGGTTTCAAAGCTCCCAGAGAAAGTCCCTCTGATTTCCTGTAATTGATCCCTTTAAATCACTTACGTACTTCTGAAAATCTCCCCTAGACCAAGTTTATCTGGCATAAAGAGATGTTATTAGAGCAGATTTTTGTGCCTGTCAGGAATTGACCTTTCTCCAAAGCTTTCTTGGATGGCTGCCTATAAAGTTGGGATTACTGCATAATGGAAAAGTAAAGAGGAATATACTGGGAAACAATCCAGACCAAAGGATTTCCTTATGGGATTCGGGGGTTTTTTTGGTTTCTTTTTTTTTTTTTTTTTTTTTTTTGAGTGGCTAATAAAGGTGGTTTTCTGAGGTAAATTCTTTCTGAATATAATTCTTGGAACACTCAGCTACACAAAGACACTAAGCAATATTTTGTTGAGCCCAGTATTTGTTGTCCTTGGAGATTCATGACAAATTTCAGGATCTCTTCTTTTAATCTTTTTAAGTGGTGCAAATGGAGCAGGAAGAATTCAGTATCTTTATTTCATGCTCTGCTACTGTTGGTAGCTGCTTTTCACATTCAGTGCTCGGCTCCAACCACACAGAGCAAGTGTTCACAGCCGGGATTTGCTTCCCAAGACAGGAATTAGCAGCGGGCAGGAGCCTGCAGGTGTAGCCTGTGTTTCTCTGGCACGTTTGAGGCAGAGCCTGCAGCGTTCTTTGTCCCGGTTCCATCACTAGATGGCCCACGCCGCACACGGGAGTGCTCCGACCGCGGGCAGGGGGAATCCCACAGGCCAAGGGCTTTCACCCCAACCCCATCCAACCCCAACCCCAATCCCAACCCCAATCCCAACGGTATCTGATTGTTTTTACACTGAGCTTTCCTTCTGCACTGAAAAGCAGACACTCCTTTCTGAAGGTGAGAGGAAAGTGGGAGAGCTCTCTCACTGCTCGATGAGCAAGACATCCCAATAATGCTTAAAAACTTCAATTTGAATTTCAAAAAGCATTTTCCCTTACTTTTTAATTCTATTTCTCATATTTAAGGTAAATATCAACCAGCAGCATGCATTCATCAAGAAATTTATCTAAATCACTAAATTTTCCATGCTTTCATGCAATTAGAGCCTCATATTAGCAACAGGTCCATGTTCAATTACGAGTCAAGGTTTGCAATAGGTTGATTTATTTCTCTGTGACTCTGACACAGCATCTTCTGCCTGGTTTGTGCCACAGCAGCCAAACAATTTGAAATTTGCTCTAAAAATAAGTTATGAATTATTTTAGCCTTACGTTAATTTTCCAGAGAGAATGCCAAATGTTAAAACCTTCGGGGAAAAAGAAATAGAAAACACACAAATCCCAAGAGTTTCCTTTTAAAAGCAGAATATCTTTCCACTGGAAAAAAAGGTAGAATTATTCATTTGCAATTCTCTGTTCCTTTTGGTAAACAGGGAACACCCCTGTGGTTTGATAATCTCACGCAGGATGAAATAATTCTAACCTCCAAAAAGGTGACCTCACCAGCAATGATGTCATCTCCTTGAAAGGAGAGAAGTAACACAGGGCTGGTGTTACAATCTGAAGAACTTCACAAGTGAAGCCACTTCCTAAAAATATTCCAATAATTTAGGGGATGGGAAGTGATTATTTGTATTTCATACAGAAGGCAGTACACATCCTATACACATGGACAGTTACTTTGTAAGGCTCTTTTCCAATGTTCCCTCCAAGAAAAACAGAAACATTTTCAGGAAAAAAAATTAGAGGTTTACAAATGGCAAGTGCTGACTTTGAACGTGTTTTCAACTTGAATTGGTCAGGTTTTTAGTTTGATAAAACAAATGTATTTTTGTCTGCTACCAAGGGAACACTGGAATTATTTAAAATATGTAATGAAACTACAGTTAAAAAGCTGTAGTGAAAGACATTTCCAGCATCTTGCTGTCTCTCAGCAAACAGCAGCCCAAACTCACCAACTCCAATTCATCCTCCTCCGACTGTACTCAGCAAACAAGAGGAATAACACAGTTACTAAAAATAGCATTGCTTTCAAATGAAAGAAAAAGTCACGTTTGTGCTTCAGGATTTTCAATCATTTTAATTAATAATGTGGATTTGCCACCTGATTCTGTAGATAATACTGCTAGAAATGTAATACTTCATGAAATTCGTGTCACATCAAACCTGCTGTACTGAGAACAATGGCTGTGGGGAAATTGGTGCAGCAGGAGCTTGGTGACCCCAAGGACACGGCTGCCCACGTGGGTGTGCAGCACGGCAGTCTCTGGCTGCAATGATCCAATAAACCAGCTCAGCAACAAAGTACTTTCCACAATACAACCATCGTTCCATGTCGGCATCTACTCTGAAATCTCCTAATTACCCCCAAAACACAGACAAACCCAAAGCTGAATATTATGTTGTCCTTCACGACACAACATTAAATAGGTGCTGTGCACCACTAACATCAGAGCTACATTATTGCTTCTATTTCTAATTAAAAATTTAATTGTCACTGTAATGATCAGCCAGTGTACTTCCTATCTCTCCTACATTTCAGTATTCCTAGAAAAACCTTTTTTTTTTTTCAAGAATCATTACTCTGAGGCTAATTATAGCTTTTGTTACTTGGATTAATTTGGTATTATTCATCATGAGTACCAGTAACAAATGTAAGCACTTGCTGTAGCTTAAAGACAAATAGGAATCATACAGAGAGTACTTGTGTTGTTTATATCCTGCTCCTCCTGGTTATGGCCCATTCTTCCATATACAGAAAACATCCACAGAGACATTGAAGATTTCTACATGGCAGCAAAAGACTAAGACCAAAGGATTTGGCCAAGTAAATTAAAGGAAAACCAGAGCAACACTTCCTGCAAGACCTGTTCTGGGCTCGAGGCCGTGGTTGCCTCATGCTGACACGAAACTCGTGTGCTATTCCCAGCCTGGCTGGACAAGCACTGGAGCCCAGATGCCAAAGTGCAGAGCAGCACTGCAGAGCACCCCAGCAGCCTTTGATGGCTCTGCTGAAGACACGAGAGCCCTGAGGACAGCCAAGGTCACGTTCCACGGTGCCACATCAGAGCAGCGCTGCTCTCAGCCCTTCCTCACCACAGAAGCTGCACTTCACATCCCACAGCCATTATGACCCAGGAAAAACAGGTACAAAATGTGCTTTAGGGCACATTAATAGAGCTCACATCACCAATAAGATCAGCCATTCCTCCACGGAGTAATGGATTACCCTTTTTAAAACCCACATCCTCCAAACCACCGGAGTTTGCAGTACCAAGTCAGAAGGATGTCAAATCAAACACCCCAGCCCTGTCTCTATGATTGTGCTCTTACCACATTCAGGTCAGACTGCTGTTTTACAGCTATAAAAATTCCTTACAAGCTGAACTTGTCCTCGCATCCCAGTCTGTACTTCTGATTTTCATCAGTGGCATTTCAGAATACAAACACCCCTTGTCTCATGTACCTTATGGTAAGCAGGTGAGACAGTTCCTCCCTGTGTGTGTGGGCAGAACAGCCCATTTCCACAAAGCCAGACCCAGAACTGTAAATGTTTTAACTCACCAGTGGTGGCATCATGCCCTTGCTGGAGGGTGGGATGACGACACGGAGGTC
This sequence comes from Taeniopygia guttata, assembly GCF_048771995.1. Lineage (NCBI taxonomy): Eukaryota > Metazoa > Chordata > Aves > Passeriformes > Estrildidae > Taeniopygia > Taeniopygia guttata. The sequence goes on along the minus strand of NC_133035.1, from coordinate 17,538,253 downwards.
GGGTTTGCGGTTGTTCATGCCAAGGTTTCCTCCTCCTGGTGGAGGTGGGGACTTTGTAGGCATGACTTTGCCTAGGCCGTTCCCACCACCACTGGTACCAAGTAGACTTGGTGAAGCTCGGGAATTCACAAACCCATTTCCTGAAAGAGGAAAAACAAATGGACCGTAAGGCTGAGGAGAAGGACAATACAAAATTTTGGTGCTCATGCACCACTTATGAAATATTTATTTCGTAAAACTTCCGATAGCAAACTTCCCACAAGGGGCCGAGTATTGAACAATTGAACAAACACAAACCACTCTGACCAGAGGATCAATATGGAAAGGGAATATCACTTCAAGGGCACGCTGTGGCAGCTTAAACGCTGAGAAGAGCAAATTGCCAAAGAACTATTTCTAATAACATCCGCTGTGTTTAGTCTGCCCTTTGAAGCTCCTCCAGGCTGAGCCTGCAGAAAAGTGAGGGTTTTGCACACCCCTCTTGGTCCCCACCCCCACAGAGAGAGCATGTACTACACTGAATTGCTGCCTGTGAGAACAAAAGATCAGCTCTTAAAGTCTCTGTTTCTAAAATTTATTCTTCATGTACCTCCAAGATCTCTAGGACTAATTTCAGTATCAGTATTTACTGCTTGATTATTATATTTAGCAACAATGAGGGGAACAAATCTTCTCCCTTCACATTCATTCCAGATATCCACATCATTTATGCCCATAGGTTTATTTAACAAAGTCTTTCTCTATCTCACTCCTGGAACTCATTTTAAGTGGCATTGGACAAGCCAAAGCCTACAGGTCCAGGATTCAACACTGAAATCCCCAAGAGTTGAAGATGCTCAAGGTAGAGGCCTCAGCTTACACTCAGAACTGACCAGAAAACAGCACCAAGGCAGTAATCAGTGGAGTGTCCAGTATTCTATTTTCCCATCCTGACAGAAGCACCAATCATGTTAACCAAAATATATTTCTCAGAAAAAAATTTTAAAGCCACATTCCAATCACAGAATCATATTTATAGCAACAATTCCCAAAATACACAAACCTTATTCAGCTGCAAACAGAAAAAAAGTTGTTAAGGAGAATTTTGCAACAGGGAACCCCACAGTTCACCCTACAGAATCTGTGTGTGTGTATATAAATAAACACAATTCATAGTAACATTCTGTTTGCACTAACACTGCAGGTCTGAAAGCAGCTTTTATAGGCACAATCAGGGAAAAGTCTGTGAGACAAAGTTCACTGTGTGGGAAATTCTCTCTTAATCGCCCATAGCGCCACGCTGGCATGAATTTTGCATTATTATTCTAATTTGAATAGGCCCTTATGCCCAATCCAATTTTATTGCATTAAATACATATTAATCTAAAAGCAATTAAAATAAGAAAGTTGTCAGTGTCACATTCTACCTTCTTTAGCAACATTTTTAATGCCTTTAAAAGCACAGCAAGAAGGAAGAACAGCAACATATCTCAGCAAGGGCAAAAAACTTCATGGAGGTGCCTGGTACTACCAAGACATTCAGCCAGGGCACACTGAGAAGCTCGATGGGAATTCACCAGGATGCTGCGAGGAGGCCTCCTCTGGATTTACTCACTATGTGGATTTCCCACTGTGCCAAAAGCCTGACCATACATGGATGGTCTGATATGTCCCTTGAGTTTTCCAAGGTTAACAGAGCAAGGAGGAGTCATTCTAATTTAGTACTTTCCTGAAGCATTTGCATAGGAGGTATGGGAATATGACTTTTAACTCCGAACTTATGGGGGAAAGAAGGAACACAGCAGAAAGTAAAGTTTTTTATGTCAGCATTCTTCCTTCTGTAGTAAAAACCACAGCAAAAACTGATTTTATGATTAAAGGATCTACATTCTTCAGCAGAAAACAGCAGAACTTATTCAGATGCTTCTAGGTTAGTGATAAAATTTAGGTGGAGTGGTTGAAAACTTGGGTTGGAGCTGAGAATACACACTAGAGCTAAATATACTCTTGACTGGTAGGAGAAAACTCTTCACAGCTGGGTCACATATTAAAACCAACAAGCCAAAAGGAGAAATTAAGTGCTGTGATACCCTTAAGGTTCCTGAAACAGAGACGGTTTTTGTAGAATCATGATTTAGTTAACACAGTTATGCATCAATTCCTATCCATTATAAATGAGAGCAGCATGAGTTACAGCCAGCCTGCAGAGATTGAGAGACATCCTACACAATGGACAGGGTAAAAAATAAATGGATTTGCAAACACTCTAGGGAGGAAAAATACCAGAAAGTGGCATAATTTTCACCAAATTATATCTGAAACTTTGTTATGGCACCTCCCATTTTCAGCAAAAATGCCAGAGCATTTAAAGAACTTACTGTTACAACGGAAGTAAAGTCTGGCTTTAATGCAATAATAAATAGCATTTTATTACTCACTGGGGCTGTCAGTGTCACCTTTCCACAGCAGGGCTGTGAGCTCTGAGCAGTTTAAGCTGCACAACAATCCCACTCTGTACAAACAGAGGGGTTCTGTACACTTTGGGCCATCTTATGATACCATTTCCTGTCTCTGGTTCAAGTATTTCGGTAGCCCATGTGTTAAATCTGGACAGTGTCTCTCTTCCACACCCAATCCAGTCATTTCCTGAGACCTTGTTCCAAGGCTCTGCCAATCCTTCAGAAACATTTCATGCTTTTAGTGGTGCTGTCACAAACAACAAACTCTGTGCCACTGCCTGCTCTGCGCAGTATCAGGCGGCAGCAGGGCAGTCAAAGCATTTCTTCTGACAAAAGGCTGAGCACTTCTCAAAAGGAGTGTTTAGAATATATTAAAATGGGAGAAACAGCAGTAAAAACTCTCCTAAGAGTGCAATACTACAGGTATGAATCCAATAGCAGCCCTTTGTGATAAAGAGCTGGCACTGAACACTGAGCAAACACTGGAGTGTGTGTATCGATCATCTGATGGATCATATGCTGGGGCTGCATTAAGAGCGCAGAATATTCATTTTTAGTATGAAACTTCAAGCCTTTTTCCTTTTAATAATCTAATAAGAAAATCAAATTATCAGTTAAGAGTGAAAGGATAACTAAATGTGTGGTATTTCTTAGAGCAAGGTCAGGAGCCAGAAAAAGATAATGAGTACAGGATGATGCAACTACACAGCCCTTTGCCAAACCGAGGCCTTAATAACTCCATAAATTCTACTTACTATTTCATATAATACAGAAATTGTTTCTGTACCCGCTATAGATCTTCCCTAAAGACAATGCTTTATGTTTAAAAATGTTTTCAAACTGGAAATCGAAACAGAATATAAAATCTTACATATGTGTAAAAATACAACCCCTTTTTACTCCCGAAGGAAGAGTTTTGTTTAACTTTTAATTCCTTAAAACAGACGTGAAAGCATGTTCAAAACAGTCCTTTGGAAAACAGACACCAATGCAAATATAAGCTCTCAATTATATGAATCATAATTTAATTAGATTTGATGATAACAAAACCTGCCAACGTGCATTAGCTTACTTCTTGTTTAGCCAGAAAGTGTTTACTTTTGAAGCAACTTCTTTTCTGAAGTGAAATGTTACAACCCACCCATGATACCAACTGGATATTCTGCCTTCAGAGACATAATACAGCTTAATCTCATTTACTGTCCTGCAGCCCAAGACACAGCATTCAATTACATGAGCCAGACTCATATTTCACTACATAAATCACATCAGCTAAAACAATGAACACACGTGGCTGGAAAGTACTCCATGTACTTATTACTACTCAAGGAATAAATTACAGGCATTGATGCCATTAATCTCTCTCTTTTTTTTTTTCTTTTTTTTTTTGTTAATTTTGGAGAAAAACTGAGCAAGTTATAGACAGTTTTGGAATAACTGTGGGCAAGCAGCTAAGCCATGTAAGATCAAGCAAAAAAAAATGATTGTAGTAAATAAATATTTATGCCTCAAGTGACATCAAAAAACCCAACAGACGTCACACAATTAGAAGCAAACTGAAAATTGTGTTTGCAACAAGCCATTGATTCATGAGGCATCAGGAGGCCAGATAAGATCTACTGAAGGAAAACACTGACATGAAGAACCTTGGGCAAGGGGACATATTGCAAGAAAAACCAACAATAGCATTTCTGTGTGCATTAGTTGCTCCACTTGTTTACTTTGGGGTTAGTATGACAGATTCAAATGCAAATTAAAAACAGCATATGCCTTTCCTACCATTTTCAGCTCTGTACAACAATCACTGCTGATTCTACCATCCTTTCAAAAGGCTCCAGTTCTGTATTAGCTTTGGAAAGAATTTACTGTAATATCTCAAGCAATCTGAAATAAATGCATTTCTACTGATCTTTACAAATCAATACCTCAGATAATACTACAATTAGAATTCAAATATACCTTTGATAGTAATATACAGTCTTGAAACATGTAAGATTTATGCTTCTAAGGCAGTACTTTAGACATTAAAAGGCAGCAAAAAGAAATACACATGACTAAATGTCAAGGGAATGCTTAGTCATGTTACAGAACTTTAAAAAGAGCTCATTTCTCAGGTTGTTGGAAATTTGCTTTTGCCTACAGCTACATAAAAGGAGAAAGAATTTTCAAGGATATTTAGAATTTAAAGGGGTGGTTATTATTCAGAATGCAACAGCAAACCTAAATAAAGGCATATTGCTCTTGTATTTGAGTGAAACATCACCAACAGCAACTGGATGTCTTTTAGGTCTTCTGTGAATTAAACAGATTACAGTTAATTACACCAGTTTGCTTCCTAAACTTGATGATTTCTGTGTGTCTACACAAAGCCAATGTAAAGAGTGGCAAAGAAAGGAGAAGAGAAATGACATGTTTACAAGAACCTGGGATGTGGCAGTGTATGCTGGGCAAGGGGACATTATGTAAATGTTGAGATTTACTTTAACCTGGCTGGGAGATTAATAATTTGTTCTCTGTATGACAAATTCTAACCAGAATTGTCATGTATCTCTCAGTAAATCAGAAATTTTGGTAAGATAACAAACACACAACGCAAGATATGAAATTTCAACTGAAACCAAGGGTAGTTCAGGGGCTGAACTGACCTCATGTCATGCAGATGGATGGTTTCCAAGGAGAAAGAACTACAGCAAAAAAAAAAAAATCAAGTTGTTTTTTTTTTTTACCAGCACATTTTCTATGCTGATTTCAGCCAGTCATTTCTTGTGAGCTGATTTAATCAGAGATGGATGGATCAGCCTTTGTTTGTGCTGTAAGGTCCAGCAAAGGAAAAGGGTTCAGCTCACACCCTGTGGAACAGCTGCTCTGCAGCTCACTCCCAGGACTCCCTTTCCTTCAGGAGAGCCAGGAAGCTGCAGCAGTCATAGGCTGGCCTCCAGTTCCTCAGGGATGCCTCAGCCCCTCCCTGGAGGAGGTGAACCCCTGCTGCTGGGCTGACCTGCGTCCTGTCAGAGATCAGAGACCAGAGCAAGGCAAACCACGATGCCCTGGCACTGCTGACAGCACAGCAGGAACCTCTGTGTGCTGCATTTAGCAGCAGGTGAACAAACATTCTGAAGTCAGATCCCTCTCCATAGAGCTGGGGAGTGAGGAGCTCTGAAACACTGCCTGGGACTGCTCCTGCTGTCACACTGAAGAGGAAGCACAGACCTGAAATACTCCAGGAGTGAACAGCCTGAAGTAGGAACATGCTCAGGGCTTATTTACAGCTCCTTTCCTAAGGTGGTCCTTCCTCCCCCACAGGGCAAAGCTTGTAGCTGATGCAGGCTAATAGGCTGGCAAGGGGACATTGGGGAAATGTCAGAGTGCGGTAGAGGCAGAAGAAAGCTGCTTTCTTAAGGAAGAGGCTGCTAGCATCAATGCAGAACATCTGCCTGAAACTGCAAGAGGTGTTTTTCAGGAGGGGTGTCTCTCATTTCACAAACCAAACACAACTAGAAAGGTGTGCACAGAGAGCCTTTCTGTTATTGAAGCCTCTGGTGCACTCCAGATTGCAGCAAATTCAGACTTGCGCAAAACCAAGCTCAGAGATTCTTTTTTATCCTCACAAACAAGAAGCCTCCCCCATCAGCCAAGCCCTCAAGACAAAGGGAACCATTTACAGGTGTGGCTATTCCCAGTTCTCTCTTGATCCCTTTCTGCCAGCTCCAAGCAGTTTACAGGCATGTGCAAGCTGTCAGTGGCACCTCTGCAAAATCCCTCCTCGGGCCAGGATAAAAGACCACACATGATCTAGACTGACTCTTAGTAGAGATCCAACAGCTCACAAGACCCAGCTTTTCCAGCAGATACACCCTTTAGTTCTGCTCCAAAGAAAATCAGTATTCCTGAGGTTACTTCACATTCTCAGAACCTGAAGATCAGTGAGGACATTAAAGAAGATACAGCTCTGGAACAAAGAGGAGACATTCAGTACTCAAGCAGACCAGATCTTTTTTATCCATTCTCCTGATGGTAAAAATGTAAGAGGAAAGAAAAGTTATTTTGCTTTTTTTCTTGTTTTCCAGAAGATTAACTGTGTCCATAATCTGCATTATTGATCAGAAGGGCTATTTCCCTGACACAGAAATGTACAGACAGAAAATACTGTGTCATTGTGAAATCATAAACAGCTTCCACTTCTAAAAATTCCTTAAGAATCCCCTGGGACTGGGAAGAACTTAGGTCTTAACATTCATGGTTTTCATACGGCCTTGGCAATGAAAAGCAGCTCAGGTCCTTGGCATGGCTCTGGCTAAACACCACACGTGAAACGTGTGGAAGAAAAACTAGAGAATGAGCAACTGTGGGGGCACTTCTGAGCTTTTCTGATTCTCAGAGTCCTCAAGGATGGCACAAGGTCACTGCAAGTGCATTTCACTGGGAACATGTGGATGCTTCAGGGGATGATACCAATCTACTGGAACACAGCAAAGCAGAACTCATGGCAAAGTGGAATGTCATCCATCCATCCATCCATCCATCCATCCATCCATCCATCCATCCATCCATCCATCCATCCATCCATCCATCCATCCATCCATCCATCCATCCATCCATCCATTCCTAAGCCAAATCATCTCTCCCCTGTATCTGGGCACGTGAGGCTCTACTTTGCCTGAAGTGTTCTTCCCATCTTGGTCATATGAGACTCCTGGAGCACGTTTGATGCCCATCAGAAACTGAATGGGGTTTAACATTGACCAGGAGCAATAAAATCATCAATGTTCTAGCTCAGAAACATATGATCTAATTAACAGAAAAAATAAATTACCTCTAGAGCAAGCTCCATTATAATGCTGGACATTTTTTCCCTCTCAAAAATGGTATATTTGCCAAGTAAAAATTTTCAGCAAATGTTTTTCATGTGGTGGGTAGAATTTTAAAAATATTACAAAATGAAAATGCTTTTTCAGAGTTATGACAGCTGCATGTGAAGTAAGCTCTCAGTATTATAAAGTGATCACAAAATTTTCTGTTCTGGATATAAAAAACCACCTACCAATCTTTGCTACAACATGCAGATATTTTTACTCAAAGTTATTTTCCACAGAAAAACTGTTAAGTTGGCAGATTGACTGCTAAAGCAAATGATTTCCATTCCAATCAAGTTACACAGGACTTGAGAAAAGGACTTGTGTGAACTCAATATGAGCCATTTTATGCAACATCTTTGTTTGAACTGGGTCCCAAATAAGCAAGATAACCTTTTCTTGCTTGTTACTAAGTGATAAAGCAATGTAAGTGTCTTTCAAGAAAATGAGAACAAAACCTCAGATTCCCAAGAACTTCATAATACTGAAGAAGATGGAGCTCTCCTTTATTTATTTATAAGAGAATACATGGGAATATGGATATGCCAGTACTCCACCTTTACCTCGGACATCACTCCTATAAATTGTGAGCTGCAAATATGGCATGTGACCTTTCACTACATCCACAGGAGAATTCTCCATTCCTGAGAAGTTTAAAAAAAAAAAACTACCTGGAAGCTAAAAGCAGAAAATAATTTTTTTAAAAGTGAATTCTCCAATAAATGCAGCAAGAAACTAAAACCATTATTGTCTGCAGACATAATTAACATGAGATACATTTCAACAGCAGCTGTCAAGCTCAAGTTGACAGCAGATTTAGTCAATCTGGTTACGTATGATTTCTTGATTGTGGTTGTAACTGAGAAGGTTCCTGTGCACCTGTCAATAGTTACAAAGTTTTTATGCCATCACTTACAGCAAGTGGAGCTCTGACAACTCTGGGTACCCCTCTGATTTAGCATTCTGGTATTAACCAGGTATTTGAGTTTCACTAGAGGTACTTAAAGATGTTCCCCTGTTCTTGTACAGTCACAACGCTCACTTGCATGACAAACCTTTCTAGAAGTGAGTGGGTATATGTATAACATCTTGGGTGTGATGTTCTGCAAAGTAAGAGATAAGTGATGCATTTTGACTTTTTACATAAACTATTAATAAATGCAAGGAGGAAAACATTTTACTGCATTAAATATGTCCCCCAAGCTGCTGTAACTGGGCATTTCTAGAGTTTGATACCCTATAGCAAGCACTGTTTTATTTGCTTATTGAAGGAAGGAGTCTTAAATCTGAAGCTGGGCTTAATAAAGCCTGATTTGGGAAAAGAGGCCTGAAACAGCCTGATAATAAACTTATTTAGTCTGACTTGAAAAATTCTATGGAAATCAACATCTGACCTCTACAGTTTCTAAAAATAGTCATCTTTTTTCAACTGAGGAAGCTTCCTCCATTTAAAATCTTGCTTACCTGATGGAAACCACTCTTTAATATTTCATATCTTTGCTGCACACAGCCAAGGAATGGATAGAGTGGAAAGTCAATCCTGTGCTTTCAGCCTTGGAGAGTTGCAACATTTTTTATTCATCAATTCAACTGCCTGACTTGATGTTCAAAGAACTTCTTCCCAGCTGCCACACTAAGTAGCCAGTGGGCAAACACTGAAAGGTCAACAGTTGCTTCTCTAATTCCATGCTATGAACACTTCCCAAGGGGAGCTGGGTGTGTTTGCAAAACTGACCTTCAGCCAGCACGGCTTCCAGAGGCACAGGAGGAATGTGACCAAAGTGGGTGAGCTGTCATTTATTTTGTCTGTCTGTGGCACGACACATTTCAGTGGCTGCCTGTCCCTCTATCAGAGTGTTAAATCTTGTTTAGCGGAGACAAAATATTATTGAAATGAAAAAGCGCTATCATAGATTTTTTACTGAAGGCCAAAAAATACTGTGGATTTGATTTTTGGTGAAATCTCTAATTTGTTTTCAAAAGAAATTCTGATCATCATCCAAAACTAAGACAGATCCTAGCTGTCAGTTTCCAAGATTTATTGCTTTCTTCATGTAATTGCTAGAAAATGATTAGCAAGATACACATGGCAATACAAACAATACAGTCTGTATTTGCTTCATTCTGATTGGCACCACAACCAGAATCAAACATCCAGGTCCTGCAAATACTGAAGTTAAGAACTGAGCTGAACTGCCTTTAGTGCAATAGTTCAGATTTGGCAAACAAGATGTTTTTAGAATGCTGCAATTACACCTGTAGAGAAACTCAAAAGCAGCAGCACGCTAGTACTGAAAACCACTAAAATAAAAAAGGCAAATATTACTGAAGTGGAAAGGGCACAGCAGAAAAAAGTTAAATGCCTGATAATAATTTATAAAACTTGACAATAACAGTGCAGCTAAAAAAATTATGACCTTTGTTCCTCCACAGCCACTTTTTCCAAAGAGTCAAAATAAAAAATTGCTTTTGAATAACTGAGAAACCGAAACCACGAGACTATTTTTTATAACAAAGACACGATACTGCACTTACCCACTGGACTGGTACCAGCTCCATTTGGCACTGAGAGATCAGCTGTCCCCAGCATTCCACCTAATCAAAATAAGCCAGAGCATTAAACCAACTTGCCCCATTACAGTATCGTGTAATTGTGTACGTCTAAACTTCAGCTGTGCACATGCAGCGACAGCGCTGAGAACGCGTGGCTGGGAGGGCTCCTGCGGGCGCTGCAGGAGATGCATGGGTGCAGGTGGGGTGACTGGGAGGGCTCCTGCGGGCGCTGCAGGAGATGCACGGGTGCAGGAGGGGTGGCTGGGAGGGCTCCTGCGGGCGCTGCAGGAGATGTGCAGGTGCAGGAGGGGTGACTGGGAGGGCTCCTGCGGGCGCTGCAGGAGATGCACGGTGCAGGAGGGGCTGCAGCAGAGCTCACCTGAGCTGCCGGCGCTGGGCGGTCTCTGCGGCGCCCCGGGGGACACGTTGCGGTGCAGGCTGCTCTGGGGCGGGGACAGCATGGTGGTGTCCGTGAGCGAGGAGCTGGCGGCCAGCGACGGGGACACCAGGGAGCTCCCGGGGTTGCTGTAGGTTAAAGTGTTGGGGTTGGACACTGGAACCGTCACCGACATGGAGAAGTTCTGGGCAGGCAAGCCAGGCTGCGGGAGAGAAGACGAGGAACAACAAGACACCACCGTGAGCATTGACTGTGTTTGCAGAAATGGCACATTAGAAAAATACTCAGTTACAGCAGTTTGCTGGTTTTTATTAAAGTTAATTCTGTTAGTTTTTAAACTCTATTAAGCATACAGCTTTAAAACATCCATTTGTTGTAAAGTACGGTGTTAAATTCTTATACATCGCATAATTACAGTTCCAAAGAATTACTCAAACTTCTCCAATATGTAAAGTTCAAAGAGAGAAAACTGAAAGTATTCATATGAATTCACAAGTTTATAAACACAACAAATTTAACAGTTAATTGGATTATTACAAAGCAATGAAAAGCTAAACATGTCTACAAATCAATGAATTGTTGTACCTTCAAAATGTAAGCATAAACATGCACATTGCAAAGAGTTATCACACAAAAAAGAACAAGTTAGTAATAACATTTTCTAGGAATAATTTGCTACCAATCTCTAACACTTTGCTTTTTCAACAGACTAAAAAAATAAACAGATCTTTAGAAAATCACAAAGCTCAATAATTTGAATTTAAACATTTCAGGTTCCCCAAACCCCTGCTCAAATAACCACTCCATCTTTTTTGCAAATCTAATTTTTTTTAATTCTAGTTTTTACAGCATTATTTAAAAGACAACTGTTTTTCTGCAGTATATATGTTTGTTATTCAACAATTTAATTGAATCAAAAGCTGAGCTGCCTGCCCATCTATGGTACTCATTTGGTCATGACTAACTTCTTTGGCCTTTGTCTCATTCCTATCCTTTGACAGTGATGGGTTTCTGAAACAAAAGGGACTATTTTTTTTTCACAACTCTCATAATTACTGGAAACAAAACCATGACAGGTACAATTTAAGGGCAAAGCCCCAGCAGTATTTATAGACCGAACAGAGTGGTGATAGTTGTGATTAAGGAGTCAAAGGCAATTGACCAACACACATGACCTAGCAAATACCTTTAAAAAACGCAATTTCATCATCTATAGTTTAAAAATCACTTAGAATGATACTTCTACATGAAAAGTTATATAATACAAGAAATGTCACAATAACTATACTAATTAAAAGAGTAGAACATATTCTCTACATGAAACAAAATCTCTTACTAGTGAGAGACAACAACAATGTCCCTACTGAAGCATTCTAAGAATAATCATCAATTTTTGGCACAGATGGAAGGAAAAATTAATGAAGCAGAACAACACAAAGCTAGCAAATCATTCACAGTATCTAACCAATGACAAGCCCCGTTGGTGCTTGTTTTCAGGGGAAACTACTGGAAACTACTCGGTATCTACCAAAACCAGGGTGTTTTTACACAGCACACTGTCAAGCAGCTCAAACTAAACTGGAAATACCTGAAGTATGCTGAACACACTGCTAGGAGGTAACAACTGGAACATTTTTTCTGTAGGTTTCTCAATACAGAACCAATAAGTGACAGCCTCCCCCCACACCTTACAATGAAGGCTGTCTGCCCATCTATGGTGTTCATTTGGTTACGAGCGAATTCTTCACGCTTTGCCTCATTCCTATCCTTTGACAGCAATGAGTGCTGGAGAACAAGAGAAACTGTGTTCTTATACAGCCCCAGAAGTACTGGAAACAGAAACATAACTGGTCAAATCTGAGTTACAAATAGAGAGCTGTAGAGCTAAAAAATAATGTTGCCCTTTTTATTTACACTGATGTCCACATAGACATATAGGCTGTTCACCAAAACCCATTTAGTTGTAACATACCGAGAGATGAGACCTGAAGATGCCTCAACACAGAAAACTCAGATATCAAAATCTTCAAAACAGAGAAAACCCAAAATATATTGGCTTTATTCAAGCATGACAGAAGTGATGCTGGGTGTCATGACTGTCAGTTTGCTGTTCAGTCCCCAGGGATCTCTTAGGCTCTGAACGATGAAATGATTTCCAATATCAGCAGTCATTTGGAGACACTACTCAAGTGCCCCAGGGTCTGTGCAGATTAACCCACACAGTTCATCTCCTTTAACTGCTACAAGATTTGCATTCTTAAAATATTCAAAGGCTGTGGCAGAGCCTGTATTAGTTTTCTTGGAAAATACTTAGCAATACTCAACACTAACTGATTTTTGTAGGTGGAAATTAAATGTCACCGTGAACACCTCCACAAAACACATGCAACATTTCCACTCCTTTTATCCCCAAACTGAAGTTCTGGAGCCAAGTGATTTATGGCTACACAGTGGATTGGCACTTGGGAGAAAATTTTCAAATATCCTTCAATGTTCAAGGAAGTATCTGTTGGAATTTCAGTGGAACAATGTTTTGAGGCTCTCATTCTGCAGCAGCCTTGATTTTAAATATCTAAATAACTTTCTACATCCAAACTTGAGCAAAATAAATTCTATTGGTTAGATGAAAAAATTAATCCAATTCTATTTGCCTGCTTGTCACATACTGTAAAATCTTGATCACCAGACACATGAAGGCCTACAAGATGTAAATAAATGATCCTACATCCTACAACAAAAACCTATCTTGGTAAATATATTTTAGGTAGGATTAGGTAATGCTGTAGGCTCCTGGAAATTTTGAAATGTCATCTTGTGTTCCAAAGGTATGAAAAACTGGGAGTGCAAAACCAAAGCTAGAGATTATTCTTCTTATTCTTTACAGTAAAATGAATTGTAACAAGACCAGGTATCACAATCTCATTTGTCCTCAGAAGTCCTTTTCCCTTCTCAAGCCCTTACATCCTCTTGTCTTTGAAGTGCTTTTCAGTGGTAAGCAAACACCATGAAAATTCTCATGCATGTAAGAGAAGCACAAACCATACTTTAGTACTCACTGCGATTTTATGATTCCGCATCATATTATCAAACTCTTCATTAATTTTTTTATATTTTTCTTCTGTATGTGGCGTGAGCACATATGAAGTGTCAGGGTCCGGGCTGTCGCACCCTCTGTGTTCCTTCTTGTTCAGAGCCTAAATAATGAAGTTAATAAAAAGGATCAACAAATAAAAAGTAGAGATAAAATAAAAGTACTTACAGGGCCTCGCTTGAAAATAAAATCACTATCTTCATTTAGTTTGCTGAATCTGTCCTCCGATAGTGGACTGTGCTCAAAGTAATCGTCAGCATCAGGGCTCTCACAACCATTAAGGCCTTTCTTTCTTAAGGTCTGAAATACAATTGGAAAATTCACATACAAATCATACTAACTTGCCAAGAAGTTTTGTACACTACTGAATCATTCAGAGCCCCTGAAACTACATCAAACTTTCACAGACAAAACTCACTGTGCAACAGACAGAATCAGTCTTTCAAGATAGTGGCAAAATACACAATGAGAAAAGGTTCACCCAGGTGCCATCTCACAGGCACTTCATCTCCCAGCACTGCATGCAAAATCATTTTTAGACATTGGCTGATGAAGTGAAGTTGCCTGACAAGTATCATTCAAGCCTGTGGCAAAGGAGTTCATGTATTCACTGGTAATTAAAAGCCAGTTTACTGGATCTTTAATGAACTGATTTTAGCATCCCAATTTTAATATTCACATTTTAAAGAGCATACAGTTAAATTCTGACAAACACAGTGGCTAAAATTCTGATCCAGTTAAATAACTGCAGGACATTAATATCTGTAACATTCAGTCTCAAAAGCTGACAAAGACAGGATCTTCCTGTCATCCTGCACGACAACAAGAACTGCAAAAAAGAAATTACATAATCCCTCTCTAAAATGACTTCGTTTGCTAAATATAAGCTTTTTCAGAGTCCTTCAGACTAACTTTATGGAGCTACTTCCTGTTTTCAGATGGAGAACTCACATCAACATCCCCTGGAAAAAAAAAAAGCAAGCTTGTCTACAATCCAGCCATTAAAGAAAGGATGTGAAACTACAGGTCTCGTGACCAAATTACAAGATATATTTGTATTTCTTGTTTTTGTTTTTCACCCTATTACACAATCAGAAATTTTTCTCTGCAAGCTCTAATTTATAACAAAACAATATTTAAAGCATTACCTGTGAAAAAATCTTTAAATTTTTTTTAAGTTTCAAAAGGAAAGCAATAAAAAATTTAAACAGATATATGTTATCCATACATAAAGCGGCAGTAGGACTATACAGGCACAAGAGAGCTGCATACTTCCTTTTTGTCAGAAATTATCTATAGTCCATTAATTTTACATTAAAACCCTAAAATATCAGAAATCTGCAAACTGACGTTTCCAGCACCATAAAAACCCCCATGTTTTCCTACAGAAGCAATTTCCATTACACACTGAAATTCTGATTTACAAAACAAAATATTTTCGCTCATAGTATTCACCAGCATTTTTTACTGTCAACTGATTTTTAGTAGAATAAAAAATACACACAACTTCCTCACTATTCATATATATGCAAAATCCTGCTTATTTCTACTGCAGCTTGAAAGCAGGAATTGAAAATCCAATTCGCCGCCTGAAATTCTTTAATATCACAGTTCACCATAAGCTGCAATTCCTTCTCAAGTTTCCTGGCTTGCTCCATGTATCCCACACAGTATCTGGAACTCCCACAAAAATGTAATCACTAAATCAGCATATGGGGAAAACAGGTGTAGGCTCCTCCAGCACCTGTCACAGCTCCGATGCCGCTCCTCCACCAATAGCCGGACACGTCAATGGACTTGGCCATACAAGGGCCGGCAGCTCGGCCTCTCAAGGTCGGACCTGTTATCCCTCTCACAGCCCTTCCTAACAAGTCAGCCTGCCACTCTGCTACACTTTGGTATCAGCAGGGAAAATGTTAACGCTGTGTAATCTGGATTACACTTAACCCCTGCAGCCCACGGGGCTCTGCAACTAGAACCCAAATGTCTTTAGGCGCGTTCGGTGCAGCGCAGTGCCCGGCACACGACGACAGAGCTGCACGTAGGCTCTGCAAGGAAAGGGCTGCAAGACTGCACACACAGAGTGCAGCTCCTGTGATAAACACACTGAGGCAACTGAAGTCTTGCAGCAAGGGAGCTTCAGCAGAGCTCCTTTCTATACTCTAAAGCAATCCAGCGAAAGCTTTTTTAGCGTAATGCTGCCAGTTCATCCCTCCCGAATGGTCTGAAAATTATCCTCCGATTTAAACAGAAAGGAAGATATTCAAATGTAAAAATACTTCCTTCCTCTCGTTGACTGTGTGTCATTTTTGCTAACAATGGGGTTAACTCTGCTTTGACTCAAGAGGAAGGAAAATGCCTCAGTATCTCCCGTTTCAGGCTCTGGAAACCGTCACTCCAGATGGGGTTCCTGTCATTGTGGAGGGATTTAAGCCACAGTCCCCTGTCACAGATAATAAGGCTGGGTCCAACAGCCAGAGCTCTGCCTCCTTATCACCAAAACACCAAGTGCCACTTTGAGGACCTGACCATAAAAAGCCTGCGAACTTTTATCAGTGCGCAGTAACACAATAGTAAAACATTCCTGCTCCGTGCCAGGGCTGTGCACGGAATGCCGCGAGCTGCTGGCACGGGCACCGCAGCCGAGCCGGCACAGGCCCCGCTGGGCAACCGGCACCGGGATCGCTCCTGGGAATCCAAACTCCACAAACAACGGCCGATCCGCCCTCGAGATTCTCCAGCGCTAAAATTTCTTGTTTCTCCAAATGATGTAAATAACTCGGCTGTCTGAGCAATTTTCAAGGTATTATCATAGAGATTAAAATTTTGTTAACTCTGATGTTGTTCAGAGGAAAAAATTTGGTGAGACCAAGTAATTTGTGTAACGTGAAGGGAGTTTTATTTCTCTGCTGTGATACACAAGCTCATTTAGAACAAAATCATAGTATTTGCAGTGGAGACTAATAAATATAAGGCAGAATTTTTTCTTACCACAGCAAAAGGGGAAAAGAACATTAAATTTCAGGTTTTGTTATTGGATGCTCACTGCAGTTATCTTCTGGTGTGAAGTCTTGTTTTCCAGATCATGTAAGGAAATGTGTAGCCCTTTCAGTAAATGTGTGTTACTTTCCACTTCCTCTAAGACTTAGCCAAAATTACTGGAAATTGTTCCAATATGTCTGCCAACACACTGTATTGTGCCCCAGTAACTAAGATTGCGCAGCTTTGATCTCCAACTGCACCAACTGATGAGAGAAAAATACTAGTTTTATTCAGAAAATAATGCTAAGTATTTACAATGAACCAATGCAGGTGCAAAATCTTTTTTTTTAAAGAATAAAGGAAACACAAAAATACATTTTTGTGATACACAATGTCACTACACAAGTGTTCCAGACAGCTCTGGTCATCTTAATATTGCAGAATTGACCCAGGAGCTGTTCAATACTATTAGTCTAGTATTGATTTATTTTGATTTGAATGGCAGAGCTTAGAAAACATTGTATGAGAATGGCTCGACCAGCTATGACGGGT
Source organism: Taeniopygia guttata (assembly GCF_048771995.1). Classification (NCBI taxonomy): domain Eukaryota; kingdom Metazoa; phylum Chordata; class Aves; order Passeriformes; family Estrildidae; genus Taeniopygia; species Taeniopygia guttata. The sequence goes on along the minus strand of NC_133035.1, from coordinate 17,521,387 downwards.
TTAAATATTGCAGTCAAGCACATGGTACAAGAGCCCCAATATTTTCCTGAACTTCCCCACACATATGCAAGGTAGTTTTTAATTGCACTTTGCAATTAAAATTAGCATTTTGCTAATTTAAGAAAAGAATCATGCCTTGGCAAGAAACATCTAAGGAACAGAAGAAGGGCTTCTTGCAAAACAACAACAGAAATGAATAACTGGCTTCTCTCTACAATTCAATATAAATTTTACTGAAACTGATAATACAAATAGAAAAGAGTATAAAAGCACAATAAAGTCATTTTTTGGTTTGATCATTGAGGAAGAAGAGCTGATATTCAACCATCTCAGTGTAATTATCCTAGCACAAGCTTCCTTCCACAAAATCCAACAGAGGCACATGGAAGGCAGGAGCCTGAAGGCTGCTCAGCCCCCAGAGCCGGAGATGAAGGCACCACCTTCTCCAGGCTGGCTCCAGCCCAGCTCCCAGGGGGTTCCAGACTCTGCTCAGGGAACCAATAAACATGGATGGGTCAGTGCTTCCAGAGACCAAGTGACAGCCCCCAGCTGGCCCCCTCCCACCCAGACCCGGGCTTGCCATCCCACCCCGAAAGGAAACGCTGCTGATGATTAAAGAGCACAATCAGCGGGTTTTGTGCTCCCATCATTTGGTTTGGTTAAAAAGCCAAGACTTCTGATATTGTGATCTGGGCTCCTTACCAGCCCTGGCAGAACTGTAAAGAACTTGATTACGTTCATTGTCACGTCAGGAAATGATATTTTTCGGCTTTAAAGCAAGAATGTAGGATGACCTCATGTGTAGAAAGTGTTATGAAGTGTAAAAAAGTGTCAGGTCATTCAAAACACTCAGTGTTTGGTTTCTTGTAATATTACACAAAAAGGAAATGGTTGTTGCTGTCAAAGCTACCATGTATCATGTTAACAGCTCTATTTTTGCACTTACTATTGGAGCTGGCCAGAAAGGATTTTTGTTGGTACTTCATCCCAAATCACTGGGAAAACCATGTCCAAAATTTGACTAAGACTGAAATGAAAAGTGATTTCCCTTGGAAAAGGCAAACCTTTCACTTAAATCCCGTGGCTAGTTCTCCTTCTGCTCTTGCAATCAGAGCATGGAAAAGCTGCAAAGCAGCACAAATTTGGAGTAAATATGTTTTAAATATCATAACTTTTTAAAGTGTAAATATTCCTCAGGCCTAAAGTAATGGAAAAGCCCTACTAGTACTGCTAAGTATTACTGCTGCTCTGGTAGGCACCTCCACCATGGATATCAAAAGGATAAATGATTAAACTTTCCTGATGCATGTGGATATGCCATGCAATAGCGGATAATATTTTTGTGTCACTAAAAAAAAAAATCTCCTTGTCCATTCTTTAATTAACTTATTTTTGCTGGTTTCTGTTCATCTGCAGCAGGAATAGGTGGGTGGCCAACGTGTGGGCAGAGGAGGCAGAAGGACTGGCCCAGCCTCGCTGGCAGCAGCAAACCACACCACCACTGATAGTCACATCCTACATGAAAAGCCACACCTTTTTTTTTCTGTGATAGTCACACAACGAAGGACAAATAAAGCAGTCACAGCAGCAGATTCCCACCCAGTTTTCTTTCTTAATACATGAAAGATCAGTGAGACAAAGCAGGGCATATTCCTTTGCTGCAGCTCAGCTCCCTTCCCACAGCAGGCAGGGACCACATGTATCACTACAGGCTTTGCATGCAGCAGAATGTCCTGCTGAAAGCAAGACAATTGTTTTATTATTTGCTTCCTGATACATATTATTGCCAAGAACTTGAGCCTAAAACCTGGCTGGTTTTCTCTTCTTTTATAACACAAAATATTCCACTTTCATCAGCCTGAACAATAGTAAGGTGTCTCATCCTTTAGATATCATTATGTCTCCCTTATTATGTATAAAACATATTCAAGTACCCGAGGAGTATTCTTAGCCACCAAAAGCTATTTTTAGTTTTTAAACTTCCTGCGGGTCAGTTTGGCTACAGAAGCATCATCATTGCTGTTTCTTTTCTCTAAATTAACAACACAGCTCTGCAGAGTCAGACCTTGACCCTACAGTGCCGGGTACATGAATTTACCACTGTCTAAAATCCAAGCAGGAGTGAATCCCCAGTGCAGCACAAACATCAAACCAGAACAGCCAGAGAAAAACCAGATAATTCAACTCAGTGTTTTGTCTATTTAAACTCATCAACATTATTTCTGTATGCTGAAATTTCTTTTTCCACAGACAGATGTAGTGTATTGTTTTATGTGATGTTTACAAACTTGATATATTTTCCTCAGGGTCTATTAATATTCTCAACTTCAACCACTGAAGCATCTGCAAATTTCCTTATGAAGCTGTCTTCCTGTCCTTTTGAGTTGGGAAGCTACTTACATTTATCCCTAATACTGTTCCTTTCAGTATCCCTGACACATTTTCAATTACATTTTGCCACGCTATCAGTTCAAATTTCACATTCTAATTATAGCCACAAACACATCCATCCCAAACCAGCTCAGGGAAGGAGTGGTGCCCAGCTTTCAAAACTTCCCTGAAACGCACAGGAGGCCAAATTAGATTATGACAGACATTTCCATGAGCTAAGCAACTTGGAGAGCTTAACTTCTTAAAGAACAAGACCTTCCCAATCTTTCTGGCAGGCTCCCCAGCCATAATACTGCATGCTAAAGAAAATCTGAACTATTGACATACTCTCCTTTCAGCTTACTTAAATAATATTTTCCATACTTGTGCTCAATTAGTAGTGATATTTAAAAAGCAAATAATTGACATTATGCAAAAATACATGGACTTGAAAAATTCTGAGTGTAGTGCCTAAAGTTTGCTACAGCTTGTATTTCTTGGCCAAATACTATAGTTTGCTATAAAAAAAAGGAGGTTTAGGATTAATTACTTATTCCAGGGGTTTACAAATAAAAAACTTCTAAGCCTGCCTGGCATTATCCATAAAATACAAAGAAAAAGAAGAGCCCCTTTAGCAATGCTCTATGTTCAGTTTTAGGCAAAGGTATTCAGCATTTACAAATGAAAAATGTTCATGATTTGAAATTTTATCAGTGTCCCTGCTATAAACCACTCTAAGAAAAGACACTGTCTTGTTTCAAATGTTGGACCACTTCCAGTATCTGGCAAATTTTAACATGTATCCCTGGCTTGCCAAACATGAAAGCTAGCTGTCAAATTCCTCCCAGATATGATAAAGATGGCACTCAGGATTCAAACTCTCATTTATATAAAATAACACATACAAAAGGTTTTTAGACTTGATATGGCATGAAGTTTAAATTCTAGCCTGAAGCATCTTTGCTGTGAAACATTATTTTAAGTAGATAACCACAAGCAATTACTAAAGAATTAGAAATTTATGGGCTATAAAATCCACTCTTCACCCCCAGAATATTACCCAGCTCTGGACTAGAAGGTACGGGAATGGCAGCTGCTTGCTTGTATTTGTGATTTTAGAGAAACACTATCTGTGAACTGTGGACTTTATAAAGCAGTTGCTGACCTACAAACAAGCTGGATTGCTCGGTCCTAAATGAACTCCTTGAGACTTAAAATGATTACTAATCCATTAGCACTGATAATGCTGTTGCCAGAGTGACATCTTAGTCAAGCTCTCAAAGTCCGATTTTTGATGCATTTGTCTTTGTTTCACTTTCTATCCAACTCAGCAGATCATTAAATTTTATATCACTGAGCAGATTTGCATTTACCTGTGTTATAAAAAGAACCATCAACTAGATTTTCCCATTAAAGACTACTAAAGTGCCAGTTTAACTTATGTTTCTCAATCTTTTTATTAAAAAAAAAAAGACAAAATAGACTGATATTCATCTTCAAGAAGCAAAAATTACTCCTTAGCATATAAATTAAATACATTTTATAGTCCTTCCAGGGACTATAAATTTGCAAACAAACAAAATTAATGGTAAAATGGAGCAAAACACAGCTCTATGTTAGAATACTCAAAGAGATGTTTCATGGCACATAAATGCTTTATTTCAGTCCTTACCCAAATAACAACACATAGATGTATAATCTCAGCCTCCCAAATGCAGATCTTCACGTGCTTGCAATGGTTAAATTATAAATCAGCAGCAGCAGTAGCTGACTGAAGGCCTCCTTTCAGCAACAGTGCACTGCAGATAAGCCATATGGAACATGAAAAGTTTCCAAGTGCAGCAATCCATCTGCATAATATCCCTCATAATCTTTTAGAAGTTCTTTAGGAAAAATATTATCTCCTACTTAGAGTTTGCCAAGAAAAAAAAAAAATGGCTTAACTCTGATTAGAATTCATTTAATAAAAAGAATGGTGTTCTTTCGGTCTACCTGCCCATGTAGTATTGCAATTACAAATACTTTTAGTCCGGAATAGTTCCTTACAGCTTTAAAATTGGAAAGGAGAACTGTTTCAGAGTCTTGGTACTCGAGATAATTTAGTGTTATCAAAACAGTAATTGCAACACGAATGGCAACCATTCCCAAAGAAAATGTTTAGTAGATTCCAAGGATTTATGCTATTGCTAAAATACTGTTCACATGTAAGATTATGGGCACTGGCTACATCTCCCAGAACAAGCTCTAACACCTTGAATATTTGTACGGAACTGCCATCTTGTTTCACCAAAAACACCCCCCAAAAATAAGCAAGCTGAATAAGACAACTCAAAGCAGGTATTTGAAAACACCAGCTGAGATCAGTGTGTACAACAGGAAGCAGATAGCCTCCCCAAAAATAAGGAAACAGGCTACAAATATTACATCTCTGTTTTTACTGAACTAAAATAATGGGAATGTGAGACTTCCAGACACAGCTCTAATAATGTCACAATTCATGTTTCAAATACAGAACTTCTCAGTTATGTGTCAACACAATATATTTAACATGCTTTTTCCTGCATAGTCTCCATTTAGTGCAAATTATTCAAAAGCAAGAGCACCACTTTGAAGACTCTCCTGAGTTAATGTGAAAAGGGGTGGGAAATCAAAGGTGGGACCTTGAAAGGTAGAGAGAAAAGGCTGTACAGGAATCAGGGACCAAGAAATTTGAATAAGCTTTATCATGTAGTTCATGTCAACATTAGATAAAGACTGGCTCTGGAATGCTTGATTTTTTTTTTCTTTTTAAAAAGTCATTTTAATTAGCAAATACCAAATTTTAAGTTATTTGCAGGAAAGAGCGGGGCTTTATATGGTACCAGTTTTGTTACAGTTATAGAAGAGTTTACAGTGGGACAATATGTAAGAGCTTTGATCTAAAAAATCTTTACAACATTCCCAAAATATTTGGGAGTTTTTAATAAAAATGTATTATTCACTTCCTGATGAGATTACCTAGTATTTCCAGTAAAACGTAAAATTTATGTTAAAATTCATCCTACTGCAAATTTAACTAACTTGCCTAGCATTCCATAGCCTACACTATGACTTACAGGGCTCCCATATGAAATATCACATCCCTGATATGACATAAGATGTTCCAAAAAAACCTGGGTAAATCACTAAATGAACTGGATGTGTATTCATCTACAAGTATGGTGAAGAATGGTTTGTCACATGTCGTGTGTCACATGTCACAGGCTGTTAGGGTACTCAGAGGGCTGTACCACAGGAACTGCCACCACCAATATTTTCCTTCTTCAGGTGCAGCTGCACTCCAGGAGCAATTACCAAGGGAAGTGTTTTGTTCAGGTGAGTGCTGAGCGTCACAGCCCCCATGGCCACAGCAGCTGCAGCAAAACCCTGGCAGGGAACAAGCCACAGACTCCCTGAGCCCTCTGCTGCACAAGCACCATCAGCTCATGGCCCAAGGAGCAAGATTATTCAAAAGCAACAATTTTAAAATTGCAGACATGATGAGGTCCAAAATGCAGGGAGCAGTGAAGCAGTGGAGATGACCCTCCCCTCCTCTGGGCAGGTCATGTGAAACAGTGGCTGAGGAACAGAGATGATCAAGAAGCTGCACTGCTGCTGTCCCTCCTGCAAGGTGGTTAATCCCTGGCAGAAGACACGACCAAACCCACGAGCCTGAAGTCAAAAGATGGGATTACATTAAGTCTCCACTGAAATCAAGCCTACCACATAAAGAACAGCCCTTCATTTTGCTGTAGTTGCAGGAGATGCTTTGTTCTGGGTCTATTCTTTCCACGCACAGCTTGTGTAAAGTCACTCTCTCTTGATCAACAGATGCCATGGTCCTCACTTTGAAATTGCAAAGTAAAAATACACTTTTCTGTCACTACAGAATTTCAAAAGCACCAAATTCTGCAGCAACACAAGGACTGCAGAATACATGAGACCAGCACAGCTTGAAGAACTTGTTCATACAATAATTATGTCTTTGTGTGACTGCCTGCATGAACTCCAGCACTAACAAGCAATGAGCTGTTGCGGATTTTCTTGGAGTCAATTTTCAATCCTACTTAACACGATGTCTGCAGAACAGCTAAACCCAGAACTCAATCCTTGACAAGTGTTTCCCGAGCAGTGGGTGTGAGAACTGGACGTTGTGTGTCTGCTCTATAAATTTCAAAAATAAAAATATTCTCCTAACACAGAGGAGAAACAGTTGGAAAAACATGCTTTGCACAGCTGGGAAATAAAATCACGTTTCAGACAGAGGAGAATCCAATCCCTGCCTATTGCAGGGCTGATTCTGCAGAGATTTTTGGTAGACAAGAGCACACAAAAGCTCTGTACCAGTATTTGACACAGATTTAGGATTCTGGCCCTCCCAGCAGCACAGCCGCCAGAGGAGCATCCGATCCAATCTGAGATTGTAATGATGCACAGCCAAGTCAGCTGCCACTCAGTGATCAGCTTTTTCTGGTAATTTATTAAAAAATGAGAACATCACAGCAAATTTCAGTTCACAGCTTTAAAGTCACGTCACTGGTGTAACTGTGACAGGACTGGTGTAGGACAGAGAGCACCCTGAACTGCAGCTACAGAAAATCACTGCTGGCAATACAGCAGCCAAGTACAGTCGCTATTAGCAAGACTTGAGAAATTTCTATAAAAATATGCATTCTAGACAAACTTCAGATATGTATATGCTTTAAGTAGTGACTAAATCTGGAATTCATCAAAATGCAGAATACCAGCAGAGCATGATAAATTTAAAGCACCGGCACTGTTTTAAAGAGGTAGAAGAAATAATGTATTCTTAACCCTAAAACACTAAATTTATTCACTGTTTTAGATACAAGGGAAGTACAGCTTTAGATTATTTGCAGGCAAACCAAAGCTGCTTCAAAAAAAAATCTCAGTCTATCCTACTTCTGAAAATTCTTTATATATCAGCAATGAAGGAATGCAAAACATTAACTCGGAACAAAAACTTTTTGCCAGTACTGTCAGCTTGCTTAAAGTCACCGATAATTTTTTTTAAAAAATAAATAAATAAAGACGTATGTTAATCATCTGTACGGCCAAAGCAATTTCAGCACAGCCAAAGAATTAAAATATTGTTGAGTAAAACAGTATTACCAAATGCAAGACATGGAAAAATCAATAATAGTAAACAGGTCAAAAACAATACTGTGGGAATTCAGCACTGAATTTGATCTCGCAAACTAAAAAGAAAGAGAAGGGGAGAGAAATGAGAGACAAAGACACCATCAGAAAAGGCAACTGTTCTTTTCAGCACAAAATGCACAGTTGTCTTCTGTCACAGTACTGAAAATAAATATTTGCTCCCTTGACCACATTTTCAATTTTTCAAGGTAGGTGTTTTTTTCCTAAACCATGAATGGGAACTAAAATCTCTAGGTAGAGTCTGTTTGTAACTCAGATTTATAGCAAACACTTCTACTAAAAAAAAAAAAAATTCAAACCACTATACACAGACACATAAAAATATACGTGTATATATATATGTATGTATACATACTTATATATATATATATATAAGCTTTTGATGACTCATTCCAGACCACTTCAGTTTTCAAGCACTTTCCCTCTCTTTAAGGTAAGCTAAAAGAAAATTTTAGTCCTTAACCATATATAAATCCTCCTCAACCACCTCCTTAAAATGTCTCAAAGGTATTTGTGTGCCATCTCAAATTATTTGAAATGTTATATGCAGTATAATTACATTTACATAATCATTTAGCAAATCAAGCCCAATAATGCCTACATTTTCTCAGCATCATGGGCAGATTACCAAGTCTTTTCCTTCCTTCACTGAAATAATTTTTAAGCTTTTTCCTTCTTTTAAACATGCACCACTTATTCCCACAGTATTTGGAGACCAAATCAAGTGGTTTGAACTACAAATATACATAATACTACACCAATACATGTTCTTCTATCAGCCCAAAGCTTTTTTTTTTTATTCCCCCCAGGTTTTGCTCACTTCTGGCAGGTCTCCATCTATCAAATACGCAGGAATGCAAAAACAATGTTAACACATCACAGTGTCAGCCTCCCTCCAATCTCCAGTGTGTGTTTAACCATCAGCATTCCTGGTGCCACCTCACAGTTCTGTAAAGCTGTGCTGATATCTCACATAGATGTGGAGATTTTAGTCACATACATTCAGCATCGGTTTTCATTTTCTTGGTTGCAGGGCATTTTCTTTTTAAGAAGCAATTTTTAAACTTATGGTGTAGCCTATGTTATAAAACAAAGAAATAATTATTTTTTAAGAATTTGGCCCAGTTTCCACCATCTTACTATTTAGCTTTGAATAGCAAAATAGGGAAGCCCAAATTGCTTTGCAAATCCTTATCTAGATCGGATACACCAGGTATCTACCGAGGAAGGAAATAAGATCAATTAACTGAAGGTCATTCTCATCTAATTTTGTATGTGTACATCCAAGTATATATTTAGATACAATTCCCAGATCTTCGTTTTCATATGAAGTCAACCCAAATTTTAAAAAAAGGAAGCAATGAACCAATTCAAGTGCTACCAAAACAAACTACTACGCACCAACAACAGTTCAAAATACACATTGGTTATTCCCAGCCTGGAAAAGAAGCAATGCTGGGAGGTGGAGAAAGCTGGATGAAAAACAAAACCAGAGAGCTTTTGGTTTATAAACACAGTGTTTCAACACCAACTTTTCTGTTTATGCTCCCCACACTGTTACACTTGTCTCTTGGCATATGCTCCATCTGGCTGGGGAGATGCATCTGCTTCTTCCTGCTGCAGGCTCTCCACGTGCAGCTGAGCTCTCCGTGCTCACTCGGAGCCAGGAGCCAACAATCCCAACTCTGATCCCAGAGATGTTCCTGACTACAGAACGTGCACTGCTCCTCTAACAGCTCCATTAAAATTTTGTGAAAATGCAGAGATGAAATGTATTTTAATGCAAGAAAACAGCTGATTACAGCAGAAGATTAAACTGCCTTGTTGACCCTGCTGAAAGCAGCAGCAGGGTCATTTACCTGCTTTGCCTGAACTGTGACAAAACCACTCTCACACCAAGCCATCACAAATGTTACTCCCCATTACAGTCACCTATTCCCATGGTAAGGTATTTAATACAAACATCCAAATCATTTGCTGGAATTTATACTAGAGCAGTCCTTCCACAAGAATGAGTATGATTGCAATAATTACGTGCCATAGTTTAAGAGAGATTTTTTTTTGTACTTTCTAGTTATCATTTTTATGACAGATCGTTACCTATTTCAAGGACAGCTGTCACTATCTGGGGTATAACCTAAGCCTTATTCAGCACATTACACTACACTGAAAACAGCATTAAACTACAGAGCACAAGAGAGGCTCATTAACTGACACCCACCCGGAATTCTCCTGGGCACAGATGCCAACTGGGAAAGTAGGTCACATTTTACACAGGCTCCTAAAAATCAAATCACCTCAGCCTGATGAGGTGAGATGAGGAACAAGCAAAACCCACCATGGCCAAGTGTAGGTGAAATAAACCCTGGTTTACTGTATCAGTCAAGGAAAATTAAAACATGGAAAAAAGATAAAAAGCTGAGCTAAACAGGCGGGAAGAGCCATCTTCAGCCCTTGACTCCCGGAAGTGAGGCTGGGAGAGAGGGAACAACTGTGCAACTGCTGCTTTCTGAGGCCTTATTGAGGGGCAGAAGGACCCAAAATGGAAGTGCTATCTTATTGTAAGTAACCTGCAATAATCTCAATGTCCTGCACTAAAGACAATATACAGTGCCTCTTCATCTCCCTCTTTTTCTTTGGATTTAAAAACAATGAATGCTCAAAGTCTCAAATTGTCTTTTATACATTAAAACATTTTGTTGGCCATATGGATACAGAATCCTGATAAAACCTGAAATTCTTCCCATTTTATTCTGCAGAAATACTTCTTTCTTCAGGAAAAGTAATTACTTGTCAAGAATAATCTGTTACAGAAAAAAAGTCCATGAACATTAAAGCATCAAATGCTTTAACACCTACAGCAAGTCCTTCAAATCACAGACAGCACTTCAGCGTAACAATCTGCAACTGTGCCATTATGGGTTTGTAAAACCAAATGCACAATCCCAGTATTTCAAGAATTCAAAGCACACACTGAATAAAAATTTCACTCTTTTCAATACCTCTATATGGTACATCTATGCTGTGCAAGAGCACTACCTTACACTCCAGCAACCTCAGAAAAGAACAGGTATAGGACAGCAACAGATCATTCCCATCTACAATAACATGTTCAGCAAAAGACATAACTGCATGCATCAAAAAAAATTTCTAATATTCATTTAAGATGCCAGTGCTCTCACTCCCACTATGTTTTCACAAACATTCCAGCAGCAACAGAAGACACCAAGCTCTGGGCATATGAAAGCAATTCCTAAGCCAAAACTGAGCAGGAGACCGCTACAAAGGGAAGATGTCTCATTGATTTCACTTAATCATTTACAACATTTCTATCTACCCAGTAGTGGAAATAAATAGCAGCAGATTTGTTTCCTCCATTACACCACTTCTGAGTTGTATGGAATTACCTTTCCTTCTAGTCCAGAAAAACTCACCCTCCTGTCATGCACATCAGGACCACAGTGGCTCCACATAGTGAGCCTATGTCCCAATAAATGCCATTTGTCACATTCAAGGAGGTAAGTGAATTACTAAACTGAGATCTATACATTAGCTATAACTCCATAAAATATAATTATTTTTTATAATTCAGTTTAGTATGAATTTGACAGATTTTAGGTGCTTTGCTGCAGTAATTTTCATTTGTTAAAACAGAATTTCAATGTCATTACAAAAAAGAGAAGCCATTTTACATTGCTCTTTCAGCATGTTGCCAAAATGCTGGTGATGTCACTAAACATCTATCACACTCCAAGCACCTATCAATCCAGAAAGAAAAAACCCAAAAATATGTCACAACCAGGCTAAAGAGCACAGAGGGCTAATCTGAAGAGATAGAAAGCTGCATTCCTAAATTACACTGTATTTGAAAAATGGGAATAAAGTCCTGAATTCCACACTAGCATAAAACATGAAACCCAGATAAGAAAATGAGAAAGAATCTGCAGATGAGTCCTTGCATGTTCCTCCAGAGCACATCTGCCCTTGGGTGCTAAATGTGCTTTTAATGTACTTGTCAATGTAATGTATTGTACGGGGTCAAACACTTGACCCTGGTATAAAAACCCACCAACAAGAAGAACCCAGAAAAGCAGCCTTGCACAAAATTATTCTGGAAGAGGTCCTTAGTCTTTGTGATGTGAAGAAGCACCATTACCATGAGTCACAACACAGAGAGGCCCTGCATGCAGAACAAAACCCAGCTGAACTTGCATTCCTGTCTCAAACTCATGTGTCACCATCAAAAGCTCATTCTGCAGGAATTAGGTTTTCCCTTCCTCTCCAGTGGCTATCCCTTATTTATGCTAATCCACTGACTAAGCCTTCAACTCTTCATGCCTTGTATTATCCCTCTCTTTAGAACTCAATGCTGAAGACAGGAGTTGGGGAGGGTTTTTTTCTGATCATAAAAGACAGTTGACAAATTAGCAGAGAATCTTCTCAGAAAGAAATATAAAACATTTGTCTGTATCTCAGTTTTGTCAATCTGATTTTTTTGCTTGCACACTCATGTACAAGATCAGCTAGTACCATCCCTTTACTCTGATCCCCTTGGCAGTAGGCTCTTCAGCTATTCAAGGCTAATCATTATTCTGAAATCATTCCTAAAAAGCAAGGCATTTGTTCAGAAGACAACTTCAGAATTTAAATTAAACCCTTAAGTCAGCCACCTGTTTTGGTCTATTTACAGGACTACTGGAGACATGCTCTGAAAAGGAGTTACAGTACATCAAGGCTCCAATTGCCAAGAAAATCCTTGAATTCTACTGCACCCAATTTAGAAATTATGTACTGAAAAGAGTTTCTATTTAAAGCTCAAGCATTATAAAAGTAGATGAAACCAATACCTTGGAGTAAATATATTCATGTTATTCTATTACTGCAGAAACTGCAGTCGTTCTGCTGCTATTTTAATTGACAGTCACTGGACAACAAATTTAATTAAGTTCGTTTATTCCACAGATTGTCTTCTTTTGGCTTTTTTTATTTTTGGCTGAACAAGGGGCAGCAGAGGTGGTGTTCAAGATATGACTGGTGAAGTGGCTACTACCTCCAAGGAGAAAAAGGGCCAACTGTAATTGTCTGTTAGGCTGAGGGCACTCTTCTGACCTTTCTCTCCCACTCAGTCGATTTTTTCTCCCCATTAAAACCTTGAACATTTCTCCCCCTCCTTCCCCAGAAAAACAACCATTTTTCACACCTCTATTTCCATTGCCAAATGTGATTGAAATCAAACATGTTTCCCAGAAACTGGCAGGGGGTGGAGGGCAGATGGGAAAACAACATGGCTGTAAAGACAAGTTATTGCCTTAGAGAAACCCAACTAAAAGCAGTAGTTTAGATTTTTGTAACATGGTATTAAATAACTTTAAAGCATTTGATTAAAATATCTTAACATGCTCTAGGTTGCTCAGTGTTTTAATTATTAAGGAGATAAGAAGACTGATGCGTCTTCTCAAATTGTTACCTCAACGATATCTGAGTTGGTTCTGCTTTCATGGGGCTCGTTGTATTCTGTGTATTTTAGTAGAACTTTGTCCATGTCAGTGCTGGCATACTGAAAGAGTTTGTTAGAGCTGTTAAAAATGATGAGTGCTATTTCACAGTCACAGAGCACACTCAACTCATAGGCCTTCTTCATTAATCCAAACTTCCTCTTTGTAAAGGTGACCTAGAGAAGAAAGAATAATGATTGATTTATTTTTTTAAAACACATGATAAGGGTTTGAAGGAAAATAATTAAGGTATACACTGATTGAGCCTACACCATTTACTCCTACTGTAATATGCAGCTTAACACAAGAACTGCCTATATTATCTGGTGCCAATTTTAGGGCCCTATGTTTTCTATTAGAATAAGTTAAATAATTACAAAATACCTTCAACTCTTCCACTGGTAAATAACTACCAAGGAGAGTTAAATTTTAGTTACAGTTTTAGTTAGAATAGGATAATTTAGCTTTATTTCCTCTGTTCAATAGACTGACTTTCCAGGTTTCACAATATTTTCTTCTGTGGTACTCCCAACCTTAATTATAATAAAATAAAAAAACAGAACAATCAATGGAAGTAACACTTACTATGCACTATGATTTCTAATTATGTAAAGCTAAGAAATATTGCTATTTTGTTGCTATTAAGTCATCTAATCAGATTAACTTATAATTTGACTTGTTTTTTGCCACTTGGAAACATCAGGAAACAATTGTTCTGTCCAGTTAGAACTGCTGTGGGGAAACAAATCCATTACAGACCATGACACAGGAGCATCTGCCCATCAGGGAAGGAGGAAAGGGTTATGAAAATTACCATCAGTTATGATTTTTAAAAAGTTTTAAAAATCTCCTTTCAAAGGCAGCAGCCAAGGATATCAAAGTGTCAATGCATTTGACATCCCCCTATTACAATTCCAAGCACAAGCCTCTGTGACAGGTGAGGGATCCACATGCCCCATGTCCCACAGACAACACTCAATGAGCTTTTGCAAGAGAGGAATGAAGTAAGACACAAGAAACAATCAAACCTGTTTTCTGAGTGTCTGTAGTTTAATTACCAAGCTGTACAGCAAGTTTTTGGGAAAATGGATGGGAAACTTCTTCTCTATGTACGCACCTGAAGGCTTTTTTCTCCTCATTGTCTCACACATATTACTTTTTAATACCATTAATAATACAAAGTATATCCTATTCTTCCCACCACATTAACAGTCTCAGAGGATACACAGCTGCTGCTCTTCTGACACTTAAAAGGTTATTATCTGAGTATGAGCAGGTATAGAGAGGTACTACTGCTTAGTGTTTGTCAGGAAAATGGCATTATAAACAAGATGTGTGTGTGCTGTGTCACATGGAGAAGTCCTCAGACAAAAGAATGAAGGTTTACTGCCACTGAGGACCAGCAGGATCCTGGACAAGAGCTCTCCATTTCTTTTCTGGAATTTTATCTATTTCATCTTTTGTAAGGCTGCTTCACTCGTGAGATTCTCAGCTGGCATCAACTTTTCTCTGGGTGTTTGGACAGTGCTTAGCACAAACCCCTCTACCACAGCACGCTGAGCCTTTCTACAATGCACACAGATTATTTTAAACTCAGTTTTCATTTCAGAACCCAAAAGCAGTCTTAGTTCTCTAAATTCCTCTCTTTTCCCCTTCCATTTAGGACCACGCCAACCTCAAAAAATATTTTTCTTTATTGAAGGTAAATAATTTCCCCAGCGCTATTTTAACATAGCAAGGAAAAAAAATGGGTGAGGAGGAGACAGCAAAGGCAACAAGATTGAGCTCCTTTGATATCTAATTTACTGTGCTGGATTCTCTTCAGCTTAATGAAGATAAATGTCCTACAGCTCATTCAAGAAGATAAAGCTGCTTAATTAATAATACAATGACAGTCTCATGACAATCATAATCCCCCTGAGGAATGGTCTATATATTCTGTTTTGAGCTCACATACAATCCCATCAGAAATATGATGCTTCTGACAAAACAGTTTTTCTTCCCACACAAGTTACATGAACTTGCTTTGCAGGCAAAGCTCTGTCCCATTCTAATTACATTTTCAAACAAAGAAAATCTAAACCTCAAACTGAACACCCAATCAAGGACATCACAGGCATGTCCATGAGTGACCTACTCACCAGCTATACGTGCCATAGAAAAACTGACAGGACACAACTGAACTACACTTTCTGTTCAAAACAAACCCTGAATGCCCTCCTTATCTGGATCAAAAAAAAAAAAAAAAGTCAAAGTAAATATCTTATAAATGCCCAGTGCATCAGGGCATTCTAATGTGTTAAAATTCTCTTTCCTGGCTACCAAAACCACAGGACACCAGTGGGGATGAAAGCCAAAGATACCTCTACATATAAAAATTAAGATTCCACTAACAAAAACTATTTAATCGCTTTAAAACCTTGTAAAATCAAGATGCAATGTGTTTTCATCTGTGTTTCCAAAGAAAAAGGATAAAGCAAGCCTAATTCTACATTTAAGTTAGAGCTTAAATCCTCTTCCTCATCACTAAATAGCCCAAAAAGGTGCTAGCCAAAAACCTGCCAGAAACAAAACTAGAATTTCATCTCCCTATTTTGCTTCAGTCACAGCAATGGTCTAAGTGGTCTAAAATTTTATACAAATGCACTGATTCTCTTCCTCTCCATTGTTTCAATCTGAACAATGGGATGGGGAGTCAAAAGAAAAAAAAAAATTTCTCCTGGGGGAAAAAAAAAAAAAACACCTCACCAAAGTCAGGGTAGAAGTGCAAGCTATTTGTTTCTCAAGCAGAACAAAACCAAGGTTGCCCAATCTAATCCAAATTAATTTTAAAAAAGGAGTAATTGGGATCAATTTCCATCTCCTCCATGTGCTTTAAGTTGTAGAGCAAGAGCTGAAAAGAACTGAAGTCATTAATTCATCTACTTTTACTACGTGTACTTAAGACATTTATCTACATCAAACATAAAGTCACTGGGTGATTAAAGCAGTTCAAACACAATACTTGGCTTTCTCCCAAACTCCAATAATACTTTTCTTGCTATATATAGACTTCTCAGAGTTTACATTGCTTTAAAGTGACACAGGGAGAAAAACAATCTTGATTTCACCAACAAAACAATGGGCTCTGAGCTGATGTGTCAGCAGCAAGAGAGTCCCATGGAATTCTGACATTGCCCCAACGTCAAGCTGCTGCTCAGAAGTTAAAAAAGGAAATCAAACAGCAGGAAGGGAACAGAACAAAACAGCAGCACACCACTATACAAGTCCGTATTTTGCCTGCACCCTGAATTCTGGGGCACTTGGCCATCAGAAGTCATGGAGCAATACTCCAAAAGGTTCAAGGAAAAGGAGCAAGAAGTATGAAACAAATTCTGTATTAAAACAACTGAGCAATCAAGGCAGCTATAGCCTGAAAAAACTTACTTAAAGAGAAAATAAGCAAGTGTGGACAGACTCTAGATTGGAAGTCATTGCTGGCTCTTCCATACAAGAGATAATAATTGACAGAACCATGACAAAGGGCAAAGAGAATGGTGTTTCTTGAAACAACAGGCAACAGACCGATAGGAAATTCTAGACAAAAAATGTTGTAAATGCTGCAACATTATAAGGGCTCAAAGGATAACTGAACTTTCCTGGTGGGGGGTGGGGAAAACAAACAAAAAAAAACCCATTAATGGTTACTAAATATACGGAAACCACATCCAGCTCAGGAAATCCCTGAGCTAAGAATAGTTAAAAGCTGGAAGAGGATTACAGGGCTGTGTACATGTGCATCTCCAGCCCACACGGATTTGCTCATGACCATCACTGGACAAAGGATGTTGGCCAGCAGCACCTTTGGCCTCAGCCACCAGCACTGCTCTTAAAGATCTTAATGTAGTAAGAACATTCCTCTAATAATTTGCCTTAAAAATGACAGCTTCCAGTTATCCCACTATATATGTCAGTATCCAACTAAGATTTTATTTTGCATCTCATGTAGCAATTCAGAAATTAAAAGGAAGCATTACTGCAAGAGTCATCAACTTTTGGTACTTTTCAAGTTAACAGGGCACCTCTCTGTTAGGGCACAAGCAGCCAAGTGAGCAGCTTTCCCTGAAACATTCATTTTGAGCCCTCTTCCCCCCTTCTGACTGACAATTTTTAAAGACTGTTGTAGCAAACAGCTCTTACAAGAAATATAAATCGATGCTTTTAAATGGAATGTTAACAGAATTTGTTACTGTATCCAAAGGACTGAGGATACTGCCCACAGCTACCTCAAATTCCTCTGCTGAAGTGCTACAGAAAATACCTTTACTAGATCCTTCCTGAATTTCTCATCCTTTCTCTCCCTCCAGGAGTAAGTGCTCCCAGTAGTTATCAGATCATGCCATGTGTCTATTTAAACACCCCTCCACTCTACTGCTAGCACAGTAGGGCGCCATTTAAATAGAAACAGCAATTTAAAATTTTAAGTAATAAGAGTTATTACTTATAAATAACATTTTTTCCTCAAACACTCATAAAATCATTGAGGTTTCTTATTCATATTCCAGCAAGGGCACCTGTGGATATACGAAGACAAAGCTCAGCTTTAGAACAGTGAATTAGGATGAATGTATTCAAACTTTGCATTAATTTTTAGGATTACTGATGGGCCTGTTCGTGCAGACTTCTTGTTTCTCACCTGCCTATTCCGTTCATCCATTATTCTCGTGATCTGTATTTTCTTTCTCCCCATTTTCGCCTCTTCTTTCTTTTGTTTAGCAATCCAGAAATAAACTAATCCAAGAAATGTCCCTCTTCAGTGTTCTAACACATGATACAGTTTTCTTTTACTTTGTCTTCAGCTTGAGAAACGGTTCCTACTTCTTCTTATAAGCACCTAAAAAAAATCGAAAATATTAATGTACAAATTACTAAGAAGGAAGTATCATTAAAAACCCATAGAGCCAAAAAATATGTGCATCACGAAATTTCTGCGAGAAATCAAGTGTTTTCATTAGTAAAGTATTACACTACACACTGTCTTCTAATTAAACTCCCACTGGTTTGCTGCATTCTACATACAAACTACAGACTTAAAATGACCAATAATTTCACACCCTTCCAACTGAATGCCTCAAAAATACAATTATCAAAGGGGTGGTGCTCATCACTCTAAGCTTTAGGCCTTTAGTTATCTGAGGTTTCACACATTTGCAAGTTTTGGTAAACTCCATTCAATATTTTAGGAAATCTTATAAAGAAACATTTTATGTTGCTTGGTTTCTCTTAAAACTTTCACAAATTAAAAATTATCACAAAAATAACAAAACAAAGCCATGAAAATATCAAGTTTCTGATCCTAAGCCAAATTACATCTCCTTTTGTGAGCCAATTCTTGGGGCTCCATTGGGAAACAAGAGGGAGCAGGAAAGAGGGAATCTCCCTACTAAAAAGAGACCAGAGAAAACAGTTTTGCAACAAAACTATTTCATGGTTACCAGGACACCAAGGAAGACCTGAGACCTGACAGAGTTCCTCTCTCCCCAATAACCTGTAAGTGCCACATCTGCCAATACCCATTTGCAGCCCAGCACCGTTTCATTGTTGTATTGTTCACCAGGAGAAATGTGAAGGAAACTTGAAAAGCCAGAGTGTCATCAGATTTAAATCCGCATTGAACTACCTGATATTTAACAAACTTCAAATGTATTTCCAGTTAAAAAACTGCTAAGCCATACTCTAGACATACTGCTTGAATTGTAGGATAACATTCATTCAAGAAAGCTGGAGAAAAATTTAAATTAAATGGCTTCTAGAACATGAAGTATATACTAGAATATATAAACATGAAATAGGTACAACGTATTTACCTTATTATCACCTAATACTCATTCAAAGGGGTAAAACCAGCCCCAGTATTAGCTGATAACAGAGGTCTAGCTTCCCAATCCAAAACATCTTCTGAAGTAAAGCCTTGCATATTTTAATCTGGGTGTCACCATGCCATATCCTTGAGGCCATGTGTAGAAAGTGGTGCAACCACATCACCATCAGACAGTTAATGAGCAGAGACAGCAAAGGCGATTAGTCACAGGCTACACTTCACAATACATTCAATTTACACCGAGGAAACAGACATGATGTTCTTGGGAGGAAAAAAACAGAGGTGGAGGAACATCACAAAATGAAGGGATGTCATTTTCTATTTACCTGACAGCAACAAAGGACTGCTTTAAAAAAACATCACAAAATGCCCAAGAATATTTAGAAATACTATTTCATGAAATTTAAATTAAAACAACACTTACACAGTATGATGTCCACTGGTCTAAAGGATATGCACTAAACACTGTCTATAAAGCAAAACATTTGAAAACATCCATCAACACTGCACTGCTTTTGTTTTCTTCATGAAAAAGGATTTCTTCCAAGGTGCTGCTAAGAAGATAATTAATAGATAGTGAAGACCAGATGAAGCAGCCTCTACACAACCAACAGCACCCAGGGAATATCTTCCAGGGAAACAACAGTTGGCATATCAATTTATCCCACTTTTCTTTCAGAAGAATTTCTCAGCTCATGCTATGATCACACATTAAATTTAGTTCTGGAAAAATCTGGTTGCATCCCTTGAACATACTTAATCAAAGGATCTCTAACCAACTCTTAGAATTTGTTTTCTCCTTCATGTGTGGCTTCATTTTTTAAATCTACCATTTGAAATATGTATTATTGAAACAATTCTCTGAATACAGAATTACCAGAATTACTCTGCTTTTAAAGCCCTCCCTCAATCATCACCAGTACGCAGAAATGGCCATCACAAGAGGCCAAAGATCCATCTGGTGCAGCATGTTATCTGTGGCTCCTAGCAGATATCACTAGGATGGCCAAGGAAGAACAGAGGAATAGAGTAATAAAAATATAAACCACATATTAAGTGGGTTTTTAATCAGGAACTTCTGAAGTCTATCTGCCTCCTGTGACATATACTAAAAAGCAAATCTATGCAGTGAATAAAATAAGGAACTCTGGGGAAAAGGGAGAAAGGAAGATAAATATGATGTGGGATGATATAAGTACTAAAGAACACAAAATAAGAGATGCACAAATGTTTTGTATGAGCTAATGGAAGGCACAGTAGCAGGGAAACTCTGTTATCTGCTCTGTGTACTGTCACACAAAGGGAAATGGGAAACAGTAATTTTCACCAACACTCTGTTATAGCTTTGGGGTGTCATTTCAGGTCTTTTACAATGCTTATGCTCTATAAGGCATAAAAACATCAAGCTATTCTCCATTTATCACAGTTCACTGTTCCCTCCCGTCTCAGGTCTGACTTTCTTCAATCTTCAATACTTGTATCACTTAGGAAACCCCAATTCCTGTCTGCCTGTGTGTCCAGCCCGGTCCAGGCTCTCCTCCCTCTCCCACAGGTTGCTATGGACACCAGAAGCTGCCCTGGAATCGCATTTTCCAAAGGCAGCCCAGCTCCGGGATGCAGCATCCCTGCCATTCTGAAGTCCCACTCAAGGTGATTTTTCAAAGCTCAGAACTCAAACAGAAGTTTGGCTTGAGCTCAGGGCAGAAAGGATCTTGACACAGCTGTAAAATCAGAGAAAACTGTGCAGTAAAAAGGCACTTTCCATGCATGCTCAGAACATCCCAATGGGAAATTACTACCAAGTGACAAAGGCACATTAAACAAAATAATTAGAGTAAGAAGAGAAAAAGAAGGAAAAAATCCCACATGCTTCATGTTGAGCTTCAAATGGGAAATAATGTCAGCTTGCAATAAAGGCAAGAAAAATTATATTGGTCCTGTCCAGGTAATAGTCTCTCTATTCGTTTAAAAGTAAATTATTCCAAATTTTCTGGATTTATTCTCTTCCCCAAAACATGTGAAAACTGCACACTAATTACTGACAGACAACAGAACTACACGCAGAAACATACCCTCACAACTGCACATCTTCAGAAGCTCATCTGATTTGGTTGCCAAGATTGCTTTCAGTTTCACAGATTGTTGAGAGAGATGTAACTTTAAAGCAAGGAAACTGTATTTGACCTATTTAAAAAGATTCTTTCAATGGCTCAGTGGAAACACATTATATCTGTGCAAAACTGCACAAGGTCTGGAAGCCTCCTGGCAGAACAGGTTAGGAAAAACTGTGTCAGAATCATACTCCTTCCATTTAATTTCCTTTTCTTTCCCTCTGACTCTGTTTTCTTGAAACTTCCATTTCACCACCATGGTTACAGGTTACATCTGACAGTCCCGTCTCCTCACGGCTCATTTACTGCAATGCACACAAAGGAACGAGTGTCCTGACGTCAGAGCATTTGCATGAAAACACAGATCTGCAGAGATGCATCTTCCACGAGCCTTGGCTATGGCTTACTAAATAGCAGAGAGTAGTTTTGACTAAACCAAGATTAATAGGTCTTTTTCTAGTCTTAAAGGAGCCTGTGCAGGTGTTTTTGTCGATATGGCCCCTCAGCATGAACTGGTGAGCACAGACTGATCACAGAAGAACTGCACTTGCTGGTTATTCTGACGTTTTGCACACTCACATCAGCAGAATATAAAAATTCTCATTCACAGCAACACGGAGATGAGCCCCACCACGTGTAGGCTGCTGCACACCCACAAGGCAGATCACACAGAGTATCTCATTTTTCCACAGTACTAATAATGGACAAATGTCAGTGTCCTCTCTCCCTGCCCCACAGCACTGAGTAGAAGTAGCTAGGAAAAGAAAAGGAGTCAAATAATGTCTTCAGCAAAGTAATTTAACTAAAGGTTAAAGGGCTGTGTGGAACACGGCCAAACATGATTCTCAGACTCCATTTCACTGTCCAGAAGTGAGAAAGAAGAACATTTTCTCATTCAGCACTTCAAAGAGATGCAAACCATATAAAGTAAGTACCCAACTGCAAACACCTTTTTTTCTAACTCCCATACTAATTACACAAAACATGTTCACTCAGATATGACTGCACTGACACATGGTGAGGTCCATGGGATGTCATCTCTGTGCTCTGGACATTCCGCCAGCCCTGCTCCAAAACTCAGTGCTACCACCTGGAAGCTAAATTTGAAAATTAAAATTCCCAGCAAAGGGATTTTTCCATACCTTTATGTCTGCACTTAACAGAGGCACACTCAGATCCTTGCTGGGGTTTTTGCAGAGGTGTGCCAAACCAGTACCAAAGCAGTTTCTCCAGCCACATTTCTATAGCCCTGTCACCATACATTGCTGTAAGTAATGTCAGATAGAACTGTTAAACAATCACACGGCACCCTTCCAAAACCAGGGTACATGCTGTCATTTATCTCTCCCTACTTGCTGAACCACAATCCTAGGAAATAAATCTTTTTTTCATCCTGAGTTTAGAAGCCATTCTTCTCCATCCAAGCAGAGCCTCACAGTAAATGAGAGTGGCCTCACAGCTTCAAGGTCCTCAGCCACCAAGTGATACACAAGCATTGTTATAAAACAATAATACAACCCTTAGCCAAAATTACTTTTTTTTTTTAAGTGGGACAATGTAAAAAACAGGAAGCCATAAACAATTCTTTATTGATATTCAGGTTTTATGCATCATAAAATACTTGTTTCTTTCAGTTGGGAAGAATAACACACATCTCTGGTACAAGACAATTTAAATAAATTGTATTTTTAAGATTTGTGGAGTTTTGTAACCTAACACGGTCCTCATCTTCCACACAAACATCAAATCTATTTTTGAGCTCCTAGTTTGTAAGCAACAGAGCTTTTCAAATTATGTTTTGAATGTATTAGAAAAGATCATGAAGTATTTCCAAAAAATATCCTTACTGAAGAACTGCACCTTCCAAGGGCTACTTAAATCTACCGTTGCTGGAAAAGGCCCTTTCTGCCATTTCCTCCATGCATTCAGTCCTGCCTAAGATGAAGTGGAAGAACTCCATTTTCTTGCACACAGAACTACAGAAATCTGAACTGTATCAAAAATGAACTAAGATTCAAATGTCTGTTTTAAAAACAAGTTTTATTACTCCTAGAATGCACTTTTAAGTTAAGATTTTCCTGACCTGACAGACCAGTTTTCCAGAACTATCAGCATCACCTGTGACAGCACTTGCACTTCTAGACAATGTGACAAATGTGGCCTTGCCCAGGATCAGGAACAGCCAGGAATTCTGCTCTGGTTAGTTACTGTCAATTAAATGTTAAGATTTAATAATACTCAATACTCTGACTATATACTTTTTCTTGGCCTACTCTTCAGACCAAAAAATCTCTATAATCCCATTCTGAGTATTTATATTTTATACTCCCTAGTACCAAAGCAGCCATAATCAAGTTATATATATATTTACTACATCTTTGCAAGTAACACTAAATTTTATTTTATTATTCCCATCCGTAACTTCAGTATTTTCTAAACTAATTTATCCTTGCACTCTCAAAAATACTTTAGAACATAACTAGAAAATAAGATCTGGAAACTGCTGAGCTAACAGTGGAGAAAGACTACAGTAAGAGAACTAAACTTTCAATACTGGATTAAAATCCAATTTTAGATACAAGCAGAATATAAAATCTTAAGTAATCACAAGAATTCTACTGCCAGACTCCTACAAACAGATTAAGAAAATAACTGCATGACTGAATAGCTGTCTGGAAAACATGCTCCAGAGAGTTTCTCAAGAAACTTGCTCCTAATTTATCATGTAATTTGTTGAAAGAAGTGCCTTTTCCACGGTATACAAAAATAGCCACAAACAAAGATGATTCAGGACACTGTTAACAAAACAAACCCCAATATGTAAAAGCTGGGGCCAAAAGGACTGATTTCCTACTGAATGAACCAGGGCTTTTAAACAACTGTGTCAGTTTGATCACAATTTTAGAACTTTTGATCAGCTAAATTCTCCCGGTTTTTTTTCCATTTACAACTGTTGGAAAATTAATGAACTAGATGCAGAAATCTAAACTTAAGTTTGGATATGATTGCTCCATAACAGAAGAGCATTTGCAGGTATTTAATTAGTGTAAAACTGATGTTTGACAGCTTTCACAATGACAAGCTCAAAGTGCAACTCAAAGCATTTAAACCCAGCTTTTAACCCCATAGACATCTGTACATTATAAGCCACAGAAGCAAGGTTTCTTTCCTGAAGCAAAATATACATATAAAACACATTAAATGTTTCTCAAGATCAAAAGCATTTGCTTCATTCTTATCAGGAATTTGTAATGACTGTGGAACTTAACTACCATGTGGCCAAAAAATGGCACAGAGCCACATCTGTGTTATTACAACTCCTCTTGGGCTCAAACGAAGGGAGCCACCAGAGGAACCTTCCCAAATTCAACCTTCTGCTAAGAACATGTCTGCCAGAGATGGCTTTAAATTATACAACACTTGACCCACAACTAAAAGCTGCCACAAAACAGCACTCTTTTGTACAGGAGACCCCGTGAAATTTATTTTTTATCTTCGTCTTGGGATGGGGATCACCAAAACCTTGCTGTTGTTCTCAGCAGGGAAAATAAATTTCATGGTTTAAAAGCAGCCTAATAATGACTGGGAAAGAGTCAGCTGAACAAGACATCTTCAGACAGCACTGATCGTTAACTAAACAACAAACAACTAATAGTGTGATCAATTAAAATATTAATTATCTTTTTTTTCTTCATCTTACAATAAGAGAGAATAAAATACATATACAGTACTGTTCAGTTGCCTATTAATATATTTACCAACCAGAATGGAACTTTCTGGTTTTGCAACATCTTTATACTTCATTAATCTTCTTCAGGCTCACTGATGCATCTTTAGATAACACTTAACATACCGTTAAGACATAGCTTTAAGAAAAAATATTGTCATTGTGAAATCTCTTTCCAGAAGTCTTCATATTTCATCAGTTACAGCAGTGACACTCAAGCTTTAATTACTGCTACCTTGGCTCATTACCTCTCCCATCTCAATTTAACTTTATCAATAGATCAGAGAATACAGATAATCTGATTTTGCATAGCAACATGCATTTGGCAAAGGTGTAGCTCATTATCGCCGAGTTCTCACAATGGCTCTGCCCCACTTGTCACATCTCTGTTTATCTCTATGGCAATCAGCAGAGCACACAGAGCACTGCCCTCCTCAGAGCTACTGACTGTACACAGACAGGAGATGTTTCACAGTTCCTGGAACAGAATTCAGCTGCAAAGTCCTAAATTCACCTGGTCAGATTTCTGTGAAATTCTAGATAAGATGCATCACTTTATATATATATATATATTTGGTTTTTTGAGTTTTTTTGGTCTATGTGGTCACTAATCGTTTTCATCCCTTTGTAGATAATGAATTTAAAGGTTTGCTCTGTTCCTTTTTTTAACATGGTTATGCCATGCTGCATTCAATGGATGGAGCGTTTTAAACATAAGCAACAATATGTTAAACAAAACTTAAATTAAGGTTCCTGGCATTTCTATATAGAAAACCTTACCCACACAGAGCACTGTTGTTCCTTTTGTCTCTGAGAACATGATTTAAGTAGATCATCCTTTCTGAGGAGTACTGAAGCTTTTTCTGTGTGTGTTTTGGAGGGGAAACACTATTTTACAACCATTTAGAATCTCAACCTATAACCTACATGTAAAGAACTGAACATTCATAAACCAATACTAGATAAAAATATCCATCTGTACAAGTTCTGACTTACCATAACCACACCTCACACTAGATTATTTTGCAGAAAAAATAAACACACAAAAACATCGAAAAAGCACTAATAGAGTGCACTACTTTTACACACAATTCAAAATTAAACAAGGTGCCAACTGAGTTAAATCAAGCAGCATCCTGACGCAAGACTTGAAATGTACAGAAATTAAGACAGGCAGAAAAAATACTCAGAACACAGCACATACTGTAGGGCAATATTATGAGATTACTCTTATACTTCAAATATACTCTTTAAAATTGCATTCAAATTCTGCAGGCTGCAGTTCACTTTCCTTGGAGCAAATGCCAAAGCAGCAATTCTGCAGTCAGGTAAAGCAGTGTCTGTGCTCAGTACATTCAAACTGACTGGTGCAGAACTGGTACATTTTTCCCAAGGCAAGAATAGAAATCACAGCAGATTTCTCCCTAGGAAAGGTGTAAATAAAAGGCATTTGTTTCTGTCTTTTACTTTCTTCTACTGGAAAAAACACCCCAGAACATAAATTATGAGGTAATCTTATTTGACACAGAGTTTCCCTATTGTAGAAAATGGTACCAATTTGGTATTTCAGCAAACTGATTTTTTGGATTTGCAGCAAGAGTTCTTGAACTCCATGACGTTTGAATATTAGCTAATGAGTAAACTTCTAGTAATTCTTTGTTACTTTTTACGAAGAGCAGAACTGTCCCCTGTGCCTGCGAAGTACAAACTGTTGAGGTAATACACAAACAGCCACAGGACAGCAACTTCAACACATGTTCCTGAACAAACATTACAGCAATCAAAAATATTTACAGCTGACTCCAGGAATGTAATAGGATCTGAAGCCAGCCACAGCATTCTGTGGCTTTGCTTATACCTTATATACTACAGAGAGCTCCCTCAAGTCAGGCTTCAAACCTAACAATGCCAGATCTTATTGAAGTTCTCAGCAAGGGAGAAACGCGAGTAGATGAGAGAATGGAAAATAGACGGATTATAAACAAGATTCTTCCTTGCACACTGTGCCCTTGCAAGTGGGTTCTGGCTTCCAAGTTGGCTTCAGTCAACAGTGGCTCTGTGACGCAGAGCGCTGAACGCTCCCGTTCTGTACTTGGGAAACATCTTCCCAAGGTTTGGCTCATCCTCAGTTATCTGCCTCTTCCTGATGTTATAGATCAGCTTTTCTTCATGCTCTGCAAAAGCCACAGGCTCCAGGCTTCTTGCACAACTCCCATCTGTGTTGGTTTTTTGCTAGGGCTTTTTTTACCTGCTGTGACAGGCAGTCTCCACACAATTTCTTTCTTACCAACTACACACTTCCAGTCTTCCTGAGGATTCCATGTGACAGGCACCCCCCCTTTAAAGGAAATAGGACAGGAAACCCAAGAAGGAATACAAGAGAGAACACACATCAGTGATCCATAAGAAGCTTTAAATCACTGAACAATTATCCAGAAAGCTTTCTTGATAATTTATTCGGTGTCTGATTAAATGACAGCATGCAGTCATATTGTTGAAGTGCAACAATTACAAACCAGACAGACACGACAACATAATGCTTCAAGCAGCCTGCATGCCTCAGAAAGACACTCAGCAAACCATAAAGACGCCTACGTGTTTCTAACAAAGATTAGTGGCAAGTTTCTTACTCTGTGGCTGCCACAGCCTTTGCTCAAGAATCAATCTCTGCTTTTAAAATTTAGATACACCACGAGTTCAAATTTCTAAATAATTTTTTTAAAGCTATACTAAGTACATACTATATATACTTAGTATTTCTAAGACATTAAAACCACATTTCAAAGTATTATTCCCATCTCTGCACTGTTTTAAGCAAACAGTCCCATCATATTTAAATAAAATAAACCACAGTTGGTGGTGGTGGGGGAGCTACAGCAGATCAGAGAGCAGGTCCTCTCCAGACATGCATGGAGACAGTTTCTCTGTAATCTAAACATTTCAGAATCCAAGGCAGACAGGTAGCAAATAATAAAACAACATAAAAGTGAGATGAATTCACTCAGCTGTGATAATCTGCAAAAGGATTACATACAGGCAGAACTTAGGCAGCACCAAGGAACTGAGGAAAATGGTGCTGGGCACCACAGGCAAGCAACTGTCTGACTCCCATGACCTCTCCAATGTCAGCAGCCACTTTTAAAAGCAGCCTAGAATGAAATTCCTTACAGCCCAAAACATTTTATCGATCCAAGTACAAGTACTTCATCTTAACAGCGTTACTGCCCTCCATTTGGATGTCCAAATCAATCACGAGCTAAGACTGCCCTAATCAAGTACAGGGCAAGCATTAAAACCAGAAGTTTAGAACATTAAGATCCATACCCCAACACCTAAACTTACCATGGTAAACTCCATTTTTACCAAGAATATTATTCAAAATACATTCTGCTTATAAACATTTTTCTTTTTGGCAGGTGATATCTGGTAGTCTGGGCATTATGCCATTAAGATTAACCCAGCCACTTGGATTCTTTTGCAAAAATGTCAACTTAACTACACTGATAATATAATATTGACTCTTCAGATACTTCAAAACTATTGTGTCCTTAGTAAGAAACTAGCACACACAGTTAGTTAAAATGGTTTAGTTGAGAAACTGAAATTCAGGATACTACAATAACTCTGTTACTTATTATTACCTGCAAGACAGGTGAAATAATTGGATTTTACCATTTGCTCTTTTTGCCAGTTGCTGCAAATGGAAAAATTAAGTTGTTTGACCCCAAGTAACATTACTGCTTAACAGCAAAGCTATGTGACTCAAGTGTTAGATAGCAACATGTATTCAAATATCTGATTCAACAGCTTCTGGAGTGAAATATTCCATGACTATAAAAAGAAGTGAGAACTCTCATCCATTTGTTCCCATTATTGTATTAAAAACAGAAATCCTCAAAACTTCAAAAATAACTCAATTTATCTTCCTGTCAACAAACCCTGTATCTTATATGCAGAGGGCCACTAAAAAGGTGAATTAGAAGATTCAGCTGAGAGAAGTTTAAGTGAAGGACCAGAAAAACTTTAATTAAGGTCCCAACAAGAACCAGTTATGTGACTCACACAAACATATAAAGTCCTTCTGATAAACTACTACATGAGTAATGTATTACATCACTAAGGAGCCCAACAAGAGCAAAGAATATTGGGAAAAAAAAAAAAGTATTACAGAAGCTGGCTCTTAACATATTTGAAAGGCAGCTGGGCTGTTTTCACAACTGCATTAAGTAGGCAGGAATCTGAAGCAGAAGCTCAGACAGTTTCAGATTATTGTAGACTTCCCTTACTGAAAAAACTCCTACATTTAAACAAGTATATTCATTTACCTTTGACATGAAACATCAGATGCAAATGTGAGCTGTTTGAAACTGTAAGAGAGACATCTTCACCCTCCCCACTTCGTTGGCCAAGCAGTATCTGATGCAATGACTGCCCAGACCTGACAATAACCAGGGTCCCCCCGGAGTCAGACTGTAACTATAGCTGGCCATCCAGACCCCCAGTTGTGCATTAAAAATGAAAAAACAGAAGCTGCCAGGAACACCAAGAAGCAGCCCTGAAACCATGTCAGAAGAGAAGACTGCATGATCTCTTGCACTATTAGACAGAGTGGACACCTCAGCATTTAATGATGGAAACACTGGTTTAAACCTGCTCAGAACGTACACAAAACAGTGTATTTCCCACACACTGCTGGGTCCCTTCCATCTATGCTGCCTTCTTCATCCCTGACAGAACCCTAGCAAGTGCCCTTAGGAACTTTATTTGAATTGCAAAGCAAATACAAAGCAGTTAGTTGTGAATGACTTCTTGAACGTGTATTGTGGTTAAGAGCAGCTGCATTCCACCATAAAACCTGGATGCTGCCTCTAGTCCTGGTAGCTCAGAGTATGCAATGTGTAAGTTCACACACCTCAGTCAACCCATGAGCAGGAGAAGTGAGATCCAGCTGGTGTTGAACCCCTCATGTGAAGTGACAAACTCATTTAGACACAGAAATTATTTTCATTTATCTACCAGTATCATCAGAGCACACATGAAAGCATCTGCAATCTTTTCTTTCTTGTAAGATATGGAATTTTGTCTTTCTGAAAAACCCTATATGCTTCTTTATCTGGGGGGGAGAATGCCCACTCAGGTACTAGATATTAAATACATTTATTAAAGTGGATTCTGTATACTAGAACCAGATGCTAACTTATTTATTTTACATTATCTCATTTTATTCATTCTACATAACTAACCTGTGAACATGATTATATGGCATTAAATGAACAAAAAGTAACCCACGGCAAATTGACACAGTTTATAAACAGCTTTCAAGAACTTCCTGAGAAACATTCCTGCACCTGCAAGAAATCCTAACTCCTCTTAAAAAAAACTTCATTGTTGAGTACTCTGGGCCTTCAGGACATTAAAGCATTTCTCTCTCACATGCTGACTGGAAGCCTTGCAGCAGCTGAAGCAATAAATATTGACAGCAAGCTGGCAAACAGCAGATAGCAGTGCTCTGCTCTCCAATTTCACCTGCCTCAGCAAAGACCCAGCCGGCAAGGGACAGCACACCCAGGGCCTCTTCAGCTCCATTATTGCTGCTCTAGCCTGGATTGAAAATGTGTTTTCCCCTCCAATACTGGTGTGCCTTTGAACATACCTGCATTTCTATACCACCCTGAGAACCTCCATCTCCTCACTGCAACACAGACAGTCAGCAACAAAGTTTTAACTGGCTACAAATCATACTGCAAGAAGCTTCCAGCATCCAGTTCCATCCTGTCCTGCTCTCTGGTGATGCTTTGCAAGTCTTGCACATGAGGCCACACATTGCTTAATAAAAACTAAACAGCCAACTCAGAGCAAACACTGGAACAACCGTATGCCAAAATACAAGATAGTTCTGACAGCTCATGAGAATTGGAATTAGTGAAGTGGATTTTAATTAGGAAACTGTATTGATGACTGAGTTCTACTTTTCCCTCAATTCTCACCTCGTACCCTCTACTTTGAAGCAGGATTATAGAAACTGTAAGAAATTGCATTCAGAAATGCATTCAACTTAAAGAAAATTGAAAACAAAACGCTGTGACTACAAAATTCTGTCTTCCCACTGGGAGAAAGGGATTTTTCCAGCAATTCACTCCCTGCATTCAGACAAACTACAGATTGCTAGTTGGTTTTTTAGCAGACTCCATCCTGCTGCCAAGTTAACAGATTTCTAAACTGAGATTTGAAACAAAGACTTCTTAGTATAACCCAGAAGGCTGAGCACTGAGTTGGACTCAGTCCTCAAAACTTGATCTTATGACTTCATCTGGAGCTCATACACTTTTACCCCTGCACAGACACACCTATGATTATGGGCTATGTTTAGATTTGTAAGAATTCACCAACATCCAGTGTCATCATTTTCTCCAGCACACGGAGGGAGGGGCGGAGACATTCTCCACACTATAAACATTTGCCTACTTTCAAAGGAAGATAGGAATCAAAACAAGCTTACCCTGTATTTCTAGCAGATACCACTCTTAACATGTTACATCAACCAACACTTGTGGAGATTCTTCCTCCTAGCTTCTGGTAGATTTCCTTCCTCTTTGTCTACCACTGAATGTACTTCATTTTGATGGTAATACTTGATTAACAACCTCAGCAAGCCTTTAGAGGTGGCAGGCACTCCCCTTTGTAAGCTTCACTTACCCAAAATAACACAAACCCTTTAGTATTCCACAAAAGAAACAGCACTACATAAAATCTTAAGGCCACCATCACTGCACAGTTCGGGAAGAGATCTGCATGCATGAACCAGATCCATTGCACAGGAATAACAACATTTAAAGCAGCACTGAGCTTTGGTTTAGACAGAGTAAACCAAGAGTTCTGCTCTCACACCCTAGTGCTGCCAAATCGTTCCATCTGCATTAGCTGCAAGATGTCAGCTTGGGCATGGAAAGGAAGAGTTATTTAGTGAATCCTCTAATTCAAAAATCTCCTTTCAGTCAAACAGGTGTCCTTGCCTAGGTGGAACAGAAGCCACAATATTCCTGAACAGGATGGCAGTATCCCCTTAAAATTCCCATACAGAGGAGTGATGCTCTTAAGTCTCAGTGCTTTGTGCTTTTTTTGAGTGAGTCCAGTTCCTTCGGGGGAAATGCTCACCATGCACAGCTGGAAGAAAGGCAGTAAAGGGAACAGCAGGTCCTCAAAAGCAGAAGTGTGACAGAGCACAGCAGCAGAAAGAGTTAACACTAAGTTTGTCTGCAACATTTTATCTAATTTGATGCCACATAGCACAGAACAAAGACACAGACCTAGCGTTTTCAATTTAGTAGATTCAAGCAGGCATTAAAAAGAAACTGATTTTCATTCACTTTTGAGGATTTCACCTTAGGCGAAGGTCTTTCAAGGATGCACATGATATTCTCTGGCCTTCTGAAAATTAAATCAATTAAGCACAAGACTCAGTTCTTGTAAAAAAATTTAGAACAGCCACAAGGAAAGGAAAAGTCTATCATGAAACCAAAGAAATATTTGTCAATAGCACTGACTAACCCACCAGAAAGAGGCTGCAGCTTTTGCTAGAGGCCTGAGTTTGCACTGGTAGTTCTGCAGAGTCTCAGACGCAGGTTGCTATGGAAAAATAAAAAAGGGGAACTCTAAAGGGACCTTGTTGTTTTCATATCGCGTTAACTCAGGAGCTTGTGCAGCAACACTGTTGATATTTTGAACCTCTTAGAAAGACCAGCCAAAGCTTCCAACACAGCTACACCCTCCAGGGCAGGAGGAATGCTAAGGTACATAATGGATGCTTTATGGAATAAATTTTAATTCTCTATTATGTTTAAAACATTTTAATGCTACTTTACTATGTGTATCCTTGAAGTACACAAAATCTACTTTGCTTCCTTGCAATTTTTCTGCAAATGCAGTATCTACCAAAACTGCAGAAATCAACAGAAAGTATCTTCAATCTTTGATGGAGTTCACTGGTCCATACTGACAGTGTATCTAGAATACAATAAAAACCCAAAATCCAAACAATAAATTATGCAGAAGGAAGTGCCTACATGGACTTCTCAACAGGAAGATATGGAAAAAGCTGATAGCTGGAAGAGGTATGTTAAAATCACAGCTGGAGGAAGGTGGAAGCCTTCACCCCTCTGCTTTGAGGCAAGCCTCACTGGCAGGACGTGGCACCACCCAGCCTGGGAAGGGAAGGAGCTCCCAAAGCATTCAGAACCCACTTGAATCCTCCAGCTTAAGGAACACAGTCATGCAAGCCTGAGACTAAGGAAATCCTTTAGCAATGCGTTGGTAGAATTACCATGTCCCACATTCAGCATTAAAGCTCCACTCTGCTGCTTGGTCCAGCCCAGGACATTTCTACTCACCTGGGCCCACAGCTGCTGTGCAAGAACCACGCTGCTACCACAGGGAAATGGGATTGTGCAACACTACAGGGGACAATGAGCAAATCACCTCATTCTGCTCAGCACAAGACATCAAAAAACCCTAAACTGTAAATCAACATCACACTTGCTGCAACAAATCAGCAGGGAAAATACTAAATTTTATTAGGATTTTGCATAAGCGAGATTATAGTCCATTAAAGGGATTATCCACTTTTTAACGTTGTCTTGATAGAGGACTTATGTGTGCCACTCTTCCCTGCTTATCATCTCCCAAATGGTGTCCTGGTAAATCTGCAGAAGGCATGTAAGTGACACTTTAGCTTTTAAGCACAGATGATACCAAGACATTCTGACAATATCACAGCACTGCCAAAATTTACAACTGAGGGTTTTCTTAAAGATTAAGTACCTGAGGATCAGATTACTATTTTCAGATTTCATTTAAAATTTAATCTTTGGTCATCATGGCAGCAGAAAACTGAACTGTAACAGCCAAAACCACCCAAATAAAACAGTCCAAAAATTATGATGGATTTTAAAAAATCTAATTACTTTGGAATTCTATCTCTCCCATACTGATAGGCAGAGACATTGCTGCAGCATTCCAAATTCCGAGTTGGTTACATCCCAGTGACAAACTGAGTCTCTTTAAATAGTTTGATAACATTTTATTTAATGAACAGAACTCTGAAAACATTCAGAGAAATGTTAACTTTTGAGAGCTTCTCTGTTTTATTCACTTGTATAAGATCACATAGTTACTAGACACATGCATGCTAAATATATTACATGCTACCATGGCAGCAGGTCAGTTCTGCACAAGCTGCTTGTATTAAATTTCTCCTGTAAGTGACATTAGAGTTTAGCTCTGCTCCAGCACATATAGGAAGAGGCTTCACATTCCAAACTACCATCTGAAGGGGAAAACTATGCCAAGACAGTACAAAGTATGCCTGTGCTACTTTAACCCATTTACTATTTTAACACACACATGCAAGCCTTGCATTCATGTTATCTATATTATGAATTTTTCAGATTCAAAACTCCAAAGCTAATGGCTTTGTCATTGTCTTTTGCTATGAAAATTTAAGGAAAAGGTCACACAATTATAGTCTAAAATATGTGACATGTTAAGATTGATGAAATTCCAAACACTAAGTATCATTAACTGGGTAGGGTATTCAATTACATTTGAAATCTTTCACTGGTTTATTAAACTGCCTGGATACACAGTAACTGCTAGAACACATTTTAAATAAGCATCATTGCATATTGTTGTAACAATTTCAGAGCAGATGTTCTCCATAAAAGACAGTGACATATTAAAAAATCCCACATATTGTCTCTACATATATATTGACATGTCTAGAAATACACACACTGGCATACAAAAAGCACAAACAAATCTGAGTTGTCAAAATTAATGGAGCACACCCTAAAAATATTTCATCATCCTCTGTTACAATGCTTTAATGTCATACTACAAGAAGACACCACTGCAGAGAATGCCAGCATAATGGGAAAAAGAAGGCAAACTCTTCTCACAGCCTCTAGACCAACACAGGATTATTGTTTCATGGCTTCAGATTGGTGCCTTGGAGAATGCAAAGATAAAAGGGGAACAGACTTGATCACCAGGGTCAAGAGAGGTTATCTGTATTAAGCTGGAGGAATATGCCTGAATCCTTTTCTTTTCCCAAGCACAGAGGAAAGCCTAACTCAAACACTTATGAGTAGGGGGGTAATCACAACAAGCTTCAGCTGCTGTTGGAGGCAGAGGGAATCATACAGACCTTTGGTAAATATTTAGGCAACTAGCCCACATAAAAATCCTGGACTGTTGCTTCTCTACTGCAACCATATCCACAGGGGGTAGGTGAAAATTCTCACAGACCTACTTTAGCTGCAACTGCGTGTTTGCTGCAACCCAGAAGCACATCCTGACACTGCTCCTCTAAACAGCAATTCTGGGAGATGGTTCATCCTTCATTGGTCTTCCCTTTCCATTGGTGGGGACAGCTGGAAACCAGACAGAACTACCAGCAGGTACCAGCTTACCCACAATAAGGATCTGCATGGGCATACCAAGAGAACAGGGAGAGGCAAAGGTAGAGCTGTGTCTGGATTTTGAGCAGATGATACTCTAAACTAGCTCATTATTCAGTCCTCCCTTAATTACTCTGCAGAGCACACCAGCATTTATCAAATAATACACTGACAGAAAGATACAGCATACCACATTTTTACAGAAGGAAATTATTATAACACTTTTAATTTTAGTCACCCAAAGGTTAAGCACCAAACTATAAAATGACTGCAGCATGGTCCTGATATCTTGACCAGGTTTCGTTTTGACATTAGAACTTCTGCTCTACAGCACCATGTTGGAGGCACAAAATCATTTCTAGTATAGGAGGGGGGGTTATTCTTTTAGCAGGAGAAACACTTCTATTAGCTACACACAGAATATGTATTCATTTAGTGCCACAAATTAGCACATGATTGAGAGCCTTTATCTGGTCAAACAGTCACACGGACCAAGTGCTAACACACATCAGAACTCTGCCCGAAGCTCCAACATCGAATCTGGGCCATCCTTGCACTTACAGGTTTCTGTGCAGCTGCTGGAAGAGCTCCCCACCCCCCAACCCAGGGGAGCACAGAAGCTGTCGCTGCGAAGAGGAAAGAAAAAAATCCCCCTCAAGAAGCATTCTTCACCTCTGCAGAGCTGTCACAAACGTGAGCCTGGCTGAATTATCATTTCCAATCTTGGCATTTGACTTGTTACTGCTCGAATATTTAAGCCATCCCTTTCCTATCTGAATCAGAGCTGAACCCATTTTTTCATTACATCTTATTTGGTATTTTTTCACATTGATGACTTAAGAGGTGCAAACAATTCTGACCTGCTATTAGCAAAGTTCCAGCACTGAAGAAGAGCACAACACAAGTCCCAGCACACCAGGAGTATTCAATAACTCACACATACACTGGATTCCTTTCACAAAAAGAACACACAGAACTAAAACCAAGAGCTGCGCTGATAAAAAAAACCTACAGAAAAGTCATTAAATAACTGAACCAGTAAACTTCCATACAAAGACAAAACTAGGAATTGGAATCTACAGATACAACTTGTCTACAGAAAACGTATTTTTCATCTTTTTAAAGAACGCTTCTGACTGCACAATTAAAAAGCAGCTTCCAATTTTTATCAATACAGTAAAAACGGAATAAACAGTGTTTCTTCTGTAAGCAAATAATATAAAGGTGCTTCACAATCTTACATATCACATGCAACAAGTTTTGACTAAGAAAAATAAGTGCTCAATATTGTACAAAGCACAAAAAACCCCACTGACCTTGGTGAAGGACTTGGAATTAAATTATCTGCAGCTGTGAAGCGCTACAGGTTACTCTTCAGAAGCAAACAAAACCCATCAACAACAGGCAGAAATCAAAACCTATCCAACACAATTATCAACGAAAGCAGAGCTTGCATAATGTAAAACTATGCAGATGCTCTGACTTTCAGATCAGATAATAATTGTTTTATTTCTCCAAAAGTGTTGGCACCTAATCAGTCAGTTTCGGAGCATCTGCTTTTCAAGACCCCAGGTGAAAAGAAGAAACAAAAATCTGTTAATGCAACATACCCAGCTGACAGATGTAGAACTGTACTCATGGAAACACTGAAAGACATACCGGAAATGAGGATATTAAGAAAGGTAAAAGAAGATATACTTGCCAGGAGTAGAATCCACAACACTTGCTTTCCCAGGAGAAAATACACCAGCACTTTAATAGATAAACCTGCCAGAGAACTCGCCATCTACCCACCAGGAAGTGAAATGAAAGAATGCTCAAAAAAATAGCAGAGAAAACAGAAGGGGGTGTGGTGGAAATACTTTGTGTTTATTTGCAACTATCAAAAAAAAAAAAAAATATAGAGAATAAACAGCTGAAATCTGACATATTCACTCATCCAGATCATCACACCAAAAGTCACAGGCAACACAGCTTCAGCTGCTCACAGCACTTGCTTTTAGCCAAGTCACACATCACACCACACCTCCCCTACTCCTGCCCTGTCACACTGACACAGGACAGAGCTCGAAATTGTCCAACTGCAGCCAGGCAGGGAGATGCAGATTAAGGCATTTGCACAGAGGCAGCAAGAAATCCACTATTTCAAAGGCAAGGCACCAATCTTAAATTTTCTCAATGGCAAAAATACTCAAGACAAGGCAAGGTCTACCAATGAAGTAAGGTGCTGCTAATCTAATTGATTAGCAGGCAAGTTTGAGGCACCGAGGTCTTCCAGGTCACAATTTGCACTTTTAATTTAACCTAGAGATATCAACTAGAGAACTGAAAACAAATGCTAAAACACAGCATTTGCACTAGAAAATTATTTCTAATCTTTTATCTTCCATATTTATAAACAGCAAGAGCTGATGGAAATAATATTTGGCAGAATACAGTCCTCAGTTAAAGCTCTCAGAGTCAGGCACCCATTTGGTCAGGTCAAATTACAACAGTCAGAAACTGCCACCATCATCATCCAACCATTACCACACCCCAAGACCTGTATGCTGGGCACTTCAGAAGCCTCTGTCATGCACAAATACCAAAATTAAATTAAATTGTTACATCCCTCAGTTTTCCCGATTTGTTGAAGGCCATCTGAGCCAAATCTTTCTTAGAACAGAGACATCAATCTAGACCACAGACAAGTTTTGGAACTGCAAGTTTTACCGAAAGCCACAAGCTTCATTGTAGTTTAATCACCTAAATTAAATACATAAACAAGATTTCGGTTTTTAAAAGGATGACTGATTTAAATTTGTCACATTAATCTACATTTGAAGGCATTTCACGCAGTAACACTTGCTATATCAAAAACATTAGTATGTTCTCACAACAAAAAATGACCAAAACACATCTAATAAAGAAGCAAATGGAAAAAGAGTAAAAGTTGGTGGGTGCTGTCATTTGCCTTACTGGAACACATCAAATAATTTCAGCACTGTTCCACTAAAGATGTAAAGAAGAGCTGAGACAGGAATTCACAGCTACAAACCACACGAGACCACGTGAGAAAATGTATCCACCTCAAAAAGCAGGTGCACTGCCATCCACATCTTGCTAGTGCATAATCACAACTGAACACATTAACCCAGTTTCCCAAAGCCTTAATGATGACAAATATGACACTAAAAACATGTTCTTCATTAAGAAACAGGTTTGCCCCATTTAGGTGCTACAACTAACGAGCATTTTGTGAAATGATGGATTTTCAAGCAGTAGGATAATGAGCTAAATTCTTCCTGTGTGCTATCCTAACATGCCACTGACTGGTACAGGTACATTAAATGAGTTTAAAGGTGTCCTGTATATATTTACCTATTTACATTTATCAAAACAGGGCTTTATTGTTGATCTAAGAGGGGATCTGAGGAATTCTAACTGAACAGACTATTTCCCCAAATTTGGACTAATCCAGAAAACAGATCTAATGAGTAATATTTTTCCTATTGTATTCCTCTTCAGTATAGTGCTCTGCCAAGTCTTTCAAATGACAGTGTTATTAAGATAAGCCCAGGAAGGTCCTGTGCAGCAAAAATAGGCACAGCCTGTTTATGGGATGCACAGACCTCAGATGTGGGTGAAGGATCTAGTTAGGAGATTTCATACATAAACTGCTTGAGACTAGCAAAAGGGCACTAGAACACAGAAACACTTTTTTTTTAAATTTCTTAAAATGGTATGGCTATTATAATTCCTCATTCTCCAAACAACTCTGAGCATCTCCAGATCGAGTGCCTCTCCCCACAGGCAGAGCATGAACCCCAGGCAGTATGAAGGCTGAAACCAGAAATTGCAGAACAGCATCTCAACCCACTGAAGTTGAGAGTGGCAATCAAAGTGTAAATCGAAAGCTACGTTCATTAGATTGAACAGCGAGACGTCAATATTTATTGCAGATCTAAAAGAGAAATGTACAGATTCACAAAGAATGACTGCACACATGTGCTCTAAACAATGCTAATCCAATTAGGTATCACTCATTTAGACAGATACATTGCTTTAATTATGCTCAAATTGTCTCCTATTGCTAAAATGAAAGTTAAATTATTTAATTTTGTATGGGAATACAGCAGAGGAGAAGGAGACAAAGACTTGGATTCAAAAGTTCATGGGATTGCCAAAAGGAGAAAAAGACTGTTCCCTACACACTCAGGAACCATTAAAACCCTTCAGCATTTTTTGCCAAACATGGATTCATGTATTTTTTTACAGCGCTTCAAAAGGTTTTGCTAAGGCAACTTGTGTATTGACAATAATACAGCCACCACACTGTATTATAAAGAAGACAATAGCAAGATCTGAGTAATGTGTATTAAAGAAAACACATTCACTACCATGGGAACCCTGTCAGAATTCACCACTACTGCAAGTCATCCACAGGAAGCTTTTCTGTGCTAGACTTCCCCTCCTAATAATCTCTCTACTAATACCTCTAAGACATAAACATTAGTATTATAGCAGGGAACAAGCACACAAGGCAATGCCATTGGCCTACAGCATTTTCATCTAAATAGGTCTAACAGACACAAGGAGACAGTAGAAAGAATTCCAGAAAAAGATCTCCATCACTTACGTCATTGGTACAGCCAAGGATTTCACTGGAACATTGACACTAATTCACTGAAAACTCATTGTAAGCACAGTTAATGAATGTCGGAGAAACCAGGGAAAAAAAGAAAAAAAAAAAAAAAAAGAAAAAAAAAAAAACTCCCATACACACAACACAAAGAATCAAGCATTTCAAGAAATGTCCCAAACCCCACTGGAAGCTGACTGTATCTGAAGTACTCTAGGAAGTTTCACTGGAATAAGTGGACCTTGTAAAGTATTTGTTACTAAATTTTTAGTAACAAACTACACCACACTAAAATCATGCCTAGACCAAGCTTAAACAGGAAGCGAGACAAGTTCCCTCTCCCAGCCTCAGTTATAGTGCAATCTGTCTGCATGCATAAGGCACCAGCGATAGCAACAAAATAAAACCAGAGTTAAACATTAAACTACACAGAGGACTTGCCTGGCTACAGCCATTTACAGGAAGAGCTCAAGGAACACTGCAGCATATGCAAGACATTAATGTACAGTTAAAACTCCTTTTCTCACTTCCTGCATGGGGGCAGTACATCAAAT
The DNA here is from genome assembly GCF_048771995.1 of Taeniopygia guttata. Lineage (NCBI taxonomy): Eukaryota > Metazoa > Chordata > Aves > Passeriformes > Estrildidae > Taeniopygia > Taeniopygia guttata. Next base: position 17,480,996 of record NC_133035.1, on the reverse strand, counting down.
CCACTTGGAAGCAGAACTCAAATGTTACCAGAAGAATTTGTTTTTAACTATGTCTTGCAGAGTCCAAATCAGTTTTTCAATGAAGGTCTGCAACTCAAATGTAACAAAAGCATCTCATACTAGATTGTTCTGCAGGGTTTGAGAGATGAAAATGCAGAACCTAAAAGCATAAACATGCAAGTTTCATTGGACTCCAGAATGAACAGGTATCAAGCCAAAGAGAACAAGCCTTCCCTAAAAAGCATTTTACACATTGAAATAATAGCACTAAATTTTCTTCCTGAAGTCAAGACCAGCCAGTATTGGAGTGCCCTAGCACGAGCCACTATTTCAACAAATAGTGAGTTGTGAAATGCCGAAATCCATTTTTAATCAATAAAAAAAGCATAGTAATGGCACATAAATTTAGGGAGTCTATGAACTTCAGAAAAAGTACTCTTCTATTGAAATCTAACAAAAGGGACAGCTCTCAGAAAATACAAAATAAGTCACATCACAAGCAATATCCTGAATGTACTGTAGATCAAGTTCCTTTCCCTGCATAGTAACCAGAAACAAAAAGTATTCTAATCCCTTGTTCAAGATTGTAGCAACCACAATAGCAACTGCAGCAGCAGCTTTTCCAAGAAAGACATTTTAAATGCAGAGTTTAACCCTCAGAACTGGTGTACCTACAACAATCTTCATTAACACATGCATTTGTGCCCTTGTCTAAATTTGTATTTGTCTAGAGAGATGGAAATGAAGACAGAAGACAAGACAATTATAGAAAGTATGAAACCCAGAGATAGTCTCAAGGAAGTATAAATGTTAATGGTCGGACACTCCAAACCTTAAAGGTCTCAGACCTGAAACACTGGTAAGTTTGAACCAAGGCATTTGAGGTAAGATGAGGCTCACTCTCTCTGAAGTGTGGGGGCTGATAAACAGAGCCAGACACTAAAGCTACAAATATAAAAAAGAACACAAGGAAAGGAACTGGAATTTAATTTTTTTGCTTCCATTCCACTTGCATCTTGGTTGAAACCAAGGAGAAGCTGCTTTCTAGCTACTTTATCAGGCTGCTGCCAAATTCCTGAAGGAAAGCATGTGCAAATCTTAGCACAGGTGAGCTAAACCATTCATGTTCAAGGTCCACTTATATCTTCAAAAGATTTTCACCTACTCCTCCCTTCCTGCGGAGTGGCCCAAACACTGACACATCTCCGTGGTTGCCTGCATGTGACTGGGGCTGGGCTGACTGTCCCGTCAGTCCCAATACCGCCACCAGATCAGACTATTTTAAGATAAGCTAATTATGCCACTGAAAAATCTTGTAAGCCACTAAGACTAAGCAGAGGAGACCACAAAGAATTAAAAGCAGAGAGGCACAGGTAAGACAGAAGCAAGAACTGTGATCTCAACTCTTCCAGATAAGCCTGGAGGACTCCTTGTCAGATTGCAACTCTGAATTTTAGGCTGTGCTTACTTTCTCCTGCTTCTACAGTGGTAACAAGCACAAAAAGAACTTCACACGAAAGGCTGTTGCTCCTTACACATTCAGAAAATTAGTCATACAAGACTTAGAAAAACAACACACCGAGACCTTTGTGGTTTGCTTGTAGGCATTATCTACATGCATGCAAGAGAGCTAGAAAAACCAACTTAGGTGCCTTAAAACAAACAGATCTGAAGGAAAATCCTCGACTAGGAGTTTGTTGTACAGAAAGTTTTCAAGCAGTTTATCAGATCATCTTCTCATTAACATTTTATTCAAGAACTAAATAACCGAAAAGTAGGTAAAAATTTCTTTTGAGAACTACTCAGCCAGTACCCAACAATATTGTTATAGGCTTTATTACAGAACAATTCGGCCCTTAAAAAAAAAAGTTGTTTAAAAATTTTGATCCAGAAAGTCCTACATAAAACACAAGTATGAGCATCACATGGGAGAGGAGGCCAGGTGGGGGTTTTAGATAAATTTATTTATGTATCTTAAGAAGATAGGAAGACACAATGAAGAAATTCCAACTATCTTCCCATACAGTTACAAGCAGGCCTCATCAAAATGAAGATCCATTTATTTTGCTGAACAAATGAATTCCAGCCTAACATGATATTTAGAGCAAATCAAAGACATTAAAAGCAAAGCAAATTAAGAAACTGAATGCAGTTTTAAATCACCCTAACTTTAAGATTTAGTTTAATAAAATTAAATAAAAACACTTAAGAAAATAATAGCTTGCTGATATTAGACTAGAGCATTATCAACGATGGCATTAAACCCTGAAGATAGAACTATTTTCACAGCTTTATAACTTACTTTTTTAATAAAATGAGGTTTACTTGACCACAGTCTATTCTCCCTCATTAACAGCTTCTGATTATATTGACCAGTTTCAACCAAGTGCTATAGCAAATGCATCGATTATTTTTGAGATTTCCTAGAAGTGCTGCAGAATTTTTGACCTGACATTTGCAGAGAAGCCCTGGGCAGAGCAGTGCCCTGCAGTGACCAGAGGCAGCAGGTCCTGCGCGATGCTGGGGCAGTCAGCAGGCACCGTGCTCAGCCTGGCCACAGCCGGCACACATTTAAGCTATTTGGAGAACTGAAGAGAAGCACACTGAAAAGAGGGGATACTCTAAATGATCATGGAATAGCAGAAGAGTTGGAAAATAAGGGAAATGGAAATTCTCAAGGTTTTATTACTTGCAAAGTCACTTCTTTACTATTACAGTTCAGACTATTTTTAAATTTACTTCTACCATTTCTCCATATTTTAATAACATAAATGAAATGGGCTACAGAACACAGAATAAAAATTTTCATATACACACTTCTTTGTTCTTCCTTCTTCCCCATACCATGCCTCACTTGCTCCTCAGCAACCCAGCCATGGAGCTGGAATCCTTTTATCTCATGCAATCACACTGGTTCTGCTCGCCTAGAGCCAATGTTAACAGGACAGTCTACAGATCCTTTAATGACTTCCATCTCCCCCGAGACAGAAATTAGATGGTGAAAAGAATAAAACAAAAAGGCAGCAAAACCCAATGGCACCCAAGAGTACCAGCAGGCTGGCTGCAGCCTCGGCTCGCTGTGCAGCGTTTCTCCACCGCCGGGGCAGGAGCTGATGGCTCGGCCATGGAGGCTCGGCCAAGCCCCGGGGCTGCACGGGCACGCCGGGATCACCAGAGGGAGCTGCGGGGGCTCCGGACGGGCTCCGAGCACAACTCCTCACCCGGGGCAACTCCTTCCCTCAGCCTTGAAAGAAAAGCAGCTGTTACTCGAGTCTCTTTGTAGGAACCTTCCGATCCCCTCTGCCATCGCAGCTTCTCAAGGGAATGACTCTGTCACTTCCTGGTGGAATCTGGTGCAGGTTTTACATAAGGCCCTTGTGCTCGTTGTAAATATGTGTGTGACAGCAACGGGGTGCACGGGCTGGTTCAGGGCGCCTCAGCAGAGAACTGTAAAAGCAAGGATGTCACCACTAGGACAGGACAGGAGTGCAACTCCTCAGCAAAACACAAGGGGAAAACGACAGGCAGAGGCACAAGGGACTGCAACCCACTGAGGCACAGCCGCCTCCCAGCGAGGGCATCTGCGGGAAGATTTACTGGAAGCAGCCTGGGGGTAACAGGGGGATTATCAGGTTACGTTCATTCCACCGGGAACCCAAGTCTGCTCTGGAGATAAGCCTAGGGGAAAAAATCAACCGGGAGTCACCAGAATGCCATGACAGGGACAGCATTTGAAATTTGCAACTCTCCCATTACCCTGTTTCACCTCCTGAGCAAACCGTTAGTCTTTTAAGGTACTTTCCTCCTATTTTGCATACAGCACTTAAATTACTCCAATAGTCAGGAACATTGTGTTTTAAAATCCAGAATTTCCAATCATTTCAACACCACATTTTACGAACTTCTTGAAGATACTAAATTAGCAGTGATGAATAGAAACACTAACTGTTAGCTTTTTCCTTTTCTTAGGGGAAAAAAAAATATCAATTACAATAATTCTTGTTTTGCCATCCTCAAATTTCATCTCAAAGATAAAGCCTGGAGAGTCATCTTAAATGTCTCACACCTATTTAAAACTCATTATTATTCTATGACATCCAAAGCCATTACATGTTCCACATGCTCCTCAGGAATTTTCAGGGCATTTGTGTTCATAATTACAACTTCTGCAAATCACCCATATTCCATATCTCCAATATTCAGCAAATTCTTGCTTCCATCAACCGACCACATCTCTCTTCAGCCATCCACGATTTTGTCTCTTTCCCCTGAAGAAGGAGTTCTAATTTAGTGCTTCCTAATGGAAACCATTAATACTTTTACTGCTGGCACTTTTTTATAGCCCAACATCTCTCAAAGATCTTCACAGACATTTCAGAGTGACAAAAAGTTAAGACACCACCATTTGGAATGCCATGAACAAAGATAAGGAGGACAAGAAGACAAAACATAAAAAAAACCCAACACTCAAAAGAAACACAGGAGGATATTAAAGTCTCTCAGAGGAAATTCTTCTGCACTAAAAAGCTTCAAATCCCTGAAGCCAACTAATCAAGTAAATACATGTATTATTAAATTCATACTAACAAAAATAATTTGACAGCCTATAGGCTCAAAAATTTTAGCAGAAAGTGCTTTTCCTTCTTTTCCTTTTTTGTAGGCATCAAGTGAAACAAATTTATCTTGTGCTGTACCTCTGACTTCCCCTTTTTTACCCTGAAACCAAGGGGATTCTGAATATAAATTTAAGACACCTGACTTAATTAAAACCTCATACCACTACACAATAATTTCAACAGCTTCAAGGAAAAATAAAAACTCTGAAAATTTCAGTTTATTACCCTTAGTGCCTGACAAGATAATAAAAGAACAATGATGATGGAACATCCCCTTTTCTCAAACACTCTCAGAAGACTCGTTTCTTTGAAAGCTCACACTGGAAGAAGCAACATTTTTAAACTGCTCTATACAGCAAATTATTAGCAGTCATTCTTGTCAGCTCACAGCTTTTAAAACAGGATGCATGCAGTCATATCAGGAAGAGGCAGTTGCTTGTGAAAGAATGATACCAAAAACAAGATGTCCCCAATGCTGATAACCTCATGCAATGCTTCTGAGCTATAGCATACATGTCTTCCACATGATGGTCTATTAAATACATAAATTCAAAACATCTGCAGAGAGATAACCACTTAAAAATAGTCACTTTTTTGATATCTGAGGGGAAAAACACTATTACCATCTTTGTCTCTTCTCTTGGACTCAACTCCTGCAGATTTTGTGTGATACAGGATCACATTATCCTGACACTTTCCCGAGGGTGTAAAGTCACACTAGCCTGACACTTTCCAAAGGTTTCTCTAATGGACACTGCCAAGACAAGTCTGTTGTGCCCTTTATGACCCCTCACCTTTAGGACAAGTGTGTATATCTGAGTCTCTGAAGGTTCAACCTCTCGCTTACTCTCTTCTCTTACAACTGTTTGTAATTCTTCCATATCATAAAGGAAACTAAATCTCCTCTGAATTCTGTTTCTCACCTCTGTATGCCACAATCTTCAAGAAAGAAATATGTAACAGCATAGCCCCAGCACAGCTCATTTACAGACATGCTCACACAATTATACAGCGAAAAGTTTAATAATTTAACCCCTTTGACCTTCCAAACACAAAGTGATCACAGAAAAAAAAGAGATCAGGCCTGTGTATATTGGCACAAAACCTCAGCTCTGGTCCTGACCACAGCCTGCAAGTGTCACTGCAGGTACAGATGACACATCTGCTTTACATATTCTCACAGGTCTATGGTGAGCTTTCAAACAATAAAAGTAACACCAGTCCAGTCCATGAAATCCTAAATTACAGTGTCAGAAGCAATCTGATTTTCAAATAAAACTGAGTTACACAAATACTCAAAGAGATTTGAAATAAATGGGAAAAAATCCTTCTTCACCTCTATTATCATCATAAAAGTATCACGAGCACAAACCCATCCATTCTACACACCCACTCCTAGGTGATCTCTGACCATGACACATTTTTCTCTGAGTCAGTTCGCTCCTGATTAGAAAAAAAGGAAAAGATGCTTTGTCATCAGTGCCTGGTACACAGACACCTACAGCAAGCACCTTTCCACGACTCTGCCTGGTTGGTAATTCCTAGCACCTACTTTGTATCTCACTACACTTCAAATAGGCACGCAACAATTCTCAGTAGCTCCTGGTGAAATCACAGAGCAATGCAGAACACACTTGCAAGTTTCCAGGTTGGCCCATAAGGACTTTGCCAGAATTCAAAAGCTCTCCAGGGACAGAGGCAAATATAACTGAGAGACCTACCTAATTAAGCATCACTAACATTTTGAATATAAAGTAGTTAATTCCCTGACAAATAATTCAATTAATCACACTCTTATTAAGAGGGATGTATTTTCTTCTGATCATAGAGGCACACTTGTCTTGCTACAACACACGGAACAAAAAGCAAAATGCTCCTGTAGAAAAGGTTCTGTATTCCCCTGCACTGCAATTTTAAAAAAGACTGGTCACAAAATTTAGCCTACCTTATTCTAATAAAATTCCTTCCTAATCCTTCACTGTAGACTCAGATTAAGAATAAAATCAGAAAATAAAAAAATATATATATTCCATATATAACTTAAAATATTCCTATTGGGTGATTGTCTTGGACAGGCAGGGGTGAAGTCTCAGGAACAGAGGGATCTTGCAAGATAGCAATTCCTTTTTACTGTCAAATGCAAATGAGAGTACACAGTACAGGGGTTTATGTTTCTAAAGAAAGTTATATATTAAATATAAAGCAATCAAGAAACACTCCTGCAGAACCATTAAACAGAAGCCAAAACAATACAGTTGATTTTTTTTTAAAAATCAATGCCTTAATATGGTGGAAAAAAAAATTTCTCCTCTTCTTTTCAACTCCCTAAGCAGTAACTTGAAGGATCAAGTGTTAAAATAAGAAAGCACCAGATGAGAGGAGTGGTCAGAGGTAGAAATCTAGATCAGATGCTTACTTTCAAATAAAAGAAGCAAAATACATTATTGCAGGCTGCGAGCTCATTATTTATTAGCTGGTGCTCCAGCACAGAGCACACGCTGGGGGAGGGTAACTGTCATATTACACAGCTGCAGGCTGGGCTGAACTCTCACTAATACTATTTTCTTCTGTACACTGGATATTGCATCAATGACCTAAAATGCATTTTGATCAGCTGTCCAAAAAAAAATTCCTCAAGTTTTTACTGGAAGGCCAGCAAAGCTAACTTGGGGGAGAAGCCTTGTGAAAAGAAAGTCTTGTGTCATCTCCCAAACTTCCTAAGACACCATACCACCTTGCAAACATCCAGGGGAAAAAACAGCTACCTTTAGTTATTTCACATGTGAGTGCACCTTAAACCAAGGGGATTTAAAATTTGAGACACCTAAATTAAAACCTTGCACCATTACACACCTTCAAAGCCTTTATTCATTTCGGTGGCAGGAGCAGGAGTCAAACCCCTGAGCAGCACCACCTCAGTACCAGTGACAAGTCCATTCAGGTGATCCCTGCTCGGCCTTGCCGTGCACAGAAGGCACCCAAGGAAAAAGGGAGTGCTGTGCTTATATCCCCTGCTTGCTTCACCAGAGCTGGAGGGATCAAATCTGAACAAAAAGCACCAAATTCACCCATATTATCACAGACAGAGACTCTGACTTTTGTTCCATTTGATCCATTAAAGAACACATTATTACACATGTGAAGTAACGTCTTTCCAACATAATAAATGTGAAAACTTAAAGCGGTTTGTGCATTAAGAAGCACATACATTGCCACATGATCTTCCACTTAATTCAAAGGAAGATTTCTTGCAATGAGAAGGAAAAGCAGATCCCAGTGCTTTGGACACATTACCAACCTGGCTGCTGTCAGAACTGAGTAGGCCTAAAGGCCAAGGTTTATACAGAATATTTAATCCTTTAAAAATAAAAAATTAACAATTTGGTGAGGCGAGTAAAATGTGTTAATGGTAATTTTTAGAAAACATACTTTTAAAAATTCAACTAAACCCCACAGACCTCTCTCAAGCAAGACATAACAAACCACAGTTATAACTAATGCAAGAGATTCCTTATTTAGGAAAAAAAGTTGCCAAACTAATACAGATTTGCTCATTACACAGCATTAGACTACACTTCTTTCAGTACTCTGGAGAATTAATCAGCTGTGTTTTGTTAGGAGGCATGGCTGAGAGCAGGCAAGGTAGCACGGCATTGTTCACAGAGCAGAGTGGTGCCTCCAGGCTCTCTGAAGCAGCACTTGGGCCCAGAATATACAGAATGACATCAACAAGTTATCTGAGAAACGTGGCCAACATTCTAAAATAAACCCATAAAATCTCCGCTGCCCACATTAACCAGTTTAAGGTGAACCACACACACTTCAGCTCAAAGCTTTCTAAATAAGATGAGTCTTCTGCCATAATGAGCCCTTTTATTCTCCAGAATTATTTCAAGTTTGAGTGCAGCCATGTCCTCCTCATTGTGCTAATCCAACATGACTCAATTTCTCTAAGTTCATAAAATTCAATGTTGGCTTTCTTCTCCATCTGTGGTTTCACAGAGAAAGAAACTCATATTATAGGGATCTAAATCCAGGGATCTGCACATATGCAAAGCATTCCATGGCACCACTCACTCAGAGGTGAGCAGTGACCACATCGGTTAAAACACACACTGAAAACACAGAGCAGGACAAGCAAACAGCAAAAAAGCTGATGTATTTCCACCAACATCTCCAAATGTCTGCTCACAAATAAATCACAGAAAGGCTGCAATGTGCAAACTGGTTTAGATCAGCTCCAGGGGCAGAGAGAAGGAGTTTCATGTACACCAAAGTTGTCCTGAGGTAGAGCCTGTCCCTGACACTGAGGGACTCTTCCCATTTACCGACGATTCTCCTCTGCCACTGCACGTGGACCCAGCTACAGATGTGGGCAAGAATTATGGAGGAGCAAAACAACTGACCAGGGCACTGGGTTATTTTCTTTATGAAATTCCAAACCAAATGCCCTCAGTCAAAAAAGGCCCATCTCCAGCTGTATAGCACCATCATAATCCCTTAATATCTTGACAATTTGTTCATTCTCTTATTTTTGATTTGCTGGCTTAACAAGTATAGAATTTTAAAATATCATTTAATAATTATACCCTTTAGTGAACAAAAGCACCGACATTACATCCTTTATTATAATTTATTATAATCCTTCTAAATTATGTAATTGAATAACGTGTCATTTTGCACATATTCTGGCACCTCAATGAAAAAAAAATAGTCTAAATGAGGAACTTCACACCTCTCCCCCAAATGCAAATCACCTGTGAGATAGGAGGAAAAAAACCTAAATATTACATTCTCACACGTAAAAGGCACTTAAAATAATTTTAAATACAGACAGAGTAGATGACAGGAATGTTGCCCTGACATCTTTTGCATGGGTATTTAAATACCAGATAGCAATAAGAAGAGACCAGAATTATCTAACAAAATATAGCTGGCTAGTTCCTAAAAATAAAAAAAAAACTTGCATAAGGTATAATTGTGTGTAGACAGTTCACATAATAAAGGTTGAAAGTATACACCCTTCTTCATGTTAGATAAAAATTTCCTAGACTGTGAAAAAGGTTTAAGATAAATACATTTACATTATCAATTCCATACCAAACCACTTTATTTTCTTTACTACTGTTTACAAATTATTCCTTTTCCTTCCTCCTTTGTACTTCCCAAAACCCCTTTCCCCCACTGCTCATAATAATTTTAGTCGTTGTATGGCTATGGGACACAATGTTTTTACACTAAATAATTTTAAAAACCTTCTTCTTAAATTATCTTCCCCCCCACCCCTAGAACTCCAATCTCTCAACTCTGAAATTAATCACCTGTCAAACAAGGCACTATGGTCAGTTTTTTCTGAGCAATTCCACTCTCCTCGCCGCTTAGCATCTCAAAAGCAAGTAAAAATTTATTGTAAAAGACAGCTCCATAAAGTTAAAAAAATTATTCTTTCCAGTCAGAAGTGGACCAGTCCTTTTTCCTCACGACTTCTGCCGCTGCACACAAAATCCTGCCGTACCTTCAGCCTTCTCCCTCTGGGCAGAGCACCCTCCGGTGCGCGCATCGGGAGCGCTTCTCCCCCGGCACTGCCATTGCCAGCGCACCTTCCTGCGGCGCACAACTCCCGAACCCACCGTTCCCTCTCCCGCGGCCGCTCCCGCCGCCGCATTCCAGGGACGGGCACCCGGGGAGCCTTTTCCTGTCGCCTTCCCCAGCGACACCCAGCACAAAGGCTGCTTTCCCCGCTCCCCGGCCGCTCCAGGGCCGCGCACCCCACCCTGCCTCGCTCCCCGGGCAGATCCGCCGGCCCGGCCCAGCGGTGTCCATCCCCTCCTGCAGGAAGTTCTGGGCAGGCCCCGGGAACTCGCCCACCGCGGGACCCCGCCGGCTTCCCCCGCTGCGCTCCCTCAGAGCGGGATGGGGCCGGCGGGGGGGGACGCTCCTTCCTTTCCCCCTTCCCCTCCCACCACCCCACGGGCCGCAGCCCCGGCCCCGGCCGAGCCCCGGGCTGAGGGAACCCGCCCCGCGGCCGCGCGGAGCCGGGACCCCCCGCTCACCGCCGCTCCCGCTCGCTCCGCTCCCGCCGCGGCTCCTCAGGAGACACTGACACCGGCGCACGGATACCGCGCCGCGCTATTTTTGGGAAACAAGGCCCGACCGCGGCCGGAACTACAGCTTCTGTCACACTCTCCTCCGGTGTCCTTCCGCACGTTTCTCCGCGCAGCTCCGGCGGGGCCGAGGGCGCTCAGCGGCGCCGGGCAGGGGCGGGACGGAACGGGGATGGCGGGGAGGGGCGCGGTGCCCCCGCGGCGGGCGGTGGGACGGGCACGGCCGCGCTGCGCGCTCCGAGCATCGCCGGATTACTTTGTTGGGCCGGGGAGCGGCCGGGCCTACATTCCTGCCCCGCCGACCCGCCCAAGAGTGACGGCACGCACAGCCAATCGCAGCGCCCGCACGGGGCAGCGCGCCAATCAGGGCGCAGTTGGTGGGCGGGGCGCAGCGAAACGTGGACGCCTTGAGTGACAGCGGAACGCTCAATCAGAAAGGCGGGGAGGGAATCTGCAGCCAATCAGAGCCGAGTAAGGGCGGGGCCGTTGGGAAGGGAACGCCCCCTCCTGGCGGGCGCGCATGCGCAGAGCGCGGGGCCGGGTGCGCGGGCGGTGACGCAGCGGGCCCGGCCCGCCCCGAGCGGCGGCTGCGCTGAGGCGGGGCCGGGCGGGATTTGGGGCGAATAAAACAACTCCGGGGGTGCCCTGTGCCCCCCGTGCCGAGCCGGCAGCAGGGACCGGCTGCCCCCACAGAGAAACAGCTCAGCTGCCCGTGTGTGTCACCCTCAGACATCACCACCGCCTCCCCAACACATGGCTATAAATATATATATATATATACATATATATATATATATATATAGTGTGTGTGTGTGTGTGTGTATAAAGACACACTCCATATTCTGTAGATATACTTTTATTTATAGTGTATCTATAAACACAGCATGTCTAGTATATTAGTATATATAGTATATAGACTAATACCTAGTATTTTATATATATGCAATATATTAAATATATGTATTATGCGTACAGACAAATAATTGAGGAAATAGCCACTGGTAAAACTGAGCAAGGACAAGGTTGTAAAAGCAAAACTATTAATATAAAGTCATTACACTACTAAATATATAAATATATAATAAAGTATATATACTATATATAATATGCACTATAAATACATGTATGGTATACAGTGCATATACACTATATTTATTCTACCCTAAGTATTAATTATATACAATATATCGAATTGTATGTATAGTGACTATCTACTATACAGATATAGATTTAAAAATTACTACTTTTCTGCCTGGCTTTCTGTGAATCTCCCAGCTCTGAGGACGTGAGCTGTGCCTCCAGGTTCAGACAAAGGTGAGAGTCCACCTCAGCTCCATCCCCAGCTCCCATTGTCCCTGCCAGGGCTCCCATTAATTCTGCTCTAAGCAGAAGAGACTACTCGGGAATACATCATAAAAGCCATCAAATGGGCGTCCTTCTCCTTCACAGAAGGCGGCAGCTGAAGAGCGACCCAAAAATAAAATTTTGATGATAAAATGATACTTGCCAAAAATCATCTGCGCTCTACAGCTCTTCCAGATTTATCCTGTGAGATACCCACAGGCTCAGAGTGGAGCGACAGGAGCCATTTCACAGCTCCAAATCACTGCAAAGGGCACATCTCTAATCAGGGCACCAGAACCAAAGGTGCTGGCTCTGAAAAACAGAGATCAGAGGGTGCTCTTTGTATTTGAAAATTATATCATCATCTGAACACAAAAAGGTAGCTCCACAGAGGGTTAGGGAGTAGGGTGGCAGAAATGATGACAGAAACTCCCATCTGGCAGGGTGCTGACCACACCATGGGATGGGAAAAGGTGGATCCTCCACGATCATTCCCAAAAAGTAAATGCAAATTTCTGTTGTCTATTTCCAGAAGTTTACCACAAGTGGAAATAGTAATTCACAGCTCTCAGATATGTCGGAGTTCAGGGTTTGTAATGTACAGATTAGTTTGGATTTTAAAGTGCAGCTAATGAATAAATTGAACAGTATCTGAAACATCCACCTTTTGTTCAAAACAGAAATGCAAGAACAGACACTTCTTCTTGTGGATCTAAGAAAAATATTACAATAAGTGAAAAAGACAACAAAATATAAATATTTGCCATCTACAATCATATTTCCAAGCTGATTGTTGCTGGTCTGTAACAATCAGGAAGATATTTAAATACACATTTTCTTTCAATTTCAACATGAACAGTCTAAATGTCATTGATTTTCATATGAATATGATTTATTCTCTCCTTCCTCACTGTACCTATCATCCATAATACCTGTAAGGTCTATTACTAGAATCTAATGATTAATAACACAAAATCCTCTCTTGACAGCAATATGCTGAGAAGATGTTAAGATAAAATACTGAATATTTAAGTTATAAAAGTCAGTGGGAATCTGAGTAAGACATTGAAGGAAGGCCTGAGCAAGGACTTCTGGATATACTCATGAATTATTTTCAGTACATATTATTCCAAGCTGGCAAAAAATAGAGCAGGAAGCCAAAGAGATAAATAATTGGTTCTAGTCTGTCCTTTTCAGTGGCACCACAAGAATAAGCAGAGCATGTGTTGCTCAAGGGATTTCTCTATGAGCCTTGCAAACAATACTTCAGGGGCACAGAGCAGCCTCCTTCCCACTGAAATGCTTTCCTGCCCTGATGGAAACGCTGCCCTGTGTAACAATTGAGAAAAGGAAGTGCAAAATTCAGGTTGCAGTTGGAATTCCTGATGCTTTTCCCATGTGTGATGTGCTGCCACATCTGCCCCTGCAGAGCCCTCGTGGGACTGGTGGGGACCCAGGATGGGTGGTGGGGAGGGCACAGATGTCCTGACGTGTCACAGTGAGTGAAAAATGTCACCCCTCAGGCTGAATAAAGTCACAAAAGAGTTGGTGCATTATAATCCTGAATTCACTGCCTCACCTGATGGTGCTGCATTGGGTTTAATTTCCAGGACAACTGTAAAGGCCAAATTCTCCTGGATAATACAGAAGGTGCAAAACTGTAAATAATAAAGAAAAATGTACACAGCAGAGAAAAAATGTCAATCTTTGTAAGACTCTAGGAGCAGCAACATAAGAAAGCCCCAGAGAACATCACACTGGAGTGTCAATATGATGAGGGAAAAATTACCACAAGCATCTGCCAGGATCACTTCTGTGAGAAAAGGGAACAACCACTGACTGCATTTCTGCCCATCTTATGTACAACCCAGAGAATAAAAGGAGCCCCCTGAAATCTCTTCCCTTGGCCAAATAGCAGGCACTGCAATTTCCATGATATCCAAAGAGAAATAAACTCAGAGCAATAGCAAATATAAAGAAAGATAAGGAGAAAAGATAGCAGCATTCTTAATTTTAACTAGATAGCCTCAGAGTTGTGTAGAGTCATCATCCAGCAGTTGTTATGGCAATAAAGCTTTCCCTTGCATCTCTCTTCCAGTGCATTTCCACCCACCCATTCAAGGTATTTTGGAGGCACTATCACCAAAATCAGATCTCTACTAACTTTCAACTTACATTTTAGGACCTTCTTACCATCCATTCCAGAGATGTACCATGGCTTTTCCTCCTTTCAAATCCTCCTTATATTCCAGAAATCAGCTTTCTACTCTTGTGTCCTGGAGAAGAGAATCTGAGCCCCATGCTTCTAGAGGTGAACGTTACATAAAACCAAAATGCAGGACTTTTAAAATCATAGCTGAGAGGAGTAGGGGATGTTATGTAGGTTTTGCATGTTTGCCAAACAATTAAGTTACCCTTCAAAGGGAGGGGGGGTCTAAGAACAAGGTTTTCAGAACAAGGTTCCTACAAATCACAAGCCAGATTAATTCCTAACATTGTTCCACTTACAATGGGGGAAACACTCTGTGAATGAGGATTTTGTAAAGGACTACTGATTGCAACAAAACCGAATTGTACTCACAGCATTTCAGGATGGGAACTCACATCAGAAACAAAGGAGAGGGGCAGGGGGAGACTCCCACCTAGGGAGCAGGAAATCAGAGAGGAGCAGATAATGGCTGCTGGCCATTAAGGCTTTGGGTAACCCTGTTAACCCCGTGGTCACTTCAGCACAAGCACTGCCTGTCCTCTCGGGAGCTGGCTGGGAACAAACCCCCCTGAGCTCCCTGTCTGTGCTCAGGAGTGCTGCTCTTACACTCTTTGGCCCTGATGTTCCACTACACGCAGATAAAAATCAAGATTTCCTTATTTTACTGAAGTCCAAGTTACCTGACAATGCATGAATTAAATTCACTCAATCCATCCCATAAACTGCTCTCTATAAACCACCAGTATTTCCACATCATTATATGGTATACTCACTAATCTGATTGCCTTGGGAATATTTGTTTTTCCAAAACTTGTGGCCAAGGTACATAAGATTAGATCAGACACAGCTTGTCTAAGAATGCTGTTATGTGGGTGTACAGTGTATTTGCTAGTTTTGAGTTACAGGTAAAGATATTCTTTCAAATTCTTCCAGCCAGGGGTGTGAGCCCAGTTCCCTGAAGTTTTCTGCTGCAGCACTTGGAACTTTACATTTTGCTTTGCTCTTGGTGTTCTAACAGTGGAGGATCAGCAGGGGAAATGCTGGTGTTGCCTCACCAAGGGCATGCCTGGCCTGGACCTCAGCAAAATTTGTGATATTTTATAGGTCCCCACAAGTCTCTCTGGGATTCACGCTCTTCTGCTGGGATTTTCTCACCATTCTGCATGTTAACATGAACCAACAGCTGGGTTTAGGAGATGGGATATAAATAGCAACATCATGCTGCGAGCAAGCTTCTTGGAAAGTAAAGAAAATACGTTATTTAATGCACTCTGACATTTGCCTTTCCTCCCCTCATTCCTAAGCTGCACTCCTGTAAACACCCCTAATGACAGATGCAAAGAAGTTGACTTGTTCACATGGACACAACAAGTGCTGCCTTGAGCCCAGGAGATGATATCCAGAGCCTTTTACCTCTCCCCTCAGCTGGCAGCCCCTGCACAGCAGGGAAAGGAGGCAGAGCGTGGATGGAAATTCCTGCTTCCAACTGCACTCAAGATTACAACCTTTGGTATTTTATTTTCATGGTTGCTCCATGTTGCTTCAGAAACTTCCTGCTTTTGCCATATCTTTCCATTCATTAAAGTTGCAGCTTGCAATTAAACATTCTGACATAACATAGCTGAGATTTTTTGGCAGCAGCCTTAACCAGAGGTTTTCAGAGTTTCCTGCAGACGGCTTTAAATTTTCATATCCTCATGAACGCTTGCCACCTTCTTTTAATAACTTGAAAAAATAAGCCTCTCTCAGGAACTTCATTGTTGCTGTATTTCCCCAGCACTCGCTTGCTGCTGTTAGCAATGTGTCGTGCACATGTATATTTATAGAGGGAGCAAAGCCTTCATATGCACTCTGTAGTTTGACATCTCATAGGGAACACACAGATTGCTTAGCAGATCTAAAGAAAAATAGTTGTGTTCAATATTTTCATTATTAAAATGTAATTTTCTTTTCTGACAGCATTGTGTTATTTCACCCCTCAAAAATAATCATATTTACTGCATTATTCAAAACTTACAGGCCCTCATCTGTTAATAATTTTGTTGCTTTATACATATTATGACTGGTATATATTGCAACACTAAACTATTTGTATTATTTTTATGCAACAAAGTATTTCTTAGGATAAATCTTGACCTTTTTCCAAGGAGCTGGAAATCACTTAAAAGGATTTTAAAGCTATTTGCATTTTTAAGGTGTAGAATATATTTTATAATTTAGAGAGCTGTTCAAATACTGCTTGCCATTATCTGCAATATAGATTTGAAATTTATTTTAAAGGGAATCTTTTAAATGTTCAAACTGACCTTAAAGTCTTTTTTCTTCTAACATTACCTGGCAAATAAATTCTTAAAGGGATATTATCCATTTAAGAGCTATGCTTTAGTCTGGAAAATTTTCCAAGAGATTAAAGAGAAAATGGTTCCTTTTTTCTGTAAGTTTAATTTCTATATTTGACAGCAGTATGTGTGGTCAGTATCTCATGCTGTTAGGAAACAAAAGGGACAGAAATAGATATAGGAGACCATAATACCTGAAACGTTTTTGAACTACTTTTTAAAAGTAGATTTGAAGCTGATGGGGCCTCTTCAAGTGACAAAAGACTTGTGGAACTCTTAAAAGCCAGATAAGTTTCTCCTGACTTGTGCAGAGCACCCTCAGCTCTCTCTGTAATCAGCTAAAGCTGCTCTAAAATGCAAATTTAAGTCTTATTTTTCCTGCATTTTGTCTGCTTCACTTTAAACTCACTGGCCAAACTGCAATAAAAAAAAGGATAAAATACATTTTTTATCTGATCTGGTAGCCTTCATATCCAGAGCCCAGTGTGGCTCTGCAGGATCTGTTAGAGTGTACAAGGCACAACAAAGAAACTTCTAAAGCAGTTAACTTTTGGAATAAAGTTTAATTTTTAAATTTGGACAGTTTACAAGGTACATTTTGGGGTTTTATGACAGTGAACAGACTCCTCAGTACAAATATTTCATTGGTGCACATCCCATTGATTTCTTTGGGAGCACATGTAGGATGGTTGGTCTGTGTCCCACAGGATAAAGAACACCCAGCAGCTTCCCTGCTCCCCCTGGCCCTTCCAGGTAGAGGTAAAAAAGTCACAGACTCTCTCTTGGAGTTTGGAAAAATAAGCTTAAAATTTTCCCTGGAGCGTTAACGTGGATCAACTGGTGCACGTTTCTGAGCTCTGAATCCGAACAGGCGTTTGTTACGGGGTTTGTGGTTTTCTTGGCTGTGATTTAGGATTATTGCATACTTTCTCAACCCTTTACTAAAAATATGCTCGGTTCTTACCATGAAATGCGGCAGCACATTTGTTGCAATCTCTGAGGATGGTTTCTTATCTGTCAAACAGTTTAGAAGACAAACTGGCACGGAGACAGCTCACCTGTTTTCTGTGTGTATTTGGTGATAAACTGCATCTCAGACTCCATTGCAACACCGAGGACAAGTGTTCTGAGACAAAGCTCATGGAAACAGGTCACCTCTCACTAAAATGCCATTTCATTCCCAAGCCAAGCCAGCTGGCTTTGGACAGAAAGTTCTTTTCTCCTTGCGTGGGCAAACTTTATCGCCTTCCCATCCTTTTTCTCTTGCTGTCACATTACTGCAGAGGTGGCGGTGGCTGATAGCAGAGTGAGAAGCACTGTTCAAAATGTGTCCAAGATAATAATGCCTGGTCCTGCAGCCATGTGTTGAATCCATCCACGTGATCTCACATAACCTAATCAAATGTCTTCCCTTTCATTATATGAAAGTAAAGATGAACTGAGATTGAATGCAAGTTTTTGAGTTAAAAAGAAAAGTAACCCAAAGTTTTGGTGTTTGATCCTGCGATTCATTGGTCTCAGTCACAGTTTCGAAGGGTCCAAGCCCATACTGTGTTTGGAGCTTTAGAAACTTTAATTTTAATTTAGCAAATTCTGTTGGTTCCTTGCTGGAAAGAAGCAAATTTTTTCTTAGAAAACCTGACCCTCTCCCACAGGGCAGAGTAAGAAAAAGAATATTATTTGGGAGGAAAGCTGGAAGTTTGGGATTGTGGGGTTTATCTTTGTTGTCTTGTGGTTTGTTTGTTAAGATGCAAACCCATCTTTAGAATGAAAGGCCTTCAAACTTCTCCATAAAACAGTGTTCTAGATCAATGGAAAGTCTCTTTTTGATTCAAAGATCTGATCTTTGCACCATTTGAGCAAATGAGTAAAATACACAGTAAGTACAGTTTAACTGGTGTAAAAGCGGCTTAAATCTGTTTTACTCCACTTAAACCAAGCCGAACTGTTCTAAAGTAGGTTAAACCCGTCCAGGCTCTGGATTTGCCATGCCTGAGGTGTACCTTCCCCCTGGGGAGGGGATGGGAGGGGAGGAGAGGCTCCCCCTGCTCACCCGGCAGGTACGCGGATGGCACCGCTGGCACCCAAAGGCTCCTTAATTTGTCTGCCTGGCCACAGCCACAGCCACAGCCACACATGTCTATAAACCAGCAATTTAAAAGGACACTTTCAGCGGCCGAATCCACGAATGAGCGATCTCATTCGGATCCTGACAACTCACGGCGCATCAGCTGAGCCTCGCTAATTGACCGTGTGTGTTTGTATGTTTGCTCTTAGCCCGCGGCGATGGGGATGGGAGAAACCCGCTCAGACTTCTCTTTTTCTTGGCCTGAGGTCCCCCGGCACGTGGAGCTCCCGTTTGCTGCGGGAATGCTGCGATTCCCGGCAGCCGCTGCTGTGCGGGGACTCCTGACGGTGCTGGCAGCCAACAGCATCCCCGAGCTCTTGGTCAAAATGCGGTAACTGAGAGCATAAATCAGGTGTAGCTCAGCTCAGGTCAGTGCAAGTCAGCCAGGGATGGATTTAAAGCAAATTGACCCAAATCACTCCTAGTCCACAATAAGAGTGTGTACCCAGCGCTTTAACTTAACTAAATTCAATACAGATGAATGTATCATATATGGAAAAACTTTCAACTGATCATAAAAAGCCAAAAATCTTATGTTCCTTGCTTTAGGGCGTGTGCATTCACTTCAAACAACAAATACAAGTGGACACATAAAGCAAGTGAGTCAAATTCACAGCTATCCCTGCAGACAACAATCAGAGAGAGATGGAGGGAGCTGGGGAAGCAGCAGAACCTTCTCTGGCTCTCCTGGCAGGTTTGTGGCACTCGTTTTGGGTTGTAACCTACTGAAAGCGAGGGTGAATATTCTGTGTTGCCTCAGAAGTTTGTGCTCTGCCATCACTTATAACGAGTCTGTAACAATACTAACACAGCCCTGGTAAAAGTCAACTGTGTACAAACACAAAACAGCTGAGTTTGTTTTCATTCCTTCAGTGTGATGAAAAGTATTAAGGATCAGAAGATGATACAGAGGCTGAAAAGTAAATCTAAGTTTTATATATTTTAATAACCAAAATTTTATTAGTAATTTGATCTAGCAGAAAATTCTCTAATTACTAAAAAGCAAATAAAGCTTCATTTCCTCAAATGGCTTTACTCTTCATTTCTAGAAACTGTTGCTTCCCTAGAAATTAGGGAAATATAGTTGGGATTAGTCATATAGGGGCAATTTTTTAAATCCTTTACCAAAGGGAGATGGAATTGAATGAAGGAATGTGGCCCCCTAGTTCCCATTTCCTGGCTGAGTTATCTCTTCTAAGAAATTCTTTCATGGAGAGTGTCCGTGGGAAACTAGTCTGGATTCTTTGTGTTGTGTGAGATTTTAGAAGACTGTTATGGATCAGCATCCCACCAGGGAGGATACAAGATGCAAATGCACAGTAAAATGATAGTCTTGCCCCTACAACACGCTAAGTAGTCCTGGCTGCAGGCTGTGCTCCAGATTTATTCCTCTGTGGCTGTTGAGAACCAAGGAGTTGTCTTGCAGCCTGTGGGAAGGAATGCAGCCCTTTCTCATGGTGGTCACTCAGCTCATTCAAGGTAAAAATACATCGCCCTGCACACTCTGGGACTGTGCTGTCAGTGTCCTTTGCCGTGGAGTCACTTTTGCTCCCTGATTTTTCCCCCTCCGTACAGCACTGTACTCACACTGCACAGTTGCAGCAGACCACACATTTTGAACACAGGAAAAAAATAAGCATATTATTATCAGGATAATTGAGTGTTGGAAAGAAAGTTGCCTCCAGCACTCTGTCCAGATTAAAATCTCAATCAGCACCATTATCTGGGAAGTATCTGCAGTGACACGTGCATGCTCTGCATCTCAGTCAGCAATCTGGCCCAAGCATTTGCAGAAGCTTTAGCAATTTCTTTAATGACCCTTACAAGTCCTCCATCTATTCAAAAGCTGAAATGCCAGTCTATGTAAGACAAAAACTCCTAAAACAGCAGATTGAAGTACTCCATGTAAATTGAGCAATTTCTGTTAACACATGTCGACTAAATCAGAGCTGCCAATCAGCCAAGCTGCTCCTCTGTGACAACAAACATCTGAGGTACTGGAGCTTGAAGTTAATCGAAGTTATTTATTTTATCATGCAGAACTAAGCCATCAGCCATTGCTCTCATAAACATGGTTTTCATCTTCCCCTTTAACCAGGGTACGCATGCTTTCTTCAGAAGATAAATGTTATGTACTTAGCCTCAGTTTTAACCTTAAAAATTCAGCTATTAAGAGTTGATGTTTATTCTGCCTCTAGTACCAAATTATTCAGGCAGGCATAATTTGGGGATCACTGAAAGAAGAAAACCTAAACCACCGCTATTGTCAATTCCAGACCCGCACTTTTGTTTGTATCAACATGAAGCAACCACGAATGTAAGCACTGTAGCTAATACTGGTTTCCTCTCACCATGTCAGTGAACTGAAAGGTTCCTTCAGAGGATTATTGTTTAAAAACTGGTTCAATGGAAGAGTAAATACTTCCAGCAAGCAAAGCAAAGCCATTTCCACAGCACCATTTCTATACCCTGCCATCAGTTTATTTCTTTTCTTCTGGTGCACAGTGTTCCTTCTCCATCATCAAGAGTGAAATTATCATTTAGTAACATTTCTCTGACTTTGGACTGATTCCACTGACTGTTGATAGTGGTTGCCTCCAAAGGCCCTGGGGATGCATGTTATGCTGCATGCTCTGTGAGGCTCCTTCTGAACAATGCAGAGCTGATCCCTCTCTCCGTGCCAGCTCTCTCGTGAGCCATGCGCTGGGGTAACAGTTCCAACTTCCTTCTGTGTCCTGGAGATTTTGGCTCCAGCCTTGCTTGTTTGCCATGAGAAGGTTCCAAAATAAGAAGCACATTCATTCCTGCTCCCTTCTTTTCACATGGTTACATTTAGCCGTTCTTTTAGTGCTTTCCTCCCATCACAAGGCTGGGAGTATTCGCTGTCTTACTGCTTATGGAAATCATCATTTGTGCACTGTCCCAATGATTTGCTTGTATTTGAGCAGCTCTCAGCCGATCTGACTTTATAGTCTATAGCTTTAGGTGCATCTGATGATTCCCCTTTTTCCCCTCATTGTTTTGGTTCGTTAGTTTTAGCACTGCTGACACAAACAGTGCATTTCAAAAGGCATCTTTCCTGTGGGCTCTGTTTACTCGTTAATGTGGCTAAGTGTCATCTGAAGTCCTGGGTGACAGCTCCCTTTGCTTTACATTGTGGCGTTCCCATATAAGATTTATTGTGTCTGAAGGAAAACACAGCTACATCTGTAGGAAAGGGAAGAAAGTCATGGGAAAAGGGGAGTTGCTGGAGTTCTGGCTGTGAGGGGGACTGGGGAACTTGACATTTAGGTTCCTGCACAAGATGTAATTTCCAGCTGAACAGCTCAGGCACTTACACAGCTTCACTTTGGCCCCAGCTGTGCACTAAGTGCAGCCGACATCTCTCTTAAGAGCCACTCACAGCAACCTGACTTGATGTGACTGTTTTGTTTTCAGTAAAGGCAGGGGGAAAGTTGCTTTTGCAAAGTAGCTGATAGCCCACACGAACTGGATTGGAGCATTTCATCTGGGCCACTCAGAAGGGAACCAAAGTCACTGGGAAAATGGCAGATGAATCTGACAGCTTGCAAATAAAGTTTTCCTGGAAACGTTGCACACGGAGTTGATGGCTGTGTAGCTTCTGGTACTGAATTATTGGTACAATCCCAGTTCTTTCCAACGAATCGCATTTTCCTCACTTCGGGATTAATCAACATGTCATTTAGATGTACTCTCAGACAATAAGCACTATGATATGGATGTCAAACTATTTTAGGTCAGGCAGCTTTCCATTTTTAGCTTATATATTCTGTTCGAAGACTAATGCCTCAGATTCAGAAAAGGCAAATGTCACAAGATCTGAGCAAAATCCTGATTCCATGAAGGATCAGTCGGAGTTGTGCCATTGACCGTGATAGGGCCAGGATTTCACCTGATGGGTCTGTTTTAATTAAAGCTTCTTCCTGCTCAAATTATGGTTCTATCCTCAGTAAATGAGACAGTTGCTTGAATTCATGCTTGTAAAATGCTTCACTGCACCATGACACTGCCTAGCACACAGTTTTTTGCTGTTAATCCTTAATATCTTTATGTATTATTTTAAGATAACCAAGACTGTATTCTGGATGTGTATTTACATATAAACATCCCTGTTTTCTTGTACACTGTGGGTGTACATATGCACATACATGTAGCCACACACACAGTTCCTCCTCCATTAACATTAAACAGTAATACATGGTGAAATTTCTCATGCAAAGCAGTCTCCATAATTGAGAAAGTAAAAGATTTTAGGAAGAAATATCTGCTAATCCAACTAGCTAATATATGCATTTAAAATGGAGACAGCCTTTCATCTTAGTCCAAATTGAACACATGTAGGTGCCTGTCCACCTTCACAGCTCAGAATTCAACTTGGCCCATCAGGTGTCACATTGTACAAACATTTTCCTGCAGAAACTCACAGAGCCAGTGAGGACGGAATTCAAACCCTCCCTGTCCACAGCGAGCCCCTGCCATCCAAAACAGAAGAGAAACGCTGGGTATGCCTACGACAGGGAGAGCCAACTGGAGGCCCACAGAATTTGGATGCAGCTCCCAAAGCAGTTTTCCTTGGCCAGGAGGATCTGGCTGGCTCTGAGGCCAACCATGTGGTGCTGCTTTCTGTGCTTGGGGCAGGGTGCACAGGGAGCTGTGTCTGCCTGATCTTCCTGGGCTCAGCTAACCTGCCCCAGCCCATATAAAAATGGCTTTCTGAATCCTACACAAGTTGTCTATCCTTGTCTCCATGCCTTTCTGCACACAGAGGAAAACTTATTTCACTTATGGTCTGAGCTGGCCAGAGCCCTGAGCTCAAGCTAATATCCTGCTTCTCAGCAGGCCACAGTAATTTGGGCATATAGCACATTAGCTGCAGCTCCATGGCTTCTGGTTCTCTTGGCCAGCAGCCAGAGTAAGCTCGTATCTGCCTACAAAAGCCCATGTAGACATCGCTTATGAGCCTGGTAGTCAGAAGACCTGTGACAGGAGTGGAAAAATACTGCTCCTGCACAGTAGGAAGCAGGAGTGTAGCTTGTGCTTTACAGTCTCTCAGTGTCTTTTCCAAGTGCTGGGGACCTTCACATGTGAGCATGGTTGCCCAGTCTGACCAGTCAGGCCTAAAGCTCAGTGAGTCCTGCCTTTGCCAGTGTGTGCTGAACATGCAAATGCCCACACTGCAGTTCATGAAGTACCTGCCTGCTTGAGATTCGATCACTCTCAAAACCCTGCCTAATTTCTACCATTAAGTCTCCTAATCTCCAGGCTATCATTCCTTTTTAAACTGCCCCATTGATTTAGTAGCCTCTTTAAAAGGAGCATTAAAATTATTCCCCCTCTGCAGCACTGCTCTGGTTCATTAATTACTTCACATTACCAACATGAAACTTGTAAAGCAGAAGAAAATTGCAGCTCTGACTTGTAACTGCTCTCCCAGTTTCTGATCCCAGGTCTGGGCATTGGCTGTGCTGGGCAGTTCCAGCCCCTGCCCTCAACGCTGACTGCACAGACACACTTGGAGCCTTTCACTGCTCCAAAAATCCTGACAGCACCAGGATTGGGGATCAGGGCTCTCTGCACTTCACTCATACGAAAGCTGCAACAATCTGAGTGAGAATCAGCTTTTGGGGTAATTTTGGAGTCTTCTTACATATTTTCTTTCCTCATTTTCTCAGAGAGGAAGAAACCACATGGGCCTCTGCCTTGCAGAATCACTCTCCTGTGTCCACAATGGGTAAAAAGATGTATTTCCTTTTAGAAATCTGCAGATAATACAGATTCAGTGGTGGCTCTCTTCATCTGTCAAATATAATGAGCTGGGCAGGAGATAACAAATGTTGGAACTGCATCCCCACTGATTGTACCTAACTGGCCACAGGGGAGCAGGGTGACAACTCTCCCAAGTGACATTTCTGCCAGGTGACACCTCTCCCATGTGACATCTCTGCCAGGTGACACCTGTCCCAGCTGGCACACTCCAAGCCTGGCTCCAAGGAGTTCGTGTGTGCCTCATTGGGAGCAGCAGTGCTGGCAGCACCTGAGCCTTGACCCTGCAGCAAAGAGAACACAAACGGCACCTGCAGACTCCAGTGCCCAGCCCGGCTGTGGGAGCTGAGCCTCTGCTCCACAGCCAGCCCAGGCATGGGGAATTCTCCCCTCAGCTCTGCAGGGAGCCTCAGCAGCAGCACCAGCTGCAGGCTGTGCCCCAGGGCTCACCCCTGCCTCCCCATTCAGCGCTTCACGGTCTCCAGCTCCCTCTCTTCTACACCTCACTCTCCAGCTTGCAGAATAAAGTTGTGCCGACTGACTATTCCTCAGCCTTAGCAGAAAGGGAACAGCAGAGCGATCATCTTCCCAGTGAGTCAGTGCTTGCTGGAGGATGCATGACTCACTAGTCCCCACACGGGCTGCCTCCCTCCTCCCCCATCGCTGTGCCTCACCTCCAGCCTCTCCTGTTCCAATCCCACCTTTACAAAAATCATCTTTATTCATCAGTCCTTCCTGCCCTTACCTACTTTGCTATGAGAAGCCTGGGGACAGGGAAAACTTAGCAGTACTCCTTAGAAAAAGGTGCTACTCGTTTTCAGCAGCCAGGTCGAGGTCTGCTGGCCCCTCTGGACACCAAACAAAGCTGTGCAGCCACAAACCTGGCTGCAAACAGGGAACCCCACTGGAAACAGCAATTTTATTCCCTGCTCTAATACATCCTTCTGGGATGCAAGCAAGATCCCAGTGTTCTTCAGCTTCTCCTCCAGCCTGTTGTTATGATTTCTCAGGGGTATTTCTGTTAAGAACCCGCTCCACTAAGAAATTATGAACCTGGATTAAGGAGAAGCAGTAACTGCTGATTGAACCAAAAGGAGAATCAATGAGCCAGTGTTAGAAATCAAGGAACAGAGTGCTTCTCCCCCATCAGTTCCAGTGCAATGCTGTTCACTTCTTGCTTCCTGACTTTTACAGAGGCCTAGTTATTCTCATCTTATCCCACTGAGCTAATTTTCCTCACAGAAATAAAGTTCTGGCTGCTGGGGATCACAGCAGGAAGGAGTTGGGATTTTATACCATGGAAAGGACATTGGCTGTAATGCAGAAATGGGGATGGGAGAAACTGCTGACCTTTAAAAAGGGAAGAAAATGGAAGATTCTCTTACCTTTTGGGACCTGTAGAAAATAAAAGCATGGAACGCAAATACAAGATGATGGAGCAGTGCTGGGTACCAGATTTGCAGCACAAACATGCCAAGCATGAACTCCCAACCTAAGCAGGGCTGCAGTAGCAGCCCTGAAAATCTTTTGCAGCAAATGTCATGTACTGCTGGGTGGAGTGGGAAGAGCCTTTACTTCTTTGTGGTGGGGTCCTTAATGGATGTGCTGAGCTGCAGAAAGGTCCAGGAAGAGTTCAAGCTCCTGCTCCTGCCTCTAGGTGTGAGTGCCATGCAGACAGTGATGAAGGTGATAATTTGCTCAGCTATGAAGGTGATCTCTCCACAGGGAGGGACTTGCCCTGCCTCAGCCCACGCTGTGTTTTCCTCAGAAAAAAAGGCAGCTCAGCATCCTGTACTCTTTGGAACATAATATCTTTTCCTGATAATAATCACACGTTGTCATCATGAAGGGCAAAACTTCATTAGCCAGCCAGGCCTGGTTTCTTCAGAAAATAATCAGAAAACAGCCAAAACTCAAAAGCCCCAGCACATTTGTGTAACTTTACACTGAGATTTTGTGACAGCCTGAGCTGGATGGCTCATGCCAGTTCCAGCTCCGACCACAACACCCAATAGGGCAGACCCTGCAGGTGGGGGACCCATAAGAGGATAAAACCCACAAAATCAACTCATCCAACCCCAAAACTGGGCAGTGGTTGCAAAGGGAGGGCGTGGGGTGGGTAGAGCGATTCAGAGAAAATTCCTCAGCTTTTTAAAATCCTCCCTGCCCAATGGAAATGCCAAAAGAGTAGCAATTCTGCTTGGTTCTGTCTTGCAGTGAAATCTTTTGCCTGAAGCAGATCGGTATTAGCTCGTTACAGGGCAGCATGTATGACACATCCTGGCCACAGCCTGAGTGAGCAGAGGCTGCTCTCCTCGGGGCAATCCCTGCCTCTCCCTCAATCTTGTACAGCTCCACACACACGGAATGAGGCTCGCTATTAAAAACAACACTCTCTCCCCTCCTGCTCTCAAATACAAGCAATTTAAATCAGAAGCCTTTCTTACAGGGAAGAGCAGAAAGCCTGTGTTTTGAAGCCACATTCTTCTCACTTGTTAACATTGAGCCCAGCCTTCTGCTCATAAATAATGCATATAGCTCTTTTTCCTCAATTACGCAGTAGTGTCAGATTCCACACTCTGCCTTCCCAGAGTTACTTTCTGTCTCTTCTGGAGACAGCAAGGCCCACTTGGATGTCTGCAAGAGCCACAGACTCATTAGACTTGACGAGGATCCTTTCCATCCACCAGTAAAAAGATCCACAACACCTTTGTCCCAGAGTTTCGGTAATTATCCCTTGCTGGACTGAAGTGCTGGGGAGAATGTGTTTACAGTAAACAGGTTTTGCCTTCCCTCAGCATTCGTGGTGCAGAGTCTAAGTGCTCTCCAGGATGCCAGGAGGAACTGGGCAGGAGGGTCACTGCACAGCTCATGGGCTGGAGTGCACGGAGAGGAGAGAGGAATTAATGCTCCCGTGGGCCGAGCAGGGAGGCAGAAAAATCATGGGGAATTCAGTTTGTCAGGTGTGTCAAAAATGTGAAAACAAAAGAAAACAACCCCTCTTCTTCTCCTGCCCACCATCTTTTTTGATTAATTTAAACTTGCTGAGATGAGAAGCCAAGATTTCTGCTTTGCTATCAACAGCTTGCTCTCTATAGATACTGACTCATTACTGAGAGGCTGCCTGTCTTTATGCCTTAAACTAGGCAGCCAGAAAATGTTACACTGAAGTATTGCATGTTATAGATTGACAACATTTAAAACCTAGATGGCCAAGCTACTGATATAATTTCCATACTCATTAACCATGACATCTCCAGTTCTCCCCCACAGCATTCTGTCAGATTTAGCCAGACCCAAAACCTGTCTTAGCTGCCAGAAATCATTTCTTTACTCCTCCACGGATTGGCATCGCCTGAATGTGCTCTTCCCCCTCGGAGCAGAAGTTTACAGAAATCCCTTTCCCGTTTCCCAGCTGTGCATCCTGCCTGCCCTGCGCACACACACGCTCTGTGAGCTGTCCACAGCCATGCCCTGTGTCGCTGGCGAGCTGCCTGCTCACAAGCTGCTCCAACAATTGCCCTTGAGCACCAGCCAGTGCCAATCCCCTCTCAGGAGTTCATGCTCCGTGCGAGCTCCAACACGATCCTGCTGGATGGCTTCAGCCTCACGCTGACATTGACCTCTTGGGGACCCCAGGTCTGCCCATGGCTACGAGCTGCTGAGGATTTTCCAGGCTCATTTTTGCCAGGTTGTATTGTCAGAGCCGTCTCACAGACTGGCAATCTGTCAATAGCAGGGTCGGGATTACAAATGCTGTGTGACACAGGAGTGCAGAGCTCTCTCGGAGTTGTTGGTATGAAGGAGTGTTTCACACATGATGTGACACTGGAGAGCAAGCGCAGCCACAGGGACACAAGGTGGGTGCTGGGCTGGGCCAGCAAACCTTATGTGGGCATTCTGAAAGAGAAGGAGTTTAACTGGTGGGCGTTAAAAGGGTGAGAGGCCACGTTTCCAAATAACTTCTCTTACAAGGAGAGTAACTTTAGCCAGTAACAAATCCTGCCTGTGAGCAGGAAGAGCTTCCCAGGCTGCTGCTGCACACAACCAGGTCAAATGCCAGAGTGTCCAAGGGCAGGTCACCCTCAGTGCTTCACAGCTGAAGTACCATTTGTGTAAAAATCCCATAAAAACTGAGAAAGAAAAGAGAGGAACAAAACCACCTCTGTGCTACCAGGCTAGGGCATTCACCTGCAAAAGGACACAACTAAACCCCGGCCCTGGCACCACAAGCATTTGATTAATGCCACCAAGTGCCACAGCATCAGCGGGAAAAACATGTTCTCACCCA
Source organism: Taeniopygia guttata (assembly GCF_048771995.1). Classification (NCBI taxonomy): domain Eukaryota; kingdom Metazoa; phylum Chordata; class Aves; order Passeriformes; family Estrildidae; genus Taeniopygia; species Taeniopygia guttata. The sequence continues at coordinate 17,452,181 of NC_133035.1, read as the reverse complement.
CCTTGTATCTGTGGGGAGAACAAATCACGTCAGCCCGAGCACAGAGCTCACACGTGCCTGGGTGAAGCCCGCAGTGCTGCCTCACAAGGCATGTTCCTGCCTGGGGAGCAGCGTGCTCCTGGCACCGCTCACGTACCACTGATAACTGCTGGCTGTCCCCTCACAGGCTCATCCAGGTCAAATTACTTTTGCCAGTGTCAATGTGCCCTGCTCATGGCCAGCAGGAAACAGGGGAAAGATGCTTTGCTCTACATTTTAAAGCTGGAAGAATGAAAATACATGTTCAGCTTAAAAATCTCACTTAAAATATGGAACTGGTCCAAATGCTTCGGATTGGAGCAGCTCAGAGGAACAAAGAGAAGCCTTTCCAACAGACTGGGAACCCAGTCAGCAACAATGGGGCTCAGATTTAAAACACAACCCAGAACTGAGTTCTTGCAGTTCCTGGAAAATATGAGTGCTGGACTGATGCATTTTTTCATTCATTATTATTATCTCCCATAGACATTCATCCTGATCTTAACATCTTTATTGTCCACATAGAGCAAGTTTCCTCTCAAACAGAAATGAATGTTCCAGTAAATTTCCTTAGACAAAACCATAGAAATTAAACAACAACAACAAAAAAAGACCCTTTTATAACTTTTTAAAAACCATACACTTCATCTTGTGATTCAAAGTGCTCTTTGTTTCAGTAAGTATAAATACTGAATTTTACAAAGAAAAAAAAAGCAAAGGTGAGAGGAACAAAACCCTTGTGTCATACACGGGTTAGGTAACAATTGCAGTGTTAGTTCCAGACTGATTACACCAAGAGGCAAATACTAGGTAAAGTCAGGGCTGTTATTTTGCCTCAAGGACAACAGATCTTTGTCCTGAACCCTGCAGTCAATACCTATAAATATTCTGAGTGTTGTCATAAAATTTTGAAAAACCTCTCTATCAGGGACACAAATATAAGACCTTCTGCTTTAGAATTATAGCAGAGTTCAGTTAGAAGCTACAATTCACTCCTTAGAAGTGTAAGAATCATTTTGCATGCAATTCAGCTGATGTAAAAGATCTTTTTGTCTGCATCAGTCTTAAATCCTTTTAGCTGAACTCATTAGCAGTGGGGACAGGGAGGACTGGTGTTATCTTAAAGCCCTCTGCCAGGGAAGTTAGACCTTCTCTCAGAGAGGGAGCAATGGCCACAGAGGTGTCAGGGCAAGGGCTCTGGATACCTCAGAGCTCTCCCTGCCTCAGCTTCAAACGAGCCTCAATAAATCAGCCCTCCTGCAAAAATGCTGTGTGACCTCTGGCGAGAGAAGCAGTACAAAGCCACACGAACATTTCCTTTTATTATCGGTAAATACTCTCGAATTGGTTGGAATTGTTCCTGCCACTGATATCGCTGATCTCTGAAGAGATAAACACCAGCTGATTGATGACTTGTCTGCAAGATCTATTTCAACCACCCCCAGGCAGGATATTTTCCATGCGGGTAATAATAAATCTTACTATTGAATGTCATCAAATGAAAGAAAATTACTGTAAAAATAGGCACAGTTATGTATTTCTTATTATATAATATTAAGGAAGATTTTTCAAAGATTTGAGGAGTTTTCATTTACACGCCTGATTATTTGGAATGTACTCCTTTTGCCTACATTTAATATATATATTTTTTAAAGCCTTGTAAAGTCAGCCAATGTAAAGAGACTCCCCAAAATAGCCTGTTGTGTAGTCAGGTCTGGAAGGTGAAATTCTCATCATGGTTGAGACTGAATAAGAACAATGATGTCCTTTCTCAACAGATGCCAGGGCTGCCTTTTCCTAGCACTTTTTATGTGGTATTTTCAGGTATCACTCACATTATTTTGTTCATTTTATTTGCAAAGGAAGCAAATGGCATCCTTTCTGTCAGTTAATAGAAAAGGTTTGAAGGGAGAACTGTCACTCACTCTTATTGCTCCAAATTCTTTTCTAAAAATGATTGTAGAGTTCCAGCGAAAAGTTCTCTCTTCATTATGAGGGCAGCATTGAAAATGCTCCTGCCACATTATTTGTGCCAAGAAGTAAAGATCTAAGCAACTTTCTAGGACCTGTTACACACAATAAAGCCAATGCTTTGTACCAGGGTGGCTGTGCTGCAGAGGAAGGAAAATGTGCAAATCCAAACCTCACATTCAAAATGTAAGCGTAAGAAAAGGAGCTGTGAAAACAAGATTAAGGTGATCTACTTACCAAATGTTGCATTCCACCATCATATTATCTGCACAGTATCAAAAAAAAAACCTCCTTTGACCCCAAAGGCAATAATCCAGACAGAGAAAATGTGGAGATATAGAGAAAGGGGCTGGAGACAAGAATTAATCTGAGGCAACATTTTCCTGCTCTCTGTCCTCAGTCTACAGAGGCCAGGGAAAATTTGGGCTACAGAGCCTGGGGAGAAAAGTGACAGTCAAAGAAGCAACCTGAGGGAGAAGCAACAGCTTGGCAGATTTGTCCTATGTGACCTGTCCTCTGCAAAATCCACTGCTCCATTCTGGGAGCAATTTCTGCAGAGCAAAGATAGTGAGGAGGGAAAGAGAAGGAGAAAGAGAGATGGGAGAGCTGTGCAGCTTGAAGGGAATGGATCAGCTGCTTAGGGACCAGATAAGCTGTTGGCCAGCAGGATAAGTGGATAGTTCTGTAAAGACTGGGGAAAGCCAGGCAGGAGTTGAAAGGCAGTGGAAGGAGAGTCTGGTACTGCCAAAATCCACCACAACATTGATCTCATTAATGGAACAGCAACACATTGCACAGTCATTAATTTAGGGGTGTGAAGCCCAATTAATGAAACCAGAGAGCCTTGGAAAGGTGGTCAGAAGCATCCTGGTCTAGATAGTCCTGTTCTAGATAAGAAAAGCTATGGAAAACTTTGGATCTGCCCAATTAGGAATCATAACCTACCCTGGCTCTGAGTGTCCAGGCAAACCCCACAGCATTTCTCCTTCATCAGCCCTGACTAAAGCAAGCTGTGAGGTGATCTCTGCTTTGAGCTCAGGCCTGGGAGACAGAGGCACTTCTCAGAAGCCTTCAGCACGTGATCTATAAAATGGAAAGAAATAAAAGACTTTGGTTTATTAGGTTGTTACTCTCCAATCCCAACCATTACAGGACAGGCACTATGTTTATGATGGATTCATTTAGAGAACATTTTCTCCCTGGTCACATAACTGCGCTTCAGACTGGAGCCAAAGTTGTATGGGGAGAGGGGATAAAAGCTGCAGACATTTTTCAGGACCATATACAACCCAGTACTTCAAAAGTGCACACAAGATGAGCCAGCAATGAGGAGCTGGCTTGACCTGTAGGAAACTATATCCAATTTTTCATTGTACGAAAAAGTTCTGCAGCTGTGACACACCCCCCATTGCATGGTACAACTGTGAGAAGAGGACAGGAAATTCATAAAGATTCACACAATCTGCCATTTACTCTTCCAACAAGCAGTTTCTGTGTTCTTGGAAAGGTTTATTTTAAACACAGCCTGAATAAAATTATTCCCTGACCATCTCTGAGCAGCTCTCCAGCATCTCTGACAAACACCAGGTTTCCAGGTACCACTGTTGCCATTTCACCTGCAGTTCATAGCACATCGACCTCATCTCTAAAACACATGTACAGTCAAAATCACTGTGCCCACAGGGACCAATTTATTTTTCCATCACCTGTAGCTCCCTTCGGTTTATGCAGGAAGAAGCTGGCAGCCTCTAACAAGGAGTGTTATGAATAGCGTGGTAACGCCTTTCTTCATCCCTGTTAAATTTCTCATTTCATCTTGTGAAGTCAAATCCTGGTTTCTGCAAAGTCCCTAAAACAACCTACATTGATTATAATTGGCTCTGCAGTTGGACTGCATGTACTTTATCTCCAGTTCTGCAGATTCATTGCCTACTACTGCTGTCTCCCTACATTTAGTAATCCCACTGCCCTAGAGGTTGTTCTGGCAGCTGGAGGCTGTGACAGTCCTGACACAATACATGGGAGAGGTTCTTTCAGTAGAAAAGTTACCTTTCAGTCCTGTCTGACCAGGAATTAAGGCTTTTGCCTTGTCCCTATATATATATATATATATATATATCACCCCTTCTCCCCCATTAGGAGCGGAGGACTCAGTCAACTGCCAAACTGCATGGAATAATCCTGGTGCACAGAAGAGGATCCAGTACCTCTGAGTGGTTTGTGATTTGCATTCTTTGTTACAGAAGCCAGTGAAACCAAGCCAAAATATCAACTTATTACTTCAGTCAGACCATTTGCATACAATTTGAAAGCACAATAATTCTGAATCCATGTACAAATCCTTATATTGATGATAAGGAATAATACAAGATAAAATCCAAAGAAAAATGAACATCAACAGGCAAAGCTAGTTCCATGAAGATGGATCAAGTCACGGCTGCTGGGGACTTCAGCATTCAGCACCTTTGGAACCCTAAGACAAATTTGATCTGTTTTCTCTAAGTAAAATCAAAGCCAAGCAACCTTCACTGGCATGAACACTTCTCACATTTCTGCTGCTTCTGTCTGTAGTGACCAATGTCCATGGCTCACTGGGCTCAGGGCAGATGCTGCTGCCAAGCCCTGGACCCTTGGCACTGTCCTGTCCATGAGTAACCGGGGTCACTTCACAGATGGAACAATCTTATTGTGGGCCAGGACAACCGTGCTCTGTTGAAGCCCCAACTCTGCAGTTCCACGGGTTTGTTCCCGTGTATTTTATCCTCTCGGTCACAAATGTATCACAACAGTGCTTCACACAGGTCTCCTGCCGCTAATGCATCCCCTGCCGGGGTTATCTGAGTGCTGCTGGTACAGCCCCTCTGATAAGCGGCACATCCAGCGCTATCAGCATCGCCTTATGAAAGGAATGTCGCGGCAGAGCGCTGCCGAGTCACAAGACAAAAACCACCCCGGTGTTTACAGCAGGGTAGGAAATATCACATTAAAATAAAAGCATGACAAGGGAAGAACGCACACGTTGGGGTGGAAAGAAATCCAAACCACCTCTAAGCTCCTGGTTCCTTTGTCATCGAGTCAGGGCATTACAGAGAAGATTTGTTTGGAGTGAAAGGCTTTTTGTGAAGCTTTATCTTGGCCTCTAGCAGACAGAACTGACAACCCTGAAGTGGCAAAAACCACTTGCGAAGTGCCACATTCAGCGAACAAAGGAACCCAACACCATGCATGGAACAGCAAACTATCAGCTCCCAGGGGGAAGTGTCATTTTCACATCCAGTTTGCTACACCAGAGTGGGAGAGAAGCTCCAACTGTTTTGAATTCATGTGTCAAGTCAATCACAGGAACAGATAATATTGGAGTTATATAAAATTTCGGAAGGAACCCCCACCCACCACCTGTAACACTCACTCGCCACTGTCAGAACAGTTCTGTAACTGAAGACAGCACCAAAGAGAAGTTGTCCTTACGGCTTTGTGCACAGCAGATGATGGGATCATTACAATTTATTCTGCATATGAACTGAGAAAGAGAATAAGTGTTTATTTTTATTCCCACCAGAACAGTATCTAAAAGTTTCCACTGGACTCTAAGTGCTACTTGCTTGATTTTAGTTTTAAAGTTTTGAATCTTAACACAAGGGAGGGAGGGAAGGAAGGAGGGAAGGAAGGAAGGAGGGAAGGAAGGAAGGAGGGAAGGAAGGAGGGAAGGAAGGAGGGAAGGAAGGAAGGAAGGAAGGAAGGAAGGAAGGAAGGAAGGAAGGAAGGAAGGAAGGAAGGAAGGAAGGAAGGAAGGAAGGAAGGAAGGAAGGAAGGAAGGAAGGAAGGAAGGAAGGAAGGAAGGAAGGAAGGAAGGAAGGAAGGAAGGAAGGAAGGAAGGAAGGAAGGCTGCCCTACAAGTGACTTCAGCCTTTTTTGATGCAAGGCTTTGCTGTCCCCCCAAGGGAAACCAAACCAAATCTAGTTTTGTTTCCTCCTTGTACCTTAACCAAGAGCCTCCAAATGGAGGAATTTCTGTTCACTGCAGAGGCAGTGTTGGTGCCAGAGCTGGGAACTGAGAAGCCAAAAACCATGTCCAGAGGAAAGTGGCCTCAGGACCTCCACACCAGAGCTGGGGATGGTCTCAGACATTCTGCTGGGCACTGCAATGCAATGAGCTAATTCCTGCCCACAACTATTCCAGCCAAAGTGCATTAACAAGAGCTTGGACATGCACTGAGGAGCTGAGCCTCTACAACTTTTCTCCCACAAAGGATTAGGAGCTTGCATAGGGTAATTTTGAACCCAGGCAGAAGAGGGTTGTGTGAATAGTACCTAAAAGCCTCCTTGATGCCATGTGCAGAATCTCAGGCTCCCTGATGCTACAAGTCTCACCCCTGAACCTTCCTTAGAGCCCTCCCCACCTCCTTTGTGCCCACTCAGTGCTAAACCCATGAACTTGAGTTTTACCCTCTGCTGTGTGACAGGACACCAAGGAGGGATCACACCTGCCCTGATTTCCCCATCCACCTTTCCCAAATTAAAGCTACACCGGCCCTGTCCTCTTTCACGAGCACCGAGTGAGAGCAAAGGGAGAAAACCACAAGGGGAACAGATGCTGCAGATTGAAGAACAAGAGAGAGAGAGAAAAAGATACCATTGCTCTCTGAAAGCATCCAGAAATGTTCCTATTCAATTCATTCAGGCCTACACAAGATCAGGGAGAGCACAGGACTACTGTGAGGAAAATCTAGGTCACATATGATCACAGCAGCACAGCTGCCATCATCTCAATGGCCATGTGAAGTGAGTGAGGACTGCAGCAAGGACCTCTGCTGAAGAGTTTTTTTTTTTTTTTCAGTCCTATTTTACAATTTCCCCTCATTAAGGTGTATTTTCCGGCAGGGCTGTGAGTACATTGGGTCTTCAATTGGGGTGAAGGATTTAGCTATAAATCCCAAAAATGATTCGGTCAGTGGAATTTCTGTAGGATCATTTAAATAGTTTATAGGCTGCCAGGCAGGATTTTAACCTTCTAATAGTGACAGGAACAGTGTTACTTTCCGGTTCTTTTGAATGCCAACACATTTCTTAGTTCTCTTTGTTTCATGTCTGTTGTGGATACACATTGCTCCCATTTTGATTAAGGAAACAGGAATCTTATGCTGTTTAAATACACCTGTGAAAACTTCTTGAAATCCTCTCATTCAGTGCTCTCTTTTTGTTAAATACACAGGTCAAACCCTGTGGTCCCTTCTCCCCCTTCAAACAGAAAAGTTAAAATAAATGCATGCACACAGACATAAAAAAAAGAAAAAAAAAAAAAAAAAAAAAAAGGAACTAGGACAGCACAGCCCCAAACCATTATCTTTTTTCTTTATAGTTAAACAGACCCTCCAACACCTTCTCCTCTCCCCTTTTCTACACCTGAATAAAGCCAGGCAGGATCTAAAGCCCATATACTGAACACTTCTGCAATTCAGGTGATTAGAGGGAAAGGACAAATGTTCCTGGGTGCCATGAAGCTAAGCCAAGCATCTTGGAGCAGCATTCATTAAGGAGCTGTGCCAAAAGTCCTGGGCAGGCAGCTGGAGCAGGAGCAGCTGCAGAGCAGAGGAAGTGCTGCACAGCACAAGGCAGGAAAATAATGCACACAGGGAGCCTTTGGTGGAAGTGAGGATGGTAGAGATACAGCGTTAATAAGGATTTGTTCCCCAAAACAAGCAGCCCAGATAGCAGAGCAACAGGAAGTCAAATCACCTCAGTGCAAAGGGACTGACTCACACCTATTGTGAGACCTGGCCATTTGTCTCCCAAGGTTTTCCTCGCCTGGTGATGCTGCAGCCCTTTCCAAGCCCTGGGACCAGCCCAACTGCTTCCAGCCTCAGGGAAAAGCAGTGACACTCGGGGCTTAGGGCAAGGACTCCTTTGAATCATGGCTGCTAATTATGTAACTCAGTATGTGTGAAAAAGACAGATATTTTAATGCATAGCAGTTCAAGAGCAAAGGCTCATCTCAGTATCTTAGGTAATATGTCCTTTACCAGGGACTAGAAGTAATATCTCTGCTATAATATTTTAAAAATCTGACATGAAATCAATCCTGGCTGGAGATCCTGGGTGGGAGCTGACCCTGGCAGCACAGCCTTTCTGCCCTGAGTCAGTCTCTCCCTGTAGAAGTTCAGGGGGGATTCCAGTGGTTCTTCAGATCCATGGCCTCCCTGAGATTTGGGGGGACTGGATGAAACCTTTATCTGCTCCTGGCTGCCCTGCTCAGGTTTTGCAGGTAGCTGAGGAGCCCGTGTTAGATGGTTTGAATTCAAAATTCTAATCAGATGAACCAAGTAACTTTCAATCAAATTAGGAGAACAGTAGGGTTTGTTCTTAATCCACAACCATTTAATCTTCCAACTCATTAGTTGTGCATAGGCTCGATGAATATGTATATGTGGAAGGAAAAAAAATGTCTTTGACCTTGATGGGAATGATAACACACATCTCAAGTAGGTGTGAGCTCACCTTCCATCACACTCACTTTATTATGTAGATTCAACAATTCCTATTGCTCTGAATCAGGGTACTGAGAGTTACAGGCAATCCCACAGCCAATTAGGGTTCTGATGAACCTGGAATGATTAGCACAGTATTTACAGCCAAGCTGTCTCCTACCAATTTGCATGCAAATAAAAATATATCTGTTTTAACAGGCCTTTCTAGGCAATATAACCAGGCTCTAACAACTGGGGTGAGGAAGAGAGGAAGTACATTCAAAGACAAAAACTTCAGAGCAGGATTTGGTTCAAGATCTTGAATATACTGTTTCAATATATCAGTCTCATTCCTGCAGTCCCTAATGAAAACTAGTCATAAAATTTATTTTTTTAAAAAAATTTAAATCCACATACAAAAATACTTAGCTACACTAAACTATTTCTAGGATTAAGATCTCAGCTATCAGGAACATTTCCTCAGTTTAAGAAATTATTCTATACTGCTAAGAAAAATAAACTCATGGGCAAGTTCTCTGAGTTTCATCTGATTTCCTGGCTTATACTTTATTTCTCCTTTTACTGAAATTAATGGGGGAGCTTCCTTTGACTGCAACAGTAGGATTGTAAAAATCCTGTCTTCCTTAGGTCTGTTTTGCTCTTCTTGCATTCCATTACTAAAGCTCCCAAAACTGACCTTGACACTTGTCCACGCTTCCTGCAATGAGTGGCAGAACTCATAGTGAAGTCAGTGGGAATTAGGCACAAGTACCCAATGCATTTTGGGCACTACACCTGGAAAATATTTAAATATGAAACATTTGTGAAGCACAGACACTGGCTAGGGCTACAGACAGCCCTGGGGATCAGGGGCTAGGAAAGAATCTGAAATAAGTATCTAAGTAGGACTCTTGTGTAGCTCTTGCTGGAAATCTCCCTCTGGAAGATGTAACAAAGCTGGGGAGGGATCCAAGAAAAGTCATCTCCTGTTCCCTTTCTTACTTGGTTTTTCATCGTAGGGAAGACCAAGCTGTCCCATCAGATCACTCCAGAGGCAGGAAGTGGGACAAACTAAAGAATACAGCAAGGAAGGGGCCCTAAACCCCAGTCAGACAAGAAAGAACCCAAACAGGACCATGGCAGGGGACTGCAGCCTCCTGTTGCCTGCAACAGCTGTAAGAATGAGAAGCAAAATGTGGACCTCTGCTGTGTGAATACCCCAGGCAAAGAACGGGGAGGGCAGTGCAAGGCAAAGAAGCCACTGCAGACTGGCTGGCAGAATTACACGAAGGGCTATATTTACTTTTGTGTTCTTCTCCTGTTCAACCATTCTGTTTCTGTTTGCTGCCTCCATTGTTATTTATTTTAAAAGCCCTCAGGGACTAGAAATTCCACATTTGTGACTGAGCCCCTGAAGAAGTAACTTCTTCCCTCAGCAACAAAGCAAAAACCAGCTGAGAAGGGGCTCCCGCTGCATAGGCAGTGCTGCCCTTAAGTGAACCAGCATCTACACGTGCAAAGCCTTCCCTCCAAGTGGGGAAGACCTTTTAACTTGACTCTGCCTGTATCAAGGGGATTAAGGGTACCATTTAACTCAGCCCAGCTTCTCAGCTAACAGTATCCTTGCACGCACCTCCACCGCTCTTTGGCAGCTCCGCGCAAGTTCACTTGAGCCAGCTCTTAAGGCTTTTATCTCTAAAGCCAATGTAGATAAAAAGTTCAGGAGGCCACAGAGATGCAACCTAAAGCTGCCCTCCTAAAGTGGCAGGCTCCAGATGAGCAAGGGAGCAGCAATAGCTGGTGCCTTGGTGCTCTCACCGAGGGATCCCAGCCAGAGCTGGCCCTGCCACGTCCGCGGCAGGATCTGCCCGCCCAGCAGCATCTCCAAACCCCAGCTTCTGAGGAGAATCTGCTCACAAACATCATCTGTTTCCAAAGGATGGCTTGTGCTGGGGTGAAATGAAACAAGTCCAGTTGTTGCATTTCTTTTTCCCTGTGGAGCAGGTTAAGGCCAAAGAAATTTAACCGCTACTCAGCTGTTTTCTGCTGACATCGCTTGCATTCCTCCCTCTTCTCAAATAACATTTGGAACTCCCTGCCAGATAGTGCAACTTGATATATGCCCTGATGATAGAGGGTGGAGGGGAGGAAAGTACATTGGCTAATATTTTTCCATTACAAATCTAAACGACCCAATCTACAGTTTAATCTGCAATAAAAACAGCAATTTGTGAAAGCTGGGTCACTGACTTGAGGCCAACACTCGTACCTGAAACCTTTATCCGCGGATCACTTTTAAGAGGTTGTGATAAAATGACTATCAGTGCTATTTCCAAGCTACAGCTTTTGAAGCCACCCAATGGATTCTGAGCCCCAGACTCCTGGATCTGGAGACAAGATGTGACTCTGCTTGGAGCGGTTCAGCTGGCAGCGGTCATGGTGCCAACAGCCTCATTCAACCCCGATGAGATTTTTCCTTCCCAGGTACCTCAGAGATCCTTCAGTATTGAAAAGGATGGTTTGCCTTTCATGAACTCAAGTCTCGGTGGCTGCCACCAACGGAGGAAAAAGCCGGCATTTACCACACAAGGGTTTTCCTATACTAATGGCAGGAAATACCACAAATACCAGGATGAAATAAAAATCCACAGCCCCTCCAAATGCCACATGAATTAGCAAGGTAAGGGCTTAGAATTTCTGGTATTTAGATGTCAATGCTCCTCTATGTGTTTGGAAGTTCGAGGGTTTATTACTGCCTTTTATCCACAAATATATATTTGGCTATTTTTGCCTCCTGATCACAACAGCAGTGCTCTCAGTACTAATATATTTCAAAAATACGCAACAGGAATAATATGTCAGGAAAAGGAGAAAACACAGTTTTGGCTGTGCCTCTGCTCTGCAAGAGAGGAAAGACAAAGTCCTTTCCTTTCTGTGAGGACTGAGCTATGCTGGGATATTTGCTCCAATTTACTTTACCAACTCGCTGAGCTTCTCTCCCAGGGCTGGGAGAGCAAAAATATGAGAAATTTTACTCCAATGTCAGCTGGCCTGAGGACAAGGAGGACAGAACCCTCAGAGGGAAGGCTCCCCAGGGGCTCACAACTAAGAAGTATTTCAGCTGTAAAAGCTTTGCTCTCCCTGTCACCACAGCCATGGCTACTGGACGTGCAGCTGGAGCTCAGCCCCTGTGAGCTGCACAGACAGGGATGGACAGACAGCCCCTTTCATTCCTCACACCCCGGGATTAGTGACCATTTGTTTGGCTAGAGATGGAGTCTGAACCCTGGTGCAGGCACCAAAAACATAAATGTCCTCAGGCTAAACAAAACCCTTAGACCACAGCAAGGTTCCACTTTTTCTGTGACTTCAACATTTGTCACCTAATCTAAATGACACCACCACCAATCTGATTTATTCTGTGATCACCTCTCACTTGGTCCAGGGACCAAATACCACTGGAGCGTGACAGAATGTGCCAGCAATGAGTCCTGGGTCCACCCTGTCCCCTTACAGGCCCCTGAGGGCCCCCTGCTCATGCTGCCAGAGCCTGCTGGCCTAACCTGATACAGACATTGCTTCATTCCAAGCAGTCACTAAAACATCTCTTTGAAAGGGATTTCCAAAGTACATTTATCACGAGGTGTTCTCCAGTCTTTTACCCCTATGGGGACATTCTTGGAACAGCCAAAATTCATTTCTCCCTATGCCTCACAGTCAGGAGGCAAGTTAGTTGGCTTGGAGCTGGTATGAATAAATCAGCTTTTAGAGGGGATGAAAGAAAAACGTGAGAGAATTTGGTCCTTCTCATTGAAAAGACCTTATCTAGCAGCAGAGGGAGCGAGGAGGGCAGATTCACCTTCAACATGATAATCTCCTGCTAGCTCTCCTTACAGCATTCCCAGCTCCTGCCCTTCACTGGATGCTGAGCACGAATGTAGGAATGAATCACTGCTGATCTTGGCAAAATACCAGTCTCCCTCCCTTTGCTCTAGCTTGGAATAATCCCAATTTTCCAAATGGCTTCAGTGAATCCAGGATTTAAGTTCAGCTATTAAAAAGTAGCGGGAACCCATAAATCACAGGCTTTGTATCAGTGAGCTCTTTGATGCATTTAAAACAATTACTGGGGAATATATGATCTTCCTAAAAATAACTATTTATGTGAACACCAAGAGAGAAGCTACTGTCAAAACGGAATACATGGACAATCCCATCTCCACCCTCAACCCCCAAGGCAGGCACGAAGACTCTCTTCACTCTATTTTGCTGCTCACAGCTGTATTAGAATTGATAATATGTCAAAATGACACATGCTTATGATGATGTTAGAGCAGCATAAGAATTATGCAGTAAATTAATGTATGCAGCAGATTAATGTATGCAGCAGATTAATGTATGCCTGCTTTCAAGGCAAAGAGGGTGGAGATCACCAGCCCATAGGAGGTCATTTTTTTCACCCATCATATTGCTCACAAAATGGCTTGTAATTACCGACTTTTACACACCAGGCTTGTATCAATGGTGACATTTCATCCCTGCCATGGATATGGACAGAGGAGTGCTGGCTCAAAGAAGAAAGCAGATTAATTCATTCTGCAGTCCACACCTTGCCAGAAATTTTTACCAGCAGAAATTTTCCAGCCTGCAACCCACAATACTGCTGTGCCATATGCAGTTTTCAGCTTCTGCTGCTGCTGTTTTCAGGTTTCCAGTAGTGCTACTGGTCTGTCATCAGAGCGTGACAGGGTCTGTGTAGCACACGGATGTGGTTCCCACAGCAGCAGAAATGGGAGTTGCCATCTCTGCTGCACATGTGGTGACAAAATATGACTTGTATTAATTAGGTTTTGGAGCAGAGAACAGGCTTTTATCACAGCTGCCCCACTGAAGAGGTTAGAGCACACCTACCACCTGACCCCAGTCAGGATGGGGCAGGAAACCACACACCAGAAGTACATCAGCTCCAGTCACAGGAAGCACCTGTGGCACCAGATGCTGCTCCTGAATATCTGCAGTGGCAACAGGAACAGAGTACCTCTCTTCTCTCACCAGTTCTCTTGCAATGAGATGGGGCAAACACACAACTTCCACCACTGAGGTGTCCCCTGTCATTAAACCCACCCCACCTACACTTTGGCTCTGAAACCCACCCCATTGCTGGTGGTGTGTGGTGCCACAGAGCTGCTCTTGGTGACCCTACAGAGCAAATCCATGCTCTCCTGTTGATCATTTTAAAAGACAAATCCTGCCTCATGGATGCCGGGACCACAGAGACACTCCAGCTTGCAAGGAAGGCTTTTCCCACAATGGTTACCGCTGGCTGGGACAGGAAGAGGGAGCTCTTCCACTGTCCCCTGCAGAAATCCAAACACAAGGACATTCCTGAGTTTTGTCCTCTCCTTCCCAATCTTTTGTCTTCACTCTCCCAGCCCCAGACCTCTTCATCTTCTTTTGCTGCTACTTCCACCACCCCTTCCCCAAGAAAGGACACATTGCTGCCGAGCTGGCAGTGCTGGAATCCAGTGATTTGCACTTCTGAGCCTCCCTGATCCACCTTCCCAAGGCTTGCTCTGGGGTCCTGCTGACATGAGGCTACCAGGGAAAACAGGCTCAGAAATAACCTTGTGGGGGGCATCCAGCTCCAATTGAACACAAAGCTGGGAGTAGGATGTACTGCACAGAGCACTAAAAATCTTTGGGTTTGGCTTCCTCATGCATCAAACTCTTGACTCTCTGCTCTGTGTGCATGAGATGAACGTTATTGGTACAACCCACTTAGGAAACCTCTGAAAAATATTCAGCCACTGCAGCATGATGAGGGAAGATGTCTTGATTTAAGAACACAGACATTACTAGAAAGGGAGAAAAAAAAATAAAAGGGTCCCTTACTGTTCTGACATATCAAAAGGAGACTAATGAACCACCAGTTCATAGAATGACCCTGCTCTTCATTTCAGAGCCAGGCTGGCCTTTTGTGTTAAGGACACTGAATAACAAGAGCAAGAACAAACAGAAAGAACCCTTTCCCCCTGCCCAAAGTAAATCCTGAAATGAAATAATTTAAAAACTACACCCTTCTGCCCTACTTTAAGGTCCACATAAGAACAGATGAAAAGTTTTGTTCCATTGGCAAAACTGAATCAAGGCTTTTGATCCTCAAAGATCTCTTAATCGCTTTGCACATCGGTTCTTTTCATTATTTCAAACATACTTGAAGACAGACACTTTCCTCTCTCCCTTTTTTTCCTCTTTTTTTCCTTTTTTTTTTTTTTTTTTTAAGATTTCTCTGTGTTTGGGCCATTTCCCAGCCAACTCTGTCAGGATGGCAGACAGCTGTTTGTTCTTTACTCACTGTGAGTTTCAACATATACACGCGTTGATCTGCATCAGCAAAGTCCAAGAAAGCAGAATCCTTGCCACCAAAAGCGTTCTAGCTCACAACATCCACCTCTTCGCCCTTCTGGTGCTTAAGAAAAGTTCCAAGGAAGATTATATGCTTCTGGTTAAAAAAAGAAAGTAGTTGTTGGTGGGATGATTGCTGGGTTTTTTTTAAAGCTCGACTCAGAATTGGAGTCTCCATCACATCAAACTGAACTTAAATCAAGGTTTCTCAACAATTTCATGTCTCTGCAATTCCAGGAAGTCAAACCCAGAAACAAATCACCAATTCTTAAAAAAACACAGGGATAGAATTTACATTAACCCAGGGCATCTTAACACCCCTGTGAGGTAAATCCAGATAACTGGAGGCAGAGTTTTCCAACAAATATACATACAGTGTCTTTTGGTTTTTTGTTAAAATCTTAATCCTGTTCTTGCACTTTCCACTCAGCTCAATGGGCAGAGAAATTTTCTGAAGTGAAGACCATTCCCTGCTTGTGCAAGACTTTGCAATGAGCAGGCTCCCAAAAATTAGACAACAAATTATGGATAGGATAGATGGGAGGTGGAGTGAGAGTTGGCCAGCTGCTCACGAGCCATCAAGGAGGATGGATAACATCAAAAACAAACTCCACCTGGAAAGCTGCATGTAGGCAGCAGAGCAGAGCAAGTTTAATGTGTTCAGAGCCTGAGGCATTGTTTGGTAAGTGGGTGGATGCTTTTTGAGCCAACTTCATCTACCCAAATGGTGTCAGAGCCATTGTAAACTGCCTTGTTAAATTATGGTCACAAAGCAATCCAGAACTGAGGAGGGCCAGCAACAAAGGCTGCACAACACAAAACAGGCACATGCTACAGGAGGCAGGTAATGGCAGCACCTGCTAGGCAGGAAACCTTCCTCACCCTGCAGGCAACACAACCAGCCTGAGCCCCCCAGGGCTTGAGAGGACACTGTCTCCATCTGATCTGGGCTACCTCAGCCATACTGCTCCAGGCTTCCTTGTCACTAACAAGAGGAAAGGGTCTTTCTCTTGGGCGTCAAAAGATCGGACTTGGATTTCTGCATGCAGCTGTCAAACAGAGCAGCCTCCCCCGGCCTCCTCTGCCTTGACTCCTCTCTTTTTTCTTGCATTTGTCCCCTAAAGGCAGGGGAAGTCTGTAAATAAATACAGTACCTCACCCCACAGAGCTTGTACTGATAGCTGAGCTTTCAGATTCAGCCACAGTAAAGCAACATTTAGACCCTGCTCATTTATTCCACTGCACAAGATGAGTCAGATGAAACACAGCTGAGACCACACCAGCCATCACTGCCCCACAAACCACTTCACTGGCCTCGAAGAGAGATGAAAACCCCAGATCCCTGCCTGACAAGTGTCCTGCCTGCAGCCCTGGGGGTGTCTGCAGGCCGAGAGCTGTGCCCAGCTCCAGCCCACACAGACCTCACAGGCACTGGACACGTCCACATGGCCAGAGGACAAAGCAGCACCGGGAGATGAGCTTTCTCCTCATCAATTTTTAGGAGCAAACCACTGCCCAACATAACAAGCATGTTTTCCAGTGATCACCAGAGCACAAAGCTTGACAAGAGAGGACTAAAAGGAAACCAGGGATTTGAGCCACCTCCCGACCAGTTTTCCATAATGGGAATGCCAGACATGGGCTGGCAGCTGGTGTGTGGCAAGAGAGAGCTGCTCCTTAGGGCCTCCCTGAAGACATGGCTCCCTCACCTTCACAGCCATGGGGGTTCTCATGTCTGACATTTTGCAACACCTTCCTGCACCTCAGTCCCACATCTGTCACAAGCCACAGCCAAGTTCTGCACTTTGCATGGATTTCTAAATATTGTACCTACAGTGTCCTGTTGCTGGCATGGTAATTTCCAGTTCTGCCCTTCCCAGTACATGTTGTAACATTAAACTTTATTTTACTTGGCAGGCAGAGCTCACTTTTTAAGCAGCTGTGAGCAAAAGACCCCTCAAGTGATGCAAATAAACATAGTTTTATTTTTAATTTGTAAATTAAAACAAACAACTTGTGTTCCAGGCAGTGCAGTCCACATCTGTGTCCATAAAACGCCACACAGAGCAAAGGAGACCTTCCAGCCTCTCCAGTGCTCCAAGAAGTACCTGGTTTTACCCTTAATATTGCACATTGATAAGGAAAGAAAACTTCTGATGCATCTCTGAGTCCTTTTTGCATAACCCTGGGAAACCTGAGGCCTGCTGTGCAGACTACCCTTTCCACTTAAATAAAAGTCCAACTGAGCAGGAGAGAGGAATTAAACCTAGAGCACAGGTTTAACCTACCCAGAACTGAAAACCGTGGAGTAGATCTGACTAGATTTTGTCCATGGCCTTATTCCTTGTGTTTGTAAAGACCACATTTGGGAACTAACTCCCAGCAGCAGCAGCAATCTGGTGTTTCCCCAGGAACAGCAGGTCTGAATGCCCAGTAAATTTTTATCCTCACTGCTGATGGCAGTGGTTCTATTCCTGACAAACTGAAACCATTGAAGTCCAGCACTAAAATGCAAGTTGGTCATAGCTCACCCAGCCTGGCTCCCTGGAAACACAGGAGTGACACAGACACCAAGGCAGTGTCTGCAGGCCCGGTGTCACCGCGCTGCCACCCCACACAGCTCCAGGAGCAGAAGCAGCAGATGGAGGAGGATTGTTCAAATGGCAGAGCTGGGCCTTCCCTTGGAGACATACGGCTCTAGCAACAGAGGAAAACAACCAGTGAGGAGGTTTGAGGAGAGCAGTCCTGGAACACATGTGAGAAACAAATGCGAGGCTGAGCAGGGGCTCTGGAGCTTTTGTTGTTCCTGGCATGGCAATATGTTGGATACACAGGGTCTTTTTCAAGCAGGACCAAGTTTAAATTAAACACCTGGTTAGTGCCTACTTCAAACTACATCCTCAAGATACAGGAGATAACCAAAAGCCTGGGTCCTGCAGTCTCTGGCACAGCACAGGTCTCTGCGATGATGTAAAACCCAGGAGGTGAAGATGCACCAAGCATGCACAAAGCTTCCAACCTAGATGTGCCCACACATGCTGCTGTACTACAGAGAGGTGCCAAGAGCAGAGCTTTTTGAGTTAGAAAAGCACACAGGCAGGCAATGAAAGAACTTCAGATTTGTGCTAAGTTCCCTTAGCATATAAACTATATCTACTATAAATATACACATGATTTATTTATATGTAGTAAAGGCACAAGGGCTCAGGAGCACTTGGCTCAGTTTGAGTTTATGTCCCTCCCACAAGCTTTCTGCAAAGGTTTAGGAAACCTTCTGCTCCTATCTTCCTCTGGGTTGGGTTGTTACATTTGTAAAATAAAAAAAGTCAGTCCTTCACCTATTTCTGGTTCAGATCCACTTGCATCAGCATTGGTATTGATGGATTCAGATCAGTAATTTCTTTATAAGCTAAATGCTGGTATTAGTGCATGGTGAGGGGCCACCATTCTGCTACTGCTCCTTGAGATTCATTTGTATTTACTGTGACTGGAGTAAAGAAGAAGAAAATCACACTGCAAATTCACTGGCTCAGGATATAATGATATTCTGTAGCTGGTCATTGCAACTGGGTGGGTCAAACAACTTCGCTGTGGAGTTTGGAGATACGAGGCCAGAGTTTTCATTAGTCCCTCCTGCAGATGCTGTAACTCAGAAGATTGTTTCCAGTACCTCTGCCCACCAGCTTTTCCCAATTCAGCCCATTGCTTGTGGGAGATTTGTGCAAGAAGGCAATCTGCTATTCTAATGCAACTCAAAGCCAACTCCTTCAGCGGACAAAATACAGTCAGAGCAAATTTCATATCTGCTTTCCCAAGGTCCTTTCTCTCAAACAAATAAACAACAACAAAAAAAGTTTATTTTTATAGAGCTTGGCTTAAAAAGCCAGACTTGGAAATGTACTGAGTGGAGCAATTCTCCAGCACCACCCAAAACTAGCCAGCGAAGGAAAGCTCGCCAAGGCTGTTAATTTGACGGCTGGGGGGGAAACGAAACCTATTGCTGCCATCTGCACAAAGGAAACAGAGGCAAAGCAAAACCCTGCTGTGTGAGCAGAAAGAAAGGTTCAGCACAGCAGAGACAACACAAACCATATGAGACACTTGTTAAACCCCCTCCCTGCTTCTTTTTCCACCACTAAACGCTGCAGGACAATGATCAATCCATTCAATAGAAGCTTCAAACAAGACCCCCAGGACCATCAGTGGTGCAGGTTTCTGTTTTCCTACAGATTTGAGCAGTTTGAGGCCCTGCTCCCTGGTAAATCTTTAAGACAACATGAATAGTTTGCATACTCTGAGCCCCACAGATGGTTTGGATATAAAGACCTTGTGCAGACTGCAGTGGTCACGAAACCCATCCTCACAGCGAGAATTTGGGATGCACTACATTTTTACTGTTGCTTGTACTGCTCAGTTTGTGAAGCAGAACAAACAAATGAGCTTTTAAAAAATAAAGCCAGTTTGAAAAGAGCTTGATCTACTGTGAGCTCTTGGTTCAGATCATTTCACCCCAAAGGTAAGCATGACTCTCGTATGGGCTATTGCCCAGGTGAAGAAAACCTCTCCCACAGTAATGCTGCTCTGGTGGGGGTTAATCTGCAATCACCTCTATCTGTGGCCCGGGCCCCTACAGCTGCACCAACATCTTGGGCTGGAAAGCTGGCAGGAATACCTTGGTAGTGCACCAGGAGGCTCTGGGAATTTCATTACATTTTCCACTCGCCCAGCGTGTCTCCGGAAGGCCATCTACGGAAGAGAACAGAACCAGCGTGTTGCCGCCCAACCCTCTGGAGTTTCTCCTTTCACACGCACTGCCAAAGCAAAAACACCCTCACCTCAGGCCAGATTCTGATCTTCTTTATACAGCAAAACCCAAAATCCACTAATATCAACTCCAGGCTCATGCTCCAACATCTACTGACCAGCAATACCAAGGGGGACAAGTCCTCCCCTCCTGCCTACAGCAATGCTGAGCACTGATTCTCCATGGCTTCCAAATGAAGTTACAAGGAAAAAAACCCACATCCCAGCACTATCCCTGGAGTAGAGGGACTGGCACTCCCCCTTCCAGGCTGGATGGAGGCTCTAGTACATGTTAAGGCTTGTTGCAGCCTGTCCCTCAAGTGACACTTGCAGTGGTGCTGTGGCACTCCGGCACTTTTCACTTCAGCTTTGAAAGAAGCTGCAATTTGCAGAGCTGGCAGGGGCAAGGGGTGAAGAATTTATCAGCTTTGCAGTTCATTTTAGAGAGGGCAAACACAAAATGCATCTCAGCTGGATTCATTCATCTCCTCATCAGAGCAGATGTGAGGATATCCGGTGACCTTGTTGAAAACAGACTCACCTGGAGAGACTCAGAGATTTGTACTGAAACCAGAGCTCTTCCAGAGAAAAGTTTGCACTTGGTGATTGCAAAATTCACTTTGCAAGCAAAAAATTCTCCTGCAAATAACAGACCACCAGCAGGGTCTCACACACAGAGGCATCTCTGTGTTCACAGGATACAGAGAATTTCCACAGGAGCCAGAAAGGGGAAGAAAAGGTGTAAGACTCAGGAGTCCTGACTCCATGCCTGGTAAAGATCATTCCCTCCTTACAGGAGGATGTATGTCACTTTTTCAGTATGCTCACAAGACCTGGGGGACAATCAAGCAGACATCCTGCCCCAGGCACCAAAATGTCACTTGGCAAACTAATGAGGGGTTAGCAGTGAGAGTGTCCCCTCCAGATGTGTCCAGGAGGGACGTGGCACCCCAGGGCTGCCATGTGCCCGAGATGATGGACAGCTGTGGTGTGAGCAAACCTCTCTCAGCAGGACTGTCTAACTCCAACTTAAAAACTGAGCTTCTGTTTCAAGTCAGATTTTCCCCTGATGTGCCTCATCCTGCCCAGAGACAAAAATAGAGGAAGTGAGAAAACAGACCTTTATTACCAACTGCAATCCCCACTGCCCAGCAACCAGCTCTACGCTCCCTGTCAGCCTTGCATAAAGAGAAAATAATAAAACCAACAGCCCGCACTACCCACAAAATAAAATATAGACAGCATGAACCTTTATGCAGCTCAGTCACCACGTGTCTGCAAGCTGAGCAGAGGAGAGCTGCAATCCTTGTCCTAGACACTGTCTAACCTCTGCTCTGGCTCTGAACGTGCTTCAGGAGGCAACCACAACCATGTCATTAGGTAAACTGGGTCTACTGTCTGTCCTGCTGGATAGGGTGACCCCTTTCCAGGATTCCTTATTATTCACCTACACATAGTAGACCATTTGTAATTTATTTTTTTCCCTGCTGGAAAGGAAAACAAAAGCCAGTGGTGAGGATAATGCAATAGTTCCATCAGGGTTAGGCTGCCAGGCTGCGTGCAGTTGTGGTGGGGAACATAAGGAGGGCTGCAGGCTGCTCCTGGCATTGCCGACCATAATTACCCCTAACCAGATCATGGTTACACCCTGTTCCCTGCAGCACTTGGGATTTCCAGACTGAAACACATCACAGGCAGATATGGGGGCAGTTTCTATCCCTCCTAATGTCCACAGCGAGGCTTAAGGGGTCCCAAGTCCACACAGGACTGCTTATGCAAACCTGGTATTTAACAAGTGATTTGGATGAGCCAAAGTAAATAGGCAATGGGGACACCATGTAAAACGAAGGAACAGTTTTAGCTGAAGGACCTTGTTATGCCTTCACAGTATTTTATGAAGAACACATTAGCCCTGAGGAAAAAGTGTGAGGAGATAAATCTGAAGTCATTATATAAAAGATATTAACAGCTCCCCAGACCACCAGAGACACCCACCTTCTCCCCATCCATGGACTTTAAGGAGAAAGGGCAAAATGTCTTTAACTGTCTCCCATCCCTTCCCATCTCCTGTGTGTCCCTTCCCTGCAACAGCCCAGGGCAGCACTGCAGTCTCTAGTGCTGCACTACCCTGGATGCAGCTGGGAAGCACTTGGACAAACAGAGAACTGCTGGCTCTCAGCACATCCCTGGGGACAGAGCAGCACCTCCCTGCTGGGCACTTGCTGTGACACTGGAGCCCCAGAGTCTGGGCTCCGGGGAGCACGTTCAACCTCTGGCATATAACCCTGCAACCCGATCTCCCCATTCCCATGTGGGCCATCCCTTCCCGCCTCCAAGGCTCCCTACCCTGGGCACAACTTAACCCACCTGCTCTGAGCTGTTAGCTGGTCAAGTGTGCTCCTCTAACATGGAATTTATGTCCAGTTTCTGAGATGCTGGCACAACCTGCCTGCCTAGGATAAGCAGGGTCAGTGGGATGAGAGCCTTCTGGAGCTGCTGCAAAAAGAGGCCACAGTCCAGTCAAGCATTAACCCCCAGGACCGCTCCCAAAGCCGGCAGCAGCAGTCCAGCCAGGAATTTGAAAGGCAGTGAGATGTTCCCACAAACAGGCCAGCCCTTTGGCAGATGGGGGCAGGAGGGCCAGGGCAGCACACAAACACAAGCTCTCATAAGGCCATAAAGAGCTTCTGTTTCCCGACACACTGCAACAGCGGCAGGCGGAGGCAGGGAAAGCAGCAGTCCCGGGCCACGTGGCAGGTCAAACCACCGCCCAGTTTGTTGGCATCCTCCAAAGTTTAAATATGCTTTGAGCCAGCAGTGAATCATCCCTGGCAGGTAAGAATGATATTAATTTATGACATGCCAAGTGCAAGTAGATCTTTTGGTGTCAGTCCAATGGTTTTAGCCTTATTAACACACGGCGATGGCTCAGGTTGCAGCTGTGCACATTAAACTCTGGCAAGTGGCATTTTAAACAATGACAAACTTCAGAACAATCACTCCACACATGGAGCCAGGCCAGGCAAAACTGAAGGGTGGCAGAATAAAGGTCAAGGGGGGAACCTGTTTGTCTGGGAGAGGAACAGGTGGCCCGCCTGGCCTGCTGCAGGGTCTCTAAACTGTCTGAAGGACACAGTCAGGGATCATTTTAACCCATTAAGCTGCTTAAGCCTTCCCTTACACTGGTTTGAACTTTGAGAAAGCATTATATCTTAAAGAGCTTAGTAATACATCTTTAGGAAAGCTCTCCCCTGTGCTTATGCATCCCAAGTGCACATGCTGCATTGTGGACAGGCACATCATCCCCATGACAGCAGGACCCCTCTGGCAGCTGAGCCAGATCCAAGCAGCT
Organism: Taeniopygia guttata; assembly: GCF_048771995.1. NCBI lineage: Eukaryota > Metazoa > Chordata > Aves > Passeriformes > Estrildidae > Taeniopygia > Taeniopygia guttata. The sequence goes on along the minus strand of NC_133035.1, from coordinate 17,429,168 downwards.
AAAACACAGAAAGATTTAAAGTAAAGCCCTGCACCAGAGCAGAATGTCACACTGGGACACAGACAACAAGGGGAGCGAGTCCCCATCACTACTATGCCACTCAGCAGGCCTGAGGACACTGTCAGAGACAAAAACATCTCCTCACCAGTTCCTCCCTCACCAGCTTCACACAGGACATGGAGCAAACTGCGGCTGCTGAGACCTCGGGATGTGCCCATGGAACTCAAACCACATCCAGCAAGGAGGGCTGTGACAGACAGCGACTTCTGAGGGCAGCTTCTTACCTTAACACCCAGGCAGAGCAAAGTCAGTCCATACCATTCCTGCCAGCTGTGTTTGCACCAAAAAATAGGATGATGGAGACATAAAAGACATTTTCATGGCAGGAAACATAAATATTCCATGCCATGTTTCAAAGCTGTATTTCTCAATTTGAAAAACATCAAAATAGGTTTTTTAAAGTGTCAAAAGCCAGATGTTTCAGAATAAAACAGCAGAAAAAGACCTGACATGTAACAATGTTTTCCAATGCAGTGCCTCCAAACCAGTTGTTTTCACAATTTTTCATTTGCCCCCTCTCCACCCAGTCTTATCCTTGCAAGCAGAATTTTTATTTTCCAACCAGGTACTTCCCAAAAGAAAGAATTTTGAGCAATAAATCAGATCTTGTTAAATAAATACAAGGACTTAGCTACACACAAGATCTGATCCAAAACAGAACAGGGTGTAAATTTATAAAGAAATAGTTCTCTCAGATTTAAATACCAGGTGTGTGGATATATTTATTCCCAAATGAAATTAAAGGAATTAAATTCTTTCGTAACAAGGCACTTTTCTTCTGGAATAGGAGCATCCACATATGAAATTAATCAAGAATAGCTAAAGCCACAGTAAGGTCTCAGGCTACTGACTGTAAGTGAAAACAGTAAATTCATTCTGCCTCTTGTAGTTTCTTGCTACATAACACACCAGATCCCCCTGGATAAATGTTCCTGTAAGTAAAAGACCAGTCCCAGCATGTCTGTGAACACCTCATGATAATACCTCAATGAGATGGACTGGAATCAATATTTTTCATCTTGGCAGCTCAGGGCCAGCGAGCAGGAGCTGGGCAGGGCTGGCAGCCAGCACGACACCGGCGCGGCGGGGAGGACAGCTGGCACAACACTGACCTGGAAAGACATTTCTAGCTAGTAGGTATCAGTTCCTGCACCATCTGAGCCTCCTGGAGCGAGGAGGGAAAAAGGAGATAATTAAACAGAGGCTTTCAATTCGAACTTTCTCCAAAGTATCTTTATAGGGCTCAGACAGAAGTTTGGCTACAGTCTAGACTGAGCTACTGGAGAAATTCGAGCCCCCATGTTTCATAATGGAGGCTTAAGAGCCAGGATTAGATACTGCTAGATCTAAAAACCCGATACAAAGTACTGATTTAATATACGTTAATTCATTAATTCAAGTTAGATATCCCTCACTTCATCTGCAGCCAGAACAGAACACATATTTGTGATCCATGTAATTGTGCAGAAATGTGATTAGGTGGTGTCTCTGATGGAGCACAAACCTTGTCACTGTGCAGGTAACAAACTGCTTTAATATTGGTCATAACAGGACCACAGCAAGGGTCTGTTTATCAACCAGAAAGCAGAACAACATTTTCTGGCCAGGAGTGAGGACTGAGGGAGGAAACAAGAGCTATTATTTACAACTATACAGGCAGAGAAACAGAAGAGGCGTTACATTGTGAAGAGTAATGAGCGTGTCAGAGGTATAAAATCAATCTTAATTCTACAAAGATGTAAGATACAACTAAATTCCCTATTGGGCAGTTACTCAGTTTTTATAGAAACGAAGATATAGAACAGTAAGGTGTGAATATAGAGAATAATTAATCTTGGTACTTTTAGACATGGGATACTCTACTGCCTAGACAACTCACTGTTTTTCATCCTACTTTAAAAGAAGCATTTACCTGGAATTCATATAGGAGATCTTGCCAGCCCTATTCCAAGCCAGGCTTTCTGAAGAAAGTTAAAGCTGTTTTTCTTGGTAATTCTTCTCTTCATGTATAATCTCCATTGATTCAGCTTTTTGCAAAATGAAATTGGAGAGCCAACAGAGACACAGCAAAATCAAAGGCGGCCAAATTCAAGTCCATGCTCAGACTGCTTTGAACTTCAGTGCCAGAAAAGCAATCACAGTTATCACAAACTGACCCAACAATATTCAGCTTGATTCTTCTAATTGCTTTAACAATAAAAATCAATGGTTAGAACTCTGTAGTATAAAGGAAACCTAGTAAGATTGAAATAATAGCTACAAGTGCAGAATTTTAGGAGTTCAAAGCACAACAAAACCAAAACCGGGCATATTTGATACAATTAGTTAATATTTACCCCTAGAAGAAACACTGGTTATCTTCTTAAATTTATTTTTTCATGAGATCCAGGCAATGTCATCAGCATCTTTAGACTATACCTGCATTTTGTGATGAATTATGAGCTCTTTCTCATTCCTAAACAAGATGTTAGTGTTCCCAGGGGACCCTATGTTCACCAAAATGGGATTTAACAATGCTTTTTTTTTTTGCTTTCTTAATCAAATAGCTTGATTTGCTGTTGTAATAGTGCACTTAGAGAACATTCACAGTGCTGATCAATAAGCAAACACAGTATTGCATTTTTCATTACAAGAAAGCTTTCCCAACTGATCTTGAGAAAAAACATTAACCCTCCCAATAACTTTGTGAGGTTCACAGCAAATGACAGCAGAACACCCTGGGATGTCCTGTGGCAGGGTCAGGATTTGGATGATCCTGATGGGTCCCTCCCAGCTTAGCATATTCTGTGCTTTCATGGCCAGTCCTCATCACGTGGCCATAGTCATACTTAGCACCAGGACAGGGTGGCAGCTTTCTCTGGCAGAAAGAGCTAGTCAATATTTACATTCCTCATGAACATACAAAAGAGCATCAGGATACTTGAGAAATTAGCCCTTGATTGCCACTTGGAAGGCATCATCAGAAAGTCAAATCACTTCAGCATCTCCAACAGAACCACTTTCATTCTTGAGACTGGAGATCTCTCACAGATGTGTGAAGGTCTTTGCCTGGGAGGAGGAGATGTCTGAAGGGCACAATGAATGCTGAAACAGCCTGATGTGAGGGGTTTATTATTTATAATGTGGAAAGATAAAAAAAGTATATGGTCAACTCCTGCTTTCGTTCTTGCTGAAGCAGCAGCCAGAAATCTGATAGCCCTGAGGCAGCTAGAGGGAATACTGGTGGGGCTCCTCAGTGCAGGATAGAGAGGGTTCCAATGTAATATTAAATTGTTGCTGAAGTTGGGGGACACAGATGTAGTGGGTTCAACGCAGCATTCAAGTTCCCAAAATGTCACCACATAGAACAGCCCTAAATCTTGGCTTAGAAGTCACAAAACATCCAGTGCCTTTCCAAGTGAGATCTCAGCTCCTCTCATTTCCTGCATACAATAGCATTATTCAGTCACTGAAGTTTCCACTTAGCTTGCATTTATGCCAAGTACTTTTAATTGCAAAGGAAAAGGATGTTAAGCTCTCCCATTTCTTTCTTTCTAATTCATAAGGGACACATCAGTGGTTGGTAAAAGTTATAGGTTAAGGATTGTTCTCCCATTTATTCAGGGACTCACATCCTCCTCCTGCTGCCAGGCAAACAGAGGTTACCTCCACTGCAAGGGCAGGAAAAGTTACCTTGTCACTTGTAAAATACAAAAAAGGCAAATCTTTGTAAACTATCTACCAAACAGGCTTCAGGGATAGCACCTAAACCTGCAAGGTTTACAAACGATCTGAGTCACCTTGGCCACCACAGGTCTCACTGGAGAATGGATACTGAGTGTTCACCCAACACACTCACAGAAATCCAGACAGCATCCAGCTCAAAGATGGAGAGCAGCAGCTTTGACAGAAGCAAAATGCTGCATAGCAAGGAGTGAAACAACTGGAAAAACAGATGCTTAATTTCTACTTATTTTTGGCAGCCTTGTTACCATGATATCTGTTAAATGAGGAAAAAAAGCTGCAGAATGCTGCTTAGTAAGGAATCCATGAACCACAGCCTCATCTCTGGACTATCAGGGTGGCAGTACAGCCCTACAGAAACTTATTTTCCTTTTGATCAATCCATGGAAGGGTCTGAAGTAACGTTTCCATATGGGTTTTGTTCCTATTATGCAAGATCTGATGAACTACATTGTCTAAGACAAAGGGATTAAATTAATTGAAGTGGTGTTTTGGGCTTGGGAGTGCTTTTAAGTGTCTTCACCCCACCTCTTCAGCCTTGGGACAAGCGACTTATTAGCTAATTACCATGCAAATGAACTGAAATGTAAATTAAATGCTACATTCTAACATAGCTTAATAGTCCCAGGAGCAAGAATTTAGTTAATTTTAATGAATGGTAATTCTATCCAAAAATATAGTTTATTAACAAGCACATACAATAATTCGCACCACTAACTTTAAATAAACCATCTAGCAAGCTCACCTTCACACTAAATGACATTTGGTTAATACAGAGCAAGAAAGCAATGCACATATGCTTTCCACAGACACAGAATGAACTCAGTTGCAAACAGAGTTCAAGTTATAATCCAAAAAAGGGCACATAAAAGCAAAAGCAATGAAGACTTCACGTGAACATTGCCATTTCTTTCCACCAGACCTTCGGTTTCCTACAAAATAGGTCTGTAATACAAAAAAGTAATAAAATCTCTGGATTCAATTTATTCAGCCTCTCCCATCACAAGGTTAACTATAACATTTTGCAACAACATGAGTAGTATTAAGAGAGAGGTAAGGGGCAAAGATAGTTACATCTTGGAATTATGGAAGTGCAGCTGCAAACAGAGCAGCAGCCATGGATTCCACTGTCGTCCCAGTTTTTGCAAGAAATACAAAGATGGTAACACACATTCCTCCCTCTCATCAATTAAAACTTGACCCATTGTCCACTGACATCAAGGCAAAAGTTCTTCTGTTATCAGTAGCACTCTGCTGGGGCCAAAGTGGCCTTCCAAAGCCAGTTGTCCTCTCTAGTGACAGGTTTGTCACTCTCCAGTCTTCAGCTGGGCTGTGATGTCAGTAGAACCTGACACGCTGCTCCCACACGGGTGTTAGAACAGTCCTGTGCTCCCTTCAATGCCAGAAAAAGGGATTCAGCAGAATTCAATCTGCAGGAATTGAAGCCAACTTGGCAATAAACAGCACCGCTCTGCTCAGAGCAACATCTCAACCTCACCACAACCAAGTAAATAGAAGGTTTGTAATGAACCATGGTAAGAGCCCAGGAGAAGCATCAAAACAGAAAAAAGACACATTTCTTTATATTAGACCTTGCTCTTTGCACAGGAAAGGGCATTTCTGATCCTCTGAGAGATGATGAGGAAGATTGCCAGGAACAGTGCTCTGAATGTAACAATGTCCACGTCAAAAGCACTCAAAAGGATTTTTAAACAAAGCCAGAGATTCCTCCATTTCCTTCATGGCACAACATAAGGCTACCTCTAGATAGGGCTTGAATTTTATTAATATGATGCCTATTATCACAACTTAGACAAAAATTATGCCTGTGATCCCTAATTATAATTGGAGTTAATCTTTACTTAGAAAAATTTTATAGCAGCATCAATGGGTTAAAGACTTATTTTATCTCATCCCTCTCCTGCACCTTTCTCTTTGTAATGCCTTGAGAAAAAAAAAAACCAACAAAACTTTTCCTGCTTCCACCCTAAGCGAAGAATTAAGATCTACTGTTAACAAAAAAAAACTTCTTAAATTGTCATTTTTTTCAACATCTGGCACCTGATGTTTTGCAGTACACAGAAAAAATCACCTAGTTGGGAACTAACCTGACAAACCAGAGCAAGAAATCAAAAATTACCCAGAAACAAACCAACTAAAGAGAAGTCCAAGTACTGTGGCACCTTCAAAAACCAGTGATGCACAGTTCAATCAGCAACAAAATCCCTCTCTGCAATTTGCATAGCTGGCTCTCATACTTGCTGGTTATGAAATACTCTTACAGCAGAACAACTTTAGAAAAATTTGGACAAGTGAGAATGGAGTTATTTTAATCTAGAAGAATATCACCCAAAGATACAGAAGAATACAAACACTGTTCATATTAAAAAAAAAAACCCAAAACATCAAACATGAATTTAAGCTGCATTCTCAGTCTATATATTGGCTTTCCCCTTCTTTGTTTTATAAAAATAGGGCATGACATTTCAGCTTCAATTGCATGTTTAAGTCATTTATTTATTGAACATTCCATTCTTGAAATATCATCTATTAAAGTGTTAGTTAAGATTCATCCTGCTTATAGAACAGGCTAAATTTCTTCTGAACTGCACTTGGAGACAATAATAAAGAGACTGGTGCAGACTCAATAAGAAGTAATTAGATTATGGGAAGAAAAAGAAAGTTATAATAATACAATCAAGCTTCACTCTTCTTGACTCCTAATAAAACAAATGCTAATGTCTTTTAGGTGATCACAGCCAGGTTTAACTCCAAAATAGTATTTACAGACTTAATTCAGATATAAACTGTGATTTCAAGTCTACAACTTGCTATAAAAAGAGGACAAAAACTTCCAAGAAAACATCTTCTTCAAAGACAGAGGAAGCCACAGTAAAAATCAATACTAAAAATTCCTGATTGGAGTATCGTATAAAATTAACATCTGTAACACTACCATAGCTTTTATAATCTGTTTTTTAAAAAAGTGGATTCTGTCCTACACTTGCACATTTCTGACAGAGATATAATTGTACATGGGCAATTTACACCTCAGCTCTGAGGTACTGAAAGAAAAGGATGAAGCTGAAGGTGGATTTTGCTGCCTCAGCAGTGAACCCTGTGGGGTGGCTGGGCCTGCTGGGATTCCAACATGGAAACAAACCTGGGAAACAACACAGACAGAAATCCAAAAGCACCAAGGCTGCTTGGACATGGCTCTTTCCCCTACTGCAAAGCAGATTTAATAAATGGGATTTATTTTAGAAAGTTTCACAATTCTTAAGCAGTAGATGATACTTGCATTCCTGAATGATTAAGTTCTACATTTCTTAATGCTAATTCAACTCTCTAATACCAACCCAATAAAACCAGGAAAGATTTTTACAAGTAACATGCACAACCTAAAAATTCCACCTCAAAACTGCCTTTTTGGTGCTCTTTTAAGCTCTTAAGATACTCTATTTATTGAAGAGATGCCAGGAATCCTGCAGAGGGAACAAATGCTTCTTTGGCAACAGGAAAACATTTTAATGCCTCCTGCCTTCAAAGTACGCACACCTCACCACAACATATGCTAATACACTACCAAATAAGTCTCTTTATCTTGCCATTTTTATAACAAACTGTTTCATTCATATCTATTTCAGCTTGTAACTACCTACTGCACAGAGCAGCACACTGTGCTAAATCAACAAGTGGTTTATACCTAAGAAATAGAAAGTAAAAAAAAAGAACAAATTATATTAAAAAAATATTATATATTCAAAAACAAATCAAAAGGAGCTGATCATCTATAAACTGTTTCAGTATAAAATAAAAATCTTTAGTCACGTAGGCATTTTGGGCCTTTTTTCCATCCTTTGTTCTTTATTTAAAATAAACAAGATGTAACAAAAAAAGATTCCCACAAATACAATAGTGAGTGGCAATTTGTACCAAATCTGCCATTAATGTATAAAAACAAATGTCCCAGCCCTTCTGTGCCCGTATCTGTGTGTGCAAATATACCTGTGCATGGAGATACACACCTGCTCCTGGATTTCCAGCCTTCTCCACTGACACACTTGGACAAATCAGCCAAATGCTGAATCTAGAAAAAGATCAAGACCAGCTCTTTGCAGATCTATAGCCTGCAACTGTAAAAATACAATAAATATAAAGATTTACTATCATATTACTAGTTGGATTTTTTCCAAGGGAAATTGATACTTAAAGTTGTCTTCTTCCTGAAGAATTCCATGGAACAAAAGGAGAACTATTTCTAAAAATAAAGCAATGAAAATAAAGACAACACACCCTCAAACATGCTGGAGCAAGAGCCCTTACTGTAGGCATCAGTACCAGTCTTCACTGAAACAGGATCTTCAGTCTCCAGACATATCCTAGTTACTCCCATTAAATAACTGTGGTATTTAATGATACTAGAAAGAAAGATCTGCTTTTAGCATGTGGATTTAAATACCACAGAGAACTGTCAAAGACTTGGTATACAACTGGGGTAACTCTGCTGCAGTAAACATTAAGATGAGAGGGAGAAAATAAAGCTGAATTCTATGGAAAAGTCAGAGGGATCCATCAAAGGTTTTTGCAGGCTTACAGCAATACACCTGATTCCAGCTGTACAGAGGAAGAAGATAGGGATGAATAAGTGAAAATTTGTTTGCTACAACTGAACTTTTTTTTTCCATGTAGAGGAATGCAACTGCCTCAAATGATGCAATGGGTCAACCTGAAATCAGGCACATTTGAAAAATATTGGAAATCCTGAAGTCAGAGCTTGTGAATGTGTTTGGTTTGTGTGCTGCCTTAGAGGAGAGAGAAATTAATACTTTTAAAAGCTCAGTATTTACACTTCTGAAAAGTTCCTGCAGTTCATCCAGATTTGATAGGGCAGGATTTAAGTGCCTCAGAGTGTTCCTGACTGGGCACTTCTGCTGCTTTGGCACAAGCACACACGGTATTCCAGTACCACGGGGACACGGCGTCAAATGCAGCTTTACACTGGCAGCACTCCTGAGGAGGTTGAAATGTTTATCAACTCAGTAGGTCAAAAGTCTGCAGACACTGGGTGGAACAGCAGTATGCCACAAAACTAACAGTTGTCCTCCTAGGAGAAAATAAAAAAAACAACAAAAGGGGAGGGGGGGAACAGTTGTCAGTAAAGATTAAAGCTCCTGGCTCCATTCCACACAGACAACGTGCTGGTTTGTAAAATATGGGATTAGCCCATCTCCACAGCCCAGAAAAGCACAGGTTCATTTGCTGTCTCTGACACCAAGGCAGGGAAACACTGCAGGGGTTCTCAAAACCTCCCTGGTTTCTTATACACTGGGTTTAGAGCAGCAGTGTGTGGTTTTTCTCTCTGAGCAGGGTGTGCCCGAGTGTCACAGCCAGCAGGTTTAGCAGCTGACAGGAAAATAGCTGGGCAGCCTCGGCACTGCTCGTGTGTTTCTTAAATTACTGCTTGTAGGCATGAAATGACTGAAGGCCAGTGTCCTCCCTGCTTAGCAGAGTGAACAAGCAGATCTTCAAAAAGGATGAGTGACAGGCAGTGCTGTCACACCGTGCCACGCAGTGCAGCAGGAATGGCACTGTGCAAGTGTGATCCGAGCCTCACAGTGACCCTGCTCCTGCTCCACCCTGGCAGGGACTGAGATATCTGCCTTACAAGTGTTCAGATCTGTTTTTCACTAACCCAGAAATCACACTTTACCCAGTGCTCATGGCATCTGTGCTTTTTCAGATACAGAAATCCAGTCCAACGCGTAACTCTCCTTCCCTCCAAGAGGATACAGAATGTGATACGGAAATCCAGGCAGGAGTTACTGGCATGGATGTGGCATGTGCTAATCAGTGCTGCTCAAACGCCCAGGATCCCTACCCTGTGTGTTTTCATGGTCACTTTAAGCTCTTTAGAACAGAAACCCTGTCCTTCACATCTTTCTAAACCAGCTATCACACCTCCACAATTCCACATAATCTTACCACGTCAAGCGCACAAGCTACAGAGATAAGGATGACAGGCTGCCCTGTTTAGATCTCATTTTCTGTGGATTTGCATCAAATGTCAGCTACTTAAGACTGGATTCATTAAAGGCATTTTGCAGAACACAGTACATTCCTGTCTAAGGGAAGGAATGATAACTATTTTTGAAACAACTGAAAACCATACGTATTTTTAATTATTATATTTTAGAATGTTAATACAGAGTTCTTCCAAAACAGCTTAAAGTATGTTTTTGTGGAGTCTTAGCTTTAATAATTCCTAAAAGTGTCTACTGATAATGTCTATCATCTTGTAACTGTAACTTCTACAATGAGCAATGCTTAGCAATTAATTACAAAGTAGTCCAAACTCTCACATTGTTGAATTATTCAGGGTAATAGATGGATTTAGTGACGAGCCAGTAGTTTTCCATCATTTTCTTAGAAAATGATACTGTTGAATGTTTGAAAGAGATTCTTTATAGCATGATTATAACATGACTAAGAATATTATGACTGTAATATGGAAGTTAATTATTTCACTCAACATGAAATTCACTGGATTTCGACATATGACTGAAGTGTAACAGAGTGGCAAATTGAAGTGTGCAATCTCTGCAATCAGATCTTTCTAAGAAAGATGGCTTTTCCAAAATAGCATTTATGCAGCCCTCTGGCTGCTGCCCAGATTTGGCATACCTAAGTTGCTTCATTTCATACAGCTGAATTGCTTACAAATCAGATGCTTCTCATATTACAAACTCACAGCACAACAGGCTGTGATACAGCTGTGTAAAACAGGTACCATCAACCTGAACCATCCATTAGCCTCTTCTCTTTTATTGAAGGTCTTCCTATTGAAAAGCAGTTTCCTGTTTTTATGGAAGATCAAATCAACTATCAAATCAATGGATTTCCACAGGCCAGGAACTAAATGGTGTTCCTGCATTATATAGACACCAACAAGTAATCTCAAAAACATTTCTTTTTAGAGCACTTTTCTGCCCACCAGCTTTAGCAGGTAATTATCAGCTTTGTAATTAATGGCTTGACTTGAATTCTCTAACAAGAATCTGTAACATTACCTTTATTTTGTTTAACTCCAAGTGACTTAGCTTTAAACCTCCTTTATTACTTTTCAAACAGTACAAGTTGAAATTTCTCAGATGATGCTTTTCTGCCGCAGAAAGTGGATTCATTGATATCATGGAAGGTTACAGTATCCACTCACACTAATAAGGATTAGGGAAAGACTCACTGCAAAACAATCAGGGCCCACCTTAAAGGCATTTTATATCTTTATCTACATGAAGGCAACATTCCCTGAACCATATCCCCATTTTGAGTCCCTTCCATGACTGTACTGCCCAGTAGGTCAGCAAGTCTGTGTGGGCTTGTGCACTTGACTTGTGAATCCTGCAGACACTTTCACAACTGCTACAACCATAAAACTGAAGTATTATTAAAAACATGTATTGCTACAAAATGTATGTTCCTATGCAGAATGCTTCCACAGCATATCTCAAGTTAATTAGTGTGGAAATTAAACAAGAGTATTTTACTGCAGAACACTTTAATTAAGCTCCAGCTTTAGAGCTATTTTCCATCTTGATTCTGCAGCACTTTTTGTTTGGTGGTGGCAATCTGAAGTCAGGGTTGAGACCATCAGGGCAATTACTGGTGTTAGGTAGCACTTCCTTCCCAGGGCACAGAACTGCCAGGCATGTGCTGCACTACCACAAACAGCTCAATCCCATCCTATCCAAACCCTTTCCTGTCTTACACCACCAGGCTGAGACAAGCATATATAAGAGCCTTTTAACAGTCGAACAGAAATATTTTAGTTGACTCATGAATAAAATATTTGTCAACGTATACATGCAATCACAGGCTAGGGACTTTGGATCTGAAATGGTACATTAAAAAAAAAAAAATCCTTAAGAATATGCTTTGTTCTATAAGGTGTTTTTCTTCCTAAATGAAACCCCAGTGTAATTTCCTGTATAATTACCCTTGATGCAATCCTGCCATTGGAGTTTCCCTCAAGGGAAAGAGCTTTGGGTAGACAATGGTAAACATAGGCTGGCTGCAGCGGTGGCAGTGTCCCAAGGGACAGTGCAGCAATTCCAAGAGGCTTTTGGGTAGTGAGATTGGAGTCAGAAAGTTTAAATCTAGAGAAGAAAAGAAACAAAAAATATTTATAATAAAATTATTGCATGATAAAGGCAAATACAAGCATGATCCATGAACAATCCAAGAAAACAGCTGCCTCACATTCTTAAGGTTTTGTCAAAACAATGAGGTAATACAAATTACCACAATTAAAGTGAGATACATAGTGCTTTCTATGTCTTAATTCAAAAAGCTGAAGTTACATGTACAAGTTTAGCATCTGTGGGCATAAGTTTAACTGGGCTAAAATATCCAGGTGAAAATATCATAGCTTGAGTAAATATTTGAAAGGATTAAAAGATCATGAAGGGTTTTTAGACACAGAGATGATCTAGACAGATATTTAGTAACTAATAACAATACAACCTTATGAAAAGGACATCAGTAGTATTTTATTAATGTATTTCAGCAACCAATCCAGCAGGATAGCTAACCTCACTACAAAGCCCAAACTCCATCATCAGCAAAAAGGAATTTGCAGTATTTGGAATTACTTGAAATTCAATCCAGCCCAGCATAATTCTCACAGGCCCAACCAAAGAGACCACTCTAAAAAGATCGATACATTCCTCATCTGTTAAGTGTTCCCCCACAGCCTACAAAATGCCATCATTTTCACCAAAAGGGACTCCAGGGTCATTTCCTGGGAAAGAACCATCACTTTCCCAGGCCTGGCCCAAGCCACACAATGTTTTATAAATTAAACCCCACATGCTAATCTCCATCTAGAAACTGAGAGACAGCCAAGACAGGTGAGTGAGTTTAGGTGCTGAGTAATCAAGACAAGATGCAGTACCTGATAAATCAGTTTTATGGTATCACACTGGTTTCAGCTTTCCAACACTGCAAGGCTGAGCCCCACACACAATGCACCACAAGAGCCCCAAGGAGAGGATGAGCAGGACATGTGCGTCAGAAAGAAAAGGTCACACTCTGCAGCCAAGCAAAGATTGAGGAAAAGTAGTCCAGTCACTTCTGTCACTTCCCCAGCAACTGCCAAGTATTTAACAGCACTCTTGAAACTGCAAATTTAGGCAGTGACAGATGAAATCTGCTACTTTAATCATATGTGCCACCTGCTTCCCCAGCACAGCATTATCATACACCTGTCTGACACAGGCACTGCTCCTGCTCACCAGAACTGGGCTGTTGCAGTGGTAATGCCCAGAGTCTTTAATAAGGTCACTCAGAATAGGACATAGCTATGGGAGTGTGTATATGGATATATAAATCCATCTTTTTCAGGTTCTGCATCTTGGCTGCAAAGAGGTGTAATCCTCACAGCCTTATATAAAACTGTTTACAAGCCAGTTCATAAACTGATTTTGCAGTATCACCTTCCCATTCCCAAACCAAAGTTCACTGGCATCTTCAGGAACCACATCCACACAGCTGGATTCCAGAAACGATTGTGCAAGTCACATGTGGGTGAGAAAAGGCAGACTTCCTTGTACACTTCTGGCAAAGCAGTGAGGATTTACTCCAGTGGACAAGATACAAAGAGACCCTTTCCACAACCCCTCTCATGTTCCCACTGGAACTCTCCACTCTTCCGCTTTCTCCTTTGACCTTTAAAGCTGAGAATTCCCAAGATAGCATCAACAGTGGGGAGTCACAACACATCCAGATCTGAGAGGATCTGAAGGTTATCATCAGATATTGCTAACTCATGTGATTGCATGATGCAGAACCAGATAACCAAGGGCCACTCTGGAGCAGAGAGCCTGAATTGGGGCAGAACTAAAGCAGCTCAGCTGTCACGCTGTGCCGAAATGGCCGAGGGCTGCTCGCATTGCATCTGCCTTATGTATAACAAGTCTGCCAGTTTAGGAGTGTGCTGCCTGGCAAGGAGCTGCATTGTTGGCTGATGCATCTGATCTTGCCTCAGGAACTGTATTTCTCATCTATTTCCATTAAAGAGTTTCTCCTGCAAAAAAAAGCATCCTTCTTCATAAAGACTTCAAGTAAGAAACCATTTATAAGCACCACTTGACCTCAGAAATAGTATTTGGAACTCTGGTTTTTGATATTGGACATTTTTGTTCTAATACAGCATTTCAAACATAATTTGATTAAATAAATCTTTTAAAGTATAAATCTTTGCCCAAGCCTTTGAAGAACTGTTAGAAATGTTCCTATCACTGCCAGAAAATGCTTTCACTCTTTCTCTCATCTGAAGAAAGCAGAAATTTCATACCTTTCAAAAACCTGTAGTAGGTGTTATAGAGGGTCCTCATGGCCAGTTCTTGCAAAGGCAGGACATGATCAGTTTCTGTCCCTATAGATTTCACCTCTGCTGGCAGGAACACAGTTAACTGGCCTGATGAAAAAGAGAGCAGTTTCACCTCTGAAACTTGAATTGGAGAACCACAACTAGAAGGACACAAGATATTTAGAAAGTGGTTAGAAAAAAAAATAATAAAAGTAACTTTATAGGGAAACCCAGATGACCAACCCAAAGTAAGCCTGATACTGTTCTCCAGTGCAGCACCCCTCAAGGATTCCTTGCAAAGAGCAGTGCCTGGTGGGGTTGACCTTTAAAGGTCCCTTCCCAAACTATTCTATGATTCTATGTTTCTACAGATTCCCACCTTCTGTGATGTGCTAGACATGGGACATTTGGATGAATTACTCATCAAATAACATAAAGAAATGAGAACACAACCCCAAGGGGGTGAACCACGTATGCTACGCACCCATTACTTTGCCCACATGGCAATCTCTTTTAGCCTCTCGTTAGTAAATCCTTTACTGAGAGAGCAGTTTCTTACTAACAGTTTGCTTCCCATGCCTTGGATCAACCAGCTGAAAACAAACTCCAGCTCCCCAAAAAATGTATTTTAAGTGCTACTGGGTGATTCTGTACCACACCTTTCCCCATCCACAGAGTTCCCTTGGAGGGCATGGGGTGGGCAGATGAAGGAAAAATAAAAAACAACTGCAATGCTGTAGTGGGAAGATAGCCTAGTAAGTCTATTAGCCTTGCCCTTCCCAAATCATATATGGAAAGGGAAGGTTATTTGGATCCAAAGAGAGAAACTTAGCTTGTAGTAAAAATAATAACTCTTTACGTGATCCCTGTTGCAAGCGATCATACCAGAGAGACACGCATAGGAAAATTCTACTAAGAGGTTGGGGAAGTCAACAGGGGAATTGGAATTGTTTATGACAACTGAAATTTGAAGCCAAGAGCAACTTGTTAGGGCCAGTCCTAACAAATGGAACAGAAACACAAATTTGTCAGCCTTCCCAGCTATTAGACCTAAAACGGAGGTACCACTCTCAAATTTATCAGATGTGAAAGAAGTCTCATAGTACTCCTCTGACAGCAAAGAATCTCCTCTCTTCTGATTAAAGGAGAAACAGCCCAGAGAATCAACCAAAAAAGAGCAGCATCAAACAGCAAGCAAGTCAATAAGTCTCTTTCTAAATATTTAATACTTTCCCATTAGTGAGGTTAAAATCTAAATGGGAATCCAGAGATCCAGTATTCCAGTGATCCATTCCCAATGAGTTATGACAGTAAATAAATCCATAATGTTGTATTTTCAAGCTGAATAACCCCTTACCAACCTCACTAAGGAACAAACCCATGAACTCACTACAGCCTCTGCAGTTCAGAGCTTGGACATTTGGTCTACTTCATGTAAAGGGTGAGGCTATTAATGCCACACACAAAATCCATAGAGGTTAAAAATTGGAACAGAGGATGGTCTAAACAGCTGGGGAAAAATAGGAGCTGCAGAAGAAGCCTAGTGGATAAATAAGTGAGGGGAAAAAAAAGCTGAGACCACCTATTGGCTGCCTTCAACAAGACTGACAAATCCCTAACTGGGGACTATGAAATCCAATCTGCAAAAAATAAGATCAAAATTTATTTTGAGTGCTGAGATCATCACCTCTCATATAAAAGACTTTTTTCAGTCAGTCTGACTGCAGGATGCCCAGACAGAGATTCAATACTTACACAAGGCAATTTATATTCTATTTTCAGAAATCAAGCTTTATGTCAGTAACAGCAGCTTGTCAGATTTTATTCTCCAGTGGAGGGCCAGACAGAGCACTAAAGCCTGGATCTTCAACTCTTGCCTGACCCATGAAAACCTTAGCCTGGTTACTAATGCTTTCTTGGAAAGAACACAGAAATTCTTCACATGACCATTATTACACAATTTTAAAGTCTCTCAGCACATTATCAAATAAACCCTTTGGTTTCTTAACAATATATATGTGTTCTTCCCATACTGATTTTTTTTTTTCTTAAAAATAATCTGTAATATTTCAAGACAGATTCACACCAAAGACAAGGATGTTTGGTGCACAAATACAAACATTTTTCTTACTAGAAATTATCTCTTTTTACTATTCATTATTAAGGAAATAAATCACTTTTCATTCTACAGAGGCATTACAAGAATAAATTTCATTGCAACACTTGCAACGCCTTTAGTCTCTTCTATACTAGATTTTTAAGACTAGAGTCTGTAATTCTGTACTAGATTTATAATATCAGAGACAGTAGCAGGTGGTCTCATCAGCACTGTACATGTAAGAACAGCAGAAAGAACTGGTAGGCTCATCACAAAGGTCAGTGCAAAGATAAAATTATTTTCACTGAGTATAAAATGAAAACTTAAAAAAAAAAAAAAAAGACATGGTTGTTGTATAAAACCACCTGAAATAGGCAGAACAGTTGGACCATCTCCTGCATTATTATTACTAGTTTTGGTTACAATCAATACAATTCTGTTAAATGTAAGGTCAATTTAATGTCTGTCTAACAATTTACAATCAGTTCTGAAAGAAAAAAGGCTAGAATTCATCCTTCCTGAAAAACAAAATTAGTAAAAGCTTGCGAGTCACACAGTTCAGCAGAACTGTAATCCAACTGCAAGTATTTAAATATCACCAAGCAGCTGACATGGGAATATTAGAAAAACCTTAAATGCCAAGACTCAGCATCTCCCATATTGCAGCAGAGTGCAGGCTGTAGAGAGGGAATTTATATTTAATGCGAGATCTGCTGAGAGTGAGCATACCAGAAATTTATAATTAGATGGTAATGGGGACAATCCTCTTCTGATCAGTTTTACACCAGTAAGGCTCCATTCATCAGGGGTGCTGATCCTAATTTATGCCAGTGTCAGGGCAGAAAGAATTAAGCCAGTGTCCTACACAGACCACTTTTTTCTTGCATTCTAACCACAAACATGAGACAGCCCAGGATATTTTTAAAATCCACAAGTAAAAATAAACCTGTCAATCCATAACTCCTAAAAAAAGTCACTTTAGTTAGTAGGTACCAAGACCTACAAGAAGCTGATACTGGCATGTAAAATGAGTGAAGGAGTTGCACGTGACTTTTCAAGATATGACCAACAACTTACAGAAATGTGAGCACTTAGAAGCAAAGACACGCTGCAATATATTAAAAATTATTTTGTTCATTCTTTAGTTCTGGAAACTCTGTGAAGCAGACACCTTTGGCCAACTTTTAAAGTCAGCTCTAGGCCTTATTATTACAAATTCTTTCAGGGTAACTTCACTGTTATGCCTTAATACCAAAATAGTCAAAAGGCAGCAATTAACACAGAAGATTTATTACAAAAATAAAACAGAGCTGGAAGCTGCAGTAATCCCCTCCAAGTAACATCAGCTCTGAATCAATCACAGACACACAAAAAAATAACTAATTGTATCATACAGGAGAGATTTTACAAGGACAGGTACACAAGACATCTGAATTAATTCATACCTACCCACTACAACCAATGACTTTATTATACAGATAGGATGGGAGGCCTTTCAGGTGAATGTTGTTATCCACATAAACATATTGCAGCTCTCGAGAGCGACCTAAATCTGGGGTTAGAAAACAAGAAAAGTCAAGGGGAGAAAGGATGACATAGTGACAATTACAAGCAAAGCAATTCTCTTTAATTATAAATAAGCTAATCAGACTCAATGTAAGCAAACATAAATTAGTACTTCTCAGTTGTAAAATTTCAGCCAATGGTTTTATTATGGATGAGCTGAAAAGCTGTTTAGAAGCAAGCATTTCAAATTACTAAAACAAAACAAAGCCCCCTTTCAGAAGCCCTGAAAATCCCATTATAAATAATTAAATTTTAACATTGACAAACTCTGAAGTCAGTTTGAAGAAGCAAAGGGACAATTGATTTCAAATCCTCAGTGCATACTTCAAGTTCATAAGGTCAAACCTGCTTTCATTAACTGGCCTCATGTCAGTGAAATCACAGCTTCTCTATCTTTGGGAAAGTGGGCAAGACAGACACAAGAATGTGCTCTGTCCCCCTCCTTCTCTTCTCCAAGGAGGGATCCTTGCTGGGATTCATTAGCCTTAACCAAATACAAGTGCAGTCATTCAGAAACGAGTCTGTGTGATGTAGTGAACTGCAGAGCCCAAGAAAACACAAAGCATTAAACTGCAGAATGTTAGACATCAAAAGTTGTGGCTGCTGTAAATGATCAATACTTCTGGAGGTGTGCTGATTGCATTACTGCTCTTAAAATATTCATGGCTGGTAGTCAAAAGAAGCAAGTACAGCATGATTAAGTAATGCCTTCATGGACTAGAAATCTATTAAGATACCTCTAGACAGAAGCATATCACTATGGATCTATTTTATTTTGCTTAGAAAATTAAAATTAAATGGGAAAATTTAGGTTTCTTGGAAGAATTCTCAGAAATGAGAATTCTGCTTATTAGCAAGGTCTAGTGAGTGGTAAAACTGTCTGCTATTAAAAGAAGTGAAAAACAACTGAGCGACATTCAAAAGACACCAAATCGAACTAAACAGAAAAATCTAACGAGTTCTGTACTAGTAAGAAAGCTGATGTGTAGGAAAGGATCAGCTGGGCAGCCCAACTCTATCTGTCACTTCCATGCCCTTTCAGACACTGGGGTAGGAAAAGGTTTCTATGTTTAGTGCAAAGCACAAACCAGGAGAACAAAGTCTGAAAGCCTCTGCCCGGGATGGGAGGGCTGTGACCCAGACAAACTGCACCACGAAAAACACAAATCATCTGTGTGCCTCCCAACTTGTTAAACTTTCATGAGGACCTTAGAGAGACTGAGATAAACAAGCATTTGGCTGCATCAGCCACAGCAAGACAATATTAATATTGACTAATTCTGACTTCACATCTTTATCAGTTACCTTGGCTGGCAGAAATAAAAGGGTAACTTAAGAAATGGGCACAGCTTCTTCTGTCCCCTTTGTAATCATAACCAAGATCAGAATAAAAATTAAAACAATTTCCATGATATTTCCATTCAGAAATTCTATTTAGAATACTGATTTCTTCTCATTCCCTAGTAAAGTAATAGGTAATATAAACTCTTCTTTATTACTGAATAGTTTTATTGCACACAAGAGCCCTAAATATCACTTAGTGCAGATATTTTGAGTGATCCCTCCCCAAACGTGTGTCCATCTTAAAATATACTGAATGTCTTCAGCTGTCACCCACTTGAATGGCAGCTGTGAGCACCAGAAACCTTAAAAGTTCATGCTGAGGAGTGGCACAATATCAAATCTGTGATATAAACAAGTGATGATACCAACAGAAAACAAAGAGTTTCTAAAATAAAAGCATTAACAGAAAAAAAAAAGTGAGTTTGGAGGTTTTTTCCCTTTAACACAGGCCCTTGCTTTGCAACAGTCTGGGGGGTTTCAGGGACCATAATCTGGGCTTTGTTCAAAGCAGGCACTGGACATCAAGGGACACATTCAACCATCACATGCTGCTTTGACCCTGTCCCAGAGACATTCCAGCTCACAGAAGTATCTGCTGCATCCATCAAGTGTCCTGCCTCAGGATGGGAGCACAAATCCCTCTGCTGACTGATGGGCACTGCTGGAGATGCTGCTGAGCATCACCTCAACAAGATGATTTATTTGGGCTCATTATTGCAGGGCTGAAAATAGTTTAGTAAAGTTCTGGGATATTTTTAGATGAAACAAAACCCCATTGTTATCCTACAATGAATAAAAATACTGCAACACAGAGGCAATGTAACACCATAAAATATTGTAAGGCTGGTGAGGAATCAGGCAATACAATTTACAGCAGGTAGCAGGTGGATGGGACGTGTAATGTTCAGAGAATGCTCCCTCGTGTTGCAGAAGCCAGTTAGAATAAAGCCAGCAGAAAACTATGGGTTGCTGGGGTAGCTTGAATGTGCTACTGTTTAACTTATTAATTTAGAGAATGGCAGAAAATTTTTAAAAGAGGCTCATCTTGCTGGTTTCTACACAGATGTATGCAAATGGGCTGAAAATCAGGCAAGTCAAAAAAAGCCCTAAAGCTGTTCTTTTCATATGCACTGAGAGGGGGGAGTGAGGCTGCATCTCATCTCTTCCCTCTGTCTTTATCTTATGCTATGTTTAGATTCTAAGTTCTGAGTTGACTGCATTTCCTAGGTAATTAAAGCAAATTTTTGGATGTTAGACAAAATATCTCAGTAGGAAAAATTCAATTCCCAAAGCCAAATAGCCTGTAACTATAAATGTTCCTTTGATAGAGTTTCTTTGCATTAAATAACCAAGCATCTTCTAGACTCCAAAAGACTTTTTCCCAGTTTCAAACACTATCCATAAAGTTTAAATTTTAATAAATCATCACTTTGAAAGGCTCTTTGTATCCCATCCACATTAATTTTTATGTCTTATATCAGCCAACAAATATTGTTAAAAGTTCTCTAAAAACCATGCTTCTGAAGAACTCTGTGCAATAAGGAAGCTGCCCATCTCTGAAAAGGCTAAAGCTACAAAGAAGGTTTTCATGTGGCTTTTGCAAGCACTGTACTGTGTCTAAAACATTTCCACTTTCCTACTTCCAGCCTCCCAGATCAAAGACCTCTCTCCCAGAAATGACCAAATGCCATGAGTCCTGAACAAACCCCAATTCTATTTTTTTTTCTTTTTCTCCCTCTTTTTTTTTTCCTTTTTTTTTTTAACCTCAGGGCCCTGGCATATGCATTCCACATGGCTGAAGATGGAACAAAAGCTCTTGTGTGGTTGCACTGATGCTCTTTTAACCATACTGTGAGGGCATGGACACAAAAGCAGCATATACTGAGGTAGAATAAGACCTTTGTTTACTGTGCACTGATAATTACTAGACCCATTTTCTAAAGAAAAAGTGCACATAAGCCCTCAAATAAAGTGATATAATACTGAATATCTGCTGTCATAACATCCCCTGTACTGCCAGTACACTTGAGAATTTATGGCCTATTTTAATTATATTTGTACTTTATTACACAAATGATTTTTATTTTTGCAGTGTCATCAGATTCACATTTCTGCTTGCAGTGGAATTTGTTTTCAGGCACTGGAACACTCGCTAATGCTAAAAATTTGAAGTTAATTTTCTGTCAAAAGATAATATATGTCGTAAGTAGATTGATATACAATGATCAGCAGATTTCTAAGGCCATTTACAACGGGAGCATGAAGTTACCATGACAATAATATAACTGTTCAGGACGCAGCTTTCATTTCAACTTACATATAGAATTTTTGGAATTGTTCTTAAAAATTAGTTTATTAGGAAGACCCAAAGGCAGAGATCCATGGCATCTAATTTCTTTCAGTATAAACTGAAATACATCTGAAAAATGATTTTTATAAAACACTGGCATATCCAAGATTTAGGTGTATTCTGCAAAACAAATTAGTAATTCACTATTGTTTACCCATCTGCTTGTTTATCGTCCTGTTCTGAAAGTCAGGGAGTGGGATCAGGTATTTTTGCTGTATTTTAAAACTGATTAACAGTTTTACACTGTTTTTCTCAAGACACACGTGCCTGCAAACTTAAAAGAATGTACAGGGCAAAGAACCTCCTGATCCCTGTCCAGCAGGGCTGTGCTGCTGCTGGAATAAACCTTGCATCCATCAATTCAGGAACAGGAAAATGCAGATTTCCACTACACTTAACAAGGGCTGGCAGCTATAAGGGACAAACTTGGACAAGGCAGAATGGATTCCTGGTTGACAGAGTAGATGTCACCCACCACATGAAATAAATGAAGTAAATAATGCTTTAAAAAGCATTAAGCAATTTGTTTCAAACATATTTCTTTTAACATGGACACATCTAATAAAAAAAGAAAAAACCTCAACCATTCTCTCAGGAGATGAATAAATTCTCTGCTTTTCAACACAGCTCCCTAACTGCAAAAAATTGTTTTGACAATATTTACATGAGTATCACTTGAAAGTATTTCTGCAGTATTTTTCACCATTATTTAGCATCCTTATCAGTCATTAACTGGTAAAGTGAAGCTGGATGTAAGAATACACAGAAAGCCCCACCAGCCAACATGTGCAGCAAGCAGAAGTAATGCTACAATTATGCCTTAACTTCAGCAATACTCCAAAACAAGTATTTTCCCAAGCAACAGAAGATAGATTTAATCTTCTTGCTTTTCAATGCACTCCCTCTTCTACTTTATTTCATCATATCTTGACCACTCTGAAGCCTTCTGATTCTTCAGAGGAAGGATTAAACATTTACATTCATACTGTGCTGCTTTTCCTCTGAACTCTAGGATTTATGATTCAGTTTCATATCCACAGATAGCAAATTATCTCCAAATGTTCACCAGTGAGTCACTATTAAGAACTACTGAACAAGGTCAATTGACAGTCTTTGATGTTTCCCGTTATTTTAAAAGTTCCTTTTGAATGTTTTGAATTTGAGTCTAAAAATAAAGAAAAAAGAAGGTGTGTCATTATATTAGAGATTTATTTCCTCCTTTTGAACTTAAAACTTTGGCAGATCTATGGCTCATCCAGGTCACGGCTCGCTTACAGGTAAGCTACTAGTGCAAAAGTAGCAAAAACTTTTATCCTTAAACATTACACTTCTCATCTTACTGAATTTTTGCAAAATTAAAATTGTTTAACTTCCTCTCTCATGGGAGTTAAAAATATTTGCCAAAATAAGGGAAGGCAATTTGCTTGTTTTAGTACTGTGGAATCTGGATGATGCATCCTGGAAATCGTTTTCTCATTTATATAATGACATATGCTGGGACATAACTGCAACACTTTGTCTGGAGACATTATTTGCACTTACTTTCCAGTAATAAAAACTAAGGTGGTAAAAAATTCAGAAAGATCAGTAAGTTCCTTAAAAACTGAACTGCTAGTACGAAAAAGATGAAGTTAAAACCATACAATGTAATTAATTTAGAAATCATGATCTCATTTTTAGCCATCTCAATTTCCAGCTTCTTTCCAATGTGATTATCATAACTTAATCTGCACCTAATTAACACCAAACTCTGTATTCTAGAAAAAGTACTAATGGTTATTCAGATGGCAGGGCCACTCTGCATGTGTGTCTGTATCTCAGCTGAGATTACCTCGTGGCAGGGCTGAAAAGTGACAAGTTCAGAGAGGATTTGCTTTTCCCAAAGGGAACACACAGTGACTGCCCCCAGCAAACCCCCACACAGTGACTGCACCTCCCACTCCTGACCTGCTTCCACTCTTCCAAACTTTCAAAGGGTTGAGCAAAAGGCACATCAGTTCCTCCCTGGGCTACTACTGTGGAAATTTTGATGGATGCCTGTACACAGCACAAACTAAGCCTGCACTGGATTATGTGGTACTGACACTCCTAATGCTGAAAAGTAATTTATATGGAGTTACTGGGACTCCACAACAAGTTTCAAACCCTAGTTGAGGAATCTTAGTTAAATCATCAGATCCAGCAAACAGAAACAGATCATTACCCAAAGTGGTGGAACTCAGATTACACAGTACTATATTTAAGCACATCATTTAAACTTTTTCCCCTCGGTTAGCTAAAAATAAAGCAAATTTGATAGCTTTAAAAAAAACCCACGAAACCTTAACCTGCATTTTTTTTATTAACATATTTTCCAACAATATGATCCTTGTGACAGCTCCATAAACAGAGTCTGCGGGGACCACCAAAGAAACTCACTTGTTGCTTTGTTTTTGCTTTCTGGGGGCGGGCAGTTTGTTTTGCTGTCTCCCACCCCCAGGTGGGGACTCACCGAGGGGCAGGAATGCCAGGCGGTTGCCAGCCATGGAGAGCTCGTTGAGGCTGGGCAGCTGGCACAGGTGGCGGGGCACAGACCACAGGTGGTTCCTGTCTGCAGTCAGGTACTGCAGAGAAAGGCACATGTGCAGCCTCTCGGGTAACGTCATCAGGCGGTTGGTGGAGATGTCCAGGGTCTGCAGCTCCCGCAGGTCTCCAACCTCTGCACAACAGGCAAGGAGAATTATAACTACTTGCACAAAAACCACCAGAAAAAAACCCTCTCACATAAATTAAAGTTCATCAGCAAAGCTGCCTTTCTGTAGATAATATTCTCTCAATCCGTGTTGAGAACTGATACCGACTGATGCCTTGTGAAGGCTGACCTAGAACAGAGGAGTTAAAGAATAAAGTAGGGATTTATTAGGAGGCCTAAATGAATCCACCTTGGGCAGCACAAGAGCCCAGCCAGGGCTACACTGAGGGTGAACCCAAATGGTCACAAAATGCACGAGCTCTCCTGGGGGCTCTCACTTTGATCAGTTCTGCTCCATTTGCAGATTGGAGTTCATTGTTCAATTTCAGCTTTAGGTTATTAAGCCCCTTTCTTGTTTTCTCTCTTTGGTCCACATTGTTTGGGCCTGAGATTTGGAGCATTTGTCCTTGGTCCCAGCTGGAGAAGTAATTGTTTTGTCTCCCTACTCTGTGAAGAGAGCTCACCATCCCCTAATATGAAGCTCAGAAGTGCACACTAAAGCAGCAGAGAATCTGAAAAATATAAAAGCTAAAACCTGAGGAATCATGATAATCTCCATCATCTTCATGTATCAAAAAGATCTGGAATATGAAGATGATGGAGATTATCAGTATCAGTTAGGAACCTTTATCAGTATGTTCAAGCATGAGATCTTTCATAGAGCATTCCTGAATTGGGACAAATACTACTGTCAAAATATCAATAATTTTCCTAATCCTAAATCAGAATGAGGAAAGAAAAAAAAAAGCAAACCAAAATGCAAACAAAATCACATTACAAAGCTTGCTGAAATTGAGAATGTTTTGCACAACTCCTAACTCAGGAAAATTCAAATTAATTTTTTAAATATTGAGGATGCAATGAGGGATTAGTTAAGATTCTCTTGCAACAAGAGTTACAAACACATGCATAGCACTTCTTGCTTAGTGACAGTCTTTCACCCAGCATGCTTGGGAAAAACAGCTCTGTCTTCATGATACAGTTCAGAAGGGCTAGTTTAAATTAGCAAAGAAATTTCTTAATAACTTGTGAGTGATATTGTTATGTTATATTGTAGGAAGATATTTCTAAGTTCTAATCTACCGTTGCAATAATTACAGCATCTAGAAGTTTCTTTTTTTTTTTTAATTTCAAGAATTTAAAAGTTGATTTTGTGTTTCAGATAGTATTGTATATTTTTTTTATGTAGGTTACAAACTAAATTCTTAAAAATGTGTAAGACATGATCACACAAGCAGCCTCATTTGTGCAACAGTGTTTTCCCTCATGTCTGGCCTGTGAAACAGGATGCAGGACCGACTGACAAATACGTTCAAAATATGTTAAGCAGCTCTGCACTTCACCTCATTGTTTATTTAGTTATTCTTTTACAGTTAACTCTAAAAACTGGATAATTCTATATATTATTTCCCTCAAACAGGAGGAAACCATAACATTTCCCCCAAACCTACGGAACAGTTTTGCTTTGTTTTAAAAATACTTCACAGCAATGGAACCAACTCATGAAGTGCTCTGTGCCCCTAAAACTTGCTGCAGTTCTCAGCATCTTGCAGACCCAAATGTACTTTGCTCTCAGTTGAATGAAACCAGCTTTTGCATCTGAGAACTGCTAAAACAAGATTCACTAGAATCTTCTACACTGAAAACACCAGACAATCTACACAATCCACAATCTGTACAATTTACAGCTCTATCACCCAGATTTTTTACAAAGATATAAATAGGGTAACACTGTTTAAGTTAAAGTTAAACAGAACCTGTTGTGCCCTTAAGCTCTCTGCAGCAGGAGCTAGAAAATTCACTGTTCCCTGAGCTCTGAGGTTGCACCTTGTATACTACACACAAAGAAGGAAACAAAACACTGGGTTAACCCAAGCTGTCTTCTACACAATGGAAAAAAGTTCACCTTGGGAGAAACTGCTATAAATGTTACTTTCAAGACTGGAAACATGAAAAGCAAAGAAAGGGAAGTTGTAATTCAGTATTAGAGATTTTCACACAAGTAATCATTAAACAAAATGCATGTGCACATTTAGAGGGAGTTTCTGCCCACTGCAAACAATCGCAGCATCAACTACAATAAAGACTCAACAACACAGTTTATGCATCCTTTTAGAAACATTACTGACAGAAGCAGCTGCTATACACAGATGATCACATTCTTCAAACCTCTTAGCTTTGATGTCAACAGGAATAAGCTTTACTTGAAAAGGGTTTTTTTTTTACTACAGGATTGAAAATAAATGACAAAAGCAAAATAATCACTACTAAATAGCACAAGACTACTGTGCAAAAAGAACTGCAGCAGATCTCATTTCGAAAGAGTTTTATATTCATCACAAAGCCATATGCTTGAAAACAGTGACAGGAAAAGAGCCACCTACATTCAGCCAAACCACTGACCACATGCAGTCAATAATAGGCCCAGCTATTTTCATGCACTAACCTTTTTCTCTGCCACTAAAAACAGTTCTCTAGTTCAGTTTAGGTCCAAAATCCCATAAATGTTACGGTTGGCAAAGCTGGCAGAGTTTCAAAGGCATTGCTAGAATGATATGTTTCAAATCTAAGAGGAAATAAAAGTATTCTCACTTTATCCTTCATCCAAAAAACACATACCCAAAACTTCATCCTCTCTACCTTAATCTCCCAATGCATACCAGATGTAAACATCCACTTTCAACATCTAGTGCCATATGTTGCACAAACACCCACTGGCCCACAATGAAGTTTAAGACTAAGCCAAACAACAAAGTGCCATCATATTAAGGATATAACCCTTATATTAAAGATATAACCCCCAGACTCCCCACCATAGTGCTCAAAGCTCAGTTTGAAGAACATGCTCAGACACTTACTAATGACACTAAATTGGTTTTCATCTCATTAAAGTGAAGGGAAACAATTAAGAGGAATAACACAAATATAAACAGTCCATTAATAAGTTTTTCAAGCTTTTAGTTACTAAATACTATTATCCTTGTTTTTAAAGTCTTGCAGCATAAATACTGCAGAAAGCCTTGGCTAAACACAGTGAAAGACTTGCAAATCTCTCTCTTGCTGTCAGCTCATTAAGCACTAGGATATACCAGAGGTGAACTTTGGAAATTTACAGCAGATCTAGAAAAGAAAATGGCTATTCCCAAACAAAAAGAGCTGACAAAGGGACTTTCAGCGATTCCCCCCAGCACCCCCAAGGGTAAGAAAGAGACAAGCATTATACATCACCATTAGACCACACTGAGGAGTTCCAATTACATTTAAATGAAATTCATAAAAGTGTAATTTAAAATTTATATTAGCTCTAGGGTTCACACTATCAAAATCAACACAGCAGAGCACTGAGCCCCACTCTGATATCAGAAACCAGATAAAACCCCAACTCCTCGGTAGCTCTGCCACCCCTCAGCTCAGGAGGACACAGATTTGCGCAGACAGAGCCCAAACGTGACGTTCCCGTGCTGGTTCGTCCGTGTCCATGTGCAGGGAGCGCTGCCAGCACATGGAGCTGGGCAATCCCATCTGGTCCCAATGTGCGCAGGAGGGGCGGACAGAGCGGGACTCCCACACCGCCCGACCCCGCGGAACCGCGCAGGGCTCCGCACCCCGCGCCGCCCCCGGCCCTGAGGGGCCCTGAGGGGCCTGCGGTGCCACGGGCCCACACGGGCCCACACGGGCCCACACGGGCCCCGCTCCAAAACTGGGGAATTCACTTCATCCTTATCTCCCTTGAGAATACGCAGAGTCAGAAGGGATCACTCAGCTCCAAAATGCAGTTTTTGCATCTGTTGTAAGAGCTCTCCCAGCTACTTGGAAAAATGGAAAAGTGAACAGTCCTCTTGTATGTTAGCGTTTTCAACAAAAAGGTGCCAAATAAATCTGTCCCCCAACACAATGAAAAAAGAAACATCAGCATACCTTTAGTATTTTTTCTTTAAAAAATCAGGAAAGGATTTCAGAGAATGTCCAAAATTATTGACCTTCTAAAAAAATGGACTGTTTGTATAAACATAACTAGCATCAAGAAAAAAATCTATTTCTGATTCAGATGGTTTAAATGCCAGTTTTTCAAATTAATTCCCATGGTTTTATGTGAATGAAACAAAAAAAAAAAAAGAAACAAAAAAACAAACAAAAAAAACCATCTGGAAATAAGCAGCCCATACAACATGGAGTAATTGCCAAAGGCAATTCAAACTTCCTTAATCTTTTCTGGGGGTACAGGCCTCACCAGCTGCATGACCCAAAAATAACCAACCGTTTTTCTTTACATTTCAAGAGTAATCCCACCTTTCCCTGATGGGCCATAAACCAAAATTTAATCCAAAGATATATGAAACACATACACAGTTGGATTTGAGTGTATGGGAGGGAAGGGTTTACTTTAAATCTGAGTCCTTATACCCCAGTAAAGTTAAAAAGGGGGACAGGAAAGGGCTACAGACCTACCTGCATGAGAATGCACCTCAAAGCAGGATATTAAGGGAAAGTAGAGAACCTACAAGGAATGGAAAAAGGGACTGATCAGCAAAGAGAGCTGGCACTTCAGAGGTCAGGCTGCAGAGGTTAAATGCAAACTGCCAGGAGGGCAGGAAAATGGGAACTCACAGACAAACAAATGGTTTCTCAACAAGAAATTAAGAGCAAGAAATTAAGAACTGATGTTGACAAGGAGTAGAAATTAGGAGGACAAATCAAATATTAAATTAGTTTTTTGCATCATTTTTTCCTGTAAGAATAATGCTGTGTATGAGGACAGAGACAGAATACCTCATGGGATCAAGGACAAAGCACTGCAAATTACTACATCCATTACTAAAATGAAATGAGGCTGCTTAAAAAAAATTCCATCCCAGAATACTGAAAAAAAGAAAGGGGGTTATATATCAAAATTGCAGGTTTGGGCACAAGGGTTCTTAATGAATAGGACATTTTCTGGGATAGCAGCCTAGGGCTGGAGAAGAAATGTAGAACCTGTTAATGTGAGCTCAGTGCTCCTCAGCATCTCATTACAACTGTTCTAAGGGGAAAGAGCACCCAAGAGTAACCAGTGACTGGAACAAAAATAGAAAGCAGAACAGAAATGCAGCCCAGATCTTCTCAAACATAAATCATGACATACTGGTTTATCTTTCTTTGATGAAATTTCTTAGTTAATGGTAACACATGAGGATCACAGCTCATGGTACATTAGTGGGATGGAGAAAATATTACTAGTGGGGTGTTTCTCAAGGGTCTATCTTGTTTAGACTTCCCATTTTGCACCTGGGTAAAAAATAATACTAGGTTTCAGGCTGCTGTCAATCCAAGTATTTAAACTAGTAGTAATGTGGTAGAGAACCAAATTGTCATACAGGAGGAAAAGCAAGAACTTCTAGACTTAAGGGATAAAAATGGAAAGAAAAAGAACTGAAAATCATGATAAAAAGGTGCTGCAAGTCAAGGCTCTGCTTGAAACAGTGAAGGAGGAGAGGGACTGGATATACTTCCTCCCTTCCAAAGGGTAATAGGGCAATTTCACCCTACTTTGCTCTTGAAATAATGTTTTAATCAACTTCCATGAACCTGAGCACAAGATGCATTTCCTTATTGAAAACCATGCACCAGTGAGGAAAAGTGTTTGAAGTCTTCTTCCATACTTAACAGAACTTACTACCTGTCCCACTAAAAAAAAAAAAAAAAATCCAAGTGCCATGAATTTGGAGTGTATACTATTATCAATTGAAAACTGTAACAGACAGGAAGTGTAAGTCTAAATTGCTGAGAGCTTGATGGAGAAGAACTCCTTTAGATCTGCTCTGGAATGTCTCAGGAGGACTTAAATAGACTTTAAAATGGTTAAAATAAATTAAATAGCCCATTATATATTACATTACATTTACTGTCCTACCACACAGCTCACATTCCATAGCCTATAAAAATTAAATTTTCTAGCACAAATTGACACTTAAGGTAGACCTGTGCCATCTTCAAACAAGGAAGTTTAACCATAACTGAAATTGGTATCATTAGATTTAAGGACAATGAAAGGGGCAGGCAAATTTAGTCCCATTTACATTTTGACACTGTTGCATCTCCCTACTGTTGGTAAGAGAGCCTGAAAAGTGTTCTGTAAAGTCTAACAGACCTGAAGATGATTTTCCTCGTATTTCTCCCACATAGTCTAATATTTGCTTCATTTTTTAAAGGAAAAAAAAGGAGGTACTGGAAGACATCTTGTGATACTGCAGCACCTCTATTATGAATAACTCACTTTTAAATAAGGTACTCAGTGAGTTCAGATCCATAAAATGTCTATGGAAGAAGAAAGCCTCTATCCCAGCTGATCAAACTTCAATCTATTAATTTCAAAGCAATACTTATGGCTGCATTTCACACAAATATTCTGACTGCAAAGAACAAGGGGAAAGATTTTTCTGGGGCAGAACAGTCTTTGTGAATGAACATAGTCATATAACACCTCTCAAAGCTCTTCCCAATTCTTGGTTTCACCTACTTCAGCCATAAACTACATTGACTCTCCTCCGAAACACTTAAGAAGCAGACAAAGCCCAAAACCAAGTGAAAAATACATACTTCTACTGAACATACCAAAATAGATTTTTTTTTCCCCCTCAACCTTGCTAAATGTCACATGCAAACTTAGTACCAATCTTTATTTATTTTGTGCCATCATTCACAAGCAAAGGTGAGAAAAGTGGCTCCATAAAGTCCAACCTTGCTAAACAGTAATTTTAGGTCAGTTAAAAATGGCTGAAAATAGACATCAGGTATGAGGGTCTCATTAAGTCAAATTCTTCTAAAGGTCAGTGGTTCCCCATCTTACACCACAATTAAACTTCAGTTAACAGAACTGGCAGCTGTCTGAATGCCATGGGCCCAGCACTCTGTGCTTCTCTCAGCACACACACAGAGCACAGATCCACAGTGGTTATTAGCCTGTATTTCCTCTCAGTGCAGGTCTGGAATTACATTTTTGTCCACAATTAGATGGTTTCAATGAGAATAGTTAGAATAAACCAGATGATAAAAATACCAGAAATTATCATACACGAGAAAAGTGGAAAAGGTGGGAGGAAGGGCAAGAGGAACAGGGAGAGGAAAAAATTGTTTATGCACAAAGGTAACTCAAGGCCATGAAACTATCAGGTTTGCTGTTTTCTTGGTTTGGGGTTTTTTGTTTGTTTGGTTGGTTTGTTTTTTCAGAAGACAACCTATCCTTTCATTCTGCTCTTGTGTGCTCTGCCTATTTCACTGCCCCACAGCAAGGTACTGTTGTTACACAAACAAAGATGTACAATTAATGTATTAATATTATTCTATGGTTTTATTAAATGATACCTCAATTTTTGACTACAGCAACCAAAATTAAGCATAAAGAGTCAAAATGGTACTTTATCAAATATATTGCATGAAAAATTCTACTAGCACTCTACAGAAAAAGTCTCTTATTTACGGAGTTTTTCTGCTGTTATCTTTCTGTTGAGGAGCAGCTGTTTTCCTTTTTCTGGGTGGTAAGAACATAAACAGAAGTGACATGAATAAAGCATGAGACCTGTTATGTTTCTCTTGTTTTGTTTATGTCTGACTATCTTTACTGCTGCACATTGTCCACCATTCAATGTGCACTAATATTAATACATGGAAAGGGGGGGGGGGGAAAGCCTTCCAGAAAAACTTGGTGCATAAAATACAGAGCTGACGATTCAAACTCATGATGCCAGACAGCTGAAGATGGCTCCTTAAATACAACAAACCAGTACTGAAACCAAGGCAAACAAAAGGAGCATCCTAAGGAGAGATTAAGGACAGCTCAGGAAGCCACAGAGACAAGGCTGGTCCTGGCTGTAAATTTTAGGACAGCTTTTTCCTTTCTTCGTCCAAGGAACAACTTGAGATCAACACAACAGAGTGGTCTCTCTGACAAACACAGATTAGTGGCTTCTAACTCATTACTGCACTGGTGTCTAAATAATCCACACAAAGACCAATCTGTTGTGACTGTTGCTATCAACTGTTTCCAGCCAACTCACAACAGACACATCTTTCTTCTTCTTGAGGTTAGTTAGGGTTTTTTTTCTTCCTCTCCACTAAATGCATAACAAAAGCAATAGGCCCAGGTTCAATTTTTATCTTTCAATGGAAAGTACTGTTGTAGCAAGGCAATTTATGGCTCACTCATTGTACTATTGGGAGACACCACAGAACACCCTTCCCTGAGGGTCAAATTTGGCCTTGATAACAAAAAGATGCAACTATAAATTTGTGTGGGATAAGGAAATGAATCAAAGGGAGATCTTTAGCTTGGAGCCACGTTTGCAGCAGTGGAGTCACTATATTTGGTTTTTTAAGGAATGCTAGTTTTAAAGGAAAACTACTAAAAAAATTGTTTTTTTAAGGAATGTCTTAAGTCCTATGAAAATAAAGAGTTCTTCCAGGCCACTAGCAGTTACTACAAATTGCAACAGTAATTACTGGGGAGGGACTGGCTGAACCTTACAGGAAATATTCCCACTATAATAGCCATGAAAACTATAGATCCAGATATCCTTTTCTAGCAGCAGCACCAGGAGACTCTCTCGCTCCTCCTCACTGTCCCAGCTGTCTCTGCTGAACTCAGCAGCCTGGAGAATTCACCAGCCAAGAAGAGGAGGCAGGAGCTGTTATAGTGACATGGGTACTACATGAAAAATGCTATGGACCAACTACTAAAAGTTTTGAGCTAAGATTATCAGTAAAAAAGAAGACATCTGACTTCAAGCAACACCAGCATTGTCCTGATTTTGTAAGTGCTGAAAGCAACTGCAAGCTTTGTCTTAATCAGTGACAGTTTCTGCTGTTTAGTGTTTCAAATCAGCACAAAGTAGACAAGTAAGGCTTGCAATTACACTCCAAACTCCCCACTCAAGTAATTTTGAACTGCATTCCTTTACCTACACAAATAAATAGTCTTAGTTCATAAAGCTCTCAAATGTTAAATAATTACCAACTAGAGTACACTTGCACTTGCTTGGCATCAAAGCCTTCCATCTAGAATGACAATATAATGCAGATTTGGACAATGCTAAGGCAAACACAGGTCTTTATTTTAAATACCACTGCAATAACATTAAGTTAACTGAAATACAGGTATCAAACTCTGTGTGTGTGACATGAACCACAGGAAGGTTAATCTCACATCATAACTCGAGTTCTACCCATTCTCTTTACAGACTTTTTCCATTTAGATTTAGTGTCAGTAAATGATGCATTTTATTTTCCCTCCATTCATTTAACAGAGCAGCTGAGTAAAAACAAGGACGTCAATAACAAGTAGTAATTTAACTCTCTCACAGTGATATGCAGAAAACTAAATTATACATGGTCAGTGTGGTCAAAATGGAAATCAATATATTATAAAATTCTTATATTGCACAGCATTAACAATAAGTGTTTGTTCCCCTTCAAAGACTGAATGACTTTGTTCTCCAAGCTTCCCTGAGCACTCAATCCCTACTAGTAAATTGCATTTGCTTAATGCACAAGTAAAATCAACTACCTGTTAATACTGCTAATCACTGTACATCCGTTGGGGAGAGCTTAGGGAAAGAAAGGGAAAAAAAACAAGGAAACCAAAGAGACAAAAAACTACATTCACAGATAACTTTATTTATAAAGCCTTTAGACTTAAAGGGGGAAGTGAGTTAACTTTTAACACTTAACTCTAGAAACTATAAAAAACAAGCTTCTAGACTTATTTTTTTCCTGTCACAAATGTTAATTTAGTGCAACCACAAAAAAAAAATTCACAAATTTCAAATTAGTAAGAGGTTTTACATGGAAATTACTAGCAAATTAGTTTAGTTAGAATTAACAGATAATTTTTTTTTTTTTAATAATGTCAGTAAAAGCAGCTAGCATAGACATAATCCCCCTGAAAAGCTGGTTTTGCTTGTATGGATTACTTGAACTTAGAACCCTCCCAAAATAAGTCACTGCAGCAAAACAAAGTTACAGATCCTTGGCAGTCCAGCACACTGAAATCACTAAGGCCTTTCTGAAGTAAACCTGGAAACTGCAAAGCAGTTACCACCATTTCTTTTTCGCACATTTACAAACTGATGAAAAATTTCAGGGAAAAAACACCTGCAGTTTAGTATCTGTTCAAAGCTGAGGTTCTCTGAAAGCCTGACTAAACACCACTGAACAGACTGTTGATATTAAAGAAGTTCTCATACTACAGAAAGCTCAACACCATCTGTATGGGAAACATCTTTCTCAAAATACGTCCCCACCTCCGAGGTTTGGTCTCAGCCTTATCAATACACATCTGTCTTCACCCGTGTGAACAGCTATTGGCAAAGGTTTATGAGAGACGCCCTTAAAACTCTCTTGAAGTTCAGTTTTACTTTTGGGTAACAGCTCTAGCCTGAAGACTTTTACAAGTACTTTAAAGAGCATCTGTTTTGAAGTTGCAGAAGCGAGAGGTTCATACATCTCACATGTGTTTGAGCCAGGCAATCAGTAAAGGCTTATCTTTACAATCAGATAATCAGCAGAAGAATTCAGTGATGACAGATGAGTTACAAACCAACTTTTTCTTCAATTCCTTTACTTAGGAAGCAGGTCTGAGATTAAGCACTATGCGATTACTTGAGCTGAGGTTCATTTCTCAGAGCATGTCCTCAGTAACAAGTGGCTGCTCTAAGACCAGTCAGAGGGAAAAGACTGAACCAGAAGTGCCATCCTGCTGCTGCCCCGATGGAGACAGGCTGATGCACGCACTGCACAACGCGGAGAATCCGCCTCGTGACCGCCCCAAGGGCGCTGCTCAGAACCTGACTGCTGCCAGCCCTAGCACGGAAAAACCCTGGTATCAAATTCCAAAGAGCCTTTGCTGTGTTCTCAGTAAAGGACTCAGCATGTTGAGGGAAGAAGTTTCAAAAGCAGGGAAATGACACCTTAAAAGAAGTTACAATAACCTACATGAATTTTCTTTTGATGCAGATTTTTTTCTTATGTAAGAATAAAGGTAAAAGATCCTAAAGATTCCTTCTTGGGTTAGGTTGGGCTTTTTCTAACGCACAAAAGCAAACTAAATCCCCCACAATATCTTTAACACACTTTATCATAATAAACACAACAGAGATTACATGAATTTTCAGCAGTCCTGATGACAGTTGCAGAGCAAAGCAGCCAGACAAGCAACAAACCATCACGCTTTCTCATTTACCAAGATTATCAGAGATGCCACCATGAATGTTGGGGGTGGGAGGGGATTTGCCAGAGCTATGAACAGAGTAATGATCTATTAAGCTTTATAGCCTACTTGATAACTCATATAATTAAAACTGCTAGAAATGTTAGGTTTTATAGTCTATGGATTTCTAGATACATTTATGTAACTAAGACCTTCAAACACTCCAAGCAGGAATACACAGAATTGCATCCCTGTAAAATGGCATTTCTGGTAGTCTGTTTTTCTACACCTTAGATTCAACTCCACAGGAATAAGATTGACTAAAAGCAACCAAAGACCCTCTACTTCTTCCTCTCATTTGCTATGCGGATAATAAATTCACATAAAACAAACAGCACAAATGGAATAACAACTGAATTCAAACACAACTGTAGCCACTTGCAGAAGGATTTTTTTTTCTCTTGTATATAACTGTGTCACAATGAGACCGCCCCATAAATTTCAAACCCAGGTTTTCAAACAATCAAAATGTAAGAAACAAATAATTCTATGTGACCTTCATTATTTAGGTCTCTGTGCCAGGTCTAATCAGTTCTCATGAGCACATTCCACTTCTTAAAAACAGACTGTAGAAATACATTTTTCAAACTAAAAGGAACACAACGCATTGTTTTGATGCTACAGCCTGAAGCCCTTTATCTGAGTTTTATCAAAGTATATTCTATCACTGATCAAAGCAGCAATGACAACTTAATGTTCTCTAAAGTTATATATTGCTGTATAAACTTCCCACTTTTGTCTCATGGCCCCTGGCTCTGCATGACATTGGGGAGACATTCAAAGGTCAGAAGACTTCCTTTCCAAACCCTCGGTTCCTAAGCAGCAGATCTATCCATGGCAGACTCAGTTCCCATATACCCTAAAAATTTCAGGTTGTCACTTCTTCTGTCAGATGTTTGAATGACAACTTGGTACATTACTGTATCAACTCTCTGTCTGTCTAGCAGCATTTCCACATCACCCTATTACTCATTTTATTGTCATCTCAAGACCGTTTCTCACCCTAGTATTAAAATCAATATTTAATCTTAAATTCCTTTCAATTTATTGCTTTGCATATACCACGTAACTAGCTTTTAAAAGCAAAGTCTGGAAGTTACTTGGACATGCAAGTCTTTCCCTTTAAAAAAAAAAAATCTGTATTTTAACAATTCACTGAGAAATCTCAAATTGAGTTTACTAGAAAAATGTTATGCAATTTTATGTTTAATGAACTGTGTTGAAATGAGTTATACTTAAGACTCCTTATTTAATAAAAAGGCATATGAACATGCAACATAACTACCACGTTTCTACACCCATATTAAGACCTCCAACATCTTCACAGAGTTTTAATCTTCAGATGAATGGTTGTCAGGATTACTTAAAGCACTCTCTAACATCTTCAAAATTCCTGCCTACCCCCACAAACAAGATGAAAACCCCTGGAGAAACGAGGCTTACAGTCACTTGAGAAATCAAGGACTGCTAGCAGAAGAACAGCCAGGGTTTGAGAGGCAGCACCAAATGTCTGAACAATAGAGAATCCAGTTAAATCTGCTCCCATCCTCTCAGGAATGTGAGAATCATCCAAGTAGCCCCATTAGAAGCAGCTCCAACTCCTTTATCTCCTATCTGAGAGCCCTCGAGGGGAACAGCTACGGGGAAAGCCCATGGCCCAGAGCACAGCAACAGACGTGTCCCTGCAAGGATTCTGATTTTCAGGAGCACTGCTAAGCCAGAAGCTCAACAGGCTTGGGAGCACCACCGGAATAATTACTTTGGCTCCTCCTGCTCCATCCTGGTTTCACCTACACCTCATCAGGTTTCTTAGGAGCTCCTCTTCAAAGGAGGGCAGGAACGGGGCGGGGTGGAGGGGGTGATTCTTTGAGTTTGATGCATGGAAACCTTTCACTACGATCTCACATGGAACAGAAGGGAACAAATGGCAGCATTGGCCCATTCTCAGAATCCAGTTTCAAACTGAGAAACATGAGGATCTGGGATTTGGAATTGAGAATAAATTTCAGAACTGAAAATAAAAAAATCAGGCAACAGCAAGGCACAGGCAGCCTCACAGGGTCACAGTGTTACCCTCTACAATCAGGTTTGTTTAGCAATCTATTAATAAAGTAATTAGTGATCAGAACACAGGTGGTGTCTTTCTGAGATGTCTCTGTCCAGACAGGTGATGCCACCCTAACTGTCACTACAATCTGGCAGCCAGGAAGAATTGCCACATAAAAAGGGAACATTTACAGGTCAGTTTCTGCTCAGATCATACAAAGGAATTTCAACAAAACAAGGATGTCTGAGATGCTGATGTACAGTACCCAGCTCCCAGACACTCCTGATCTATTAATGAACTCAGTAATTACATCAGCATACTGCTCATGTTTAAATACAGTCAAAACTCAATCAGGCACAGATTTTTTTTCAAGTAAAAGCATCACCAAAGATAGAGGCCAAAAAAAACCCTGTGATTGAGCCAAAATCATTATAATCTTGCTAAAATGTGCAAGAAAGAAGAAAAGAATAAAAATCAATAAAGTTATGTTACAATTTCGAGTGACCTCTAAATATTATAAAACTAGTATTAGAAAGCTCAAAACACTTGGTCATTACCTTGTGCTACAATAGGATTTTAGGCTTCCAGTTATTGACATGAAGCCTCAATGCCAGGCTTCAGTTTCAGTCTGTGCCTCATCTTTTTTTCTGATATGAAATGACCGCAAAAGTTAAAATCTGTTTCATAAAATTGCAGGTACTTGAAAATGTAACACACTGAACCATATCGCAATTTCTTTTTTTAACTAAGCCCATGCTCATTAAAGGAGCCTAATTTCTAAATACATTTTCCAGTGATTGCTGAAAATTAGAATAGCAAATTTTAAGATAGAATTTTCTAGTCCAATAAGCCTGGTACACAAAGCAATATTTGAATCTCTAATTTAAATGTGACAATGAGAGATGCTGATGGCTTCCTCCAACTGGTTCCCATTAGTTTTCACATTACTGAATTACAACACATACATGCTCAGCACATGCATTTCTGAGGACCTGCTGTGCACCACCAGAATGAGGAATACCAGGAATACCGCAGGCCATTGTTGAAAGAGATACTTTTGTTGGATTTTTTGTTTGTTAACGTCATTTCTGCTACAGTTACGGGAAATATTTCAGTTCCAGTGCACCCAATAGAAACCCATCTGGAAGAAGTGTTGGAACAAAAGCCTATATTGGAACAACATTTTTAACCATAAAATATAGGTCTGGAATTTTTCTGACTATGTTTATACTATTTTTGTTACCAGCATCCAGTGACATTATGAACCTTCCGTGGTACACTGAAAAATGCTGTACGACAGTAACAAAGAGGCTTTTAAAACCCCTCAACAGGGGGGAAGTGGAAAAGAAAATAACACTAAGAAGGGGCAAGTAGACAAAGAGAGGACAGTGAGCAGCTCTATGCACAGATGACTCATTCTGACATTCTATACAGGTGAGGGTATACAGGAAAAACTTCAGTTAAGGAAAATTTCCAGGAATTTAGTGGAATTCTTTTATTCTCTGTCTTCACTTCCCTCCCCATAAATTTCAAGCACTCAGAAGTACTAGTAGTCCTCCAGAGATTTTAACCCAAACCAAATGTTTGAGCAAGGCAGACTGTTATAAAGTCTGAAGCAACCAACATCCTTTAATTATAAACAGGTACCACTGTGTTTGGACGTGCAATGAAGTTAATCCATAAGGAATACCAGCACAATACACTGCCCTGTGCTTTGGTCACCTTCAGCAGTCTCAAAGTCCAACCCCAATCATTTCCCATCCACGTTGCCATTTTGTTCCCAACTCCTCCCTGCTGTAATTTCTTCTTCTTTTTTTTTTTTTTTTTTTCTTAAAAAAATTCAGTCCTTAAAGGCTGCCTGGATAGAGCTGTATTGGAGTTTATACAAAACCAAAACACTTAAAAGCTTTTCCTCGTAGAAATCTAAGGAATGACTTAGAGATACTATCAGGTATTTTTATTGTGCTTCTGGATTAATACAGTATAATTACCAAAGCCTTACTAATCCTGACGTGAAAAACACAACACAGTAGCAGGCAAGTGTGGGTAAGTTTTGCATTGATTTAGGAAAAAGTTATAATTAGTTGTTGTTGAGCCTAGGAGGTAATGTAAAGCTTAGTATGCTGATCCTTGGTTTAGTACAGCAAACTGAAGTTAGAATTCAGTGATTAAACAG
Organism: Taeniopygia guttata; assembly: GCF_048771995.1. Classification (NCBI taxonomy): domain Eukaryota; kingdom Metazoa; phylum Chordata; class Aves; order Passeriformes; family Estrildidae; genus Taeniopygia; species Taeniopygia guttata. The sequence continues at coordinate 17,389,465 of NC_133035.1, read as the reverse complement.
AGCATATATTTTACAGATCTGTGCAAAGAAAACCTTGTTTTTAATAATTAGGCATCAACTCCTTCACAGAAAACAACATATTATTATAATAATTAACATTTTTATTTAGGAGGCCATGCTCCTTTAAATAGTTACATACTTGCAGAGTGCAAAGCTCATGTAACCTAATCTGTGTTTTCCTCAAATCCCCACAAGTCCATTTACTTAAAAACACCATGCTCCTGGATGGGTGCCTGGCGTACCAAACCTGTCCCGTCGTGCATATTTTTATCCATGTTACTAAATTAGGAAAGCAGAGTGGACTAAGGTTATGCCAACTTGGAAAAAAGAACAGGGTCTGCATCAGTTTGTGCCTTTGCTTTTCAACTCACAACCATTATAAAAAAAACCCTGAGCTTTATTAATTATCAAAGCAATCTGCCCTAACCAGAGACAACAATAATAGCAGAAGGGAAATCTGCGGGGAGCAGGTAAGAAGCCAAATTTATTTCCCTGATTTTGAAGTCTCTAAATCAAAATGTGGAGCACAAGTTAAAAAACTGAGTTAGGACCACATACTTTCATGCCAGGGTCTAGAGTAAGAATTGAATTACTGGCATGCTGTACCCATCAGTGGAAATCTACTGTGAAAAGAAGGGAGGAAAGAAGTCGTGTTTATGTGCCTTTACTTAAGATTTACTGAAATCCCTTATATTGAGCTCTATTCAGAATTCTAAACTGGGTATTCAAGAAGTCTTTACCAGTTAAATACTGGTATGAATAGTAAATACAGATATTGTACTTCACAGCAACATTAAAAAAGTGAGAGAAATGAATATGCAGTTTTCATATCTGAAAGTTTCTCCTGCCCCCAATTAGAAAAGCAAATTCAAAAGCAAAGCAGACTTTGCAATAATCACTCAACATTCCAAGGGTTACTGTATAAATAGACAAAGCAGCAATCAACAATTATAGTTTGATTTATAATTTTAGTAACGACTGAACCCTCCTTGTCATTACACTGAAGTTACCATGCAAGAGAAAATTATGTAGTATTTATCTATAAAAGTTACGTATTTCAAAATTCATCTTCCTGAACTCTTCCAGCCTTCTGGAAGCACAAGCTGGTTCAGTTACAAGAACTCACTGATCTTACTGCTATTAATTTCCTATTAACTTAGAGGCTTATTCATTATGGAGAGATAATTATTAATTTCCTAATAATGGGTGGGAAGACTCAATCCTCCCTAACATTAAATATGATCAGCCTCAAAAAGGTGTGGTCTTAACAAATGGAATGGGAACACCCAAGTTCTATTTCTGGCTAACACTGACTCCTGCTGTGCCCTGGAGCAAATCACTTCTGTTAAAAACACTTTTTTTCCACTCTGTAAAATGAGGATAACACTCCCTTATCAGCTTCACAGGATCTTTCTCAAATGCTTTGAAGATAAAGTTTTATAAGCCTACAAATGTATTTTAATGAGTCTTAAACTGATTATATTTCTAAAACAATTTGCCTTAAAAAGGAAAAGGATTTGAAGAGAACTGAAAGGAAGGGTCTCTGTGCTGTTAACCTCCCCTAACATTGCTGGAGTTTGCACTTTAAATACACCAAAGGCACACGAATTCATTTTCCTTCAGTCTGCCTAAAGGAAGAAAAATGGCAACAAGTGCATGCAAGCTGCAGGAGCTTCCAGAGACAAGACAGAAGTGTGGATTTGCAGTGGAAGCCACACTTTCCTTCTGCTGGGGCAGGAACCTGCCCTGGACGCTGGCACAGACCTGCACCCCTTCAGCAACGCTGCTCCATCACCTGCACTTCCCTCTAACATTCCAACAAACACCAATCCCATTTCCTGACAAGAAATTTGCTATTATTTGGTCACCTTTTTTTTCTTGGTCAATGTACTCGGCTTTTGGTTTTTGAAGTTCCTGAACAACAAACACAAAGGGAACCATGGTCTAGCCCATGTAAAGACAACTGCTGATTTTTTTTTTCCCTCTTCTTAAAGGGAATTTTGCCAAAAGATGGGCTGGGATCACAAACCATACCCTCTTCTTTAATTACTTAGCTTTTGCTCTTGACTTGGCAAAACATTAAGCTTTTCATTTCAGTAAATCTATAATTAACTCCAGCATGTGCTGAGTAAACATAACCTCACTTTTAATTAAATCTTAGAACAAGATGGTACAAAACTTGCTGTTTCTAAAGAGAAGTACCTCTCAAATAATGGGGAAAAAAATCTAATCCTTGTCAAACAAGAAACTTGACTCCAGATTTGAGTATAATCCACCTTTTAAGTCATTTGTTCCCCAAACATGCATTCCAGCTATAAGACCAAAATGTAAACCTGAAGAGCCACCACTACACATCAAAAGACTCCAAGGCTAAAGTCAAACCAAATCTAAATGGTAACAGCAAAACAGAGAACTTTGGCTTTAGGACTCTTCAAGAACAATTTTTATAATGCATCTCACTGGATTTTTTTTTTTTTTTCAAATGACACAATAACTATTATACAAAGAGAAATATTATTTCTCAAGAATGAAAGGAGCTGAAGTATATGCTTTATAAGCACCAGAAACAAAGGGGAACTATCTAGTTAGTAATTTGTGAGTGAAAGAATTCAGAAAGATTCAGAACATTTCCTTCTGACAGTACATGCATCTAGAACTAACTCTACAATTCTAAGTTAAAATGAAATATCAATTCACTGAACAAAAGGAGAAATCTCTGAAAAAATAAAGTTCAGCTACTGTGAAAACACAGTGTCATGTCTAAGTCAAGCTCTTACATGAACTAATGTAAAGTAATAAAATAACATCTTTCGTTTGTGCTGACTTCTTCCAGTAACATCTTTGGTGTCACACATTTCCAAATGGCCCTCAAGAATTTAGATTATTTAAGTACTACATTTAAATAGTAGAAAACTTCACAAAACTTACTTCATGTTCAAGAACTGCATTTACCAGAGCCAAATAAATGAACCAAGAAACTGTTAAAGACAGCAGCTACAAGATTTACAATTTGCAGAACAAAAAAATGTTGTGCATTTAAATGAAAACAAGCCCTCAAGAGAACTTTAGAACATTAAATCTCTTTTTACTTATCTGCAACTCTTTAATCAGCTCCTCTCTGAAAGGCAGAACCTCTCAGGGATTCTGATTACCCCAGAATGCAGATACTGAATACTCTGCATCAGGCAGAAACTGGTCCACTTATTAATCTTATCTAAAGTATATTCAAAATATGACATTAAGAGAATTCCACAAAGCATTTTCTTCCAGCCATTTGCTATTATATTTCAGTTTCAACATGCTTATTCTGGACAAAATTTTCCCTTTAATTCACACAAGTTCAGCTGAGTCACCTCTGAGCAGTTCTCACAACAGCTGAAGAGGCTGATGGAAGCCCCCTCAGCAGTGGCAAATCAAACACAGAGCCTTGAGGCCAAAGCTCAGGAGCTGACCCAATGGTGGCAGCGATTTGGGAGTGTTTGCTGAGCACAAAGGAAGGACTGATAGCCACACTACCAGAGTACCACTGCACAGAGGGCGCTTCTCCCATCTCCAAGGGACATAATTTCCATGCTTTACCTCATGCCCATTTTCCATCATCAGTCCTGTATTGCCTGATTTCTTCAGGAAGCTAAAGCTGATATCTTCACTGGCTGCATGTATTTTTATCATTCTCCTTCATCTCCTCCCTTAAAATAGTTTTTTAAAACTCACTGAACAATCATGACTATACCTGAGAAAAGCAGAGTGGTTGTCATTATTAAATTATGCCATGATTTATTAACACAAGTACTTAGGAGATTAAGACCTTGCCCATCCCAGTGCAGATAAACCACAGCACAGGCTCAACCTCTATCAGTGTCTGAAGAATCTCTACAATCAGACTAGAGGCTTAAATCTAAATCTTAAATGCACACCACTTCAATTAGCTTAAAATTTGATTTCTATAATGCAAATCTTAAAAATGAACATTAAGAGCACAACTGTGGAACAAAACCATTAAAAATGCATAATGAATCAACATATGCTATTAATTGCATTGTTTCTTCCAGCTCTTAATCACAATTAAGGAAAACACCGCAAAGAATCATTCTTAAGAATTAAAATGTAATAGAACAGTGGGGTTGTTCAGACACATAATAGCAAACATTTACCATCCAACTGTTCTGCAGCTGCAAGAAAGATATTTTTTAGCAACTGATTTAGGATATTATCAAGAGTATCTTCCTAGATATCCATGGAATTTTGAAAAAACTGACAGTACTTTTAACACCAGACACTGGGAATGGAGACCCAGGAGAAATGCCAGGGCAACCACTCTGAAGTAATTTCCATAAATGACTGTCATCTAAACCCAAAAGCTCTTTTTAAATGCAGATCTTTAAATTCTGCACAAGTAGAAGCTAAGTCATATCTTAAATGGTTCCTTTTTATAAATTAAGAGCCATTTAGAGCTGTCTTTCCTTGGCAGTGCAGTGTCTGCTGCACAGAAAGCAGTGAACAGGCAGTAAAATGATGCACTGCAGAAATCCCATCCTAGTTCAGCTGAACTTTGCCAGCTTTCCCAACAGAATGCTAGCTGACACTATAATGAAGATTCATGCTACCAGTATAATTAAGGATGAAACAATTCATCAAAATTTATTATTTTGCTCTCCTTTTTCAATTGTTGAACGTGTTATTTGAAACCCTATTTTGTTTTTACTGAAGTCTTTGAAGTCTCCACAATTTTACAGAGAACATGAAGAAAACACACTTGGAAACCCTCTTTGGGAATTCCTAAACTTCTGTTTAGGAAACAGTGCAATAGATTAACTCTCCAGTGGGCAAATAATGCAGTGTGAGTGAAAGGCTAATCCTGCTTGGGCTGGTAACACTTGTGTGACATCAGTCCCACTGACAGTGACAGGATTAGTACCAGCAGCAGCAGTGGCATGAGGGACACCACCACAAACACAAAGGCCACACACTGCTGCAGTCCCCAGTGCACAAGCAGGCAACACCAGCAGTATTCCTAAGCACGCAAACTTGTCATGCACACAAAAAACACATTCAGGGACAATGCTCGGGACCAAATTTTCTATAAACTTCAGGAGAAATTTAATGCAGCAAGTCTCAGCTGATACCAGTTCCTAATCAAATGTGGTAGACTCCAAATCAACTCTTCAGTAATGTAAATTATCCTTTTGAAAGTCTTTTTTGGAACCTTTTTAAGTTAATGTGTGAAGTTTTGCAGAAAATGTGTCACTTTCTCTTTGAACAAGTCTTTCTTTCATGGTACAGCACCATAAGGTAAATTATCTTTGAGGAACATAAAGCACACTCAAGTCACTCCTTTCTTTTGAATGTAGGACATCTGAAAATTGATGGAAATTTTATTGGCCCAGGGTCATAATGTTTAACAGGTTTATCTAATTTCATTCCAGAGCATTTACATAGTCATATACATTTTTTTTTCTTTCTAATCATAACCATCCTTTGACTTCTTTTTAAGCTGTCTAGAAAAGTGCAAGGAAAGGACAGCAAGATTTCTGCACCCAAAACTTCAAGAAGCATTTGCAGTACATTTCTTGAGAATAAACAATGTGAACTTAAAACACATGAAGGTCACATTGAGAAATTAGTTAAAATAGAGCCAAGAGCTAATCCTGTTAGATTAAGTTAGACCAGTTTTTTGAAATCATAGCCTTAAATTTTTATCATCTCTGCAGATCAGAAAATGCAAATACACCAGAGAAAAATTAAAAACTAAAATTAAATTTGAAAATCACCACCATCTTATCTGAACAGATATAAGGGTGATGGAAGAATAATAATGTTTTATCTGCTTATCAAAGTATTTAGAAGACAAAAAAAATTTCAAAATCTGCCTATGGCCAACTTTTTCTGACTTTGTGTCGTATTTACTTTGAGTAAGTTTTGCTTTTTTATTATAAACTATCAAGACAAACATTTGTTATCTACTGTCACAATGAGATCGAATTGCCATAGGCAAAGCTACTAGACATGTGTCTTTTTAGAAAATATGAGATTGGGGCTGTTGGGCGAAAAAAAAGGAAGGAAAGACCGGAATCCTTTCTATTGTGGAAAATTGGAAGAAACATCATTTTATCATAATGACAGTTGTCATTAGCATTTTCTGTCTTCTCAAAGAAGTTCAATATTTTCTTGATACGATGGCAAAAGCTGTTAAATAAATACATTTTTCCCACTTCAGCAGCATTGTTCAGGACTCTGCAAGCACATGGAGCACAGCTTTTCTCTAACTGGAGCACACTGGGAGCAATACAAAGAGCAATCCCTGCGAGTGCAGGGTGTAGCACTCAGGGCTCCCAGAGCTGCAGGTGAAGCTGCAGGGCTGTGTCGGGGCTGGGACCCCAGACACTGCACTCACCTGCAGGCAGGTATTTCAGCTGGTTGTTTGCCAGGCGAAGGTGCCGCAGGGACCTCAGGCGGCCGATCTCTGGGCACACGATCTCCAGGGCATTGTCACTCAGGTCCAGAAACTGCAGCTTAACCAGGGAGCCAATGGCTTGTGAGAGAACAGATTAAAACGTGAATGTGACCCCAGAGTGACATGAAAATCTTCACAGGACTGTGAGAGGAGGACAAGCCACAGCACCCAACAGCTGTGTCTGAGCATCTCGAGGTGTTAAAGCCAGTCTCACAGCTCAGTGACACCAATTGTGGAAATGCTAACAAATAGCTCTGCTGGCAGTGAGACGGGTAACAAACACAGGGACGTACAGAATACTCCCATCTCCAGATCCTCCTCAGACAATTCTGCTCTGAAACCACCTTCTCCATTCTCTTCCTTTGACTCTATCCAATTTATATTCAGAAAGAGCATAAATTGAACACAAATTCCTCAAGTTGGGAGCATAACTGCAATTAAGACAAAGAAAAGAAACTAATACATGTTCTTGCTCCTTTGGGTTTCAGATCTGTCATGATCTAAACCAGCAGAGTATTCAGTGTGGTAACTGCCTGAAAGCAGCAGACGCTCTGGATTTTTAGTTTCTGCAGATGAGTGCCATTTAGCCTTTTCACTTTCTGCAATTAGAACTGAAGCAAACAGCATTTAGGTACATTTGAGAATTCATTAAAGGAATTTAACATAGCATAAACAAGGACATTATCAACTAAAAGCTACACTGGTATATTTTGTATGAAAATCTTTAATGTTTAATGGGAAAAATAAAGGAAAAGTAGGCCTCTTCAAAGAAGAAAAATGAATATTTTATGATTCTTGCCACTTATTGTGAGCTGGTAGATTACTTACCTTCAGGTACAACAACTATGTTATTTGAATGAAGGTACCTGGGGGGAGGAGAAAAAGCAGAGGACACCACCTGTTACCCTCAAGGACTTCTGCTACATAATCAGTTTGCAAAATATCCAATTTCAGACTGAAAGAGCACCCTCAAAGCCATTCCTCCCTATGACCACAAAGCTGTGGAAACTGTATAAACTGGCAATGGACAGGTATTTAAGTTTCACTTGGATTATTAAATGATTAGCATAAAATTAAAAGAAAATTACATACAATTATGTAAAACAAACCATGCACAGTTACAATAATAATGGGCTTTAATTTTGCAAGTCATATGGAGGAAAACAAAAATGGAAAAGAATAAGCAGAGAGAATAACCAGAATAAATCATATTTGATCACCAGGTTATTTGACACTAAATGCTGGCCAAGGTAAGGAAAAAAAGCCCACACCCACACAAGTTATACAATTACAAACATTTTCCCCTACACATAAACTCTCACACCTTTAGTGAAGAAATAAGCACATGATCTATTCACCGAAAATGGGTTTTTCAAAGTTAAAGTACATTTTTCAAAAGAAAAACCCAATCTTGCACATGGTTATTTATGCAGCTACAGAGGGTGGCCAGATCTCTCACTAAGAATATTCAGCACCCTCTGATGGAGCACTTCCAGTACTTCTGGTAACATAAACACTGATCTTAGATTTTACACATTTCAGATTTCAATCATCATTGCTGCAAAAGAACAATTGGAGCTTGTAGAAAATAACAGTAACAAAATTTTCCACTACTGATATCCAACTGTAAAGGAATATTGAGTACTCAGTGTTCAATTGCTTTGGCACACAGGAATTATTTTCATGGCATGTTTTTTCCTGCTGTATTCAGAGCAGTTCCTAAAGTAGGAACCTCTCTTTTCCGGGAGACAGAACAAGGGAGAAGACATAGAAGCATTTCAATGCATGGGGCACCTGAACCTTCTCCTTCTCTCTAAAAATTGTACTTTGCTAAAAACTTAACAAATATAAGAATAGCATGCATTCTTGTAGAAACATAGGATGAGAATTCTCCTATCCATTTCAGCTGCAGCTCCTGAAAATATTTGTGAACTAATTCACTTAAGCTAAAAAATAGTATGTATTTTGTATCATGAGGAGCTACACCTCATAATCCAGCATCAGAGGCATGATATACAAAGAACAACACACAAGTGAAGGATGTAACTTTTAGGAAAATAAAAATAATTTGTCTCTCAAAATTGAGAGCTACTGTACCAAATTATTGTTTAAATAAATCCTTATTTTGTGGTCTCTTCCCTGACAACAAAACACCTCTCATTGTCTCATCAGAAACTGACTTGTCCTATTAGAGCTACACAAACCACAGGCCCTTTGCAGCTCTCTCCAGAATGTGTGGGATAATGGCGGGACAACTGAGCTTGCTGTACACCAAATAATTAGGCTTGACTCCTATAAATCAATGTTTGTGAGAAATTATTTTAAGCTGTAATTTAAACAGGTTTTCCTAAAAGCAGTATCAAATAACACGGAGGTTTCCTGGTGCCCCATGACATCAAATATAAAAATATTAATTCTACTACTTCAGAGCACAAACACTCCCAAGACAGAGGCATGATCAGAGAGGATTTGCTCTTGAGTGAGTCGGAGACTGCAGTGACCCACAAACCAGTTCAGTTACACTGCGGACACAGGCACCAGAAAGGTTAAAGGGCCAACGTGGGGGTTAAAGGGCCACATGAGGATGACAAGATCAGGCAGCTGAGGGCATGGACTCCTCAGATAAACACCTCCTGTGTGGAGCTGGCCACTGAATAAACAATCAATGCTCCACCAGTTACTCATCTGAAATTGAGACAAAGGGCTTAAAAGGGGAGAAGAGGATATCCCTTTTAACCCCCCACTGCCAATCCTACCACAGAAGGGAATCAAAACTTTATAAGAAAAAAAGGGGAAGGAAGAAAACATTGTCTCAGGGGCTTAATTAAATTAATTGTCAAAATAATCCAGTTCATGGGACATCCATTTTTTGGACAAGACTGGATAAACTGCTCTGCCTACAGCAATCATTATTCCACAGTTACTACCCCTACATGCTGATCCCTACTCCTATTTGACAAACTGTGACTTGGTTCCAAAAAATGATTACTACAATCAGCAAGACTGAGCTCATAAAAGCCCTGGGAGCTGGGGTGGGAATGAGCAGCCAGGGATGGGCTGGAGGCTGTAACCTGTTACTCTGGCTCTGTCACAACCCTCTGACCACTGCACTGGGAGGTTCCAGGGGTTTATCAGTGTGACAAGTCTACACAGAATTTATGGGGTAAGATTTTTTTCCCTTATCAGTATAGACACTGGTATAAAGGTTCTTCTCATATAATAAACAAGAAGTTTTTAAAATATTAAAATTGGACTTAATACACCTCTGTCAGAAAAAAAGTCCAACAACAAACAAATTTAGAAAACACAACAAAAAAATTACCCTTTCTTGCCCTCCAAGAAAGCCTCTGCACTTAAGAGAGAAATTATGTGCAAGTAATAGATTCTAGATTATTTTAAGATGAGACAGATAAGCATAATAAAAATATATTAGAACTCCTACACAAACTCACAATTCCACGAGGTTTGGAAGCTTCTGTGCAAGGTTTTCTGGCTGAAAGAGAGTTAGAGATTTTTTAGGTTTCGAAACAAAAAACAGACACACAAACATTGTGTGCCTAAGTCATTTTAATCATCATACTACATGTCAGCAGGAAAAATGGTAAGGGGGAATGTCTATACAATAACCTGGTTCCATAACCCAAGTATCCATCAGAGCAATCCTATGTATCCTGGGTGAGCAATTCACTACTGAACAAAACTGGAGCCTGGAAGTGACATTTTCATGTCCTCAGCAAAATGGGAGTTAGATTTCTGAGGCTGAAAAGATGGATTACCTCACCTCCTTTTGAAAATATATTCAAATAAATGAGTTGAAGGCAAGAGCTTGCTAAGAAGTTGCAGCCTTTACAGACTTCAAGCAGAACAAGAACTACACAAGATGTCTAACCAGAATGTATTTTATAATGCTGCTAAACTGGGAAATGACCTACAATCTTTGTGTAGCTTGATCAATTACCACCAAGCCAGAACTGCTGAATCCATCAAACTAGATTTTCATATTTACATATTAACATGCATATCATTTCCTAACTGCCAACTGATCCCTAGCTGTAATTCTCTTCCTTGGTGGCATTTTTAACTATGAGCACATATCACAAAATTGGCTTCACAAGCTTCAGATGTCGTGTTGGAAACTATACTCAAAATTATTCAAAGTTAAGACAGTTTTTATTGCTTAAGAAACTTGCTTTAACATAGATTGGTTTTACTGAAAAAAGGGGTTACAATACTGATACATGCAGAAATGACTGCATTTCAAAAGCAGCTTGATCACATAAATAAATTCCTGTTAAAACTAGAAATATTCATGTGAATAAACATGATGTATGATACCTTAAAGAGCGATAGTATCTAAAATAGATAATTTTGTGTTAATAAGTTGATGGTAGAGGAATATGGAGCTATTCCCGTGCAGCAAGCCTGCCCCGAGCTGGATGTGAGCGCACGGCCCCGCTCGGGATCAGCAGTCCGTGGGCCAGGCCGAGCGGGGCCGAGCAGGGCCAGGACCCACGGCGGTGACGTCACCGGCGGGCGCTGTCGCTGGTCCGGGGCTGCCCCCTGGCGGCGGCCCCGCCGCACCGCAGGGACCGCCCGGGCCGGGCCCACACGGCCGGGAAAGGGGCTCCGGCCGGGAAAAAGGGGCTCCGGCCGGGAAAAAGGGGCTCCGGCCTCAACTGCAAACAGCCTGGAAAAACCCACTGCACGGCCATCCTACAGCCTTTATTGCAGTAAGGATGTTAACCTGAACCACGGGCTATTGTCACCATCTCACTGTTGCTCTGTCAGAACAGGACAGCAGTCACATATTCTGAGGGAGGAAATGAAGATCAATTATTTTTGATCTTGCTTCCGCCTATTTCCTTTAATAGATGGGGAAATTGGGTACTGGAAGGTTGATGTTATCAAAGATTAACTGAGAAGTGGGAAGATTTGATGCTGGGATACTGGTGTGCTGTATGGCTCCTTGATCCATTCATTATGTCACAGCACTCCATCACTTCCATCTTGCCAATGGAGACAAAAATTAAATTATTCTTAGCCAAGGTAAATTCTGTCAGCATAACTATCCCAGACATTTCATAGGAATCATCTGTCAAGGACAAGAGTCATTTGAGAAGAGTAAAGAACAAAGCTGATTTAGTAATTTATTTTCAGAATTCTGAAGGAATGAACCAGTGGGACAAGTACCACCTAATTTTAGAGAAATATGGTTCAGGTTCCATTTTGATGGTTTTAAGTAACATTCATGCCATTTGAAATGTTTATTGATGTGCTACTGCTCATCACCTTGCATTAGAGAAGTATAAGGAAGACACACCTTCCTTCAATAATTTGTTTTCAAGTATTCTCAGATGAGATTTCCACTCCTCCCACTGCCCCAGTGTACCTGACTTACTATGACTTTACTAAAATTGAGGGGCTACCAGTAGTGGACATCGAAAAACCTCATTATAAAATTCTGCTCTGTAAAAATAGCTGTGATTTCTGTTTCCCCCAGTTCCTCCTGTTTTTTCCTCTCCATCAATCTTTAACCTTTTCTCTCAGGGCATGCTCTCTGAAGGTCCCTTGCTGCTGCTCTCTAGGTTCTCTCCAGTTCACCCAGGCTGTTCACGAGTATGAAACTCTCTGCTCCAGCTTGTGCTTTAACAGTATCAATAATTACTTCCTTCTGCTTTTAATTGAGATTGTGAAACTTTCCACGTTCCAAAAAGACATCTGCCTTTTTTTGTAACATGCTGCTGACTTGATCTATTTTGGTCCACTACAACTTCCAACATCTCTTCTGTGGAACAGATGCTCAGTGAATGACACCCAAATTTGTTTGCCTTGTTCCAACAATAGTGCTGAGCACTTGAATGAGAGCCCAACAAGGCACATTATGAGCAAGTTATCCTGATTGCTGTGACTCTAATCAAGCTCTGCTTCACGCTGTTTGAAAGCAATTTTGCCTAAGTATGACCTACATTTTAACTTTTGTTTCAGTTTCTTTATCCAGGTCTTAACACTTTACACACAAAACCCTCCTTTTATTGTTTCATCTTTTGAGCAGTGCAAAGTTGGTGAACCTTACTGCACTAAATCATCACTGAATTTCACAAGGAGTCAAGGCAGAGCTGTTTACAGCCTTTGGCTAATTTTGTAGCAATTTTGATTTGTAACCATGAATCCTATCCTTCTGTTAAATTATTACACATTATTAAATTACTACCCAAAACTAGAGTGCTAAAATAATTCTCTACCGTAGATGTCAACTTAAGTGACTCATTCAAGATAAAGAAAAGGCATAAAATCTTCAGAATCCTTTCAGCTTTTGGCCCTTAAAGTGGACTAGTACTGGACTTGTTCTAGGAAACCTTGAAAACTGTACAATTTTGGTGAATTTTAAGTTGTCATGCCCTACAGCTCCTCTACTATTGCTACTATTTTACCTCTCATTCCTTGGAAGAGGCCACCAAAAAAAAACCCCAACCAACAAATCCAAACCAATCAAGCAACCAAAAATGAAACCTTGGGAGAATTGAGTCTATTGACAGTGGCAAGTTCTGACTCTATCCTATAGAGTCTTACCAGCTCAGAACATCTCTCACAGTTATTTAACTGCCCCACGCTGAATTTTGAGGTCACAACATTGACTCAGGGTGAGAATTGTATCAGTTCAGAGAAGAACAACAAAATAAGAAGAAATCCCAGAAGAAAATCCCACATTAACTGTGACATGTAACTGTGTTCTCCTATTAACAGCAGCCCATAGACACAAGTTTTTATCAGCACCTTAAGAGCAGGTCTGGAATTAGACCCTGGGATTGACATTGCCTTTGAAATAAGGCACACACCAAGGGAAAAAGTAATTCAGCCTAATGAAGAAATGTAGAATAGACTGCACAGCATCACCTCACAGGAGAAACTGACCACTTCTGGGAGTAAAATGTAGAGGTTAGAAAAAACCCCAACAGAACAAGCCTGACAAGAAAAGCCCCAGAAGGTCCTGAGAGCTTGAAAAGGGTAACCATAAAATGTCTTGAATTCCATTTATTATTCTCTACATTACCTATGCAAGTTCAAATACTCATATCTTACAGCTGATGACATCATTCAGGTCAGATTCTCTATAATATAATCTTTGTTTTTCTGTTCCAAAAAACACAATTGCTAAACACACAGACATTACCACTGCAATAAAGAGACTGTCGTACCAATGTGGTCAGGGAATTTCTTTTCATGTAAAGTCTCTCCAAGTACTGCAGCCCCTCATCTTTCAGTAACTCCAGAGGGAAGTGATGGAGATTTCGGTAATTTAAGAACAAATTCTTGTGCCTTTCCAGCTTTGCCTCAGAGATTGTTTTACACAGTTCTGATGCCATGACTAAGCACCACATCTACTGCATCGCATCTTCTGAGAGCAGACCCATTTCTAGGAGACAAAAAGAGGAAAAAAGCCCAGTATTACCAAGGTGTAGCCATGCTTTTTTTGCAGGAAGAGTTCCTGATTACAGATTATGTGATAATTTATTTAAGCACACCTGTTCCAGTTAATATACAAAGTCCCCAGAACATCCACACCATAAGCTATGTTAGAAGCAAGCCTTTGATTATTTCTAGATTAAACTTTAGTGCATTATAAGACCTGAAATAACTCTGAAATCTTTGGGTATATTTAATGCTTTTAGCTTCATACATGTTTGATGGACCTTTCAGATTATTTTGTCAAAATTGCCACCATAATAAAAAAAAAAAAAAAAAAAAAAGCAACTTTATTGACCATTACTGATGTCCCACATCTATCCTGTCACATGTGCTAAAAGGAGAACCCACAGATAAGAAAAGCAGACAATTAATACAGGATTTTAGTCTCAGATTATTTAAAACCACCATTATCTTTTAAGGCAGTAAGACAAAAAGCAATGAAAGTTTGAAGGCTTTCCCATATAAAACTGGTGGAATAATTTACCACTTGGAAGAGGTAATTGGGATAGATAGCCAGTAAAGCCATTTAAAAATAATACACTAATATATGAGAAATCTGAAACTTGCAGTGAGAAAATTTATAAAGGGTTAGATAAGAGAGCAGATTTTCAGCTTGCTCTACTAAAAATAAAACCAGAGAGAACAAAGTGTCAAGCTTTAACTGACAATTTCAAAACCAGAAAACAAATGCAGGAAGACAAATTAAAAATTAACACATATCTGAAACCTGACTTTATTAAACTTGTTTTTCAGATATAACCAAAATTCAAGTCATTATTATCCTGTCTAGATGCAAACAACAGCAGCAATGCTGCATCTTTTCAACTATCTCATAAAAAACATAATAAACCCAGACTATTCATTAATTTAAAGTTACCATTTTGCTACAGACTTCTGTGTATAAATTAATTCTCATTAATGAAAGGCAAGGACTCCAAACTGCTTTCCACCAATAATATTTTCTATTTTAGTTCACTCCTTCACTGAAGGAGGTTTCTAATCATAACAAATATTGGAAGTGAAGGTCCTGAATCATAAATCCCATCTGATGATAGGCTTGGTACACAAAACTCCAGCTGAAGAGTGACAACCCAACCACACATGTAAACCAAACTACTTCATAAGTTTGAGTAGTCCCCTTGATTTGCAGATAACAGCTCTTAGCAGTGATCTGTGTCCTTCTGGAGCAACACACATTTGTGAGGTTTTTAAGAGGTTTTTAACCATTGCCTCCATCAGCTGCTTTAGGGAACAGGGCACAGACACCGGCCCTTGGCACTCCTAACATTAAAGCTCTCTTAGTCCTGAAGAGCAAGGAAATCAAGCCATTACAATTCCCAACTCTACTTCTGTGATCAGCATTAAAATAATTCCTGGAAAAGTGTTAAAATCTTTAATCGCCTTAATAGACTCAGAATTTAACAGTCTGAGTATTTATTATTACCCTCTACAATATAAGACAAGGTAAAGGAAAGCTCATTTTTCTCAGATTTTTTTTTTTTTTACATCAGAAGCTGAGAAATGACAAAACATTCACATAAATATCCAACAGCCTTCCCATTTGTCCAGAGATGGTTTTCAGGTGTCCTGCACTTGTGGGCTTCTCTTTACAGAGTTGTAACTCCATGTAACAACTGCACATTTAGCCACAGCACACACGGACACACGGACACACAACGCCACAGATGCAAAGTCCAGTCACAATCTACTTTGGCTCTTACTTCAGAGGAACCTCCTCCACTTCCACCACCAGCCAAACTTTTTCTTTCTCAATTATCTTTTTCCAAGGATGAGGTGCAGCCTGCCCGAAGAGGAACAGCCACAACCATGCTCTTTAAGAACAGTAAAAAAGAAGGATGAGGGATGAGAGCAGTGACCGCGGGCCTGTGAGGGACCGGGTCCTTCACGGAAGGCGAGGAGGGAGGGGAAGGGGCACGGGGGAGAGGAGGTGAATGAGGGGAAAGAGAGATGGGAAGGGGGAAAGAAGGGGGAAAGAGAGGCACTGGACAAGGGGGACACGGAGAAGAGAAGGAGAAACGGGGAGACGGCGGAACGGGACAGGCACGGAGGATGGGGCCCGGCCACAGCGCGCACCCCCTCACGGAGAGGCGCCGTGCCCGCGCGGTCCGGCGAGCAGACAGCAGGAGCAAAACACCGTAAACAACCTCCCACCGCCAGGACCCGATCAGCTTGGCCCTGAGCCCTCACCCCCTCAGTCCGGCCGGGTCACCGCCACTCACCGGGGCCGCCGCAGCGGGAGCGGCGCCGCCGCCGGCCCAGGGACCGGGGGCGGGACGGGCCGCGCGAGACCGCGGCGGCCGCGCGGCTCTCGCGAGACACCGCCGCGGGCAGCAGCCAATCACAACGCCCCGTCTCTCCCGCCTCCCTCCGCCAGCCAATGGGAGCGTGCCTCCCCTCAGCGCCGCGCCCGCCCCTCGCTGTGGGCTGAGGGGTCGCGGGCGGGCGCGGTGTCCGGGTGATCCCGGTGTCTCGGTCTCTGCCGGTGTTTCGGGTGTTCCCGGTGTCCCACTCTCTGTTCCCGGTCCGTCCCGGTGCGGCTCCAGGAGCGAATATTGGGGCTCCCCGCGTGTTCACACAGCGCCCGGTGCTAACAAGTCATCCCTGCTTCACCGCTGATAAAGGAGAACATCATTTGCTGATAAAAGCTGTGGTCAGGGACCACCCGCTACCTGTGGTGAGCTGCCGCTGCCTTTTATTTCTGTGTTAACACAGAGAAGAGGCGCTCAGGGAGTCCTGCCTGCACTCACAACCTGCCCATCACCACCTGCCCATCACCACCGTTTTTACCCGTGATAGTTGCCCTGTGGAAATATTTGGATTATATGTGTATCCACACACACTAGGATGACACATAAAGGCTTGTTTGTGTCTTGTCAGTTCTCTGCTGACAGCAAATTCCCACATCCTCAGGGTATTTAACATCACCGGGTATTAAAAAGTTGCTTTTTGTTGAAGATCACCTCTACAGCTGGCTAAAAAAAGAGATCTTAGCTGCAGAAATCCTCTTTCTAGTTTCCAGACTAATTAACATAAACTGATCGTAACAAGATTCACGCAGTAGGTCTGCAATGTTACCAAGATGAGCACCTTGCAGAAGATATTTCTTCCATATATTCACATAACTTTCACTTGAAATAAATCAACATGCAGAAAAGCTTAAGATCTTTTCCCTTGCAGACTCATTTCTCTCTTTTTCAGTTCTAAATAAAGAATAGCAGCTCTTAATGGCTCATTTGTCATTTTCCTGCACTTGAAAGGCAATAATTGATTGTGACAACTACACTTGCTCCATCTTACTTTGCAATCGCAGTCTTTTGGAGTTGTTTTTTTCAGAAAAAATAATAGATTGGGTTTTGTTGAAATAATTTACCCTTCAAAAGTCACCATCCTCCATATTTATCATATCATTCTGTACACATGATTTCTTACTGTGGTTGATAGCACTTGTCTATTTTTTCCAGCTGATGTTACAAAGTGGCCTGCTTGTAGACAGCCATGGTTTTAAAAACAGCAAATACATCACACTTCTTAATGTCACTTTGGTCTCGCTCTACAAATATCTGTGAAATTAAAAGTTTAGCTTGTTTCAGACCAAAGTAGAAGCTGAATATGAGGACTTCTAGCAACACGTTCCTCAGAGAGAATTCAATGTGTCAAACCAAATGTACTTCTCCAGGATACTGAGTCATTGATCAGGACAGAAACTGTGTTTCTGTCTTTTTCTACTGAAATAGAAAAAGAAAGATCAAGAAGATTTTCTCTTAACAGAGCCAGGATACTTAATGAGTAATGGTTTGGGGTTTTTTGGTTGGAGATTTTTTGAGAGAGTAACAGGAGATAAGATTACTGCACTCTGATATTGTTGAGAACAAATTTTTTTCTGTTCTTTTCTGCTCATACCAACACACTTCACTTTTTCTTGTGTCTTTCCCCCTGAAAGGTCACTCAGAATTCTCTCTTTGTTGTTTTGTGTAGCCTGAATCATTACACTCATTCATTCTCTGTTTTTTCCCCCTCAGCCAATGCCATGGTGATCTCTGAAAAGTGATGCTCTCAGACCTGAAAGCTGATCTTGAAGCTCTGATCCTGCCCAGCACAGGTGTCCAGTCTTGCTCATGTAGTCACAAGGCTAAAAATGATAAGTAGAGCAGGGATACTGGAATCTGATCTTCTGGTGAGGAGAGCATTTGCCTCATGGTTGCCAAATCATTCTCATCTAACATGTCAGACTAGTGCAATCTCTCTGCTAAGTAAATTGTACTGTTTCTTTACCCTAATTTAATTCTTATTTTTGTGCTTCTGAGAGCATGGGGGGCTTGACTTTTCCATTGTGCTAAGAAGGATGGTTGATCTTATCTGTGCCTACATAAAGAAACTAATGAAATTTGCTTTGACATGCCAGTTTAAAGTAGACCTATTCAAGTAGTTTGCAGTTGTCAGTGGCTTGAAAATCCACCACCATCTGGTGGTTTACTAGAATAAATCCAGTCACTGGAGCAAATGGACACAGCTTCACTGGTGATCCCTTGTGTGTGCTGAAATCACACAAGTCAGATGAAGATAGTGTGAATAAAAAGAGATGATGATACACCACATTTATTACACAAGGCAACTAATTGAGACTGACAACTTTGGGGAGATGCAATTAGAAATACTTCTGCATAGTAAAACTTTATGCAAACATTTTCTTTTGTTTTGCCAAGTGAAACATGAAGAATTTTTTTTTGAGGTTTTTATGACAAACTTCTTAGCTCTCAATGTCACAGACATACAAGATCCAAAGTGTCTCAGTGAATTTCTGATTTAGAGTCCTGAACACTGTGAGGTTCCACCTCCCTAATAATTCTGCATGAGTCTTTTACACCCAGTGCTGCGGATACCACTTACATTGAATCATGTGCATTAAATTAGACTTTGTAAATTTGGAATATGATAAAAATACCCACTTCGCAATTAAAGGTCAGTTTTTAGCAGTAGGAAAATTCAGTGTGATTGATGCATGACAGCAAGAGAGATTCTCCTTTAAGGTCAGGTAATTACCAAGTATTTTTATTCTCTGCTCTTCAGTGTGTCAAGTAGCAGTACAAAATTGGCATTCTTGGACATCACCGTGTTCTGAGAATTATAGTGAGGCAAAAATCTGTCAGTAACACTAAGCTCATGCAGCTATGCTTGGTGCAGAGAGGTCCTGTGGGCTGGAGGAATCTTCTAGGCACAGATCAATCCAGTGATCAGCAGATGGAGTTTCAGCTTTCTTTAGGTTCTGGTGTGTACAAGTGTTAACACAAGTGTGTGAAGCAGTAGTGACCCAGCCTGGTGCATCTGCCAGCTCTCACAGCCAGCAAACATCTTTTCTATGCTCAGACTGGAGGAGGATCTGCTTAACACATGCTTGGGACATTTGGAGCGGTCTGGGAAAATGGCAGAGCTCTCCTTTACATGAGGCAGAGTTCCAGCACAGGGGCTGAATGGTTTGTGCTGTCCTACTGTCTTCTGCTTATCCCTAGAAAATGAACATTGCCTGGAATTTTGAAAGCTCTTATGCAGCTGAATATGCAATTTCATTTTTCTGCTCTTCCAGACACCAAAGGGTGTTTTTCTTCCTCATCTGAGGACTAATAACTTCTATTTCTTCAATTTCTTCCATTGTTCTTTGAACAGGAGCCAAGGGCCTCGTGTTATCATCAGGTTCTGTGAAGACTTGAAGAAGCAAACAGAACATTTCCATTTCTCTTTCTTGTAGAATTTCAAGTCTTAATTCTTCTTGCCCTTGTTTTCACTTTACTATCTTACGTAAAATGTTTTCAGAATCCAGATTTCGTATACATAATGATACAAGATTCAGTTGGTATAAATGTCAAGAATTTTGAATCTGTTCTTTCCACAGGAGGTTTATTTTGCATCATGCATAATTTGTTGATTTGTCTCTTGTACCAGAAAGAAAGAAACTCTGTAAAATATTTGGTCTTTACTAATGGAGAAAGAATCCATTCTTCAGAAAAGTCCTTGTTCTTCTTGGGAAGTGGTTTGTACTTTCAGTTAGTAATTTTGCTTGTAGGACAAAGCTCTCTTATTGAAGTGGAATAAAGTTACAGTGACTCATCACAGTACTGCTAACTTTGATTCCATAAATGTTTTAACTCTGGCTTTCTGCAGCAGTACAAAAACGGGAAGGCAGATGGAGCTCCTGCACACCAAGTACCAGCATGCCAGTATTCAACATTTAGACATCATCCAACTTTGGCTCAAGTCTTTTTATTTCCAGTTTATTCTTTATTGTATTTGTTAAACTTGAATTGACAACTTTTTCAATGGCACAGTAATGCTAGTGAAAAACCTGATTGATTTCAAAGGAAGTTATTTGCACTGCCTGGTATGCTTCAAATCAGCATTGCTCAAAATGGAAACTTTTAAAACAGTTTATTGCTAATTTGGGCTGAACTAATTTTTGAGGGAAATTTCCTGGTAATCACATTGATTATGTTGTGTAATAGATTCCCAAAGAAGTAATGGAAAGCACTGGTCATTTGGACAGGCTGCATTTGGAATGGAACAACCCTAATACAGAATAAGCAAGCAGTGGATTTTGTCCCTGATCATGGAGTTTCTGCTCATTCTGAATTCCCACTGATCTAATTAATCTCAATTGGAAAAAGAACAATGCCTCACTGACTGCCCCAGAAAACAAATTCCTCTGTTAATGTGTTAAGCAAATATAACAATAGGCAGAATCAACATTTCTGCCTCTGCTCCATTGGGAAATCTCAATATGGAATCACTGCAAAGGTACCAAACCAGCCAGTTCTCCATGGCTTTTCAGCTGTTAGTCCTTTAAAGACTGAAAGGAGCATGAGGCTGATGTAGAGGTATTTTGTGTTGCCTCTTGTTGACAAGATAATCACGGCTTTCAAATTAATTTCAATTAACCAAATATTATTTTTCAACTTCCTGGCATTGCTGTATGTCACAAATGCATAAATGAATAAAATTTTGTTTATTGTTTGGAATTCACTTTATGAAACTCTTTAAACTTGACTGATTTAAGTCACTTAAAATATTGTCTCCAGTTTTGCTTCGTTCAAACCAATAAAGTAGTAAAACTTGAATAGCAAATTTAGACAGCACATGGACACTTATTATTTTCAGGCAACAAATAGCATGAAATGTTCTTCAGTCTATCTTTATGTGTCCTCAATAATACTATTTTTTACTACCACCCTCGGCTGCCATCAAAGCTCTGTGGTGGTGATTTCTCTCCAACCTTCTGCCTGCCCAAGTTTCCTTTCTTTTCATCTTCACTGCATCTCCCTTCAGTCCAGCCGACAGATCTGCTGAGTTCACAATAATTGCCAAATATTCCTGGGTATTTCTAATTATTAGTTGGATCTAATTTGACCAAAAGTTGTTATTAATTCAACTGAAATCAGTGGTTTTAACATTAAACATTAATTATTCTGAAGTTGTTTCTTCTTCCAGATACCAAACCTACTCCAGTTCTTGTATCTGTGTATATAGCTGCCTAATGTTATTTTTTCTCTTAGCCGTTTATTCTTCTGACAAGTCCCATGATCTGCTGTTGAAACAGATTCATATCTTGTAGAGAGATTCTATATCATCAGCAAAGCTCCACTGTTACCATAAATTTACTTAAAAACTTTGATAAAATATTAAATCCCTATACTCTCACCCACACAGTTTCATAATTTTAGCACATATAGGCTTGAAATGAAAGTATTTTAGTGACAATACACACACTTGAAATAACATTTTTATCTATTTATGAGATGTTTGTATTTCCTATGGAAAGGTTTCAAGTCAGGTGCAAAATGTCTTGGTTGTGTAAGGTGACCAGTTTTGTAATTGAATTCTGCCATTCATTTCAGAAGGGTGTTAACTCTGTGACCTGTTACATTATGATAGAAATGAGGCAGGTGGTGAGCTATTTTTCATTCCAAGGGAATATAAATAGTGAAGGGGAGCAGCATGGTGTATACACAGCTCTTTGATTTATGCAAGCATATTGTGGAACTTGTTTGAGGGAAGTCAGATATAGAAATCTTCTGTTCCTGAGACCAGTGGGAGATTTGATTTTGGAGACCTTGCAGGGTTTTCTCCTTTTCATGTCAGCCATCCATCTGGTTACAGCTGGGATCTGACCTTTCTTTTTATTGAACACTCTAGGAATGGCTTAAATATACACCAGGATGTTCCACGTGTTGGGGAGACACTCAATAGGCTGTTTCCTGTCAAACACAATTTTTTGTTTCAAGAGCAAACCAGAAAAGCCAAAGATCTTTCTTTTCTTGTTAATGCTCTGTGTCTCCTCTCAGAGATCTTTCCTGGGAATTCTTGAGCACTTTGTACTGAGGGCTCTGGGTCAGGTAACCACAGTCCAGGCTGGGGAGCCCTTAGGCAGTGGTCAAGGACTTGCAGCAGCAGCTGCTGACTGTGGGTACTTTTTTCCAAGTCCACACCTCCTTCCTGCCTTTGTCACATTTGCACCACAACACTGATAAAGATCGTTCTTTGTATAAAGTCATGGCACTGGCACAATATTTGTTACCAAACTCTCCCTTTCCTCGGCCTAAGGAGTGTTTGGGACAAAATGTCTTTGTGCCTGGCTCCCAGGGAGCTGTTCCAGGCCATATGTCTGGAGCAGGGTAACATCTTCTGCCTGACCAAAGTAGGTAATTCAGCCTTCATTCTAAAGTAAAATGAAGACTTAGAGTAATTTCTGCTGAAACTATTTCACTATTTTGCATCTTTCACCAAAGTCATAGGAAAAAGAGCCGTGTGCCTTGTAGACTCTTCCAGAGATTAATGTCCCCTAATTCTGGGCCAGTGAAATTATTAGGTGTGTTAAACCCTTTTTGTACTTTTAGCACTGAAGTTATGGTCAATGGTTCAAGCTTTTCAAATACACATTATATACTTAGAACAGCTCTCCTTTATGAGTGATGGCACCTTCATAGCACTAAGCCAGGGATACACATAGCTACAAATTAGAGATAGCCCCACCAATACAGCTACAACTTCACCACAATCCTTAAATTAACATGTGTTTCTTTCATAAAATAGAAGCCAGCCAACCAGCCACATACAAAATACAAAATTTGCCTACTGAGGAATAAATCCCTGTCAGCATCCCAGTGCTGCACTCTAGTCCTATGTTGAATAGGACTATGCATAGACACACTTCTATCAGAAAATAATTTAATTTTATTTAGATGTTTGAAAAACATCTAAAACCAAAGGAGAAATTTATACCAGAGCTCTTTTGTGTGGTTTATATTTTTGAAAAATGGGTATTCTCTGTGTATATCCAATGCCTAGATGTAGCTAATCTGTAATGTGGCTGCTGACAAATGGATCAGTCTGGATTTGGAAAACCATGTGGGTAAGTGCACCATGATTTGGCTGCTGTTTTAAAAAATCAGTCTAAATAGTCTTTATATACCCCTAAATAAGTGGAGAAAGAGAGAAAACTGATATTAGGAAATGGAGAAGCCCACTTCCCTGGAAGATTTATGTGGTACAGTATGCCAGCCTTTAACAGCATATGTCAAGTTTGTAGAGGTTGATGACAGGGTATGTTCTATTCTGCTGATGAGAGGGCTCAGCTCTCAGTGGCTTTGGCCATCTCTGATGCAGAGAAAACCACGGCAGTGAAGCAAATAACATTTTCCTACTTCCACTTGCAGGTGTTTCCTCCCTGACCTCCTCACCACACATGCCTGACTTCCAGAGCAATTCAGGATGAATGGCAAATCCTTTGTGTTTGAAAAACTGTCCTTTTCCTTTTTCTTTTTCTTAAGGGAAGGACAGAACTGAAACCACATGAAACAACTACTAAAGATACTTTTCCTGGCTGAAAGACAAAGTCAAGGACCAATGCACAACAACAGCATGGAAAGACAACAGCAAAATTAAATAGATGAAAGCATCACAACATAAGGGCTTAAAAGACTCCCCATGTTCTGAGCTCTGCTGTCAAAAAGTATTTGAATTTGTTCAATACCCTATAGGAAAAGAGTCCAAAACCCACAGAAGATGAACCATACAAAGGGGAATGTCCTTGCTCAGTAAGGACAGAAGTTGTGCCTTGATATTCAGGCACAGTGAGTATTTGTTGTAGGGGGCTCTGTTAATTTAGCCACAGCATGTTGTCCTATTTGATTTATTTGGATTTTTCAATTTTGTCTTTCTACCTGTAGCACAGAACTCAGCAATATGCAAATATTGCAAGAACATTGCAATACATCTTAAAAGCTCATAGTATTTATCTATGCTTTTATTTATATAAAACAATAGGGGAGAATCTTTTTTGCAAAATCAGATATTACTTAGTAAAGCTGAAATTCAGCTCAATGTAAATTCTGCAATTTGTTCATAATATTGGATTCCACATTATACCTCTAGGTGCAATAACATGAAATGTCCAAGGGGTTGTACAGATTCTCACCTTGGGAAATTCAGTGAGAGCAAACTCCAGTGAATGTTAGAGCAAGGAGGAAACCAAGCTTGTTTTAAGAAATGGGTATCAAGGAAGAACCAAGGTAGAACAGGGCTCTTGCAGAACTGAGTAAATGATTTAAAAATATTTCTAATATGTTTTTTGCAGACAGAAGGTCACTCAAAGAGGAAGGTAGGCCCATATTCTTTAACCTCCCTACCTGCACCAGGGCAAGCAGATCAGTTAAATATAATGTGTGGGGAAAAAAATTACATTTCTACTCAATGATTTATGCTCAGTATTTCATAGCTGTATAAAAGCACTGCTAGAAAAATAGTTTTATGTATATTTTAAAAGTCTGTTTCAATTGATCAGAGACAGAAAGGCCATAAAAGACTTGTTGATGGCAAGTTTATAAAAGGAAAACAAATGGAAGGGAAATAAAATCCCTTTCCAGCAGTATTTGACTTTCCCAAATTTCCCATGTGCTAGACATAAGCAAACTTCTCATTTCATTCCTGACACTTTGCAATGTTCCCCACTGTTTTCAGATCCCTTGGACTTTCCCTCTTTCCCATCACTCAGTGAAGAGATAAGTTATCTTCAAAAGGCTTAGATATAAAGTCTAGTGGAATTACAGAAACAGAAATATGTACTAATCAGAAAAGCAAACCTACTCTCATATCTAAATTTACATGAATGCTATCAGTGTTTAAGCCAAAACCATTTGATTTCCCTTGTGCCTCTCTGTGTTTGCCACCTTATTTTGACTTAGAAGGTAGATTGTTAGATTTGCTTCCTTGCTTCAAAAAATTCAAAATAAACACAGCAACCATTTGCAAGCAAAAAAAAAATTCAGTTTTTGCTGAGCATTGTGGCAGGGAAAAGAGCTTTGATTTTGCCAGGATACTACAGGCTTGATTCAGCCCCAAGCTCATGGTAAATTGAACATTTTTGTCCTCTTTTTTCATACCAAATCTTCCATCACAGACTAGAGCTTTCCTGCAAGGTTTTTGTTTGGTTTTCTTTTTAAATTGTGGCTGTCCCTTCATTAGGTAGCAACTTTTGTTGCATTTCAGCAAGTTTGCAGGTCTGGATTCAAGCTGGACTGAATCCCCAGTGGGATGACAGTGATGAGCACTGGACAATGACAAACAATCCACAGCCAAAATCACCAGAGCAGCTGATAAGGTGAACAACACTGATGACTGTTATACCACATAAATTCCAGCTACAGATTACTAAGCAGCTCTTTTCCCAGCAAACTGCAACTGTACAAGTACATTGTCCACTTAAAAATCTCGAGTGCTTTAATTTCCTGGAGCTATTTACACGTCTTGGAGACCACAGGGAGAACTTCCTTAAAAGGGGAAGAAAAGCCACTGCTCTTCTGCAGTCAGAAGAGTTCTTACAAACAGATCATCCTTCTGTTCTTGGGCTGATTGAAGGAAGAGCATGAAAAAAACAAGAATATTTTGGAATATCATTCCCAGAGGTGAGAACTTCTGCAAAGATTTTTATCGTCACTTCCAAAAGACAGTCAGTTGTAGATGACATTAAAGAAATGTCCTGACTTTTGTGACATTGCTGATGAGAGGGGATCACACAGGTCAACCTGCCCTAAGAACATTTAGGGCTTTAGAAATTGAAACTGAATTGCACAGAAGGCAAATTGATAGAGCACATTAAGGTAGAATATGTTGGCAACTTCACCCATCCTCAATTTCAGTTCATTGCAAAGAAGGGCACAGATGTCCACTTTGAGGCCACAGATCAAGGTTCTCATGTTATGACTATTTTTATTAGACTTCCTGACACTCCAAAGACACCCAGACCACAAACAATCATCTCCTCAAAGCCTTTAGAATAAAGACATTTCCTCCCAGTTCCAAGTTTTACAGGCTGGACTGGGTAGCTGCTCTCGCTGGTTTAGATGACTGCAGAAACAGCTATGACAGACAAATTTTAGTGGTGTTTTTTTTTTCATTTCAACTCTACACAATCAGTTTGGAGAGGGGAAGTCTATGGATTGCAGTTTTGTTGTTATTTTCTACTGTGCTGGGTGGCAAAATGATAACCTGAGACAGACTGGCCTTACCAGGGTGGCAGCTGGGGTCAGAGTTCTATAATAACACTTCTCCTCAGCACTGAAAAGCATTCAAGGCATTTCCCTTTTGTTTACAGCTCTTCCCATAAATGATATTCATCTGAAGTAGAGCTTGTGAGGCAAAGAGCACTTCAGTGTAAACCTTCTGAGGGTGATAGCAGCAGCAGAGCTGCACACAGGCAGCCTTGTTAGGAATTGTTTGCCTCTTTGCTTCTCAATGCTTGAGCCACTTCCAGATTGTGTTCTTTAAAGAGCATTTGCACACAGAGTCTGCACAAGGAGAGAGAGTTCTTTAACTCTGCTCTTCTTCCCCAGGTTATCATTTCAAATTCACTTATATTTGCTGCAAACTTTCCCAATTTGTATCATCCCTTATGCTATGCTAAACACATTAGTGTTTGCTTAAAAACTGTTGTATAAATTAGGGTATTACAAGTTTTTGATATGACAATCTAAAAAGATGCTTTTTCATGGGAGAAACAGCTACAATGAATTACTTCCTTGTCACTCAATAAAACACAAATATTTAAATTGACAAGAATATAGTGTTTTCATAGGAAGTGCTTGTATCATCTCCACATTAAAACAGCTGGGGGCTTTTAACTCTACGGC
This sequence comes from Taeniopygia guttata, assembly GCF_048771995.1. Classification (NCBI taxonomy): domain Eukaryota; kingdom Metazoa; phylum Chordata; class Aves; order Passeriformes; family Estrildidae; genus Taeniopygia; species Taeniopygia guttata. Next base: position 17,362,351 of record NC_133035.1, on the reverse strand, counting down.
AGCTTCACCTTCAGTGCATGCACATCTTGCATGTTCACTTAAAAAATATTATTCCAAGGTTCAATTCCTGTATTTGCACTCATGATTCAATTATTTGGCCATTTTGTTGAAAAAAATGAGATCAAGATGCACATTTCTATATAACTGAAAAGCTAATAATGTTGTTTTAGCACAGCCCCTCTGCCTATCAGCAGGATTTCAGTTCAGAGATGTTCAATGTCCAAATCAGTCAAACTGGATTTAATTCAGGCATCTAACTCCCTCAGGCTTGGTTGGAAAATGTCAGCCTAAAATAGCTTGTGCCTGAGTAGAACAAACGAGAAAGGCACTTCTGATGTATGTATTTGTATGTCCAAATGTCACAGAGTGCTGGAACAGGGACTGACCCCTCCCTACAGCACTCAGAGAGCTCTCAGAGCTGCAGGAGTTCCTCCCACCTACACAGCACCTCCCGAAAATGAGGGAAAGACTCCTTGACTTCAGCAGGTGGTGAGCAGTGGTTACAGGAAAGAGTAAAACAGCTGCCCCTGAGGCAGCAGTTACAGGCTGGCCCAAATGCCAAGGCTTTGCAAGGTGAGCTAATGCTCTAAACAGGACTCAGGATCTTGGGTGACTTATCAAGAACAGAATTTAATGCTCCTCAGTAACATGAACACAGAAAGCAGTAACCATCCCATGACTTGCTTTTGAACAGGATGAAGTTAAATGTTTCTCACCTTCATTTTCAGTTAGAAATTCTTTCTTTCTTTTCCAGAAGAACAGGATATCAGAGGTAAATCCACAACTAATTTAATTTTGTTTGTGTTTCATCCAGTAAAGCACAGAATTTACAAACATCTCTTTCAATCATCAGTTGTTAATTATCTGCTGCCCTTAAACTCTTCTGGAAGGAAGGGAAAAGCTGATCTGAAAGGTGCTGAAAGGTAAATAAAGCATTTAACATTCAAGAGAAAACATAAGGTAGCCACATTTTTGAGGGCACAAGGCCAGCACACAGCAGAAGAGAAAAATCCTGAAATGTGCTCTTTAATGGGCAATAAATGAGCAAAATCCCCAGAAAAAATTGCATGTGAAATGTCTTTGATTCCTTCACTGAACAGAATTATATCAGTTACTCTGTGTTTTGTCATCCTGAGGTCATTTTAAAGCAGCATGACAAAAATGTTCTAGTAGAAATAAAGAATTCAGCATTATCACCTTGCTCTAATGAATTCATTAAATATTCTGAAGTTCTCAAATATTTTTTAACTTGCTCACCATGTTTATTTAAAGATTTATTATTAAAAGCTAAGCCTCTGGACTTGTTTTTTCCTTTGCAATAGGTAATTTATACCACTTACACTGAAGAACAGCAAATTGCTTTATTTTTCACTGTTATGAAGAACTACACTATTTCACTCAGATTCCTAGCAAAGCTGCTTGTAAACAACACTTGAATTAACAATTCAGGTATAAATGTACAATTCAATTAAATTAAAATAAAATTAAAACAATCCAAAGTAAAATTAGAAAACAGATAACTGAAATTAGATTTTTTTCTTTTACTATAGGTTTGTTAAAAAAAGTATCTGGGAAAAAAAGCATTTCTTAGCATTAAAGATTACTACCTGATATTTAGTTAATTTCTAATGAATTTTTAAAATATAATTCAATAATTGAACTGGCTATCTCTATCTTCTTTTTTTTTTGCTATAGGTTTTCCATAGAACACTATGTTCTACTCAGCTTACCATGAAGACCAAGAAAGAAAATACAAAGAAAAGGACAAACTTTGGCAATAAATTGTTCTTTTTCCTCACACTGAATTTGAGAGACCCCTTCCACAGCAGAAGTTTCACAATTAGATATTTGCTTTGTCAGTCCTAGTTTGCCTGTCTTATTCCTAACAGAGCCTTTAGCTGCACTTTTCCACATTGTGTATTTTGCAAATATTAGCATAGAAAATTTAAAGACAGAAACTCTGACGAATACATTTGGATTATGTTTAAGGATAATAATGACAGTCCCAAACTGGAATTCAGAAGACAATGGCAAGCTCTTCACTCTATTCAGGCAGTTTTGGATAAGGCAATTTTCAAAAGCAAGTTGGCAGAAACAGAGGAAACTATTACCTGTCCAGGTTAAATCACAGAAAGCAAACTTATAGGGTTTTGTTGGCTTTTTAAATTTGTTTGGTTGTTTTCTTCATTTTGTGGTTTTTTTTTAATAATGGTTCCTGTGTTAAAATGAAGAAATTGAGGTGCCAGCACCTGATGTTGTCCTGCACATCTCGTTTAGGTACTCATGTCCTGCCTTAACTTAGATGCAGGGAAGACCTGGATTCTGTAATAAGTAAGATTTATTTTCAGTTTCTTTCACAACAAAAATCGAAGCTAAAAAGCTGAAGTAAGAGTTGGCATTTTTCCCTCTCCTCTCTGACCAACCCTTAAGTGTTTTGGTCACTGTTTCTCTCAGAAAAAGCAACTGTGCTGCTGACAGAAGGGAACTGGGCAGGGATCTCAGCCCAGGAGCCAGGACAGAGGGGCGCCGGGCAGCGAGGGAGTGGCTGCAAGGGCACACAAATAGAGCACACATGAAACCCAAGCAGGTACAGCCATTAGCTGCAGAGCTGGCAGTGCTCTAAAGATGCTTTTCAGATAGGCATTTTATACCCTGGCACATCTTACTCTGGCTGCCTCTCTAATGAGCCAGGCTCCTTCATCTCAGTAACAGGAACTTGGCTCATCCCAGGCAGCTGCAGAAGCAGGGAAGTGCAAAAGCAGGCACTGAGGATAAATCCCGTATTTGTAGCTGCTGCTGACTCTGCTGGAGGATCCAATGTTGGCATCTGCAGGCCATAACTCATGGAAAAAGTTACACTTTTCAGCTCTGCCATCTGATATTAACCTGTGTGCAGCTTATTTCCTATTCCATCAGCACTTGGGAAGGCTCTGCCATGGTGGGAGGCAGCTGCTCCTCTCCCAGAGGGACATTCTGTGAGTCAGGGCACGGTGGCCACCAGCAGAGTCTCAGAGCCCAGGACTGAGAGCAGGGAAAGTGTCCATCCACTGGGATTCAGCTCTATGGCTTGGACAGGAGTTTAGCCACTCCCTGTGTCACCCTGAGCTCATACTGACCCTCGTGCCATACCTGCAGAAGCTGAAGGAGCTGTGCTTGTTCCCTTCTGGTGTCTTGGATGCAGGAGGGCTCTTGGCAGATCACTGAGGGCACTCTCCTCAGGTGACAGAGCCCCTCTGCCAGAGTCCCCTACCCTCCTGAGAATTTCCCTTCCAACTCAGCCTGTTCTATGGCTCTGTGGTGCTATGAATTTGCCTGGTGGCTCACAGCACCAATAATGGGGAGTTCCTCCCCTGCCCTCTTGCCAGGAGCAAGGGCTTCAGTTGTGTTATCACAAAATATTTGCTGTTTCAAGACAAAAGGAGAGGGGATGTCTCTGCTTGCCTTCCAAAAATAATCTTTGCAATCTTGTTCAAGTTCTAAAAAGGAGTTGCTGGTTTCCTGCTGATGTGTTTGATCATCTCCTGTATCAAGTTAATGTCCCACTTATTTATTTTAATGACAAGAGACCAGGGCCCAAGTATGAGCCATTCTTTACTAGTCACACCCTATTAAAACAATTGCTCAGGAACATGCTGTGCCTTTTTCCCCAAGCAGAAAGGTATTTGTGTCAGGGTAGGAGGGATCAGTAAGTCATCAATACATGGGCTGGACTGCAAGCAACTGCTTTACATGCAACGTTGTACTCAAATTTAGCAACTGAGTGGATTGACTGTAGTACCAAGCACATCCTTCCTAAATTTCCAGAAAAAGAGAAAACGAATACATTCACTACAGAACCTTATGGCTTTGTTCTGACAGAGAACTAGATCCACTCAGGAATGCTAGCACAGTTTTACTGCCTTTTTTTCACCCTAGCATTAATGTACACTTCAAGTGAATTCCCAGGCTTCAGGTCAAGTAAATCTATTCTCACCTACAAGTAAGCAAAGCCATATTTGGGGTCACAAAGAATAAAAAGCAGATCTCCAATGTAGATTTTATAATACAAGTAACTTATTGTCATGCTAATTCATCTTAGTTGAACCACAGCACAAGATAGTTATTAAAGAAAAACTGGGTAGTGTTAAATTTCCCTTTAAAGAAGTAACATCATGTTTTATATTTTGGTAATGTTCTCTCTTTAAAACAAAGCAATTATCCTGCTAGTCCTCCCCTCTTTGGTAAATTCAGTATGCAAAGTAGCAATCACTTGTTATAAATATTAAAGTTGGTGGATTTAATGGATATGCAGTCTTTATCTTCAAAATAAAAGCATCTGTAGCAATCTGAGGTGTTACGGCTCACTTCATTTTTTAAAATAGAGAACACTAATAATTTAATTTTTTCCCCATTACATTGCTCCGCAGCTGATCTTTTCCTTCTGCAAGAACATTCTACTATCCTACACAATAATGTGCTGTTACAGCTCTAACTGGAAAAGATTTATTAAATTGACCAATTTTTAGAGAGATTTTTCAATGAGAATTGTGCAATAACTCATTTGATGCTGAGCAGCAGCTTCTAACAAAGAGACACAGCTTGTAAAGCTGAGTGCACATCCCAAAAGTTGCCCAATTCAGGCTCAAAGAGCGAGGCTGGGCTCAGCATGGGCTGCTTTGTGGCTGCTGCAGCAGCCTGTTCTGCTTTGTACCAGCAGCTGCTGCGGTAGTTTCCAGCAGAGCTCTTTGGAAACCATTTCAATGGAAGTTTTTCCAGATGTAGGCGTGAGCATGCCAAAAGCTCTGGCTCTTCAATGTAAAAAGCAAACTGGGAGCTCACCCAGGGGCTAAAGCAGAGCTTCAGGCAGTGCCCAGCTCCAAAATCCTGCTCTGAAACACTCCATGGGTGCCCAGGGCTCCGTTTGGAGAGTGGCACCAAGATGTGGCAAAGCCTTCCTACCCCTCTTTCTCAAGATTTCCTTTTTCTCCCTCCCAGTATACAAATTGTCTAATAACCTGCATGGAGTGATTTTATTAAGGCTTAAGAAAAATGATTTAATACCCATAATACAGAAAAACTACCTGCTAATACTGTACATTATATGTAATTACTGTCTCACACAAGGACAGAATAGACTGCCAGCTACCCAACCCACCAAATAATTTACCATACACTGAGACAGGATCTTATGGAATAAATAAATTCTGCAAAGGTGCAGCTTACCTAGCATTAAAGCATCTTTATAATGCTGACAATTCTTGGGTTAAAGGAATCATAGAATTGTACATTGTATTACCTTCACTGCCAGACCTCATTTGGCACCCACAACAAAAAAAGGACTGACAGCAACTCAAGAAACCACTGACATATTCAGAGCAAGGTTTTAATTAGATCCCTTCTTGGCTGAGCATCTTCTTGCATCCTGTTAGAATCTCTATTCCTTTGCACTTCTCAGAGATATTCAGGCACAGGGAATCACATAAATGCCTGATGGAAAAGACAGATGAGTCAAACTGTTGGAAAGTTCCCCGGGCAGCAGCTCAGATTGCTCACTCACTCCTCAGGCTTTTTCCTCCACTAAATGTCAGATGTGTCACTGATTTAGCAGCCACTGCCTGAAGAGATTTGATTTGTGCCATCACTGCCATTCACTGGTTTTTTTTGGTTTATTCCTCTGCTTAAGTGGTAAGAGCAAATAGTGGCAGAGTTGGTCATAGAGCATCTCTGTGTTTTCACAGGATGAAGCAATTGCATTAAATGAAAGTAAGACCAAAATTAAGAGAAAATTCAACCAATCTGAAGCAGCAGTTTCCAATTATGCAGAGAAGTTGTCTTTTTAAAAATTTATATTAAGTACCTGGGTCTCTTACAGGCACACTCTCCAAAACTAAACCGAAGTGGCAAACAACCTTGAGCTGAAAATAACCAACAGCCTGTACCTCCCTGCAGGGCCACAAAAAGGCTGACAAAGCAAATTAACACAGACCACTACATTGAAACATCAACTCACCATGAGTCCCCCTCTGACTCCTGACCCAAATCACATCATGACAAATATAAGGAAAATAGAAATTTCAGCAGGTCAGAAGCATTTTTGGTTACAGTGTACTGCTTTCCCTATCAGGTTAATAAAATGTGAAGCAAATCCTACTTAGTATTAGGGTTCAGCATCTCAACTTTCTCACCTGGAAAAATTTTACCAAGCAGGTTTGATTCCAGCAGTAAATTCCTGCCACACCAAACTCACATTATGATTTGGAAATTGAAATCAAAACTAATACCAGTGGTTTGGGATAACCCAATAGCTGGAGATAACATCTTTCAAAATGCAGAGTTTTTCCTAGCTGAAGAAAAACTTTGTTCATTAGGCAGGTTGCTTGTTATTTTGTTGGTTCCTGAGATACATCAGAAAAAAGAGTTTTACCTTTTTTAAACTATTTAAATTTGGAGTATGAACAAACATCTTTTATCTCCATTTAATTTTAAACTCTCCTTTTTAGAATACTGACACCCCCATATTTTCAGTGCATCTTTAAAAGTTATCACAACTGACAAGTGTGTCAAAACCAGGAAACTGAAATTTTGATGTACGGAAAACCAACCCATTTTGAGTGCCATTCCTCACTGCTCAGAGAAACTCATCAAGTTTCAAAGAAATCAGATCTTTGCCACCGAGAGCTTTAACAGCAATACTGATTCACTTAACAGAGCCTGAAAACAAATTTTTTCTGACAGAGGCCATTTTCAGTGGAAACTATTTTGCTGATCACTTAACCATCTTCAGATTATGCTGTGATTTAGACAGTACTTTCAGATACTTTCTTCCCTGTTTCGCAATATATGAAGAATGTGTGCTTTTTTCTCAGTGTATTAAAAATTGAGATCTCTTCAGAAAGTCTCACTCTTTCACATAAAACCTCATTCTGACCCATTTCTTTAATTAAGGGAAAACTGGGTTAAAGGTATGAATGATGTTTTCATTACAAATCAATTGCATGGTTAAAGAGAAAAAATGAACTTTACAGTACACTCAGGGGTACCATTTAAATATATCTATGTGTGTGTGTATATATATATACATATTATTTTCCATTAAAGATTTAAATGGTGTAAAACAGTTTTCTTTACTAGAAAAGGGTAAAAGTTAAGACATACCTTGGTCAAGTGCCAGGCTCCAAGGACAATTATGATGCTGACAGCTCAGAGAATTCCACCTTCTGTGCTGCTTTATACTCTGCCTCTGCCACTACCTGTGGCACTCCACAACCACTGCTGGTCCCCACGTGCTGTGTGCAGGTGGAATAAGGAATATGCCATGTTCTGCCATCATTTCTATTATCAGCCTGCAAGAGGTGAATGTTTGCTGGAATGAAAAATTAGGTTCATTCTTTGAACCAAAATTAGCCCAGCCTGAGAGCAAAGTATTTACAGACATTAAGTCGTTTCTTTTGGAAAGAGCAGCCTTAAAAACATCAGACAGGAAGAAAGAGAAACACCTGCATTGATTTTCATTGTTTAATACTCAAGAGTGAAAAAGTGTAAAATCACAAAGCTTATACCACCACAAAAAAAACGCAGTTTCATTGCAAATGACCAGAACACAAGCTGCCTGCAAAGTTTCACACAGATGACATCAACAAACCCAGGTTCAACATTCTGACCGTCTCCTGAAACACCTGCTGCTCACAAACACCAGCCAGCACAGAGCTCTCGCTATCTCACACATCCTTCTTTATGTTCTATGCTCTATTTGCTTCCTGGACCAGTGGTTTACACATTTGAAAAAACAGTGCTCCACTTCTGATCTACATCAGCATAGAAATACATTGTTTTTACCCATCCCAAAATACTAATTATATTTGAAAAGCGTTTTGTTTAATCCAAACACAGCGGTAAATTTTTTATTTCTTAATGAAAAGCATAATATGAGTAAGCTTCAGAAGTGCATGCTGACTGAGGGTGTGTCACCCATCTGCTCAGCCACAGGACATAATTCTTATGCAGAAAGTGATCACTTGGGTGAGTTAGTACACCAGGGAGTAGGTTATGTTTGCTGCCATTAGTAATTTGTGTACCTACAGCCCCAATTCTGCACATGCAGCCACTAGGCATGCTGGATATGACTGTGCACCTAAATACACTCTGCTGTCTGAAGGGAGAATTGTCCAAAAGTTACCACTATGCCTAAATGTCTCAGGTTAATAAGAACTAAGTGGAAAATGGGTTTCTTATATTAAAACTTTTTTAAAACTTTAACGTTTATATGTGAGGCAACTTCATTTTCACAGCCTTTCTTCATGCAAAGGAACTGTGCCTGAAATGTTAAAATCTTTTTAATGTCATGTTAATGCACATTTCCAGTTCTCTACAATAACCCAGCTTATTGATGAAAATCCTGCTCTTAAATAAAGTGCATTGAACAGATTCTTCCTCCAGACTATCTAGGCATAACCTAGTGCATCTGACAGTGCTGAAGAGCTGTTGTTGCCTCAGTGGAAAAAATACTGATTTAAATTTTTTTTTATCCTTCAATGCTAGGGGCACCCACATTTTATGAGTCACTTGCTCCTCAATGGTTTATTCCCTCACCTTACATTGTAATTCTCTCAGCAGGTGAAGAGAAATGAAACAGTTTTGGCATCGCTGTTCCTAAGGAGCACCTGAATCTGTCAAATATTCCACAGTGTATCAATAAATGGGCTTGACATTGTAAGTAGCTTTTTGCTGGTTGCTAAATATATTTTCTGCAGTTATTCTTGTATCTGTTTTACAGAGAATGGTAAGTCTTGAATAAAATTTCAAGAAAACTTACACTCATTATTTTTACCCCTCTTGCTTACTACAGACCTGACTTCTTCCTTCATGCAGTTATTTGATACTTGAAGTACAGAATCTGATACTGGCAGTATGGCATCTAGCTGGAAAATTCTGGTTTATACAAGATTATTAGATTATTAAACACAGATGTTGCCACCTTTAAAATCATACAGTTAACTAAGGAAACAAAAGTATAGGATGAGATTAGAAGTATTACAATAATTAACATCCTATTTATAAATGGATCTTTTCTGAGCATATAAGAATAATTTTGAAAAATATATTATCTATTACAAAGTGAACAGTATAAATAAGCTTAGATTACATGCTTTAGTGCTTGTACACAACTCTGTTTCCTATTGCTTTTCCAGCTGTTGGTGGAAACTTCCAATTTCAAGAAATTATTCCAGACAAAATGAGGAAAACTTACAGAAAATTTTGCAGTGCAGACAAACCTCATGAGTTAAATCTTTGGAACATTAATAGCTTTTTACAGTTTCAAATTTAGTAAAACCAAGGCACACATGGATTAAAGTGTCCAACATCTGAAAGAGCAGACTATGTCAGTCAGCACAGAGCTTCTCAGCTTTGCATTTACATTCATAGTATAAAGCAGCAGTCAGCTTTGAGAAATCTACTTCTGTTAATAGTAAGGAATCTGAAAAGTGACTAGTCATGCCAGACTAAGATAGTCCAACTGGATTCTAATATGGATCAGCACACACAAAACTAGGCTTACATAACCACAGGAGAAAAATCTGGGAGTCAGCAGCAGCCGGGCTGGCGCTGCTCAGCCCCCCAGGCCAGGTGTGTGTCTGCTCTGCAGAGGTGGGCACAGTGAGTGAGTGTGTGCTCGTGCTTGTGAGTGTGTGTGTGCACAAATAGCAGCTTCTCACCTCTGCCTGTTACTTCCATACGTGTCCAGTATGGTATTCCTTACCCCAGGGACAATATTTTGGCTGCTATTTTTGTTACTGCCAGCACCGCCCAGGTCAGGCCAGCCAGTGGTGCTGTGCTGGCTTCCAAACTGAACTTATAAAGTGAAATTATGTCCTTCATTCAACCAATGTGCAATCCAAGTGAAATTAGCTTATTTGCAAACGATTTAAGTAGAAGGCAACTTTGGCCTCAGGCATGTGTTACATTCAGAGGAAAAAAAAGGAAGAAAAATTCAAATCTCAGGTTGGGTTTGCAGGGGGAGTGATTGAAAAGGACATTTGTTTGTAAACAAAGGATTATCTGGGAATGAGCTGACACACAATGATCTTAAGTGCCATCAGTGTCATTTGTAAGAGTTTCCTTCTAACAGGACACATATCAGCTAATTTCACTGTGTTAGGAAATTAGGCACTGTGTAATCATATTTGACACTTCACACCTGCCTTTAGCAATACCTAGTATCAGGTAACCCAAAAACTGCAAAATAAGTTGAGGTTACTAATGTATACAGCCACTGAATCTGTAAGGAGTTCTCCTTACCTCAGTGGGAACACTATCCAGTCTAGTTTTTAAATTTGTTTTCATTTTAGATATATTAAATATACTACTGTCTAACCACAAAATTCATTACTTCTCACCTGGAATACTGTGAGAAATTCTTACCTCAGTGTTACCTCTTTCTTTTTTGCACTGCATTCAAGCTATACAAATAATGTCACTTTTGTCGATTCTTGCTATGCTTAGTTTGATCTTCCAGGATCATATTTAATTTTATAGCTGTAATAACTGTCTCTTATAATGTATGCATTAGGTATTGCATATAAGTACACAGAAATGGAACTGAAAATCAGCTACTACCACTCATTAGTCTCATATTCTGTTAAATTTGTGGTTAGTAGCTTGAGATTCAAATAGAATTGCATAGTAATATTGTAGTAACCAAGTACAATACAGTATTAAGAAAAGAATAATTTGAAAAGTCCTATTCAAGCACACAATTGTTGATGTGCTATAAAACAAACAACAACAAAAAAAATAGAATCCTTTGAATTCCCCAGTAGCAAATTCCTGTTTCAATGGGTGGAAAAATCTGAAACTATTAGACACAGAACTCTGAGGAAAAATATTAATATCATGATCTCTCCCAAAAATAAAATTTCCAATAAAATAAAATGCACTGAATAGAGGCTTAAATTAAATACTTCTCAGTCCACCATTAATAATCTAAAATAGTTTGAGTGTTTCTTCATCCCTTTTTTTCTCTTTAAAAAAAGGATAATAAAAAATACGTATAAACAAACTGCTACGTAGGCTTCATCACAGAGTCCTTTCAGAACCACTGTCCATCATTATCATTATCCTCATCATCTTCCTCCTCCTGGTCCAGGTAGACAAAAGCGACTTTCTTCCCTTCAGAAGTATCTGACCTTTGGTTGACCGTTCTTTGCAACTGCACAGTTTGATCAAAAAATGACTGTCCCACCACCTTTTCCCCCTGATCTTGGGAAAAACTGGAAAGAACGTAGCTACTTCTTGTGCTTTCATTTTCTGCAAGCTGGTTGCTTTCAACAATGACCTGTGGCTGACCAGCAGAAGGCTCTTGCTTGCTGGACACCGGCATTGCCCCTTGCTGTTCTCCACTCTTCACTGCAGATATTCCACCCAGATTGGAAACATCCATTTGGAAAGTGTAAGCTGTTTCCCTGGAGCCCACTTTAATATGCTTCACAGAGCTGCTACTCTCAGATGACTCTGCTATTTGTGAAAGATCTTCCACCACTCCAGCAATGGGTCCTGAGAAGATGATTTCTTCAGCATGAGTTCCTGCAGGACTTATTTTAACGTGCCTGAAAGCTTTTGAGCCTCCTGAAAGGGTCTGGTCTTCCAGTTCAGTGATTTCTGCGTGCTCGGAGACAGGCCCCTGGTAGACGACCTCTTCAGCTGTCATAAATCCCTGGGGACCCATCTGGATTTGTCTGACTGAACTTTCTGCCTGTGAGAAATCCCTCGTGCTGCTGACCTCCACTTTACCGGAGATGGGTCCTTCAAAGATGACGTGCTCAGTGTGAACCTCTTTTGGGCCCAGCCTGAAGTGCCTCATTGATCTGCTGACATCCACAGCCCCTTCAGCCTGGAAAAGGCCATCTGAGCTATTGAGTGCCAGAGAGTCTGAACCTGACCCCTCAAAAGAGACTTCTTCAGTCACTTGCCTTGATCCTACTGTGACACGTCTTGTGGCCCTGCTGAAGTCTGTTGAGACTTTCTGAGAAAGATTTCCAGAATCCATCTCTTCTACAACTGTAGTAACAGGGCCTGTAAAAAATACTTGTTCTGTGGTTTGGATTTCCTTGGGGCCCAGTTTAAAGTGCTTCACAGATTGGCTGAATTCTGACAGTCCCTCTCTCTGAACAAGATCTTCTGCAGCACTGAGCTCCAGCGTTTCAGAACCAGGCCCTTCATACAGGACCTGTTCAAACCTCTGGACTTCTGCTGGGCCAACCCTGACACGCCTCTGGGATCTGGTCTCATCAGCTGATTGTGAGGAGTGAGAGGCCTCTCCATAATCCGCAGTTTCTGAAACTGAACCGTCATAAACAATCCTTTCAGTGGTGTGATAGCCAGTGCCACCACTCCGCCTCGTCGTGGAGGAGCTGTAGATCTCTTGGTCAGCAAAAGGAGTGTATTTGTCACTTTGGGAAGAAACTTCTACGTTGCTCCTATCCGAGCTCTCTTTGTTCAGGGAGTGTATTGTTGCCTTCTCCTCCTCACTTCTGATTACTTCACCAAGCTGATCTGCATCAAGCTCATCAGTATTAAGGGTCTGGGACAGATTGACTTCAGCGACAATGGTCACTGAGCCCCCCTCCTCCTTCTGATCAACTTTTTTGATATCAAATGCCAAGTTACTAGCATCCACTCTGCTGTCTTTTGTTAATGCAGAGAGCTCCTCTTTCACACTTTCTGGGAGACTGCCCTCCAACTGCTCCAAAGCTTCCTTCAATTGATGTTTAGGGTCCTTTGTTTCCTTGGATAAAAGCCCTTTTATCGAAGTCTGAAATTCATGGGGAATTTTAATTTCTTTTTCAATAACAATGGATTCAACATGGGATCTTTCACCCTCAGGATGCTCTTTTAAAATATGGGCACTCGCTTCCTCCCCAACCACTTTATAGGTTTCTTCTGGAGAGCTCACACCTTCCTCTCTCTTACTCTGCGTGCCTTGCAAAAATTCATCTTGCCAGGAATATTTAATAGTCGATTCTTCTTCAATATGAATTTGCCCATATACTGAGTCATCATCTTTTTCATTAATAAGAGGATGATCATCAGGAACAGATACAAAATATTTCTGTTCAATAGGTGAGTCATCTTCCTCAGTTACTTCTTCCACGCGAGTGAAGCTCTCATGGCGCGGTTTCTTCTTTTTGACATCTTCATACGTGAAGGTGATGTTTTGTTCCTCTTCACCGTAACGTCTCTCCCTCTCAGGGAATGAATCCTCCACTTCTTCTACTTGGAAAGGTGTTGAAAAATCAGCCCTTTCATCGGTGGTGTAATCCAGTGGCTCCTCTACAATCTCCACATTCACAGACACGTTCTTTCCGCTCTCGCTTCCTTTCAGGCCGTGATGGACAATATCTTCTATCTCATCTTTGGAAGGAGTTCCCTCAATGCCCTCCCGAATCGCTTTTCTAACATCCTGGTTCGATAGATGTCCTAAGTCACCCTCATCAGAAATAGCTATGTCTTCTTGAACTTGAGACTGCACTGTGAACTCAGTCTTTAATTTCCCTTCATCTTCTTCTTCTTTCTTATCAAAATAGGTCACTTTGGTGTCTGTTGACATCTGTGAACTAGAAGACTGTGTGAAACTTTTAAGAATGTCAGCAACAATATTCTCTGCTATGTTTTCAGTTGGCAGAGTTCCAATTTTGTGGCTTCCATCCCTAATTTGCTCTTGACCTTCCAGACTGGACTCTGCTTCTGAAATCCTCACTTGGCCAGTTTCAGCAGATTGAGTCACATGGTCATCTGTTTCTCTTCCTATGAAAGTTTTAACACCTTGTACTCTTATTTCTTTATTTCTCTGAGGCCCTTTGTCAGGAACAGGCCTTTCAATACTGATTGGTACCTCAATGACATCTTTGCTTCTTGATTCTGAGGTCACAGTTGCATCTTTTTTGGTCGATTCACTTTTCAGAGTTCTTGCAGTAGAAATATCACTCCCTGTTACCGTCTGGCTAACTTCCTCACGGATATATTTTTTCTGCTCAGTCTTCCTCCCAAAATCGACAGTTTCTTCTATAAAAGATTTCTCATCAGTTTTCTTTTTCTCATCCTTTGTTTGTTTCTGCAGCTTATCTTTTTCTTTCAGCAGAGATGTCTTCTCATCAGTTGATTTGCTGCCTCCTCTTTTGTCTTTTAGTGTGGTCCGAGTTTCAATTATAGTTTCTTCATATTTAGATGGTTTTGCACTGGTAACCAGCTCATAAGCTGGAAATCTGGTGAAGCCTGGTTTAGTTCTTTCAGCATCAAGCTTGTGGTCCTTGTCTGATCTTTCGGCATGTGCTGATTCTTTTGAAAAAGATACTGTGGATGAAGTTGTAACTTCTGTTTTCTTTCTTTCTGGAATCCTCTTTTGCTGCATTTCAGAGCTTCTCCAGCTACTGTAGTCTGGAGTAAATGTTCTCAGTTCTTTGTGGTCTGTTACAATCCTTTCATCCTTTGTGACAGTCGTTGAAGGGCGATATGTTGAACCAAGCAGGTCCCTTCCAAAAGTTCTTCCCCCCGTTGTTATGTGTGATCCAGCCTGCGTGGAGTGAGCTGAGTAATGTGCCGAGCTGCTCATATTTGTCACTGGCATTCTGTGCCTCGTGTCAGTGATCCTGGCAGCTGGTGAAGCTTTATTTCTATTTCTTTCTTGATAAGTAGAGTAAATATCAGTGTAGTTATACGAAGTGTTTATAATATCTGCAAAGAGAGCACGGGTGACCAAGCATTAAAATAATGGTTTATATCTAAAATACAAATATCAAATAGAGGGCATGACCTAAGAAAACATGCACTATGTTTTTTGAAAGAAATAATGCCTTCATTTTCAGTGGAGCTTTGTAAAGGCATTCCTGTAGGTTTTGCCTGCTAATTAAGTCTGTGTATAAATTAATTAAAGCTGAAAGCAAAGTTTTTTCTCAAGCTGCAAGATCTTGCTAATTTTACCTGTTGTGCACTCCTAGGTATTTATACAGGAATTGCACTTTTTGTATTTATACCGATGTTTCTTTACAACTTCTTATTAAATAATGCATGTTGAAATCATAGGCTGGGTTTTTTGCTTCATTAGCCTAAGTGGCCTGAAGTTTCTTAGATCCTATTGACATTTAATGGCACACCTGCCACCACATACTAGAAACTGCAAACACAAATACAACTCTTCATAGCCACACAGTAAAGCACAACAAGGGAGAGAAACAAAGAACCTTTTAAGCTCTATCTGAATTAGAAATTAATACAATGTGCCAGGAATATCTGACAGTTAAGACCAAGCAGTACTGCACCACTCACATCTCTCACTCCTGAAAAGCTACCACATATCCTCTGACTTTTGGCAGTGTCTCCTGTATTATCTCTGTAATTCCTTCCCTATTCTGTGAATATGCTGAGCATTGTCTGCAGAAGTACTGGCTAGTTGAGATTCAAACTGTGCTGGTCAGATGCAGGCACAGTGCTCACAGTTTAACAGCACAGGCAGATCTCTGTGAGCATTTCAGCCTAGGCCTGAGCCTGTTGAATTTCCTGCTACACACACAGCCTTCAAGTATCTTCTGGGACTACGATAATGGCCCCACATTGTTAAACTCATGAGTATTATCCAGATTAATTCTGTTATTAATTGCAATGACCACAGCAGTCACAGTCAAAGTCCATCTTATCTAAAATCCTGTTTGCAGGGACCAAGAGTAGATACACAGGGAAGAGTATAAGAACAGGGCAAGTAAATAGTGATACTTCCCTTGTATACTCTCACAGCCTCCAGAGATTTGCAGCTCCTAAGATAGAAATGGTATCTTTATGTTTAGTAAGTCTTTGATTTGTCTTCCATTACTCTGCTAAAATACCTCTTTAACCCACGTGAACTTTTTAACACTCACAATGCCTCAGGATGATGAACTCCATATTTTTAGCTACATGTGCTGTTAAACACCTCTTGCTTTATACTTCAAAATTCTCCTAAGACCTATGGCCATCCAAAAGTTCTTTAGAGCTACGAAACATCACTCCCTACATTCTTCACTCAAGCCATGATTTTATAAGGTATCTCATATAGAAGAGCAATATGTTGATTTAAAATATTAACACTCAAAATGAATTTAATATTCACTTTGCAATACACCCATAAAAATATACATCATGAACACTATAACATAATAATTTCCAGTTATATTTAATTCAAAATTAACTTGTTAATATTAATTTTTAATATTTTACCTTGAGGCAGTTTCCCTGCATGCTCTTCTCTCCATATAATCCACTGCTTGCTCTCCCCTTCTAACAAAGCTCTGCAAAGCACAAAGGGCATTTCATTAAAATACTGGGAGCAATAAGCATAATATTTTACATTTGTAAGTCTTAGAAATTGAAACAATTATCCTGTAGGTGCCATATTCCACTATCCCAGGTTGCTCCAAGCCACATCCAACCTGGCCTGGAACACTTCCAGGGATGGGGCAGCCACAGCTTCTCTGGGCAAGATGTTTTACAAAGAAAATGCAAAAATGAAAAAAAATAAATGACAGCAGCCTTCCTGTTTGTAAAAGAGCAGTAAAGGCAGTGTTGAAGTGTGATAAGAGGGAGCTGTTTCAGGAGGATTTGCAAGTTCTATCATTTTCAAATGAAAAATGAAGGAAAGTATAACTTCTACTGTCAAGCACAGTGCTGGAGGAAACAATTTATAGTGCTAAATTAACTATTCTTAGCTCCTATGCCATTGGAAATCAGCACAACACATTTCACAGAAAAGGAGTAGGGAAATTCCCTGTGTCAGAAACCGCTTGGTTTCCTTTAATGCCCTCTCTGTCTGTCTCTGTCCATTTTGGCAGTGACACTCCAACAGCTCCCAAACTTCCAGGAAGTGCTGGGGCAGCAGCCTGGAAATGCTGCATCAGGGTTATTCCCCGTGCAAGGGAATGTCACAGCCAGCACAGTAACTTGGGTGGGTTTATGCTGCTTCTGCCAGCCGGTTACAGCATTTCTGGGTTTGGGAATGCCAGATGTTCTGCACTGATAAGATACAGCTGCAACATCAAAGCTGGCAAGAGTAAGGCTGGAGGGCTGTGATAGCCAAGGCTTCTGACTCCCTGGGGCAGGAGCTGAAAGCCATTTAGGATTGGGGTACAAACACAGCTGGACATTTATGTCAAAACTAACAAAGCAGGTGTTTTAAGCATCACCTGTATACTTCACACTTCCCATGACTGATCACTTTGGCATTAGCAAAACATCATTAGCAAGGCTTTCCTTGCCTTGATGGATTTGTCTAGATTCAGAAGAAAAGCCAGGTTAGAACTACCTAAAACAGGCTCAGAGGGGCATCTTTCCTTCTATTTTGTGAGCTGAAAAAACCCACAGTAAAACTAATTTATCTTTCTCCATGCTGAGAGAAGCTTCAGAGGAATTAGATCCCTTCAATACATGTAACACTCCCAAGACCAAACAACTGATCTGATGAAGGCAGTGAGTGCCAAACAAACTGCTCTGACAGACCTGCCAGAGAAGCTGGGGGTGACGCTGCAGAAACTCATCCAGGAGCTGGCAGTGAAAGTGTTAGCCATGACGAAGGAAAGCAGGAATGTGGGGAGTTTGACTAAGGATTTCTGGCTGCTGTTAAAACAACAGTTGTTCAGTTGCTGCAGCAACCTATGAAGTCACTAAAAATAAGTTCCAGGAGGTAACTGTATATGGCAAAGGGCAGCAGCCCACAGAAAAGCTGGATCTGAAGGATTACTACTGAAAGTGAAAGGCAAAGATTCCTGAAACCTCTGTAAAACTAGACAGAGAATCAGTATTTTACTGGGCACTTCATAATATGTATGACCTCATGCTTATCAGAAAACCAAGAAAATGTTAAACTGAGCTTGGCTTACTAAACTGGCATGAGAAAGGGCAGTGTACAGTACTGAGCCAGCAAACTCAGGTTGTGCTGCTCAGCTTGACCATAGCTTGACTTTATGCAAGTCATTGTGCTTCTCTATTCCTCTGCATCCTTTCCTGCTAATAGCCTCTTGGTGGTAAGGTCTGCTTTTAAACTTAAACTGCCCAAAGACTTAATTTCAACTGTATGAACTTTAAAGCACTCATAGAAACAATAATAAAAAAAAAAAAATATTGCCCCAAGCAGCACTCTTCTAAAAAAAATAACCATGTCATCTACTTCCCGGAAATCAGGTCCCAAATTACATATACTCCCTTTTTGTTAACACTTCATTTAAGTGTTACCAGAAAATAATCCAACTGCACCATTAGCTCATCTCATTATTAATGGCATTTATCTAAAGTTAGCAGGGACGTGGTTGTCAGACTGTGCTGGATGACAACAGAAACAACCAGTCCATGAAAGCAGGTGGAGGAGATAAAGTGGTTGGGGTGGGGAGAGACAACAAAAAGATGTAGTGCAAATTTTACTATGGGCATTCAGGACAGTAATGATTTCATTTCAACTACAGAACCCCAAAATCTCAGATAGGGCAGTTGGCCAGCAAACCATAAAAACTCATCCTCTCTATCCTGGGTATTGGCTAAGGAGTTACAAAAAATCCCCTCCTCTCCAGGAAGGAGGGGGGTCAAGGTCATTCCATTTTCCATTCTCCCAGGATGGGGGGATGAGGAGTGTGAAGAACAGCAGGTAACTGCATGTTAAACTCCCCAGGGGTTGAAAATTCAGTGTGTTCTCAAATAAAACCCATACAGGAATAGAACCTATTGGATGGTGCAAGTTATGAAGGGGAAGTAATGAGACTGACTGAAAAAGCTGTGGTGAGTAACTCAGAGGACCTTAATGTGGTGATGATTTTGTGAGAGGAAGGCATGGAAAGGCTCAGAAGTGTTGATGGAGCAACACAAATCAAAGTTCACCTGGCAAGTGTGTTCAGAGATCCTAACAGTGACCATGGAAATAAAAAAAGAAAAAAAGTGTGCAACCTTTGATGCTTCAGGATGCAGGGTGGGAACCTGAACAGAACACTTGTGTAAACACTGGAATTTCAAAGTGAAATATTTTACTCGTCAACAACATATTTTAGAGAGGACAGAAAAGCTCCTGAACCTACTGGTACAGGCTCTGGGCCGCCTCTGCTATGTGAAGAGAAGTTTCTGCTAGCTAAGGAGAAAGGTCTGAGAGTAATTCTGATTCTAGGCAGGTTTTCCATCTCCTTTTAAAATCAAGAGTTTTACAGGGTGACTAATTTACCACTTCTTTCTGGAAGTAAAACCTAAGCACAGTTAAGTAACTGCGGTTTTGAAGGATTCCAAGGACACAGAACAAAACTGTGAGACACTTGATAAATATTTACTTCAACAGTGAGAAGAGGGTTTAGGAATGAATATTCCCATGAGGTGTAACTTCACAAAGACACATATTTCTCTTCCTGAGTGAATCTCAGCTCCCAGAGCAGGAAGGGTGAGCAGAGTCAGAGAGGAAATACACTTGGACATTAAGGAAGGGTGTTCCTTGCAACAGTGATCCTTCTTCCCACTCCAGGAGCAATGGTGACTAATGGAAAGAACTGACCTTACAACACAACTCTAGGAGTTGTAAAACAAAGAGACAACACAGGGTGGGAGGTAAAAGAAGGCTCCAAGACCAACTATCACACCCTTAACCTATAGGACCAGAAGAAAAGGAAATGCCAGGCCTTGGTGGGAAGCTCTCCATGGAAAGTTCAGGATGTTGGACTGAGTGTGAGGAGGTGCCTTTTGTTTCCAGTATGCATAAGCCAGGGTATATGCCAGCACCCTCTGTGAAAACCAACTGAAGCTGTGTTCACATGCCCTTTTTTCCCACAGGTAAGAAGACCTGGGAGAGGAACAGGATTTGAAAAAGCAGATGAGTGAGCTGTCCAGAATTCTCCTACTTGACCTTACTGACTGGGATCCCTCCCACAGCAGGGTTGGTAGAGACACACAAGAAGGAAGGAACTATTTTCTTGAATAAAGGGAGAAAAGGAAGAGAAGATGAATAGGTAAAACTGCATAAATGTAAATCAACAAAACAATAACTTTTCAGATTCTGACATTTTAAAATAATTTGGTTTGCTGGCATTTTAACGTTTTTTATCTGTAGCAAGGCCCATTCTCTTGTTCTCATCTCATCTTTAGTGGGCAGATGCTCATTTTTCCGCTGACATCTGCCTTGCCAAGGCCATCAGTGACACAAGTTGCATTCACATCCATCAGATGAAGAAACTCTATAGATTAAGGATCTTCTTAAATGGGCAAAAACCGCACTGCAGGTGATGCTGAATTGTTCTCCTTTCATTAACCAAGGCAGGCAATCCTTAGACAAACCAGTAACACTCAGATAATCAGTGATACAACTCTGGAGAAATTCCAGAATTTCATGGGCTTACAAGGTTTTCAAACAACTGAATATCTGGGCATTATCATTCCTAGTTCTGGATGAATACTAATCATCAAAACAACCCTGATAATTCTGTTATTATGACAGTGCTAATCCTGTTTTGCAGATGAATAAACCAAGGGAGAAAGTTCAATGACAGCAGTGAAAGTCAACAACAGAGCTGGGATTAAATTCAGAAGAATCATGTTTTTTAGCAAAGTTAACAGAATTAACCCACATAGATAAGGATCACAACTGGCTACTACTTCCACAGTAATGCTCCAGACACTATTGGCTTTCCAAGGATCACAGAAATCCCACTCCACCAACAAACATCAAGCAACGTTCTGTTGCTTATCAAGTGACTGCAGATTACTTGTCCCCCACTGGCTGTGATTTTATCTCATCCAGAAACCAGCCCTGGCCTGTGCCTCCTTGCAGACATTCTCAAGGCATCTTGAACAGGCTGTTGGTGCTCTTTCATGAAGACATTGTCTGCTCACTACTCTTTATCAAGCTACTCAGAAGTTATTTCAAGTTTCTCATGTTTTCAGTTATGCAACTGAAATTAAATTTCATATGCATCAGTGGATTGATAGCTCACGCACCTCACCCATAACTAAGCTGGTGCTATCTTTATCCAGACCTACTGGTTCACATTCAGAACACAGCATTAATGCTTTAGGACACAGAAGCAGGTATTATATTTAACTGGAAATACCCCATCTGATTACACAGGTTGAATATTAATAATACACCCAGTGTAGACAAGGTAATGACAGAGGCAGTCTCCTTAAAAAACACACAAGTAGCCTGACATAAAATTTTTTCAAATTATCCCTTTGCTCAATAAGACTTGCACATCTCTCTGTATTTGAAGATCAGTATCGCGATGAATTTGTGGAAAATATTGTGCTATTTGTAGAAAAAACACATCATTTTTACAAGAAGGAAAAATGTTCTTCCAGTTCATCAGTTTTGGTTTATTTAGGATCTTTTGCATTCTGAATCAGTTTAGTGCCATGTACATCATGACTCTCCAGACAAGAGAATTACTCTGGCTTAGTAATCCACTAAGCCACTACTTAGTGGTTAGAGAGAGGTACAGTCCTGAAGATTCATTAGCAGAAATGTTGTTTGCTCTTATCTCACACTTGATCTAAACATGCTTTCATAACAAATCAAGGATGGAGAAAGCCAGGACTTAACCAAACAGACTTTTCTGATATCTTCCCACTGTCCTGCAACTGCAACAAGGATGGAGAACTCACTGCTTACCTAAGTGATGCAGGTGGTCACTAATCAACATATTTAAACAATTAAAAGTGCAATGTAAATTGATGGCAACAATACAACCTCAAGTTTTACTTATTGCAATTCAGGGATATTGTCTCCTCAGCTTGTAGCCAAATATTGCGTCAAAGATACCCATCAACCTGATATGCACTCAACCAGGACTAAGAAGGTTTCTTACATACCAACTTAATAGGACTCCTATGAATTATACCGGCTTTAGAGCCTTGAGACTCCCAAAGTCACTGTTTACATTTTAAATGCTGGAAAGAGGATGGATGGGACTCCCTTATCTATGAAAAGGGATTTAAATTATCCTCTGTCTAGACAGAGTGTGACCACAAATCTTACCTGTAGGTTTCAATTTCAAGGATGAGGCCTGCTTTCACCTGCAGGAGCTCTTGGTAGTCCCTCAGGTAATCTGTGATTGACATGGTCAGAAACTGCTTTTCCTCTTCCAGGGCATCAATTATTCTCTGAACAGAAACAAATTATTTTAGTTTTGAAAGAACATACACTTCAATGCCTGAAAACATAAAATTTTTAATAAAAAAAAAAAACTGATACAAAAATACCTCAGTGCTCTATTGCTTCAAAATCCAGAAGAAATCAGCCCCATGACCTCCCATATACAAGCTGAAATACTTTGTTCCTGAAGCAAGTTTTATGCTAAGCTCATTTTATCGCTTATTAAACTGGTTAAATTATTTCAGTTAAACCCATGCAGATGCCCTGTACAAAAGTTATTAAGCACACATAGCAAGGAAAATATATTTCTTTGTAAGACTTATATGTGACTCATTTGGTCATTTTAAGACATGCTTAAATCACACTTGAAATCAGAAATTTCAGCAATTGCTTATCCTTGCAAAACGTATCAGTATTTTCAATTCCACAGATGTGTGGGTTCAAACCAGTTTTGGAATTTGAGCATCTGAAGATACAGTGCCCACAAGGTAAAAGATGAACCTCCAGTGGTTCCTTCAAGTTTTCTACAGTATTTGGATGCCTGCTTTGAGGCTCACCCAGCTCTCTGCTAACTGCTGCTCAGAAGATGGAGAAAAGATTGCTCATTTTCATCTCAACAGCTATATATGACCTTATGCAACACAAATAAATATAAAAGGTTATATTTTTTTACCCTAAATGGCAGAAGGAAGAAAAGAAGAGTACAAAGTTCTTTAATCACTGGTGCTACCTCTCACATGAAGGGTGAATTGTCATTTATATACATATTAATACCAAATCTAACCTTGCTAACTAATATGCTATAGATTGCACTTTGTTCTGGGGGCCAGGAAGAGAGAAATTAAATATCAACAAAGGCCAAATTCTGTTTTGTTCACGTCACTCTGCATATGCAGGAAATCTGAACTGTCGTTTACAGAGCAAAACCTCATACACATGTACAACACTGAACAGGAATTCACAAGAGTGTCTTTTAGATTTCATCCTGAAAACTGCTTTGCAATTGAACTGGAAAATCAAGGCGCTGATGGTTTAGTTTTAAAAAATTCAAAATGTATCACTTATCGGCAGCAAGTGCTCCACTATCACAGTATGCACAATAGCATAAAAATGAAGATACAGCAGGGGACTCTGCTGTTAATGCCAGCATGATGTGCTAGGCAGAAGTAAGAACTAAGAATATAAAGTGCTGGCATGTCAAACATTAATAGTTTTGGGGTTTTTAAAGTAAAACTAAAAAGAAAGCTCTATGAAGGAAGCTGCCTATATTTGCTTATACACATGGGTACAGTTCTCCATATAACACATTAATTTCTTTCTCCATTTGCCTTTGCAGCTCCTGCTAAAGGATTACACTGATGTTTCCCCTGACAGAACAACCCTTGCCTACAGTCTTCAGTGTACTTAAAATTCCCTTTTTATAGCAGAAGACAAACCATATCTGCATATCAGATAGAGCACCACAAACCCCCAACAGCCTCCTGCAGACCCCAGAGGAGGCACCATCCCATGGCCAGGCAGCCCTTCAGCAGCTCTGAGGTAACAATCCTGTTCAAGGACAGCACAGACACAATGGAAAATCCTGAGGTGAGAAGGGAAGAAAAGTACAAGTACTGCTTTTAAAAGGTAAAGCCTATCCAGCAAGAATGGCCAGAGTGCAACAGAACCGGGAGTCAGCAAAAGGTGCAGAAGAAAACCAATCCCTAAGAGCTCTGATATAAAAGTTAAATGATTCAGACATTTCTTGCCTCTACAATTAAACACAGAATAACCTATGCATGTGCATGCATTCCTTCAAAAGAGTTTTTAAATGCTGCAGTCCCAGAAAAATCCATATAGGAAATTTCTACACTGGACTACAGAGTGTGGGGAGTTCTGAAAGACAGGGGCTGTTCATCTAAGAACACAGGAGCTTCAGTCCCTCACCCCCAAGTTCTTAGTCTGGGTTTGAAAAGCCACCTGGATTCTGCCCATGGGGCTGGAGAGCACTGGGGATCCAAGGGCTGGAGTTAATGATTACCATAAGGGGCCACAGAACTCAGCCAGCTGTGCAGTAGCTCCAAAGGAATTAATTCCAGTGGGAGCAGACACTATAAAGACTGGCAGAGAGCCAGACACCCAGCCCTCCATCACTGATGCTCCAACATAAAGCAGAATACAACTGGTCTCAAGTCCTGTCTCCAAGCAGGCCAAAAAGCACAGAAACCAATCCATCCAAGTCCAGGAGACTGCGAGCCAACAAACCCATTTTGCAAAAGGTAACCTCTACTTGGCAGATCTGGTGTTTTCTTCACACAGGACTCTCTTGGAAAGATCTGCTTCCCAGCCACATCAATCACAGCCCCCAAATCCCAGTGATGTCCTGCTAGGGCTAAGTAAAGGAATAGAAACTGTTTTCTCACCCTTCATGTGTTCTTTTTCAAGCAGCACTGAGAAATTTTAGAAGGGCAGCAGGGGGGAAAGAATTTACTTGGGTTGTCCAAGCTTTACCTACGGAGGGAATAGAGAATTCCAGGCCCCAGCCCTTTCCATCTGGTACTATTTACTGATCCCATAGCTCATTCATGGCTCAGCAGGGGAGGAACTCACCCTGCACTTGGCTGGCTCAAAACATGTGCATATGACATATCGACATTAAATGTGCATTTGACAAGATGTTTTCTTCTTCTCTCGAGCTCACAACATTGACACAGGAACTGATCCTAAACCCACTCTTATCAATGAAAAATATCTGCCTCCTTTCAGAGAAGCAGGATGGGCCACGGATGGTTTTACATTCAAATAATTCAGGGTTTTCAAGCCACCAGGAGTTTTTGTATCAGTATTCTCATAGCACACAGCGAAAATTATGGAATTAAGAGACTGCTGAGTTCATCCCTTTAGCACTCAGGACCAGTGAAAATTTTCCAGTGTATGATTTACTGCCTGCCTGGTTCATTATAACTCCAAATACTTTTTTTCAATTTAACACTGCTGAAAGCTTCTGTAAGGATAAGGGCAGTTCAGGAGGCAAAGATGAACATATAAGGCAACTGGATGATATATGGAAAATATGAATAAATCTAATTGCCATTGCAGCTGCAATGAACAATAATAACTTTAATCTGTACATACATATCATTTCCACATGACACTCTACAATAAATAAGCATGGAATTGATGCTTTTTAAAGAGTAGTTTAAAACCCATGCTGAACATACTTCAACCAGCAAGAGAAATGAGTGGGGGAAAAAAAAGCTTTGATCCCAAGAATGAAACCTGAAACAGCTGCTCCTACGCATTCCATAATTTTCCTTCCTGGATATGAGCAAAAGATTTTATTTCTCATGGACGGGAGACAGGCAACTGCAAAAAGGCCTTTCTCATTAAAACCCAAACATATGACCATTCAGAATTAATAAACCTTATGACATATTTGAATGCATCTAGATAATATTTAATTTCTGGTGAAAATGGTCGGATATTTTCAACACACTTTTTCCGTCTTGTTGTATTACTAAGATTTCAAACTACTTTTCCTGTAAAATCTAAAGATGCCAAACATTCATGAGAGTAACAGAGAAGACTGCGATGCTGGTGTCAAAATAACAATCCATTTTGGAGCATTGCATTAGGAACATTCAAGGCCATTCATTGATTTTGATTATTTGACTTCTGCAATAGATTGCTGTCATCTATAACAGGTTTCTCCAGTTGCTCTTTCAAAGAAGATTCTTTAAAAATACAACCAGATAGATATAACTGAGCTTGTTATTGCTGAGCAAGTTAAATGAAAGCTATTCTCACTGGTTTTAGAAGAAAAACTTGTGGCATGGACAGCAAGTTATACAAAATGCTCTCTTTACTGCCTATTTAGAAGTTTTCAGTTTGAGCAATGATGACTTTAATGATAAACCCCTAATAAAAATATAGGCAGCAAGAAGGCCATGTTTTGGAAATCTAAGAAACTTTAAATATAAAATGGAAAAAATGAAAAGGTTTATTTCTTCTTTACATTTTCACCTGGTTTTGCCTGTTGGATAGGTTTAATTAATGAGAGATTTACATATGTCATCTCTACAGCTTTGGGAATGTTTAGAGATGTGACTGAGAATGAATTGTCCTGTCAAAAACAACAAAAAAAATATTTTAAAGTTAAGAACCTTTCCAATTACTTCTGACTTAGCTAATCTGTCTCAGTTCACAGCATCTGCAAACTATGCAGCTTCCAAACAATCCAGCAGAGTACAAAAACCAGACACGCACACAGCAACAGGTCCCAGCCCCTTCCCAGCTGCCAACATCTCCATAATCTGCACAAAGCTGGGCAAACACGGGGTTCAGGCACACACCGAGCTCCAGCAGGGTGTTAATAACGGGTCTAACAATGAACAAAAGAAATGTTGCCCCAGGAAATGGATGGATGGATGGGCTGCATGATCTAACATGTGCTCTCCACTCCGAGCGGACACTCCGCTGTTCCGGCCGGAGCTGATCCCCTCCCACACATCACTCCGAGCATCATCCTGGCAGCAAACAAATCCTCAGCTGCAGACACTGTAAAACCCTGCTGGACACCACCAACATCCACCCCCAACACTTCTCGCCTTTACACAAAGTTTTCTTAACTACGCTGGGGACCACAAGCTTTTCTCGAAGCTCAAGGCACACTGGAATGGGTATAAAATAGGAAAAAAATTCGGATTATTTCTCTGATGAGGACAGGCCACCCTCAAGCCTCAGGGCCGTGTCCCACGGTTCATTTGCTCCCAGGGACTGCTCTGTGTCCCAGGCGCTCCTGCCAGGAGCCCTGTGTGCCCGCTCCATGCCCTTGGCCACTTGCCCAGGGCAGGTTGGGAAGGGAGCACCTGTCACAGGATGATGTCCTCAGGGACACTGTCTCCCTTCTGAGTCACACCCTTGGCACCCAGCTCTCCCCAAACCCCCCGGGGGCTCCGACAGAGAAGGGCTCGGCAGCGAAAGGCTCCTGCGGGGCCACCCCCTCTTCCAGCCTGCGGAAAACCCACGGCCAGGAGGCAACGCGGGGCGAGCGAGCCTGGACCACACCGGGTCAGAGCGGCTGGAGCAGAGCAGGGAGGAGGGACGGGAAACTCGGGCTCACAGAACTGAAGGGAAAACGCGAGCGCCAGGAGTGCCAGGGGAGCCCCAGAACAGGCACCGAGGGGAGGAAAGAAGCGGGAGAACCACGGGCCATGTGCCACCCACCTGGTACTCCTCCAGCTCGGCGCCGTGGCGGTCCTGCAGGGCCAGCATCTCCTGCTCCAGCCGCTCCCGCAGCGCGCACAGCTCCTGGCCCTGGCGGTGCAGATCCTCCAGGTGCTGCCGGCACTGCCGGCTCTCCTCCCGCAGCAGCTCCAGGTTCTCCCGGTTGCGCTGCGCCTCCTGCTCCTGCAGCACCTGGATCTGCTCCTGGTAGCGCAGCAGGGTCTCTCGGCAGCTCTGGCTGAGCAGCATCTCGTAGGTCTCCTCCAGCTCCTCCAGGCTCAGCCCGGCCAAGGGGGGTGGCAAGGCGGCCAGGTTCAGCCGCAGCTCCCGCATCTCCACCGCCTCCCGCCGCTGCCGCTCCGCCATGTGCCCGTGCTCGGCCTGCAGCTCCAGCAGCAGCTCCTCCAGGGCCACGCACTCGCCCCGCAGCCGCTCCAGCAGCGCCCGCTGCCCGGCCAGCTCGGGCTCCAGGCGCCGCCGCATCCCCAGCACCTCCGCGCCCAGCGCCCGCAGCTCCTCCAGCTCCCGCCGCAGCCCGTCCCGCTCCAGCTCCGCTTCCAGCTTCGCCCGGCTCAGCTCCTCCAGCTGCATCCGCAGCCAGGCCAGCTCCTGCTCGGGCACCTGGAGCCCGATCAGCTCCTGCTCCCGCAGCTCCGCCAGCTCCCGCGCCAGAAAGCGGTTCTCCTCCTCCAGCTCCCGCACGCGGGTCACGAAGACCCGCAAGCGGGAGTTGAGCTCCTGCAGCTCCCTCTTCTCGTCCCATCCCGCTTCCCAGCGCCGCCACATCTTGCCGGGCCGCGGGGTCGGGGCGCGGTGGCCCCGGGGCTGCGGGCGCTGCGCGGCTGCGGCGGAGCTGCGGGGAGTGCGCGGCACCGGGACAGGCCCCGCCCGCCGGGCCCGGCCCGTCCCTCAGGGCTGACCCCGGCCCCGCCCCCGCCCCGCGGCGCCCCCTGCCGGGCTCCTGGCGGCTCCCGCCGAATTCCTGCGCGGGAATCTGAGCCCGCCTCAGGGAGCAGGGCCCGGCCTGAGGAACAGAGCCCGGCCTGAGGAGCAGAGCCCGGCCTGAGGAACAGAGCCCGGCCTGAGGAACAGAGCCCGGCCTGAGGAGCAGAGCCCGGCCTGAGGAGCAGAGCCCGGCCTAAGGAGCCAAGTCCCGCTCGGGGAGCAAAGCCCCGTTCAGAGAGCAAAGCCCTCTAAGAGAGCAAAGCCGGGCTCTGGAAGCAAAGTTGAGCTCAGGGAGCTGAGTCCTGTTCAGGAAGCAAGGCCAGGCTTGGGAAGTAAAGTCAGGCTCAGGGAGCCAAGCCCTGCTTAGGGAACTCACAGCGCTGCTCTCCTGATCCCCTTTGCTTGGCATTCTTGTCCCTCTCCCAGCTGGCACCGCTCTGAGGGGGCTCATCCTGCGCTCCCAGCACAGCCCCGGGAGCTCTGCTCCCCATGAGGGATTTCTGGATTCACCCTGTTTGCCATCACCTGCTGCTGTTACTGCACCGTGGCTGGGCTTATGTTTGTATCAAGTGTCAAATGCCGCTTCATAACACTACTTTTTAAGTGGAACACCTCCAATTTTGACTTTGTGTCACAACCATAAATCTTTGCCCAGCAGAAGAGCATCTCACCTCAGGGCCGAGGCTCCTGCAGCCTGTGCGTCCCTGTGCCCGCTTCTCCCGGCCTCTTTTTGCACCATATAAGGGCTGGATCCAGCTGGATCCTTTCATTGACTGCCTGGAACTCAGCGAGGAGGCAGTGAAGCATCACACGCTGTATTATCTACCAAATTAGACAAAAAAGACAAGGAGTGACTCATTTCAGCCTTTCTCATCTCCCCAGGCATTCTCCTCTCCCTCTCTGACACACACACATTTCTATTTCACCCACTGCTGCAGCACTGGGAGTTTTGCAGAGATTTGCTGCTTCATGTAAGGCAGCACAGCTCCCACCTTGCCCCTTAGGACTGCTCCCAACCAAAGAACTGGAATTTGGCACAAGCCCCACAAAGCTGGGTCAGGGCACAGATGTACCCCACTGACCTGCTGTGGGCACTGCAACTCCTTCACTGCTCTGTGCCACCCTTCCCAAAGCCTTCCCACAGAACTACACCTCCCTGCCCTCAGAAAGGCCAAATTTTGGCTGCCGCTTTGCTCTCTGCTGAGCAAGTTTTCTTCTAATCTCAATAAAGCCTCCAGGATTTGAGCCTAACCAACACAGATAAATCGTTGGCTTTGGCCTAAAAGTCAGCCAATTTAGCCTTGGCAGATTTGCTCCCTCAGAGGTCACTGAGAAGCCGAGATTTACTAAAGGCACTTGAGTTTTCTTGGCTTTGTGGTCGAAGTCAAGTCCCTCGGTGACAGTCTAACACCTGCTGTTCTTTTATGAGGGAAACCACTATGCTTCTGGGAAGAGCTACCTTCCTGTGGTTTACTGGAGGCTTTTTCTCCCTCTGATGTCACTGTTGTCCTAAAAACCCCGAGTGACACTGACGTCCACACAGAGTGGCGCCGCTGCACTGGCCAGAGCTGGACTAAACAAGCTCCCAGGGGTCCAGCCAAAGGTCCAACTCTCAGCCCCTTGTTGTCTCTTCTTGCTGCAACTGTAATCATAAATTTTTATTATTTCATCATTGAAAACAGTAGATGCTGATCTCTGCTTTTATGAAAAATCTTTGGTTTCTTGAAAAAACACCATAAGTAAATCTCTCTAGATGCAGGACAGCTTCCCAGGCTGGGGAATCTACCTCTCCATTGGCTGTATGTATATGGTGGATATGCAATTGAGCAAGGAATTTGTGGGCTAGGGCAGGGAAGGCTTAAAGGGGCAAAGTTTGGGCAAGTAATTTCTGAGACAGATCTTGAAGTTTTGCAACTGGCTTCCATCACTCAGTTGACCATCAAGAATTGCCTGATTGGTGCAAATATGTGGACACATTAATTCGTTTGCACCTACAGAAAAAGGAAAGAAACGTGACACAGTCAGCCAAGGGTGGGCAAATTAAAAACTGCTAAAGGCTTTTGCTGCCACAGTTATTTCTCCTTCTCTGTGGGAAGAAACATGTTGGAGACCTTGATAGAAGGGAAAGTGAAGACCTTCAGCAGTTCCAAGGTGGAGGTGTGGAGCATCCCTCCTTCTGAGGTAAATCCCTGCTGCCAGAGGCCACATCCTGCCCCTAGGAATTCAGCTGTAATGCACAGGTAATAGAATCAAAGACTGGGGAGGGGGAATTTACAATCTTCTTTGCTACTTCAGTGACAGCTGAGGCAAATTGGGTCTCTGTGTCGCTTCAGCTCCAGTGAAGGTCTTGTGCTTTTGTGAGGCTCCTTGTCAGCATCCTCCAAACTACAAAGTGTCACCCTGGTAACTCTTCATCCTGCCTCAGCACAGCTTGTTCCGCGTGCTCTCTCATCTGCAGAGTTTAAAGGATGGAGCTGTCACTGGGGAAATGTTCTGATTCTGACGCTCCTGAGATGGATTTGACGTGAAGAAAACAGGGTTCATTAAAATGGTGCAAGATGTTGTGATTGCTGTTTATATGGGAGTTTCAAAACAGGTTTTTGTTTATAGACAGCTCCTGCAATTGGAACAGTGGAGGAATATTCCCCCTGTGGTGGGTGGGAGGGAGTGTGAAGTGCAGTATTTCCCATCCTCACCTTCTGGCTTTCATGGCCACCCTGCTTTATAACAGAGAAAATAAAGCAAACACCAGCCATTTCCTGTTAAATAAATATCAGATATATGCCCACTGCCAGGAAAAGGTGGGCTTCAGATCTCTGCTCCCCTTTCTCAGGCTCTACAAAGCCTGGAGACATGCAAAAACTGGCTAAAATGTTGCTGAGGCAGGGAATGATTCTCCATGGGCTGGAACTGAGGCTCATCTGTGCTTCCACCCCAGGGGAATGCTTTGCCATTCTCACAATCCCTGCAGCACCTACACCATCCTTTCTGACTTCACTGGGAGTTTCACAGTTTATGGATTTATTCTTTCTTTTAGGAAGATCAATTCCCTATATGCCATCCTATCCTATTTGCACCCCTTTGGATAAATCTTTGCAGAGCTATAACTCGAAATAGCAAGAGCATGTCAGCAGAGTCATTTGTGCATCCCTACCTGCCACAGCCCCGAGCAAAGCCCTTCTTCCTGTGACCTTCAGATGTTGGAGGCACCAGCAGTGACCTGGTTCTCCCTTTGAAAGGCCTCTGAAAACAGGAGCCTTGTTTGACCTGGTGCAGAAGGACCTTTCTTTAGGAACTCCCTCGGAAATATTCATTTCAAAGAGTGCAGATGTAGTGATTAAGGCACTTTATTGCCTCTATCAAGGTGATTTTCCGTCTCGGTGAGAGGTTTTGCCACTTCTGCCCGGGTTTTGTCGAGGAGCACTTGCAGAAGCGGTGGCCACCTCTAGATGGTGCGTTTTACCCAGGAGAACTTTGTGCCCGGCCCTTTACGTAACTTTTGCTCCTTGTCTGAGGTTGCAAACACTCTCCAACCAAAGCACACAGATTTTAGTATTTCTTTGTTTTCTTAACTTGAGAACCTGGCTGCAGTAGTGCAAAAATAATAAAAATATATTACTTAGATACTTTAAAAAGTTGTATTATGTGGCACATTTGGTTGGACCTCTGAGGCATCTATTATGTGGAATATCTGCTACATAACGGTTGGCATTCCCTGTCTTCTGGGTTCATTCCTGTGCTAATTAAATTAGAACTATATATATATTTTTTTTTTAATACAAAACTCTGTTCTTGTACTTGTATGCAAAGAAAGAGGGAAGGAACAAAGATGGGTACCACAGAGATAAAATTATAGTGATGTTGCAATAACTTACTTCATCTATGGTATTTATACTTCTTTTGTCTGGACAGCATTTCCCTGCTTGAAGGAAGCACACAAGATAATTTAACTGTCCCAGTTTTGATCACTTTAGAAAAGCCATGAGGAGGATGTAGAGAATTAATATCACTAATTTGGGGCTGGGGATAAAGGCCATTTGATTTTGCTGCTTTTTGTTATGGGTTATTTTATTTTATTTTTAAGAAATTGAAAGAACATGTAGTTGTCCTCAGTGTTCTTAGGCATAGGAATGGTACAGTTAAATTATCAAGGAGCAGAAAAGGCACCAAAGTTCTTGCATTGTCCAGCTCTACAGACAGTAATCTAAACAGAAAAAATGATAAAAAAATAAATTAGATCAAAAAGCCTGCTGGGCTTTCATAAGCTGAGGTGTTCTTCATAACGCAGGTAATGAAATTGCTTGTACTTCTTCAATGGTCCAAGATTTTCTCCATGATTTCTAACATTAAATTGCTGCTTTTAGAAGCTCATGAAAAGGCCATGTATGGAATAAACTCTTCCAGTGCATTATGAGCAATATCTACTGCTCCTGTTTTACATCTCAGCCTAGCGACAGAACTTTCTTATAAATAAGGGTTATTTCCACTAAAAGGCTATTATGAAGTTATCTTTGATGCCGAGGCTACAGTCTCAGCTCCCAAGAACACTTTAGGATATAAATAGCTTTGTTCCTCCCGCTTAAATACCCTGTTTTCTGCAGGAGCAGCCCGGGGAGGAGCGGGGACACAACCTGGCCCGCCCGGCTGCTGCGTGCGACATTCCCGGCGGCTCCGACAAAAGGCCAGCGGGCAGGACCCGGCCTTTCATGTGGTTATCAGGCTGCTGCTACAGGGTTTCGCTGGGCTTTTACGAGGAGATTGTGCCTCCCGATAGCCGAGAGGCCCATAAATGCCATCAGAAGCACCTCTCCTGCCAGCCCCTCTCCGGTTTTGTTTGATGTCACCGGGGCTCAGGAGCCTCGTGGCTGTTGCTGCATCTTGATCTAAGGTGATGCTGTCCTTCTCTGGTTTTGGATGCTAGAGGTGGGAGTTGAGATTCATTCTTGTACCATTTGAGGGAGACTTTTTCTTCTTTTTTTTTTTTTTTTTTTTTCTGATTTATGTCCCCCAGTTTCAGCGTGGATGACAGCTATTCCTTGCTGCAACACAGGAGCCATTATTGGCATAAGATGGCACTTGGAGCATTCTCAGAAATCACCTCTGTTCCCCTTCTACTTCTTCTTTGTCTTCTGGTCTTCTTCAACCTCCCAGCCTCTGCCAGTGTCTCACTCCTCCCAGCCTCCCCCACTTTTGGGTTTCCCATGCACTGTCCTTGGAACACAAACCC
Source organism: Taeniopygia guttata (assembly GCF_048771995.1). NCBI lineage: Eukaryota > Metazoa > Chordata > Aves > Passeriformes > Estrildidae > Taeniopygia > Taeniopygia guttata. The sequence goes on along the minus strand of NC_133035.1, from coordinate 17,328,866 downwards.
CTCCTGGTCTCCAAATCTTTTGCAATCTCCCACTGTCTCCAGGCCTCCCACCAATCTTTGGGCACCCTCCCTCTCTGGCTTCCCATCCTGCGATTCAGCCTCCAACCCCTTTTCTGCATCACAATTCGTCCTAAACTCCCACTCCTCTTTTTGGCCTAACACCCTCATTTTTGGCTGGACACCCCCTTTTACAGCTGGACACTCCTCTTCCACTCCTTTTTGAACCTCCCATCATTTTGAACCTCCCTCCCCTTCCCTTCTGGAACTGCAGTCCTGTTTTCCTTTTGCTGTCTTTTTTTTTTCTGCCTACAACCCAGTTTTTAGCCTGGCACCCTATTTCAGCTGGTTTTCATCCTATCACCCCTTTTCAGCCTTCTACACCGTTTTGGCCTCCAGCCTTCTCCTGCTGTCCTCCCACCCATGTTTTGCCTGCCCCAGTTTGGGGGGTGGTGAAGGGCAGCACTGCATCTGGGCTATTTTAGATTCTGGAAAACACACCTGAGAGGTTGTTGATCACATTTTTTAACAGCAGGTTGTTTGCAAGGAAACTGCTGAGAGCATTTGCACTCAGAATTTAATCAGTCCCAAAATATTCAGAGGAGCCTCAGCAACAGCGCTGCTCTTCTGCTGTCTGTCAGTCGGGTGTCTGTGCAGGGAGAAATGGCAGATCTGCTCACACAGATGCGCCACCTCTGACTTCAGTTGGATCATCCTGTTTTCCTGTGTCCCCACAACCTTTTGGCTGTGTCTGATCATCAGCTGTAATTGTTATTTAAGGTTAAAAGCCCCTGTACTCTTGGGAGAGGGTGGTAGCTCGGAGGTGGTGGTCCTGCCTCAGCTGGGGCAGTGGCACAAGGACAGGAGAGCCTGGTAAGGGCAGCTCACAGGAGCCAGGTTGGTCTCTCATCTCCTCTTAGCCTTGGTAGCTTGGGTTAAACCTTCAAAATGGGAGTTTCCAGCCTGTGTGTTGATACAACATCTTCCCCAAATTTTCCACACCCCATTCCACTCTCTGCGCTATTCTGGTTGGGAACACACCAGCTGTTTCCACATAGGAGAATGGGAGATACATTTTAAGGTTCTTCATGCACAAACAAATGCATTTCTCAAGCTATGCAACAATTTTCAGGGTTCTATAAAGCAGTGGTGGGACAGTCCTCTTCAAATTTATCCCAGTTTTATCTCACACTTGTTTAAACTTCAAGCAATTGGATTGGCAGGACAAATCTTGACTCTCCTCCTCCCATGCCCTTGCCCATTTTGACAGGCAGCTAAGGGGGACAAGTTTAATTTCTTATTCCAGTCATACTGACCATTAACCCATCCTCATTTAGGACAATATTTAATCACAAGCTCAAAAAGCCTTGAAAGGAGTAATTTTTATAAATGATAGTCTGAGCCATTTGTCCTGCTGAAGGCCTTGAGGGTTAACAACAGGAACATCTGCAAGGCAGTTATTGTGGCAATCAATCCCAAAATACAAATAACTCAATAATTTATAACAGACCCCCACCATTAAATTGTACTGTGCTATTTTCATTTATCTCAGTGCTTATTATGGTGTTACACTGATTTTTAATAATCTCTCTGGCCTTTTCATTTGCCTGCTGGTGCTTGTCAGATTTAGCTCTGGTTTGGTATTGGAGAGCCTGTGAGCCAGGCTGGATCTACCATTTTAATTATTCCAATTCACTGGATGAAACAAATCTGAATTAGGAAGTAACATTTAGCCATGTCAAGAGTGATGAATTCCTGTCATTCAGAGGAACAAATACATGCAGTTATTTTGTCTTTTCAGGGTTCAGTGTTCCAGTCAAAATGTTAATTTTTGCCTCCATTTTGCCCTTTATTAAGTCTGTCTCAGAGAGAAACGTCACCAGGTCCTTACCTCACGTTTGCCAGCACCTCTGAAGCAGCACTTTCTTGGTACATTCAGAACCAAAACAATGATCTGGTTCCTGCTCTGAGATCTTTTATAACACCAAAGCTCTCAACATTCCTGTGCCCTGGACACATCATCAGCTCTCAGGTGAAAGCTCCAGCTCTGTGATCCGAGAGTGCAGAACTGGAAACCCAGAAATTCAGCCCTGTGAACAGCAGGTGTGAGGATAAGCAGACAGGAAAGAGGCACAAAGATATTGAGATTTTTGGGCATTGATGCAGTTCTTCTACAGCTTGAGGGCATCTGCATCTTTAGTCATGTAGCAGAGGTGGTTTGTGCAGGGAATGTGCTTCCTGTGTTGGGGTTCTGTCAGGTTTTCCTCGCTAGACAACATCAAAACGAGACAGGCATAGGGTAAAAGCCCTGGGACAAATGTGTGAGGTGGTGCCAGAGGTTTTGCAGGTGACGTTTGTTATTTCTGAGTGAGAGCAGAGGCGGTGTTGGGAAGGGTGTTGTGTTGTGCTGGCTGGGGTGAGTTGGGAAAACGAGGTCATTGGGGATGTTGTGCAGCACTGGGAAGGTTTTACAGCTCCGCAGCCTCGCCTGGGATTTCTGGTTCCTACAGATTAAGGATCTTCATGCAAACCCTCATTTCCCAGAGGAGTCGGATCAGGTGCTTGCTCAGGAGGATTCAGTGATTTGTTTTTTTAAACATCTTTCACCAGAGAGTTATACAAATCTAATTTTCAGAAGGGAGGTCTTTCCACATCCAGACTTGTTCACGCCCTTCCTCAGATGGTTTCACGTCCCAGCAGTCAAGGCTGTGCTCCTGCTCCCTTGGCATTTCGGAGGGGTGGGCTGATCCCGCCGCTGTTCGCAGAGAGGGCTGCGCTTCAGTCCCCATGGAAACAATTTGGAGAGTTTTCCAGCTTGTGTGTAGCATCGCTGAGCTGTGTTTTGCCTTCCTTTTCACTTCCATCAGGAGGGCGGCAAAGCTTTAACGCATTCATGTTTGAAAAGCACTTCGAGGTGCTTGAGGAAGGTGCTACAGAGGAGCGAAGTGTTATTACCCAGATTAACTGTTTGTGTTGTGCCCGGAGCCACAGCTGTGAGTGTCGCTGCAAGCAGGATGAGGCAGTGAGGTCTCCGTGTCCCCCGGCCTTCTGGACAGCTCTTCTGCAGAGTCACCTTGACACCAGTGGAAGGCTGAGCAGAACTTCCACAGCAGCAGTCAGGCAGGGAATACATTCTGGAAAGCTCAATGGCCTGATGTACACAGGCAAAATGGAGGGAATTCACCACAAGGAATGGCTCCACACGTTTCAGGTGCAACAGGAGCACAAGCCAGGCAAGAGCTCACAGTGAGGGGAACTGGGAATCCGCTGCTGCCTTGGATGTGAGGCCCCTCCAAAGCTCTGTTAGGAGACATTATTTGTGCTGCTAAAATACCCGTGTCAGGGGTGTTTATCCACTCCAGGCACTGCAGTTAGGCCAGTTCCTGCTCCTGACTGCTCTGAGCAGGCTGCACCCCGATGCTGTGGCAGGGTAAAACCACAGACTTGTCTGGAACTCAGGACTGCTATGGCCTAAGGGATTTTACATTTCTATTCCCTACCGAGTGCCTCAGCACCTTCCAAGTACCTGCTGTGCTCCAGACACACCTGAGCTCTGCTAACCCATCTGTACTTGGGAATCACTGCACAGCTCTGGCCACTGCTGCATCTATGAATTGGGCTCCAGTTTCCCCCCCGCTCATCCCTCTACCTGCTTCCCACAGGGTGGGTCTCCTGCAAAATCCTCTCCAGTGTCTAGGTACACTGGCCTTCCCAACTCTGGAAGAGGAGCCTGGATGTGATGACAAGGGTTCCTGACGATCTTGCCAAGGGATATTTTGTCTGGTCTGCCTTTTTCCTCCTCTCCTTCAATTCTATTTTGGTTTGGTTTTGTCATTTTTGTTGGGGGAATTAGTGGTTGTTTGCATTTTTCTAAATTCTTTTTCTAAACTTATTATTTGTAACTTTCTGAAAAAGAGCATTATTAACAAACACCAGCTGAATCTGCACTGCTTGCCTTGTTAAGGGTACAGTGAGCTGAGACCACATTACCCCATCTCTGCTCTTAGTTCCAGCAACAATTAAAAAATCCATTATAAACCACTTGTTTTAACATTTGAAAAAAATATTTTCCCATACCTGCTCTCTCTCCAGTTCAGTTTGATCAGCTGAAAACAAACCGTACCAAAAAAATGAAGGGATTGATTTTGATCAGTCAGGTCCTCACCTGCCAGGCTGCCTAAACCCTCAGAAGGGAGAGGCCATGGGACACACAGAGGGTGAGTGCGGCCAGAAGGGGCCCTTTCTGCCTCAGCAAGCTTTAGTCAGCTTCAGCCACCCACAAATACACCCTCACTTCATTCTCATCTTTCCTGGAAAGGCCCTGGCCCCTTCCAGCCTCTCCCCTTTCTCCTGGCCCTCAGCAGTCCAGCTGCTCCCTCTGCCTGACCTGCCTCAGTTCCCCTTCCCCCTTCCATACATCCTCCCTGTGCTGTTGCTGTGATTCATTAACGCTTCAGAGACACCAGTCTGAGTGGAAAAAACCCAAGCAAGCACCAGGTTGTGCTGCTCTGTACATTTTCTATAGTGACTCACAAGCCTGACCAGGTAACTCCCCTTCCCTCTCACTTAGTCACTCTCTCCCTCCCGGATAGGCTGGTCTGACTCCTCACTTCACTTGTTGCTCTGTTCCCTTTGCTCTCCCCTCCCCAGCCCTACGTGTGAGCTTGAGGATGGGAAGTTCTCCCTCGCTGACCCGTGGCACACAATGAAGAGCAAAGGAAAACACTGACTGCAGCAACTTTGCCCATGGAGGGACCACAGAGCAGAGCTGCCCCCCAGCCCCCCTTTCCCCGCTTGGGCCACGCACAAATTACTTTGTCATTGTGGAGAAACAAATAAGGCTTCGTTCTCATTACCATCCTGATGGGAGTAAACAAGTTTATTTACACTTGAGCACTGCTGAAGAATAAAGTCATAGAGAAAAGTTCAGGGTAGGTGGCCTGTCTTTGTCATTAGGGCCAGCTTTTACAAAATCACTGCCCGCTCGGCCAGACAGGCTGCTATTCAGGCAGGCCCGGGTTAATGAAAGTACGGTGTGTGCTTGTTAAAAGGAGGACTACAACACTTATAATCATGGGTGGTCACATTTTTATTTAATGATACGTATCTTTCCTTTCTCCAGCCTTCCCTCGTAACCCTTTGCCTCCCACTCAGCCATCCTTCTGCAGTGACTAATTATGAGTCGTCAAGTAAAATCTGATACTGGGGCCACAACCAGCTAAACCCACTAAACAAGTGATTTTTATTTTAAAATAGTCTTTTAATTAACAGCCCTGGGATTCTGTCAGAGCAAAAAGCCCTCAAAGCATGAGGGGCCCCACATGTGTAATCGCTGGAGCTAAGATAATAATAAAAGGACAACTGCAAACAAACTTTTGAGAAGAAAGGGCTGCGAAACAGAACTGCTTCCTCTCTTTCAAGGCCTTCGTGTGGCCCCGGTGATAAATCTGTTGGGACAAGGATACTTCAAAGCCAGAGGTCGAACTCTGCTCTCATTTGTGCAAGTCTCACAACTCGTGTCAATGGAGTTTCACCCAGGCAGGAGGCTCAGACCTGCTCTTCTGCTCTCATGAATGCAGAGAAAGGCAAAGCCAGCCACGATGGGGAAAAATATCTATTTATCTATGGCACGACCTTGCTGAAGTGCTGAGTACAATCAAGCTACGCTAGAAAACCTTCCAATGTCTCCCAACTTTCCTGCTATTTCTAAAGACTAACCAGTCTGAAGTGCTCATGTCTGGGCTGAGGAGAAGTTCAAGCTCAAATGTATTTTTTTGACATTTCCTGGGTGTATTAAGGATTTGCACAGAAGGATGTGCTCACACAAAGGCATCACACACTCAGCATTTTCACCTGCCTGTTGCAGGCTGTTGCTTCTTTCTGTGGTTTTTTGTCTGTGTATACCCCACAGTCATTCTTGAACTTCACAGTCATTTTTGACAGAGGAGCAGAGATGTAAGGACACTAAATTTTTCCAATTTTTAGAAAACCCGCAGCTGTGTGAGAAGCTGATGCTTTGGTACACGTAAATTATCACTGTCACTGGGGTATCTAATTCACAAACATTTTCCACTGTCACTCAGGAATCTAAAACCCAATTACAGGCAGTTTTGGGAATGGAGAAGGGCCCCTTCTCAGTAAGACTTCACGTCTGCTGATCACCCCCATCCATTGAGGATAGGGAGAGCAAAACGCTTAAGACAAAGTGTTGTGCAATGATGTTACTTAGTTACAGTCTTTGTTTCTTTATGAGGTTGGAAAATACCTCACCATGGTGTTCCTGCCCTACCTTGTGCTTCCCTCACCCAGGAGGCCCCAAAAATGTCAGTCCCCACATCCCCATCCGAGGCCTGGGGCAGCACTTGAGCAGGAAGAGCTGCCTCTGATACCGAGTGGAGAAGGAGCAACACGAACGTGTCACTGCCTGCCCCAGTGCTCCCAGCACTCTCTGGCCCTGTTTTCACCTTTGTTTCAAGGCATATTTATTATTCCAGAGGAAACAGCCTGTTGGCTCTGTGAGTTACGATAAGAGAGTGAAGGAAGGACTCCCAAACTTGGGTCAGCCTTTTTCAGGTTCAGCAAGGAAATCTCAGGTGGCTGAAGATGCAGTTCAGTAGTACTTGCCACAAGTCAGTGGGAATTAACTCCAGCAAAGTTCCCATTATATTTTGAAGAGTTCAGGAGCACTGCTGGTGATAATCATCACCAAGGGTTTGGTGGGGTGCTGAGGCTGTGCCTGTGTCCCAGGCAGGAGGGGGAAGGAGAGCGTGGCTGAGGCTGCAGGTGGCAAACAGGGCAGTGTGGTCTCTGAAGCAGTGCAGACTGATACATTTATTAAATAAATATGCTGAGGTAACTGGCAGTGCTAAACAATGTGCATAACTAATACTCATGGCTTGAAAATCATCAGCCTCCCCAAGCGCTTTGCACATATTAGTGAGCAACCCGTGGAGCACGGCTGCTCTCCCCAGTGGGAGGCAAACTGAGATCCAGAGGGTGAAGGATTCCAATCCCTGATGATGTTCCTCAGTTTGGGAGCCCAATATGAGCCCCTCTAAACTCAAGGGAATTTTCTTTGAAAAAAGGAGATGAGAACAAGGGGGTTATTGCAGAATGGCAGGAGCTGTATCTCTGTATTTGCAGCAGAGTTTAATTTGGGTGAAGAAATTTCAAAGTGATAACAAGAAACTCTCCCTCTGTTTAATGCTTCACACTCAGAGGCAGAAACAAACCCAAGCAGGGAATCAGGATTAGCTAAGCTAAGGCCAGGCTGGGCTTTGGGCACCCTGGTCTAGTGGAATGTGAACCTGCCCATGGCAGGGGTGTGGAAGGAGACGATCTTTAAGGTCCCTCCCATCCCAAACCAGTCTAGAATTCCATGATTCTATGATTCAAGGGCCTCCTCTGAGCTCTGCAGCTAGCAAAGGTGCCTCTGAGTGTTTTCCTTCAACTTTTCCTTTTTTTCCCTGGCTTTCCCCCATCATTTACAGAAAGCATCATTGGTGGATTGAGGGTTAATGAACGCTCACACCTTGCTACAGCGAGGCACAAACTTATGAGTCTTCATGTTGTCACGAAGGTGTTGCTGAGCTTACGCTGCATGAAATATCCCAGAACTCCTGCAAACTGTGGGATTTAAATTCACAGGCTATAATTACAGAGTCTCCAGCACCCTCCCACACTTCGCAATGCCTTCACAAGTGGGAGCAGCAGGAACACCTGTCCCGGGCTCCTGTGGGCTTGTAGGTCCTTGCCTGCAGCCAAGCAGGGCTTGCTCCCTGGCAGAAGGCTCCCAGCAAAGCCTCCTGCCACACTGGGATGATGGGCTGGGAGTCTGGACTCTCCTGGCTGCGTTTAGGAAACACCCCAAGGCAGAGTCAGCACGGGCACGTTTGCAAACAGGTGCTCCCAGCCAGGTTAACTCGATGCCATTTCACAGTCAGCTTGATGACAGCCTTAAACACACGGGTTGGAGGATTTAGAGAAGCAAGGGAATGAAAAGAACTTTCCTGGGATTGCTCCTTCCTGAGTGAGCCTGGGGAACATCACAGGTGTGAACCCCAGCAATGCTCCCAAGACTCCTGGGGCTCCCCCAGATCAGTGTCAGCACAGCAGACCTGGTACTAAACTGGTTCCCAGGGTGGGGACTGGCTCTGATCATGGATGCTGTGGTGTAAATCAGGTGCACATAGAAGGGGCAGGTTCAGCAGGGGGTGAGGGAATGGTTAAATTGGTATAAAATCTCCAGTTACCAAAAATGCCATCCTGGGGCGATCTTAGTGTTTGTTGGGCCAGTACTACTCGAGGTGAGGATCACCTCCATGCATAGAGCAGCATCTCCTGTGCCCTGGCAGGGGTCTGGGTGTCAGGCAGGGTCCCAGGGGCTCTGGAGACAGAGCAGAGAGTCCCTCTGAGGCTCCAGGCTGGCTTTTTGCAGTGTGGATCCGCCCCAGGCGGAGCAGGTCCCCTCCATGGCACACAGCAGGGTCTCCTCGGAGTGTTGTGGAGCTGCTTGGGAGCTGATGTCATGAGGGCTCTGCCCGGACTGGCACAGGCAGGCTTTGCACAGAAGAGGTTCTCTCTGCCTCCAGGGCACTTTTTGGAGAGCCTTCCACAGCATCCTCCCCTCCCTGCCCCTGTAGCTGAGCAGCAAGGCAAGGAGGAGGAGGAGGAGGAGGAGGAAGAGGAGGAGGAGGAGGAGGAGGAGAATTTCCCAGGGCCACCTCAGGAAGGTGGCTACAGCCTTACCCAACAAATCCTCCTGCCAACTGGGTAAATGTAGAGGCTGGAGCTGCCAAGGATATCCACAGCCACCAGCCAAAATGCAGCAGCTCTGGTGATGGTGGAGCCTTGGGTTGTGTGGGGACAGGGACACCCCCATTGCGTGGGGTAAGTGCATTCCTGCTGAAAAAGCTCCTCAGTTCCTTCTCTATCCTTATGTGCTTAATTTTTTTTTATCCTGTGCTGATGCTTATCTCATCCCGTAGTGATACGGGAGGGTATTTCTCTCTATAATGAGTTTGAGAATTAATATTGGTTCCTCCTCTGTGGCAGGAGGTGCATTTAGTGCTGCCTCACTGCAGTGCCTGTCCCTATATTTGTGTTTGACTTCCCCCACCACCCCTTGGCCCCTGCTGCAGCCCCATACCTGGCATGAGCCTGTCACTCCTCAACCTTCAGCCCACCTCTGCCCACAGCCATCTGCTCTCCCACCCCTGGCTGCTCCAGCAAGGAGTCCTGGAGCTGCAGGAAGGACCCTCACAACCCCTCGGAGGAGCAGAGGGGACGTGGAGTCCCTCAGTGGGAGCAAGGGCCCTCTGTGGCCTCTGCTGCAGCCTGTCCTGGTGGGACACGTGCTGGGTCATCAGAGGGGCCAACGGAGCAGCTCCTGCTCAGTCTGTGCTGGCATGACCCTGCCTGACCTTTCCACCACTTGTGTCTCTGACTCCTCTCTGCCTGGATTTGGGCTGACATGGAACACCCCAAACACCCTCTGGTTTACTGGCAGCCATTATCACTGGAGCTCTGTCTTTATTAGCCCTTAGCAGTTGCTCCTCTGTGGTCTCACTCCGAGGTGACTGATGCAGAATCTGATAAAGGGCACCTGATATCACTGTGAATAGCTGATGTAAACTTAGCAGACAGTCCTGTGACACATCATGTGGGCAAATTAATAAACCCCTTCCCAATAAATTCAGCATATGTCCTATAATCCCAGTTCAAGGGCATCTCTTATGTCAACATCACTAAGTTAGCTACTCTGCTCCCCTGGGAATGCAGCACCAGGACTGTTCTGGTCAGAGGAATTCCCCCTCTTGCTGCTGTGACCACAGAAGAGCAGCTCTGGCTGCTGTGGAGTCAGCTTTGTGCTGGGAGATCGGAGAGCTCAGGGCCAGAGCAGCTCCAGCCCAGGGCTCTGGGTTCTGCAGGGTTACAGGCTGAGACCCCAGCAGCATCTGGGACAGCAGGGTCCCCACCTGCCAGTGGGGTGTTCAGGGGAATGGCACCATTGGGACCAGCATTTCCCACTGGTTTCTCATCCTCAGGGTTCCATCCTGCAGAGCTCCTGTGCTGCTGCTGAGGTGGCTGAGTCCCCAGTGACCTCCAGTGCTCTGGGGGTTTCCTAGCAGGATTTCTGCATGGCCTGGGCTCTCTGCTGCGAGAGGGTGACCCCAGCCCCACAGCACTGCTCAGAGTCTGCTCTGAGCACCCCATCCATCAGCTGTGCTTTTCTGTGGAATAACTCCCAGTCCCGTGTGTGCTGGAGCAATGGGCAGCATCCCTCCCATGCAGACACCCCTTCAAAAAGGGCTCGTTCTGCCCCCAGATTCCCATTGGGATCAGCACATTGTGGCTCCTCAAATGAGCTGTTTCAGTGATTATTTTGCCTTTGCCCAAACAAAAAAACAACCAGAGGGATATGAAAAAGGCAGAAATAATGTTTTGTTTTTCAGAGTCCCCAGATGATCTGACTGAGGAACCAAAACATTTAAAGGAGGACTCAAACCCGTTCGCTTGGCTCTGCGTGTCCCACAGGACTGAGATGTCCTTTGTCACACTGCTCCAAATCACCCTCCCATCAGCCAGCAGCTCTCCCGGGGAGCGGCACAACCCAGCAGCATCAGGACAACCCCACGGGGGCCAAGGGCCACCCACGGAGCTCCACCAGCATCACACTCGCTCCAGAGGCTGAGCCCAGCCCTGGGCGTCCCATCTAAGCTCCTTCAGGAGCAGCTCTGAGGCCCAAGGCTCTCTGCAGAGCCACCACCGTGGTCCCTGCTCAGCCCTCGCATCCTCCCCTCTGCTCTGTGAGATCCCCCTCAGTCCTGATTGCTCTCCAGGACCTCCTGTGTACCCACACCCCCACCCAGCAATCCTTCCCTGCACACTCCGCTGCTCCTCGGCATTGTTCCCCAGCGGATATTTATTTGAAGGGTTTCATTAAATTATCGCACAACATCACTTGGTACACAACTACAAATTAATTTAGTCAGTTTGCATTTGGCTGACCTAATATTCATTATATTCCAGTCAAGTGGATGTGTTTGCTATTTGACGGGTTGTTCCACGATAAGATACGTGGTCCAAAGTACCGTACTTAGAACTAGAGGTAATATTTACAGACACTCCATGCAAATACTGCAATTACCTGATTAATTATAGCCCTTCTGTTTGGTTCTGCAGATCACACTCTTATCCCTCCCTCCCCCATTTCCATATTTGTCTATAATACATGGGAATAACCTTTAGATCTACACAAAGCAAAACTGGATGTTTTTTAAACACTCTGTGGTCACTTTGAGCCCTCCTCTCCCCAGTGCTGTGCCCGCCTGCAGTGGTTTGTTGTGCCTGGGATGCATGGAGCATTACCAGTGCTGCATTTTAATAACAATCTCAGTCCAGGAGATTGGAAATTGGAATCTAAACATAGCCCTGAAGAAGGACGAAAAAGGAAGTCAAGAGGGACTTGGAAATAGTGTTAAATGTGCAGGAGTGCTGTAACTGCAGTTCCCCTTAACTGCAGGAATAAGCACATTCAGACTGTGACTGTGCTCTGGAGATGGACAGACAGACAGATGGACAAAGAAATCTTACTGTTATACAGCCCTTTTCATCCTGGGATAAAAAACACTTTTAAAACTCTGTGTAACTGAGTAAAATGCAGCTGCAGCAGTCACCTGTCCCTGCAGCACCAGCACACATTATCAGCTGGTTCCTCTGCCCATGGTTTACTTTTTTTTTTTTTTTTTTTTTTTTTTTTAATTTATGGTTAATCAGAGAGAAAGATTCAGGCATCAACATTTGGCTTCATTCTTGTCTGACACTGTGTTTTGCCCTTACAATGTCAATGAAGCAATTTGTGGTGGAGTGATGGAGTCACTCTTCCAGTTTAGGAGGGCCTGGAGATGGGTGTGTTTTCCAGCCCAAGCAAAGGCAGAGGTGTTTTCTCTGGCTCAGGAGGGGGGATGGCTCTACTCCACACCCCACTGATGTTCTTCATGGGGCAGCCAGGGCAGAGTCACCCCCTGGACCCAGTGGAGGAACCCAAAGCAGAGCAGTGGAATGGAGCTCTGCCCCGAGCAGTTGCAGTGGCACTTGGCACATCAGCATTCCAGTTAAAGCCCCTCCGTTCTCCTCAGAGCACTAAATCCCTTTCCCGTGTGGGAGAGCCACAGCACCTCTGAGCACTTACCAAAAAGGTGATGGGAAGGGCTGGGGGGCTGGAAAATGCTCCCAGCCTGATGGCACTGGCACAGGAGTGGGATTGGCTCAGGAGACATCCACATGGAAAAAGGAAGCAATGGGAAGGAGCATTTGAGCTCAAGCTGGCCCCATCACCCAGCTCAATATTTTCTTACCTCTGTAGGATCACCTCATTCTCGCTCTGCCATTTCATCCTCCCCTTGCCCAGCTGGGACTGGGCACCCTCAGCCTCTGCTCTTTCTCACCTGCCTGCAGGTACAACTTTTCCTGGTGCCTCTTCCCTGATCTCTGCCCAGTGCCAGGCTTCCTGCCCCCTGCCAGGAGGTTTCCTAGGGGCTCCTTTGTGCTTAAGCACCTTGCAGTCAGGGACCCTACAGCAATGCAGTCTCATTATCTGCCTGCCAAAGCCATCAATGAGAGGATCTCCAAGGTGAAATAAAACCATGCATTACAAATGAAATGCTCTGCTGCTCTCCTTTGCCTCCTGCCATCACCGGAGATCTTTGTGGTTAGTCTGCAAGACAGCTCTTCCCTGCTAATTAACATTTAAAAGTCTTCCTCTCTCGCCCTGCCACCGTGACACAGGGGCTGCTATCGCCCAGGTTGTTCCTTGAAATAATTCATCACTTGGGAAACATCAGAGGCTCAGTGTCATCCCACAGACCTGGCCTAAAACCAGATCTGTCCTCCTGCATTCCACACAATAGCCTCTGCAAGGACTGGCTCAGGATGCCAACCAGATTTAATTCTCAGAAAACACCTTTTCAAAATGCGTGTTTCTGATTTTACAAGCAGGATTTTGTTTTTCACATCAGTAAATAGTCTGAGCAATGAAAACACACTGTGTGACCTGTGAAAAATCACTGAATATATGTGTGTTTCCACCTCTCTGTTGCAATTCCACCTGTTTTTTGTAGCTGGGAAGAGAAATTGCCCTTTACTTTGCATATTTGCAGTGCTTAGTACAAGGCTCTAATTCCTCAAAGCTTTTCTCTTGTCCTAAAAAACACATCAAATATAATTTAGCTTCATCTTCAGCTCCTCTGTGTCAGGTCGTGGTGTGCATTGCAGAAGGGCCCCCAAGCCACCCTGGGCATCAGCATCAGAGGGACGGTGCTCACCCTGTCCCCACCCTGGTTACAAACCTGCAGAATTGGGGAAAACCCAGTCTCCAGCTCACCTCCCATATCCTCAGGGCCTCAGACCATGCTGGCAAATGCTCCTGTTCTCTCTGTTTGTGGACTCTTGCGGCAGCAATGAACTTTGGAGGTCTTAATAGTTCTGGTCCTGCCTCCTTTTCCTTCCAGTGATATTCTCACTGCCAGATGGAGAACAGATTGGTTTTCTGTGTAACCCAGCCATTACCCACCAACTGCTCCAGCCACAGAGCTGCTTGTGTTCAGGCTTCATGCAAACACCTCTGAGGCTTTTAGCAGCAGACACCAGGGGTTTTGTAGTCGGAACTGTGCTTCATTTAGTCAGGGGAGAAAACAACAGAGTGGATCTCCACAGCACTGGTTCAGCCTTGGAAGGTGGAGGAAAAGTATTAAATCAATGACTGTCAATGTCTCTGATCAAAAGCAGCAGTTCCCAAGCTCACTTTGCTCAGGGATTATTGACATGACAGCAGGAGGGCTCTGGGGTTTGCTCCAGTCCATGCAGCTCTGTTGATTTGCCATGGGATGTGATGTGGGGATCTGCAGGCACACACGGCTCCGACAGAGAGGAGTGTCTGTGCCACAGAGTGTGCCAAGGGTGGGCCACTGTCACCTCAGGAACAGGCCTGGCAAGGAAGCCTCCCTTGTTTTTCATGCTCTTCAGCCTGGTTTTGGTCTTGTGCTGCCCTACAGCAATAGCCCTTGAAGACTATTGGAAATAATCTCATAAATAGAGCAGTACCCTCCGGGAACGTCTGCCTGGCTCCCCTCAGGCACGGGCACAGCAAGTCCCACAGCTGCTTTTATGAGATGTGTTGCTTGAACCCACAACCCCCTCTAAGAAGAAGGATTTTGCATCTACATGTGCTGTACAGGAGCCAAAACCTGGACTGTCCCACCAGGAGCTGCCTCTCGCTCTCCTTAGTGCACAGGAGAGTCAAGTCTAATCCAAACCAGCTGCACCTGTAAAGATCCTGCTCATGATATAAGATGTGAAGGGCCAAGTCTTGATGATTGCTTGGAAATGTGAGCCTTGGAGAAAGAGCCACAGTTTTGGGAGCGGATGGTGACAGAATGGTAAATTACATAATGTCCCATAAATGGAGCCCCTTCGTAGCCCAATTACCCGTCCCAGCAGCCCCATGCAGTTGATTGCAGCGTTATATAAAGGGCTTTTCATTAGTCAGAGAGTCACAAAGGGAGCTCTTTCCACGTCCTCTTTAGGATTACTTAACCATCACCCTGGACGAGACCAGCAGAGCATTATTGGGATGTGTCAGAACAATATCCACCAACCTTTCCTCAAGCACGTCCGCTCCACTCAAGCATCATCCCGCAGAGGGAACAGGGACATGGTGGTTTGCTTCGAGCAGGGTTACCCACACACCGTGTCCTGGGGTGGAGGGAGGTCTGCTGTGCCTCTGCCAGGACAAGACATCTCCAGCTTGGTGCACCTGAACCTCTGGTGTGGGCTGGGCGAGGGCAGCAAAACCCACCTGGCACCCAAAAAAGAGCCCCCCGAGCATTGGTGAGCTGGTGGAGCTCCTCTGCTGTCACAGCCAAACAAATGCAGCGGCAGCACTTTGCAGATATCCCTCCCTCGTTCCTGCAACCAGGGATTGACAGGCTTTTCCAATTTCCCCTGACCTGGTGTACATAATAAAGATGCAGAGCACTTGTGACAGCAGCACTGGATTGGTGATGCTGCCGCCACACTGGAGGATGTGGCCAGGGAAGCAGGTCCTAATCACATCCTTATCGCTGCCTGCTGATGTGACCTTAGAGAAGTTGCCTAATATAGCTCGTCTGCATTTCCCTCTCCCCGTGGCAGAGATAATAACAGTTCCTGGGTGTTGCAGAACTCATTCATTCCCATTTGTTTCTGGTATCTCAGATTATCAAAGAGCAGTCAGGAGGAAGACTGGCAAAGAACAAGCTCTTATTCACTTGTCAGTTAGAAACAGTAACCTATTTTTGACTAAAAAAGGGGGGAAAAATAATCCTGATAGAGGTTGTTCCTTGGCTTTTCCTGACGCTTAATTTAAAATCTCCCCCAGCCTCCACCCTGCCATGGCTGGGGTGAAATGTTGACCATTTCACAGAGCACCAAATTGGTGTCTTCCCTCCCCTGGCAGGAATGACAATGCAAACAAAAATAGATAATGCATTTAAAAAATCTCCAGTGGATCGTCATGGCGATAAATAATTGTAGCATGTTGCCATAGTAACTCTGGCTGTAATAAAGAGAGGCCTATCTGCAGCTTAGCTAAATTTAGTTGTTCCAAACTATTAAAAATATTTTCAAATACTCTGGTAACTCTTTTTAACATTTTTCTGGGGTTGGAAGCAAGACTTAATCTTCATTCATGCCTTTGTGTTGTCTCCATATTCCAAATACACTTCATCGCTGAAATAATCAATGCCATCCAATTAAAAAGTTGTTAAACTGAGGAAATTGCTGAGGACCTTTCTGTTTCCCACCTCTTCAAGCCTTTTCACCTGGAAGTGTAAAATCTCTCTGTAGAAGATTCCCATTCTGCCAGGCCTGGTGGGAGCCCAGGATCCAGCCCCAGCACACGCTGGTGGGCACTGGGATATGAGAGGGAAAAGAGCTTGTGTGGGGTTTTTTTTGGGGGGGAATGGATTTGGGGGCCTGAGCTCTCAGCTAACACAGAGGAGTGTGGGGGTGCTGTGCAGAACAGATGGGATCTCTCCAGTCCCAAACTGGCTTGGGTGTAACTTTCGCAGTTACCTGTCTTGTTTAAAACAAAGCCACATCTAATGACATTTAAACACTGCTCAAAAGTCCCAAATCCCTCCCTGCCTCCTTCAGCCTGTTTGAACTGGCAGCTACATCCTGCCTGGAAACCTCTCCTGTACCAAATGGGCTTTATTTTCCCAGAAGGAAGCCTTAACACCTGTAATTCTTGATTTTTTTCAAGCTTTGACATAAGTTGGTCTCTTCCAGCTACATCTCCCTGGGAGGAGGAATGGCAACACACTGCAGGGGATATTAAATTTATTCATTTTCTTGGTGGTGCTGCCTTTGGGCTGAAAAATCCTGAGTTTTCCCTTAGCCCTGTTGTTCAGCAACAGGAAGGAGCTTCACACTTGTCCCCAGGGACAGGGTTTCCAGGTTGCCAGCTCTCAAAGGCACTTACTGCCTGTCTGATTCTGCCTCCTTGGCTTCACATTTCTGAGCTTATCTGGCCCCACGACAGCAAAACTCCCACAACTGGAGCCTTCAATGTGAGCACTCCATAACCAGAGCTGTGGTGTCCCCAAAAGCCACTGGTGAAACCCCTGGGACCCCTCCTCCCCACTCCCCCAGGACCCTCTGCTGCTGCTTTCTGCAGGGTCAGGTTGCTGGAGGTGTCTGGGATTTCTTCATTCCTCAATGAAAAGGTGATTTCCAGCTGCACTAATGTAGGTTTTTCCTGCAGAGGGTGGATTTAAGCCTCGTGTCTGAGATGGCTGCAGAGCAGCAGAGGAGTCTGTGCCATGCCTGGGCTCTGTCCTGCAAGTCCTGGCAGCAGCAGCAGATCTCCCTCGGTTTGGTGGGACCACATCTCTGTCCATCCCAGGAAGGGTAAAGCCAGTCCTTGCTGTCTTGCTCGAATTTTCTAAGCCATGGAGTAAGAGAATCCCAGAATGATTTGTGTTGGAAGGGATCTCGGAGCTCATCTCTAATCCCCTGTCACGGGCAGGGACACCTTCCCCCAGACCAGGGTGTTTAAATCTCATCCAACCTGGCCTTGAAACATGTTAATGCCCCTCCTGCACAAGCAAAGCCGTGTTTCTAACAGGCACTTTGCAGTGCTTTAGTGTCGTGTTCTGCGTCTGAAAAGAAACAAAAGCAAGTCATTCCATTGTTTTCTTACTGACAAGAGACTGCAGCCTATGGCTCAAAAACAACACAGCATAAAAACAGGATGAGCAGCTCCGTAGGCAGAAATGCTTAAATTCCAAATAACCGCATGATTTAGGGAAGAAAGAAACTATGCATGCCTGCTTCCTCCGATGCAAAACCAGGGTAAAGCATCTGGAGTGCTCTCAACACATCAGTGCCTGTAATTATGGAAGTTTTCTTCCCTGAGTGCCCTAAAAATCCACTGAAGCCAAGGAGAGGGCAGGAAATGCAGCCGCCAGCTCAAGGCAGGGGGAAGAGCAGGTGAGCACAGCCCCAGAGGTTCGCTCAGCCTTCTCTTGGACTTTTGGTAGGACCCTGGGGACAATCACCTGCATGTGTGCTGCAGCTGCTGCTGCTGCCGAGCTGCAGAAGGAGAGGAATGATTTCCTTCCCTCTCACCCCACGGGGTGCCGGGAGGGTCAGTGCAGCAGGGCTGGGGTGGGCTTTGTTCATCATTCAGCCAGGCTCCAGCCAGCAGTGTAAGGGACAATTAATGACAGCTCTGGGTCCTGCTGTCCCTGGGTTGTGCAGCAGCATCGTCTTTCCCATGAGGACCCTGCTGACCTCCCATCCCGAGCAGCCACAAACTCCGTGGCAATGGCTGGGATGCGTGTCTGAGCATTTGTTTGCAGGAGTTGTTCATTCCCACATGCCCACAGCCCTGGGGAAGCTCCCTGGCAGTGCAGGCTCATCCCTCCCAACCTCTGTGTTATCGGTTCATCCCCTTGTCCTTCCTCTCCTCCCCTCGTGTGCAGTGACACCCCAGCAGTGACACCCCAGCAATGTCACCCCAGCAGTGACACCCCAGCAGTGTCACCCCAGCAGTGTTACCCCAGCAGTGACACCCCAGCAGTGACACCCCAGCAGTGACACCACAGGAGTGACACCCCAGCAATGTCACCCCAGCAGTGTCACCCCAGCAGTGTCACCCCAGCAGTGTCACCCCAGCAGTGACACCCCAGCAGTGACACCCCAGCAGTGTCACCCCAGCAATGTCACCCCAGCAGTGACACCCCAGCAGTGTCATCCCACCCTCCCCTGGTGCTGCCAGGAGCTCCCAGGACCCCAAACCCCTTGGGAGGGAGCAGGAAGGGATGCTCTGCCTTTTCCATGGGACAAAGTCGATTTTTAGGGACAAAGTGACACCCGTGGATGGAAGGCTGTGCCCTGGGCAGGACAGGGCAATCTGTTGCTGCGGGAGTCGCTGAGGGTGACACAAAGGAGCCACCTGGGGTGGCAGGACAAAGGTTGGTGGCTCCCCCTGCTCAGCCCTGCCCTCATTTCCATGAAAAACCATGGAGAAGGGAGCATAATCCCGCCTCATTCATGTTCTGTTGTGACTGATATTTTGGATACCAGCTCTAAATTAGGTTTTAAAAATAGAGCAGTGGTCTTTTTTTTTTTTTTTTTTTCTTTCTTGTTATAAACAGAAATTATTCTCTCATGGAAACATTTAACCTCAAATGGAACCTCATCAAATTTTTGCTGTGTTTATTATAGCCTGTGAAATAGGAATGAGCATCACTGATAGAACTCCAGATGATTATGGAGCTGTGATGGGGCATCTAGAAAAACCTCAGCAGTTTGGATAAAGAACTGAAAGTTCTGATATTATCCTGATCTTTATTTGAGTGATCCCAACCTCTGAGGCATAGAATATTGGCTCAGAATGCTCTGGGAATTGTCCTTCTCATTGAATTTTATTGTTTCTGACCCTGGTCATGGCTGCAATCAGGAAACACAAGAGTCAATGAGAAAAATGCATAGCAGGTTGAAAGGTTACTAATTTGCTTGCAAAAAAAAACAAAAAAAAAAAAAAACCAAAAACAAACCACCAAAAAAAAAACAACCCCAAACCAAAACAAAACCGCCTGAAATTAAAAAAACATTAGATTTACACTTTTATTTTTTCAGGTTATTAAAAGTTTCTGCAATGCAGTGTGCTGGAATTAATATTTCCCTCTTTAAAGCAACCCTAAGTAATATATTTATTATTATATTACATAAATATTTATTTATCATATGATAAACTGAATATATGAAATACATAAGAAATGTATCATGTTAAATTGAATGTGGGTCTCTCCCAGCTCAGGATATTCTGTGACTCTGTGAATATAGACAATACATAAAATACATAAAATGAAACTGTGATGGGAAAATGTTGCCTGATCCCATGGAAACGTATGGTTTTGTTTTCCTTTCATTTGAGCAAATGGTTTTGACATTATAAACTTAAAATCAAAATAATACTTTAAGCAAATTTTACCAATTCTGCAAACAGTTCCTGAAAACCACCGTGACTTAATCAGGTTGGGGAATTCAAGGATTATCTTTTTGGCTCTGGGTCTCCCCAGCTCCTGAGACACTGGCATCACATTTCAGAGCTGGGTTTTCCAGACATTATTCTAAGAATCATCGAATCAGGGACTCGTTTAGGTTGGAAAAGACCTCTAAAATCTTTAATCCCAATGATTATAATCCTAACCAAGGCTGATAGTGCTGTGTAAGGACAGTACTCAAGTATGAGAAGGAAGAAAGGGAAGTTTTTAACAGTTTTTTTTTTTAATTTTTAAGACTCTAAACTTTTAAGAAACTTTTCAGACTCCTCACTTGCAAATCAATTTATGCAATTGGGGTTGGGGGGGGAAAGTATATTAATAAAACTATACAGTGTTTGCCACTTTTAAATATTTCTTTAAGTTTTTTTGGTTTTTTTTTAAGTGGAACAGGCATAGATCATAGGATCAGCTCCTCTGGGGACAGGACAGACTCTGCCACCATGAGAGCCACCACACCTCATCTTTTGGTTACTCCTTGTTCCATGAGTTCCAAATCAGAGTTTTTGACCACAGCCCTGGTTACCCACGGGAGGGACACAGAATCTGCCTCCTGTAACAACAGCCTCAGCACCATCCTGGGGAATGTCCCACGAGTGGGTGCTGGCTGGAAATTTGGAGGCTGCAAATAGCAGGGAGGTTTTAAATATAAATGGGTACAAATTCCAGGGAGTAAATCAGAGAAAATCAGGTTTCCAGTTGGATTGCTGTTAGGAAAAGCTGCGTTTCAGTGTTCCTTGCAGTGATTTTACACCAACACAGCTCCACTGGGTGCAGTGCTTACACCTGATTTACTCTGTAGTACGAGGTGGAAATTGGATCTATCTCAAGGCAAAGCCTGATGGCTGTTTTCAGATAAATCCCTGTTACACTCAGAGGAAAATTAACTTTGTGAACGATCCATGTACAGCACCAATTTTCACAAAGTCTCTGCAGAAGCCTATTGGAAAATGTAATAGGTTTAATTCCACTTACTGGATATTCCCTGAAAAATCCTAAATTGGAAAACCCCAGGATTTTTCTGAAGGAAACAAAGAAAACAAAAATATCCTGTTAGTCTGAAAAAACAAAAAAAAGAGAATGATCAGTACAGTTCTCGGGTCAATTGACTGGTACATCCTTTGTAAAGTGGTTTCACTCTAGAAATTGATTGTAGTCTTTGTATGCTTTACATTCAATCTGTGCTTTAAAAAATTTAATTTTAAAAAGAAAATATTAAAATAAGTTACTATTATTAAAAATGTTAAAATAGTTACTATTAATGCCTCTTCATGAAATGAACTGATAAATATTTCCATTGAAAATGGCAAAACTGTTCTGAAGCATAAATAAAATATGCCAAATAAAAGACCAATTATATTGGTCTCTTTCCACTGGAATCTTCCTACTGTTATGTATGGTACTTTTAGGGTAGAAATAATGTAACTTAATTTCAGCAATGCATTAAAAAAATAATTTTGCTTGTGGGCAAGGTGTTTTAATATGGAAATAACTAAATAAAATTATGTTGGGTTTTTTTTTTTTCAAGCAAGAAAATAAAACAGTTGAATAATCAAAGAGCTACATATGATGAAAACAGAGATAATTCTGTGGGACATTCTTATTATTAGTTATGTTATTTAATAATTCTATTGCTTTTTAGGTGCCCAACATTTAATTTTTGAGTGGTATGCTCTCTGCTTAGCTAAACAGAGATTAATTTATATTCTGCAGTAAAATGTTATCTACTATCTTGGGGTTTTTTTATTGTCTATTTAAAACCACCCAGAGATGAGAAATTGCTCAGTGTCTTACGTTCATTTTACGCAGCATATAATTTAAAATATATTCAGGGGCTGAGCTCTCTTTGTAGGTTCCCAAATACCCAACACTCATGATTACTTTGAAATAATAATAATAATAATAATAATAATAATAATAATAATAATAATAATAATAAATTGCCATTAAGCCATTTGGATGCCAGAATCATCCTGTGAGGGAAAAAATTCTCTGCACTCATGGGGAGGGAGAAGCTTTTGGGGTGACAGCACCCCTGGTACCCTGGGGCAGTCTCCAGTCTCTTTTTCCTCTTGGCATCTTGAATCTCCATCCCGATAATCCCATTTTTTTCCTGCATCTCCCCTAGGGTGCCTCACGGGCTCAGCAGGACCAAGATGTCACTGCTGCCTCTCCAGGGAGTGGGGAAGGAGAGCAGAGCTTTCAGAACAGACAGAAAAGGGTTAATGATGAGAAGTGTGTGCTTGATCTTCTTGTCCTCAGAACCAAAAAAAATATTGAAAAGTAAAAAAAAAAAAAAAAAAAAAAAAAAAAGATGTTTATGAGCAACTGTGGAGTCACAGATTTGTCAAGGTTAGAAAAGACTTTGAGATCATCAAGTCCAACCAGAGATATCAGGTGGCCCTGGCTAAACCAGGGAGAGGTGAGCACCTTTTGAGAAGGGAACAAAGGCTGCAAGAACAAAATTTAAATCACCCATATGGTGTGACTGGTCTGTGCTCTGTTAAAAATGTACATTTAATTTTCTGAGCATCTCAGTCTGCAAAGTTGAGCGATGTACTGAGGGGCAGAGCTGAGAGAGCAGCTCAGAGAGCTCCGAGATGGTGTTCAGGACCTCAAAATCATCAATTCCAGCCTTCAGCAGCGTGATGCAGGAAGTGATCCAGCCAAAGTAAAACGCAAAAAGAGAGAATGGTTTTTAGTTTTCTTAGTGTTTTTTTTTTTTTTTTTTTTTTTTTTTCCCTTCAGCCTGGTGCAGAGAACTTTAAGAAAGAACCAAACTTTGAGTCACCCCGAGAGACGGCTCCGGTGAAAGGAGATCCGGGCTGTACCCAGTGTCAGCTCTGGCTGATGGCATCGGTAGGAAAGAGGCGAGGAGGGGCACAGGGAGTGAGCTGCTGCCTGGAGCAAGTGATAATCAGTGAGAAATGGTGTCCTGCTGATGCCCACGTTTCATCTGGGAGCATCCTGGACAGCCAGCGGGAGGTTCAGAAGCAGAGGGAACCTGCTTGCAGGGCTGCCAGTCCAGTATTCATCAGGCGGTACTTAAACATTTCATTGATGCTCTTTTAATTAAGCAGGAGAGGGCGGCTGGAGCTGCCCCGGGCTCTGAGTCCCAGGCTCTTCCCTGGATTTGCCAAGCACTTGAGCATTTGCTGACTTGAGGTTAGGGAAGGTGGAGGCACTGAAAGAGCCTCATTGACTCATGATATTTTCCAGCCTGGCTTGTTTGTTTTCATTGTGCACACAAGTCCTGTTTACCTGGATCAAAGATGGCAAAATCAACAACAACACTGTGCAGACAGGGACTTGCAAAATTGCTACTGGAGGCATGACTGTGCCCAGACCTGCAGCTCCTGCTCTTCCCCCCATCCTCTCTTTGTGCCATCGCATCGTTCCTGCCTCACCCAGCCCTCACTGAGCCCTGTCTGCCGGCCCCCAGCCTGAAGTTGTTTTTCTCAAGAGTGGCACAATGAAATCCGAATTTCCCTGGCAGGACCAGCAGCAGGAGATGGGAGGAAGGAGGTGCACAGGCATTGCAAGCTCCTGTTGCCCTGCTCATGGTGTACCTGCTCCTCTCACCCCTCTGGACTCGGCATCCACCACTGGATTTTCAGCCTTGCAGTAGCAGCTCCTTGTCATGATTTATGGAATGAGGCCACTGGAGTTCCCCACGAAGGGGCTCCCCTGGCAGAGCACACAGCTGGCAGCTTGTCTTCCCTGCATGGGGGTCTGCTCAGATTTTGGGGATCAGGGAGAAGCAGAAAATTAAATTAGGACAGTCCTGAAATTCCAAGCTTACAGTTGGTTCCGAGCAAGTTTCTGCACAGCCCCAGAGCACAAACCCTTCACCACCCAGATTAGGATCTTCTGCCTGCTCCAGCCTCTGGAGAGCTTCTGCTCGTGCACTCCTTGGAGGAGCCATCTCAGACACCCAGAGAGTGGGGTAACAACAGAATTAAAAGTGGAGAGTTATGCAAAATCCTTCTGCACTTCACAGCTGTGATGCAACGCTGCAGCCTTGAGCAGCTCTTGCACAGGTTTGTGCAGTGGTTGCAGTCCCAAGGACCCAACCTTGGGCAATGTGAGCGGCCTCAAGAAACTCTGCCAGCCCTTAGAGGGGAGACAGAAGGAAAGAAATGGCATTTTCTTTTTAAAATTCTTTGCTCCCCAGGCCCATTTTAATTGTTTAAATTTAAAGGGTATCAATACTTTAGTTTGGGTTCCTTCTGTCCAGATGAAATCCGTGGTAGCTTCTCCATCTGATCACAAGGATGATTTTGTATGGGAAAGGCATTGGGGAAAGTTGTGCTCACGCTAAGAAAGATGATGTCAAGGGAATGCCCACCTGCGGTCCTGTCTCAAGACTTTACAACTCCAAATAATTCACACCACACACCTTTCATTTCATTTCCCCTCA
Organism: Taeniopygia guttata; assembly: GCF_048771995.1. Taxonomy (NCBI): domain Eukaryota; kingdom Metazoa; phylum Chordata; class Aves; order Passeriformes; family Estrildidae; genus Taeniopygia; species Taeniopygia guttata. The sequence continues at coordinate 17,304,839 of NC_133035.1, read as the reverse complement.
GCATCTCAGCTTGGAAGATTTTATGAATAATCAAAGCAAAGCAAAGGGTCCAAGGCAGAGCTCGCTGGCACCAGCACCCAGGGCAGAGCTGAGTGTAAGATAAGCAGAACGTTTTTGCAGCGGGGCGCAGCCCGGGGGTTCCTGGGGTTTTTCCTTCTCTTCTCTCGGGATGAATGAGCTTCCCTGCGAGGCTCCAGGTTCCCCCGGCAGAATCCACCCCGCGTCTTGGCGCCAGCCCCCGCCCTATGTCATGGGCAAAGTATGCGGCGCCCCAAAACCCGGAGCGGATCTCGCCCGTGGGATCGGGACGCGGCGGGAGCAGCCGGGGGCAGTCCTGGGGCAGGGACCGGGGGGAGCCACCCGGGAGCACCCCAACATCCCAGCACCCCGCTCCAGAGAGCTGCGGGCGCCTCTCGCAGCCCCCGAGCCCCGGCTGGGCCCGGCACTGGGGGCTGACACGCTCAGACACACACACACACACATATACACACATATACACCCATACACACACACACGAGAGCAAAACGATTTCCGTGCCTCCGCGGCTCCGGGAGGATGTGGGAGGTCCCGGTCCCGGCGGAGGAATGCGAGCGGTGGGACCCGCGGAGCTCCGCGCTGGGATCCTTCTGCAGGCGGCTGAGCCCGGAGCATCCCGGTCAAAATAACAGTAAACATCCCTAAAATCACAAAAAAGAGGTGTTTTGAGGTGTGAGGTTTTTTTTTTTTACCTCCACACCAACAAAAGAAGACGGAAATAATAAAGCATGGCAAAACCCCCCGGTGCCTCCCCACGACACAGATTTACATCTCTGAGTCAGATCTCTGCATATGGCCCGCATGAGATGCAGTTCCCGGCTAGTGACTCACTCGGCACCGATGGAAAGGAAAGGAGCCGCTGCAGAAGGGACGGGCGAACATCCCCGGTTCTGCCAGCGGGGGCTCGGCGGGATGCGGGACACGGCCCGAGCCGGTCCGGCCCCAGCGCCTCTCCCGGGATGGGGCAGCAGCGGCTCCCCCGGATCCTCCCCCGTTTCTATAGGAGTTTCTTAAAATCGCCTTTCTGCCTGATTTTTGTTGTGGTCAAAACTGATGTCTAAGGTTACAAAAATTGAAAGAGATAAGAAGAATGGGTTTATCTCTTTCTTTGCAGGTTGTTTACTTGGTTCATTCGATATCACTTTGCGGAGAGGGTGTTTGGTTTCAGTGTTTCCACTGTGCGGTCACTCGGGGAGTTTCCTTTTGTTCTTCGTCTGGGTTTTTGTTTTTTGTTTTGTTTTTTTTTTTCATAGTGATGTAAAGAGAGTGAGAGGGAAAAAGCCTTTCAAACCTGGTGGTTAAAGCCACAAAAACTGGCAGGTGGACTCACACACGTCAAGTCACAGAAAGCAAATACAATCAGCTACTCATTAATAAAAGAAGAATTTATTGTGGAATTGATTAAATTTCCAGTGGGCATTTCTAGTGGACATTATGCTAGATGAGCTCACAGTCAGATCTCTGGTGTCAGGTTTGCATGACATTTAGACTGCATTTTTATTTTTGGGGGGGGAGTAGTTTTGAAATTTTAAAATCACTTTAAATACATGCAATTCAGCTGTTCTTATGAAAGAAAAATAACCATGGCAGGGGAAATTGCCAAAATAATATAATCTAGAATTTTTCACATAGAGGGTTATCAGAAACCCCACAGAAAGTCATCTCTTGATTTTGTGGGCTGTGCTGGTTCCCTGCACTTTTTCACTCTGTACACTCAAGAATTCTGAATTCAGAACCTGGAAATAATCCTCTGTAACTGAGCAAACAGGCTGAAAAAAGTATCAGCAATCCCAGAATTAATTCACATAGCTATCTCTAACCTCTCTTCTTTTTATTTAAAAGAGTAATATGAGATCCAAAGCCATTTAATTAATTGGAAATTGTTACACTTAAGCGTGTACAAAGGAGGGATCAAAAGGGATGCTACAGTCATTAAATAATCAAATAGCAATACCATTAAGTAAGTGATTAGTATGTGCAATAAATGGCCAGACTGTACTAATGAGATCTCCCATATATCCTAAATCAGGTCTGATCCTTTGCACAGGAAAGATCACCTCGTGTGCTGATTCTCTGCTGAGGGATGAGAGCATTTCCTTTCCTTTTCCAGGGTATCTCCTACGTGCACAACATCTTCTATCCAGCCTCAAGTCCCAGCATTTGTATTCTCAGCAGTCCTTTTTCTAGGAAAGACTTCCAGAATGTTCCTGGAAATACTGGCTGAGGAGAAAATCTGGATCCTTTTTTCCTGAGAGCATTCAGGGATGAAGAACTACCATACTCCCTGCTGGAATGAATGGTGGGCAGGTGATTCTTGTGTTCAGGTCCCGAGCCAGAGACTGGTGCTGAAGAAACAGAACAGCCTCACTCCCCTGAAGGTTCTTCCACTGCCAACTGGAGGAAGATCCACAGGAAAAACAGGTGCTGACAATAAGCAGGTTTTATAGATTAGGTGAATAAAGAAACATTAAAGAAAAGAAGATGAAAACAAGATGATTTTGACCATAAGGTCTGTGGAAGAATTCGTGGCAGTGTTAAGAGGAGGGTGCTTCAAACTGTGCCAAGATGAGACGGTCCTGAAACCTCCTCAGACCCGATTCTCTGTGCTTGTACCTCCCTGAGCTGCAGCAGCCCCTTGGTGTGCCTGGCTCCTGTACAGGTAAGGGCACCTGCAGAGCCCAGGACCAGGAAAATAAACTTTAGAGTGTATGGGCAAGGACAGGAGAAGTGTCTTAGCTGAGGTTGCCAAACAGGTCAAAAAAGATCTTAGCAGCACACCCCAGGACTTGGAAATCCTCCTCTGGAGATGGTTCCTTGCACCACGCTGCTTTCACATGAGCAACCCCACATACAGTGGACAAATGACAATTTTTTGTAAAAAGAACCTGGACCCCATGATAATGCAGGTGCAGCTGTTGGGATACTGGGCAAAGCTACATATTTTCTGTTAACCAGTAAAAAAGCCCTCGGGAAAAGAGATTCAAAAGTAACCCAACTCCACTTACAAGCGATTTCCTGATCTTGCCTGCTTACAGTCTGCCACCCTGGCTCTGGAAAAGTTAATCCAGGCTCTGCACATTCCTGGGAGTGGATCCCACCAGACAATGTAACACTCTAATTAGTACCAAGGCAACTGTTTACAAGTCTGTTCCAAATGCCTCCCTTGCGTTTGCACCCTCCTACCACACCAGCAATATTTAGTAGAAGTGTCCTAGGTAAAACTCTCCTGGGGCTTATTCACACGTCAGTCAGCTCAGCACAAGTACACTGTGAAAATGGATGAAAACAAAAGAGGATGAGTTTCTGCCTTCCTTGGGAAGCAGCAGGTTTGTCGGGAGAAGGTTTTGGATGCATCAGTGAACGTTCTCTAGCAGAGGCTGTCAGAAATAAAACAGGATCCCATTGTGGGAAGGGCTGCCCTGAAGCCTGGATTCACTGCCCAGGCTGTACTCCCAGTGAATATTCACTGGTGGGATGGAAGTTTTTGCATCCCTGTGCCACCAGTCCCTTCCTACCTTGGCTGCTCGGTGGAAACACTGCATGAAGGAGGATGGGAAGGCACAGCCACCCTCACTGATGTTTCCCCTATAGCCATGATGCATCAGCTTTCCTGGCTCTTGGAAGGGGTTCTGCTGAGCTGGGCTGGAACAAAGCAGAGGATGGGATGTCTGGGCTGCTTGAGGGGCACTGGGAGTGCTCCTGTCACTGCACATCCCGGCAAGGAGGAGGTGGTGAGGGATGGGGAGACAGGAAAATGCTGCTCTGGGAGGCTCAGGGTGTGATGGATGAGGCTCTGCTGTGGCTGCCTGCAATACTCTCCTTTTCATCCACCTCACACCATATGCTCTTGGCAAAATAGCTGTGATATAAAGGAATCACTTCACTTCCATTGAAATGCAGCTGCGTTAGACTACTCAGCTGTAATCAATGGAAGAAAAATACCCGGTGCCTTTTAAGCTGTAAGGGGAATTTACAGAGGCATAATGAAATTATTCAGTGTGAATTCAGCTGGGCTGCAAGTATGGGCAAAACCTCCTCCTTCCAAATCAAGAAGCAAAACTTTATCCAGGAGTTACTTTGGTTTTTTGTGATCACCAGAAGGAAAATGACACTTAAAGGTCACGGATATTTCTGAGCTGATATGACTAGGTCTGACTCAGACCAGTGGAAATTACAGGATATTGTCTTGGAGGGCTCTTGTGAGTTAATATAAAGTTTCCTGGAATGATTTACAAATCTGAATTGCACAAAGGGATACAATGAAGGGAAATGGGGAAACTCAGGTTACACAAAGCACTGCAGAACATTTGTGAAAGTCATTTTCTAACAGTCATGAGTAAAGAGTGGATGTCTAAGAGTTTCTGGCATTTTGTACACTACTAAGTACTTATTTACTTTAATACGTAGCATTTCATTACTAAAATAAGTAGTTTTACCTCTCAAGTTTGATTTGGTTTTTTAAAGGAGCTTTCTTGAGAGTGTTTCCTACTGAACCAGCTTGTGCTTCATAGTCAGGCTGGTGCATTCTTTTAGAAAAGAGGCTTGGATTAGAACTGCAGGCTCGCCTTGAAAATAAGTTGACCTTCAAACACTTGTTTGGGTAAGGCATGGAATAGCTGAGGAGGTAATGGAGGGCTGGAAGGAAAGCCTGGTTGGTAGAATCTTCAAGGGACAACTGAGTAATGATCCTAACATCTGGATTGCCCCTCTAATGCAAACAGCATGACAATAAAACCTGCCATGAGGTTTTTACAGTGGAATATCCAGGAAGATCATCAGACAGGTGACTTCAGTGGATCTCTGATAGGTTATGCCAGCTGGGGAGCTCCTCTCCCTTGCAGAACAGGGAGGGGTTTGTGGAGAGAACGTGCAGGTGTGGAGGGTGGGCAGCAATCCCAGCCAGAGGGACCAGCAGTGGGAAATGAGTTTATCTCTATGTTATGGGAAAGGAAGGGAGCAGGGGGTGCTTCTCTGCAGGACCAAAACGTGAGGAGTACAGGGGACATCTGAAGTGACAATTCTTGGCTCAGAGTGAATGTGAATGGCAGCTGAGAGCCCCGAGTGAGGCTGGCAATGATGGGGTAGGATGCCACGGTGGGGCAGGGCTGGCAGGTAACATAAAGCTGCACTTTTCCCCCAGCATGGCTGCAATTATTTTGTTTTCCTTCCCACGTGAGGCCCCTGCGCTGAGCTCAGGGTCTGGCCCCTGAAAACTGCTGCTAGGCTGCTACCAGTGAGGTTTCCCTGGGAGGAACTGGGCTTGTGGAGTTTCCTGTGGCTGAAACAGCCTCAAAGGCTCTGCTACCTCCTGTGGATTTGGGGAGGTATATTCCAGCTGTTCACTCGATTTCTACAGAAGACTTGTGTGTGTTTTCTTCTCCTTTTCTAATCACTCAAATTCAAATAGCAGTCAGATAATAGCTGTAAAATATTAACCTGTTATACAACACATTGTGTGGCAGACAGTCCTGGTATGAAGGGAATTTCTTCAGTGTTACACACTGGTGAGAAATGCCAGGCTTACAATTAGGAGGAAAAAAAGACTGAAAGAATGGAGTAACACAGCTGGATAGTCCCCTTCTTATTTAGAAGTAGGCAGCTAACATTGGACTATTCAGGATTCTGGCATTACTATAGAAAAGCCCTAATTAATATGCATGAAAGTTTTTTCATGGTTTTGTGGTGACAAATTTATATAAGTTTATCTAGAAGCTTTCTAAAACTAATAGCATTTGTCGTATGAATATTATACAATTAATGTCTAGCTGAAATACCAGCAGTCTACTATTAATTTTAACATAAGAATGGAAATGTTAACATTATCTGAATTCCAATTAGTGTGGGAAGGAGCAAAATACCACTAATGGGGAAAAAACCTGATTTTTTTTCCCTTCTGTCCTGTGCTCACTGCTCAGGTGCTGGGACATGTCTGCTGCTGGGGAGTTGTTTCAAGCCACTGGGAACTCAAAATGAAAAAGATTTTCTGAGCAAGATGCTTTCAATTTGAAAATGTGATGACATTTGGTGTATCACAGACTTAATTTGTGTTAGCCCTGCATATGTGACAGTTTATTACCAGCACCCAAATTTTCCAAAGTGGCAATGCATTGTACAAACACTGTTCCTGTCATTTTCCACTGCTGTTCACACACCTCTTACTGATGGGAAATAAGGGATGCATTGCAGTCACAGTGCTGCTTCTTGCTCAGTCATCCTTCCAAAAAAAAAAAAAATCTGGGAAAAAGAGTAATTTAACCCCTACTTTTCCTAAGTGCAGGAGCATCCCATAAAACCACACAGGCAATGCAAGCTGAGCTTGATCCTACCCACCAATAGTGACCTCAGAAACCTTCTCCAGCTGATTTTTGGAGGGATTGTTAGGTTTTGGGTGTTTCTAGATTGGTTTAGGTTTTGGTTTCTCCTTTTTTTTTTTTTGGTGAGTCCTTCCACAGGAATGGAATGTCAGGAAAATATTTCAGGCACACCAGCCTGTGATCAGCTGCTAAGGCTTGTGTAGTGCCAGGAGGCTGCTCTAGGCATGATGCTCCTGTGACTCCTATAGAGAGGCAGAGGAAAGTAAAGCCCAAAGGCAAGGCAGTTTTTAACCTTAATTTCCAGCTATTTTCAGAGAGCAGATGGGAAGATGGAGACAAGTTCTGCTCTCTGGACCCTCACAAGAATCCGGAGGCTGCAGAAGTGCCAAATGCCAGAGCTGAGAAGAGCACCACCCATGTTAACTTGAGTGGGGAGAGGGTTGTAACATAGCTCAAATCTTGATTATTCCCTTGCAGGAACAATGACAAGCTGATTTTGAGGAGTGGTCTTATTGGGGCAGATGGAAAATAAGTCCTCAAAATATTGATTTGATCTGGGGTGTTGGGTACACACTGTGGGATGTGCCACTATGGAGGTGGCCTTGAGTCCTGACTTGGGGTTAAAGTGTGGAGGAGACCTTGTTCTTAGAGAAAAAAACCTGGATGGGTGCCATGAGCAAAGAAAACTTATTCTTCCTTTGAAAATGTCTCTGCTACTGCAATGTAGGTCATCCCTAGCAGCAAATAAGCCAAATTCCCATCTTTGGCTACACCTGCACCACTGCAGAAAGCTTCTCCTCAGCCTCACTGACAGCACTGCAATCCCAAGCAGCACTGCCCAGCTCCCACTGGAGAGGATGACACTGATCCTGGGGACTGGGAGTGCTGGAAATCTCCCCCTGCTGAGCCAGAATTCAGGAGCAGCAGCACTGCTCCTTATCTGATATTAATAGCATGATCTGAAGAGGCCACTGCCGCATTTGGGCTCTGAAGTTATACAGCCCCATAAGCTGCTCAATACATAAAAACATATAAAAACCTCATATTACCCTCAAAGACCTTGATTGTCTCCAGTTTACTGTGCCTGCCCCACAGTGCTGGGCTTTACAGGGGACAGAATTACAGCACAGGGATAAAACTCCTGTACCATCACTACAGCCAGAGTGGCTCGTGGGGACATGTGGAGAAACCAGGAGGTTTCAGTGTTTAAATGCCAGGATTAATACCTGGGATCCAGGAGGAAAAAAAGTGGCTATACAGACCTGTTCTTGTTCTTCAGGAGCAATGACACCCCCAGCCCCAAAAGCTGATATTCTTCAAAGCCTTTTCCTGAGGTGTTTCAGACTTGGTAAAATCAGATGCTTTTCACAGTAATTTTTGAAATACTTTTCTCCCCATTTCAGGCTCTGCACAAATATTTCTAGTGAGGAAAATCTTTGGTTTGAACTGATGCAGGATGGTGTTTAGGACCATGAGCAAGAATTTTGGAAAGCTCCTTTACAGACCACATCTTCTAGTATTGCCTGCTCAATCTTCTAACTCAGAAATCTCACAGTTTTTTCCCCTGGGAACTTTGTTTATGGTTCCTCTGTGTTTGTTGAAGAAGCTGATATTTCTTTAATATATTTTATGAGTTATATAGTGTATTTGAGGTGTGTGATGCACCAAGTGGCACTGCTGAATGAAAATCCTGCCCTCTGGCTCCTTGGAAGAAGATGCTTTGTAGAAATCCTTTCTCCTGCTCTCCAGACCTTTGCCTTGGTTTCCCCTCAACACGCTGGTCAGGGGTGCAACTTCTATGCATTTGTTCATGGCCCTTGAGACCACAGAGCTCATGTGTTACACCAGAAATCTGCTCTGAGGGGTCTACCTATAAATGACAAAAATTTGGACTAAAAGCAGTTTAGAAGGTCCCACAATTATGGCTTGGTTTTGTTTGATTTGGGAGCAATAGCTGTTACTGTGAGTATTTGAAGTGAAGGAAAAGCCACCACCTAGAAAGAAAAATGAGGGAGAAACCACCTTGAATCTCCCTAGCGTGCCTACCACGCATCTCTCTGATGGAACTGCCCTGCTGCCTCCTCAGGAAAATTCCTGCAGGTTTGCTTGTTGGAAAGTGAAAATAACATTTCATAAATGTCCACGGGCAGATTTCTGCCAGCTAGAAGCCTACGAGAGGATTTTTCAAAGGCATGTTTGACAGTGAGTGTGGTGGGACTAAATGAGGGGAGGAACATTTTGACAACTCCACTCAGGCAGGTGAGGACGTGGCCTCGTCTCGGTTATTTCTATCTGGATTGAGAAGGTGGGGAAAGTAGCCAGGCATCCTCCTATCTCACTCAGCAGTTTATCTGGAATTTACATAAACTAATCTATGCCAAACTCCTGTGAGAACAGCCCTGCCTGATAAGAACCTGCCCCTACGATGATGGACATTCCCCTGAAAAATCTGCTCTCACCAGATTTCGCTGACGAATCGGAATCTCATGCCTTAACCCACACATAATTTTGCCTGGAGATTATAATGCTATTTTAATTTTTCTACACTTGCTGTTGCAAATACTACAAAATGCAAATCCTCTGGTATGAAGATACAGTTATGTAAGACCTCATTCAAAGGGTCTTATTTAAGAATATACTTAAGCATATGTTCAGTTTCAGCGACACATCCCAAAATGTGAGGGTCTTAAAAATGCACCTGAGAGCTTTCCCTCCTCTTTCAGGGATTTAAATAAAATGTTATCTGATGCTATTTTCTTCTGTAGGATGACTTAGCAGAAAGAACATTTCTTCAGACAAAATCATGCTCCTTTTCAGGAGAGATTCTTTCTGAAATTATTTGCATTTGAAGGTTTTTACAGTGATGTTTAAAACTCGTTGCATAAGAAACACTGTGTCATGAAGAAAAAAAAGACAACATGAATTCTGCCTTTTAAGCCTCAGATAAAAAAGAAAAGGATTATCTTGGACAGACCATCTTTAGACAAGGGAAGTGTGAGTTCAAGAAAACGTGTCAGATGCACACTGGGGCACAATGGCAAAAGCAGCTCTGCAAGACTGGCAGGTATTTTTTCCTCTGCAGTCTGTTGAAAAGACAGACTGATTCCTTTCCTAGGGACAGCAGAGAAGTGTATTGAGCTTTGGTTCATTCCCAGCATTCAGTGAAGAGAGTTTTTGGGAAAGGTGCCATATGCTATGGACCAAGTTCAGCTCCAGCCTTAGCAGACAGAATTCCCACTGAAATCAATGGGAGTTGCACCTGCTGACTTTGGAGTTGAATATGGCCCAATATGTGATACTATAAAGGTTCTGTTTCCAAAGTTTCTTCTGGCTTGTTTTGTGGGAATGCAGACCTGGCGCCAGGAACGTCAGAAGACCAATAAATTCACTATGGGAACTTCCAGACAAATGACAACTCTCCCGCACAAAACAAATCCAGAAGCTCACACGATGCTGAAGGACAAATTGTCAGTGTTCCCCCAGTTCATTTGCATGAATACCAGTTCCAGAAATGCTGTGAGAGAATAAAATGGGGAGTGTGTGGCTCGGAAAGATACGAGGGGAAATGCTTTGATTGGTTCATCCAAATTGTTTGGATAAATATTTAAATGATCCCAAATGTTTGTTAACTTGCAGAAAAAGTGGTCCTAAGTCACTAAGGAGGGCATATTATATTTATATAAACTATCTGATGGTTGGTCTCAAGAGCTGCTGTTCTACATCTTCCCAATTTGGATGGAATTTAAGCTGTGACTGTCTCCAGGGGCAGAATAAAAGTCCAGACAGGCTGGAGGAGTCCATCCAGAAAAAAAAGCAGTAGCTTGAATGTATCCACGTGGCACTGAATACAGAGGAGTTAACAAAGGCATTATGTAAAGGAGCCAGTTTGTCTCTGTTGGGGTTATAATTGGCTGGTAACTGGGATTTAAACAAGTGAGATTCAAAGTCCATTTTTTGAGTAATTGCTGTATAATGGCACCAGTCTCCTCGGAAAGCACATGTGTTCTTGGCAAGAGGTTTGGAGGTAGTGGAAACACAGGAAGAGAAAGTTAAGAGCACAACAACAGAAGTAATCTTGGAGGCCCTGCATTACAAAACTAGTCAGTTTTAATTCTTTCAAAATTCTAAATAAAACCGGCATTAGATCCACAACCTGTATTCTGTATCCAGATTCAGCCTGATATAACCTAAAGTTTGAAAGTATTTAAAGTTCATATTTCTAGTTCATTTCCTTGATACACAAACCAAGAACCTTCTATATTTGACTAATTTATTTAAATGCAGTAGTTTTCTAAACAAGGTGTGGAGAAGGAGACAATTTCATGGGCACTGTGCTGACTCTGAACACTCCCACATGGAAAAAGGGCAAGGACAGAGGAAGGGTTAAAGGCAGTGAGTGCCTGGGGGCTGATCTGATGGAAACCCATCTTTCAAAGGAATATTGTAACTTCTTGTAGTTGGCATGTCCTGAAAAAAAAACTGTTTTAAGATTTTTTTTTTCCAAGCTGCTTATGATTAACAACTTTCTTTCCATGCCCTCCATCTCTAGCCCAATATTCCTTCTTCTACCACTAAACCCATATGAGTCATCCCTTTTAAAATCCACGGTGGTCACACAGAGCACTCACACACACACACAGAGCAAATTAGGGGAAAATTGATGTCAAGACCTATCGAGTATGAAGGGCCTTTTAAAACCAGCCTTCAGAATGTGCTAATATTTACACATTCCCAAACCACCTGGAAATATGTTCCAACAGCTTTAAAGCATTTGCAATATGATTTAGATGTATATGCAGCTATTCAGGGTTGCACATTAATTTACCCTAAAATCCAATTTGATCCAATCCATAATTTGATGTCTTTGAAAAAATACCTGCCCAGCCCTGGATTTTATAGGAAGTCAAAAATCTTATTTCAGCCAAGAAGGAGTCATGGTTTTTCTTGAACAATTTTCTGAAACTTTTTTTTTTTTTTTTTTTTTATGCTGGAGATACAATTTATTAGTCTTAAGGCTGTGCTTTTCCATAATCTTTTTTAATAAACGTTTTATTTCTTCTTGTAAATATAAGATAGTTTGGAGTTCCTTAGGTTTGAAGGCGTTTTGATTATAGCATGTAATTGAAATGATGGAAATGTCGATAAATAAAAGCATGTATTTTTGTATATATTGTGATTTTATAATGTTTAGGTCCTTTTATTCTGTATAAAACTCTATCAAATATTTTATATAAATGAATACCTACAGTCTATAATTCCATTGTTTAATCCTAATAATCCTCTGATTACTTTATTTTGGGTTCCATTTATATGTTCTGCAAAACTAGAACAAATAATTGTAACTTTCATATATTCAGCTCCATTTTGAGTCAACTGCAAATTTAGAGACAAACAAGATTTTTATTTTAAAATCTGTCATAAATAAGTTATTGTATACATAAGGTCTTTAAAAAAACACTCCCCTCCCCCCACCCCCCAATAGAATATTTTGGGCTCTTTTAATTCTTCTGCAGGTAAGGAGAATTAAGGGGTGAGCTTAAAGTCACTGGAGTCAATTCTGCACCTGTGTTTCTTTCTTCACAGCAGCAATAATTATTCTCCTTACAAATGAACTGTGACATTTAATTGCCTATAAACACATTATAAGATCTAGTGATGATGTTACTAATCAATTGGAAAATGCAGCAAGTTTCTTCCAGGTAGTGATACAAGCACATCCCTCTCCCAGCATCACATCTCCCTGGGCCTGCTTCACAGAATCCTGGAGTGGTTTGGGTCGGAAGGGGCTTTAAACATCACCTAAACATTGTGTCTTTCCAGCCCCTTTGCCAGGGGCTGTGACACCTTCTGCTAGACCAGGTTGCTTCATGTTCCACAGGACTAGTGTACATCCATATTTAAGTTTAAGATGTGAAAACACAGAGTGGTCAATGCAAATATCACACAATACAGTAGGGACAGACCCTTGCTGCACGGTACATGGCTGAAAATCAGATCCCTCTTCTCATTAGCTTGATGCAATCCTTGCCAGTGATGTTAAAGTTCAAATACATGTTGCTTTGAAAGAGTTAACAATACAAGATTAATAGCTGTTATAAGCACGTTGCAACATGGGGAGTTTGTGCTATAAAATGCAATAAGCACATCACCAGATGGCCTGGTGGATGCTCATAAGCCACGGTTACAAGCACACAATTGACCTGTTGGACTCTGCACCAATCTCCACAACTGACTGGCCACGTCTTCCAACACCTCCCAGCCACTCATTAACTCTTTGTAAACTATTTACACACACACCATTAATATGCAGCGTGATCACCTCAACAGGGCCTGCAACAGGAGCAGGATAGAGCCTTAATTACTTGCAACAGTTTATTAATTCAATCCATTAACAGGAGGCAGGTTCTGACAGCTGGAGTGGGGAACCAACAACCGCTGGGAGCAGCTGGTCCCCTGCACCTCTGGCTCACTCTGCTCACCTTTGAGGTGCCTTTTGTCACTAATTTCTCACACCCAGGAGCACAAGAGGGGACACAGGCATGAAATCTGGTCGGGAAGGGGATTGGCTGCTGCTGAGCCGTGCCACAAAGGCTCAGCGTGGCTGCAGAGTGCATCGACAGCCCTTTAAAACCCTGTCAAAAAGGCACAAACATCAGCATAATTTATCAGTGGCTATTTTAGGCAGGTGCACGGGAACTCTAAATATATGGCATTCACCGCTTGCTGCAGTTGCTATGGATATGATATCTCAGGCCTGTAACTAGGGTTATAAACGCTGTTGTGTGCTTTATTATTGTTGTTGTTATTAAAACATGAATTTTATAGTTATTCCTACTCAGCTGCTGCCCTTAAATCATCCATGTAACTGCATATCCCTGGTTTGAAGGAGGGATGTGTATGGGAAAGAGGTAATAAGCAGTACCCTTTCTTCCTTCTGCTTTTTCTTTGCTCCAGAAGGAAACAATCTTCAGCTCCTGCTTGCAGTAGTTTTAGGGCCAGGAGAAATAGAAATCACTCAGAGCCAAAGAAATAGACTTCATTTGGGTCTGATTAGCTCTCTGGTAGTTAAATCTTTCACACATCAAACATGTCCAATTGTTGGGTTGTTTTTTTTTTTGTTTTTTTTTTTTCCTTCTCTTTGTCCTAGGAGGTTGTTCTCCTGCAGCTGCAGGATTCTGCACAGCCCTCTCAATGTTACAGTGAGATGTTCCCTTCTACCCTATTCCTGCAGATCTGGGAAAGAGAAGATGGTCAGAGGCCAGAGAGGCTCTACAGACAGAGGAGTTAATAATTTCAACCTGCCCAGCCAGCATCCATCTGAGGTGTGCTGTGCTCCTGTCCCTTGCAGGGAGGAGACTGAGCATCCTCCTGCAGTCGGGAGCCCGTGAAGGTCATTGGTACAGGGTGTGATTCAATACAGGGCAAAAACTGGCAAAAAGTGAAAAACGTGGTAGAAAGGGGCAACCCACATTTTGCCTGGCTTGTTATGAGTCCATAAAATGCTTTTTATAAGGGGAGATTTGGAGGGGGGAAAAGAGTGAATTGCAAAGATTTCTGTTTGCCTTTCAGGTGTACAAAACCCACTCCCCAGGCTGTGTAAAAGATGTATCACTCACCCAGGCACAATTCCCACCTGGAACTCTTACCTACCCCCACACTGAGAGCGTCCAGCCTGGAGCAGAGGCTGAACAAGGTGAGCTGGCAGCAGCAGCAGCTCCTGCAGCAGACGGGGTGGCTGCAGTGGGTGCTCTCAGCTGCTGCCCATGGCAAGGGCCAGGAGCTGCAGAGCCATTCCAAAAAGCAGCTCCTGGAGCAGACTCAGGCAGTGCTCCCTGATGGCTGACCTTCATCCACGGCTGGAGAAGGCAGGAGAACAAATTTCAGCAGCTCCTTCTGCCGGTAATACAAAATGTTCAGATGCATAAAGGTTATGACAAGCAAGCGTCTGGTAAAGAGGTCAGGCTGCCCTGAATGTGCTGCAGAAGCCAAAATAAAGTCTAGTCAAGCCTATACGGAGTCCGAGCACCGAGGCAGGGGAATGAGTGAGGCCTCTTCCTCCCCAGTGGTGGCCCCAGAAAGCAGTGGTGAGGCTGCCGTTAAAACAAAAGTACGGCTGAGTATGAGGATATTTGCTTTGGGCAGATATATGTTTTGAGAGACCGGGGTCAGTGGCTGTTTTAACCACGTTGTTTCATCCCCACTGCCACATTTCCTGAGTTTTCCACTTAAGTGGTATTTTAAACAGGACACAGGTATGCTGGTGGCATTCAGCATCACACTCTAGAGGGTAAAATGTGTGTGTGTAACCAGGTGTTTCTTTCTGTCCATCTATCTCAGGGACCACAAACCAGCAGTGGACAAAGGGGGAGCAAAAGCCTAGTGCAAACAGAGAGGAGGAATGATTGTAGAACCAACAGGACAGAGAAGAGGAGCCACCATTTTATGATTTCATCATGAAGCACATTGTTATGAAAATTAACTTTAATTTGTCAAAATTATAACTTTAATTTTGCACATGGTACAAGAACAGTGTGCTTGAGGTTTTCATCATCAAGGATATAACCATAGTGTGGTTGTACACATTGAAAAATCCTGATTTAAATATCTCCACTGAAAAGAACAGGAGCCCTCCTGGAGAATTATGCCAACATACAAGAGCCAGATCTGATTGAAAGGGTGCTCTAAAGCTGAGCATGTGCAAGTGCCTGGCTGGCACTGGAAGCTGCTGAACACAGAAAAGCATGAGGAAAGCTGAAGACTGTGCACAGCTCTCCTCTTAAGAGGTTAAGAGACCAGAGCTATGGGCACCTAGGCATTCAGAGAAAAAGGAATTCCTCCCTCGTACTTCCACAGAATAAAATAAAGACATCTCGACAGAATCCAGCCAGATAACTACAAACTATGAATTTCACATCAGGAGCTCATCAGGAGGATGGAGAGCGCTGCAAACACCTCCTGTTCAACAATGTGCTGTTATTACCATTTAAAAAAATTTTTTTTTAAAAGAATCCCAAAGATTCCAGAAACAAACTACATTACAACACCCATAGGGCTGGGTTTATATGAGACTGGAAGCTCTCTGGGGGCACAGCACATCTTTCTGCTCTCTGCCTGTACATCACCCAGTACAATGGGCCTGTCCATGACACCCTATTCGCCAAAGTAATGAAAGAAAGGCTATTTGACAAAAATAAAAGTTCTTTATGACAGCAGAAAGATGAAGGATAGACACACAGTTCCCACTTCAGCTCCGCCTTTACACAGCAAGACATTAATTGGCAAATAAGACGTTACAATTTATGCTGCATCAATGCCATGACATGCACAGAAAGGACACTTGTTCTGCTCAGAACCGGCGCCCGTAGCAGCCACAGCTGTACCCAGAACAGTAAAAATTTATGGCACATGAAGATCTCTCTGGTTCAATTTGAGGATGTGAGAGCCTGTGTGTGGTTGATAAAATCAACCAACCACACATGTGGCAGTCCAGGATGGTTTCAGGTGAAAATGTCTGATTTTCCTACAGGGAATCTCGGGAGGGTTGTGCTACCACCCAAATGCACATAGTTTTGAGTTATTATTGAATTATTGACAGAGTCCTGCATAGGTGTGCTTGTGTGGCAGTCCTGGCCCTGCTGTACTCAGTGAGGATCTTCCCTTCAATTTCTGTGACACAGAATTGAACATTTCCATCTTTCCTAAGGAGTACAAGAGCTAATGAGTAATTCAGACAACAGGACTATTTTCACAAGGCAAACAGTAGAAGAATGGATGGGAAAACTACAAGAAAAACACGTACAGTACAAGGTTGTTAGAAATGATGGGGTAGTGTCAATGAAGGATATTGTAATACAAGATGCTCAAGAAGAATTCAGGTTTAAATGTAAAAACTTAATTTTGACATTTGAATTAATAATGTGACATTTGCGAATTTCTTAATGTACTTTTTTTTTTTAAAAAAAACAACCAACAGCCTAGAATATAGCTAATGCTCACAGATGTCTGCTTTCTTATACGTCAGCATCATTTTGCTATCTCCCCATGCCAAAGTATTGCAACAAATCTGTTATTACTCAGGACACCCATATGCCATGCAGCATGGCTACTACGAGCTCTGGTGAAACAGCGGGAACACGGCCCACATCTTCCGATTCTGCAAAGCCCAAACCTTTTCTGCTCCAACTCATCCCATGTCCCCATCGTTTGGGGCCTGGGTGCCCAATGCCATTGAGGGGTATGAGTGAACAGCTGAGAAACAGAGTGACGATGCTGGAGGGTTGGATGGGGATGGTGAGTGTGAATGGGGGCGTGTTCCACTGTGGTTTGTCACCTGCACTGGGCCAAGCCTTGGCATCCCTGTCCCTGGCTCCTGACCCGCCTCCCTGGGAGCAGCGCTCCGGGTCAGCCCTTGGCCCTCTTCTCAGTATGAAACTGAAGAGCAGCTTCCATTAAATGCCATAAATAAACAAACACGCCATGCACAAACCACAGCTATGGATTTCTCCTTCCTCCTAATCCCATCCCTGCCTTTTTTTATATGTTTAATTTAATTTTATTTATTTATTTACTTGTCAGGGACATAGCAGTGTTTCCACTGGCAGGGCTCTCTCGTGGGCTCTCCCGCCGCCCCGCAGGATGCTCGCTGCATATCCCCCGGGTCTCCTGCTGCCGTTTCCCGGTTTGGGAAGGCCGGGGGAGCAGCGGCGGCCCCGCAGCATCCCGAGGTGCAGCATCTTCCCGCTCCGGCTCCGCTCCGGGTTTTTCTCGGCGCTCGCTCGCGCCGCCGCCGCCTCCGCGCGCGCCGCCGGCGCCGCCGCCTGGGCGGGGGGAGCAGCGGGGGGGGGAACGGGAGCGCGCGCGGAAGGGAAGGGAAGGGAAGGGAAGGGAAGGGAAGGGAAGGGAAGGGAAGGGAAGGGAAGGGAAGGGAAGGGAAGGGAAGGGAAGGGAAGGGAAGGGAAGGGAAGGGAAGGCGGGCGCGAGCCCCGTCCCCGCGCGGCCGCAGAGCGGAGAAGCGCCGGCGGAGCGACGCCGAGCTCTTGTTTACCGGCGCTCACTCTCCGTCGTGCACAGGGAGGCAGCGCGGAGGAGAAGGAGGAGGAGGATTGGGGAGGGGGGGGGGGCAGACGCGGCAGCAGAGCGCTGCGAACCCTGCTGCAAGCAAGCGGCGAATTAATCGGGAGGAGCAGCGGAGCAGCAGACCCTTCCCCCCCCACCTCGTCTCCCTCCCCGCCCCGTTCCCTCCCCGGAGGAATTACAGACCCTTCGCAACAAGCTCTTGGGGTTTGACCTTCAGCAAACCGGATCGCCTTCCTCGCCCCCCGCAGCCCCCCCTGCTCACACACACTCACACACACACACACACACACACACACACACACACACAACACACACCCACACCCCCACACCTCTCCCGGATCCCCCTCCCCCTGCCTTGGGCTGGGCAGCGCCGGGGGAAGGTTCGCAGCGCGCGCGCACCCAGAGGAGGAGGGAAAAGAGGAGGAAAGGGAGGAAAGGAAAAAAAAAAAAAAAAAAAAAAAAGGAAAAGGATTTACAAATTCGCTGGGTGGTTTTTGTTGTTGTTGTTGTTGTCGTCGTCCTCCTCCCCCCCGCCCCCGCCGCGATGGCAAGGCGGCTCGGAGGGATGCGAAGAGGAGAGCTGCGGGGGGAGGAGGCGGGGTGCTGAGCGCTCCGCTCGCCCCGCTGCTGCTGCCGCTGCTGCTGCTGCTTTGTGTGTGTGTCCTGGATTCGGCTTTTTTTTTTTCTCTCTTTTTTTTTCCTTCTTTTTTTTTTTTCCCTTTTTTTTTTTTTTTTTTTTTTTTTTGAGAAGGACCTTGTGGCAGCCGCGCCGAGGAGAGGAAGAGGAGGAGTAGGGGGGGAAGCCTTTTTAATTCATTTTCGACCCAAATTCTGCATTTCGAGCCTCTGCAGGCAGCCGGACTCGTGGTGACGGCGGCGGTGTTGTTGTGGGTGGTGGTTGTGCGTGGGGTGTCCCCCCCACCCTCCCCGGCGGAGCGGGGAGCGGAGCCGCGGGGATCCCGCCGGGGCAGCCCCGTCCCCGCGCGGGGGGACGGCGGAGCTGTTGTTGTTTTGTAATAGGATTGTCTGGGTCGCGCCCCCCCCCTTCCCCTCCCTCCGCGGCCCTCCCAGTTTTTGTGTCTCTGTGTGTGTGCGTGTGTGCGGTGTTTGAAAATGGAGGTTGAAGATGCCGACTGCCAGCCCCGATGTGCCTCGTGTTTGCGGCTCCTGTGCACGATGTACCACCGCAGCCAGCGCTGAGGGGAGACGGCGGCGCCCCCCGCCCGCCGCCCCGAGCCCGCCCCGCCGCCCCGGAGACAGCGTCGCCCCGGGGCTTCCATGCCTTGTTGTTGCCGTTAATACATCGTGAATATCTGTGTATTTTTGGTGTGGTTGCTCCGGAAGATCAACACCCAGGGACCTCAATAACCCTCCGGTTTGCCGCTCCGAAGGGTCGTGGTTTTTTTTTTTTTTTTTTTTTTCTTCCCTTCATTTCTTGAGGCAACGTGGATTTATTTACCCTGCCCCGCTGCTCCTCCGCCGCTCGTTATTTTTAGAGGACGGGGAGAGGAAAGAAAGCGAACAATTTTGGACTTCTTTTTGCTTTGTTTTGTTTTCGGAAAGGGGGATTTTGTCCAATTAAAGAAAGAGGAATGAAGTCTGGCGCTGGAGGAGGGTCCCTCGCCGTCGTCTGGGGGTTCCTGCTCGTTTTCGCCGCACTTTGTCTGTGGCCAACAAATGGGGAAAGTGAGTACAGTGCGTGCCCCGGGGGTGCTGCGAGGGACCCCGCGGTGAGGGGGCCCCCGAATCAGGGCTGCCGGGGAGGGGGCGAGGGCGGCGGCTGCCTCTGTGTGTTTGGGGGGGCCGTGAGGGGGTCCCTGTGTTTGTGTGTGGGGGGCTCCCTGTGCGAACGTGCGTGTGTGTGTGTGTTTATGTGGGTGTTGCGCGTGTATGTGAGGGGGGGTCCCTGTATGAATGTGTGTGAGTGGGCTGGTGGTGGTGGTGGTGGTGGTGGGGGCTCCCTGCGTGTGTGTGGATGCGTGAGGGGCTCCCTGTGTTTGGGTGTGTGTGTGAGGGGCTCCCTGTACACACAGGGGGCTGCCGAAGGGGTTCCCTGTGTGTGTGAGGGGGTTCCCTGTGCGAGGGGCTCCCTCGCCGCGTGTGTGCGTGAGGGGCTTCCCTGCGTGTCTGGGCTGTGTGCGAGGGGCTCCCTGTCCTTGTGGGGGGTGTGAGGGCTCCCTGTCGGTACCGGGGCCCGTGTGAGGGGTCCCTGTCGGTACCGGGGCCCGTGTGAGGGCTCCCTGTCGGTACCGGGCCCGTGTGAGGGGTCCCTGTCGGTACCGGGGCCCGTGTGAGGGCTCCCTGCCCGTGGCTGTGAGGGGCGCTCCCGGGGCTCGCGCCGTTTCCCGCCGCGGCGCCGAGCGGGTCTCGCCCCTGCCCGCGGGGCTCTGCGTGTTTTCCTCCTGTTACGCGTCTGCTCCTCCAGCACGTTTAACAACCCGGGGCTGCGCGTCTCCCTCCCTGCCATGCCCGCCTTCCTTCCCGGGAGGCGGCTGCCCGGCTGTACTCCCGGGTCGGCAGCGCCGCAGCCCCGAGCCCGGCGGAGGGGGCCGTGCCCCTCCTTTGTGTCCCCCCCGAGCGCGGGGCAGCGCTCAGGCGCCGCAGCCAGGGCTGCGAGCTGCGTAGTAAACACTCGCAGGCTGGGGAGGACTCCGCTGCCTTCCCCTCATGGAAGGAGCTTGATCTCTGTCAGTATTTAGAGGCTGTATGCAGTAACCTGCCGTAGTGAGTGAGGAATTCCTGGAAATGAACGCCTTGCCTTTTACCGCCGAGGAGGGGTTTCACTCGCTGTGTGCGGAATTACGGCGGCATCCCGCAATCTAAAGGTCACGGGCTGCCGTTAATTTTAAAAAGAGAATTAATTCGCACATTGACGTTTGTGCGTAAATAGAAAGGTTTGATGGCGGAACGGGCTGCGCTCTTAGGGTGATGCATTTTTCCGAGCGGCCGTGTTACACCCAGCGCCGAGGTTGGAGCAGCGTGCGAGCCGCTTCCCGGGAGCACCGGGAGAACGCGGATCGGCTCCCGCCGCCGCGGATCCTCTGCCCATCCCCGCGGCCGCCCGCCTCGCTCGGGAGCTGCCAGAGCCCCGACTTTGTTTTTGTGCGTTTCCAACCTGTGATTGTGTTGCAGTGCCCGCCCCTCTCGGGCGCAGGGGGAATCGAGGGGGCAGGGAGGGCTGCGTTGCCATTGATTACACTGCAATCATCGCCGGATTAATCCCGGGGCTGATCGGTTTTCTCCTGGTATGTCGGGCTCACGCTGGATTGAGGATCTCTTGCATGAAATTAGCCTTCCCTTTTTTCCGGGAGTATTTCTGTATACGGGGAGATGGTAAATGTGCCTTGGAGCCCAACCATTTTAACCAGTGCTCCCTCTCCTTCAGCGTCTGCAGAAACAGGGATGTTCCTGTACTGCATCCTGATGCTTTAATTTCTTCTGCCGTGTGTTTTTCAATACACTCCTGGAGCTGTTGTGTGCCTCTCCCTTTCAGAAAGATATGCGTTGTTGGAGGGAAGGAACGAGGAGATCAAATTTCTCCATTTTAAATGTAAAGGGAAGGAATTTAGGAGGCAGGAGGGCTTTTCTAAAAGTAGTGGTTTCAGATTGAAAAGAAAGGGAAGTTCTTTGGATGCACTGGCAGTGAGGCTAAGTACACAAAAAAAGATAAGTGAGCAAGAAGCACATAGACGGAGCCTGTAATGCATGTTGAGTAATAATTATGTTCGTTAGGCAGTAAATGCCTGTTAACTCCTTGCAAATTAAGGCCCAGTTTAGGCTTTTGGGCCAGCTAGGGCTGGAGAAATGCAGTCTTACTTCCATGAGTTGAACTTTTTGGCTAGAGCTGTTTTCAAGAAGGAAGATTAATCTTTAAGTTCAAAAACAAAACCCCTGTGCCCTTCTTCAGGGAAGGGCTTACAAAGGATCCAGTAGCGTGGAGAAACAGAACAGGAGGAGGAGGAGATTTGATGCATTCTTAAACTGCTAGGATACACACTTAGAATTGTTTTCTTGTCTTACCTGGTACAAAGTACCTTGAAATAAAAATGCTCACCCAGCAATGAAGTAACGCAGGAAGGTTATGTTAGGATTTTAGGTTTTAGTCTCCTGAAGTTTCTGTGGTTACCACTTACCTAAAATGAACATCCCAAATGAAATATCTTCTGAAGAAGATCCAGGCATTTAAATACGGGAAGATATGCTGAAAAACTTGTCTTAGCTGAATACTGCCTCTAATCGATTGTCTTTGTAGTTTACAGTTTAATAGCCTTTGTTTTCACGAGTTATTGCTGAAAGAATTTTGCTGTTAGGGGGAAAAATGATCTCCAGAGCAGATGTTTTACATCTCTTCATATTCTTCTCTCTCCCCACAATAGTGGATGGAAGATTAATCTTAATTTTTATTTGTTTTTCATATATACTGTGTCATAGCTAAAAGGCACTTCCATTTTTGGTCAAACAAGCAAGGCATTCCTAAATAGGAATACAAAGGAGTTACAACTGGAGGGGAGAGACCCATCCCTTTAATGCTAAATTATATAAAATGTGTGTGTAGTTATGTGATAGAAACCTCTTTAAAATGCAGGTAACTTCAGTGGAAAGCTTTTGATTCAGAAGAAGTACTTTAAAAATGCTGAGAATTCCCTGAGATAGTGTTAGAACGGCACAAAAATGGAAATGAGAAGACCTTTCATTAAGCTAGAGTTTGTGATGCTATACCCGTGCATTTGATGCATAAAGCTACAACTATTGGAGGCTGTTTAATGCTGGGGGTGGGTTTAGGATGAGGCATAAACACAATGTTTTCTTCCTTTTCTCCCTTGAGTACGATGGGGATTTTGATTTTCAGCTTTCGGTGTATTTACAGAGGGAATGTCTAGGAGGGAATGGGTTAAACACTTAGAAGGAAAATAATAGTTTTAGGTGTGATAGTACTTCAGATTGATGGATATCTTGATGGGTCTGCTCATGTTAGCGCAGGGCTTTTGTTTGTCTATCCAGGCTGGATGTTGTGTTTCTGATAATGAACAGTAGCTCATGCTGATGCTTAATCTCTCTCCCAGGTTGCTTAGTAAAGCCCTCATGACCTGCTGAGTGTCAGCGTTACACACACCTCGCTTTTGCATCAGCATTTTCCTGTACACCCAGTGGTTAGGGAACGTTGGTAACTGGGAGTTGGATAATTCCTGCTGGAATTGAGGTTGTGACTAGAAAATGCCAGAGCCAGTGAGGAATTGGCATCAGGGAGTTGAGCAGAAAGGGGAGCGGAGGGAAGTGTGCAGGGAGGGAGTGATGGTGCCTGGGTCTGGCACTGGGAGAGGGAGCCAGGCAGTTCTTGGACCTTTTCTTGATTGGGTTGGGTTGGACTTCAGGTTTGCAAACCAGAACTGGAGCAAAGGCTTGTGTGAGTCAGAAACGGAGAGGGTTAGGAAATGGAAGGGACTTAGCTAATATCAGGCAAAATGTGTTGAACATGGGGAAGCAGAGGGATGGGTGTGGAAAAAGGGTGTGTTGGAAGTTTCAGTGTTGAACCGACGTTTGAGGGAGAAACACTGGGGGGGTTTTGTGTGTGTAAAGTGAAGAAAATTTAACTTAGTTCTTATGTTCTGAGAAGTGAGGGAAGGAAAGGGCTGCCGAGAGCAAGAAGACAGATCAATTAGATTGACTTCAGCACAACAGAAGACATGATTTATTTAGTTTAATAGGGAAATTGCTCAGATATGATCAACTACTGTGTTAATTTTTGTGTCAGCTTTTCCCTGATGTGTTTTTCCTCCAAACTAATTCTAGGGTATAGTTAAAGCACATGCCAGTGATGCTGAAATTGTTTTCATCTTGAAAGATACACACAAAATCTAATGTTAAAGAGCATTCACATGATGGTTTTTTAATCTGTCTTCATTTGTAAATAATTAATTTCTATCAGTATGTGTTACTATGGGAAAAGTTGTTTCAAATCCTGTTTAATTTTCTGCTAAACTGGCATGTACTAAGGAGATCTTGGAGGAGAATTTTTTTAAAGCATCTAACATTTAAAATTAAAATCCATTTCAGGGCTGAAACTATTAGCTTTAAAGGATAATTTCAGTTCATGTTTAACTAATGCCTCTTCTCTTCCCCAGTAGTTTTTGTTTTCTTTTTACTCTGAGGTAGATTTTACCAGTGATCACTGGAACGATTATCTCAGTGAGAGTAGAAGAGGCAGTTTTGTTAAATGATTAATTATATTGTGTATATTCCATCTGTGTGAATTGTGAGCTACCGCAAACTTCATTGTAGAGAAGTTTGTTTATGGTCCTGAACTTTGAGAGAGAGAGAGGGAGAGGCAATAACACATGCAGGAAACCTGTTTTTCTCACACTGGATGTTAACTTTGTGATCCCACACAGCAAACAACTTATCTAGCTCATCATCTGTAATGGCTCTAAAGCTCATAACTTACAAAATGTGCTGAATTCAATTATTTTTAAGAAGTTAGTATATTTATCTGAATTATCTGTAGTTAAGTTAATGAACTTCATGAGCATTATTGTACTTGAAAAGCTGAAAAAATTCCTGGAACTCTGGTTTATGAAATTAAATACATTCTTACTTGGATCTCAGTGTAAAGCTTTCACATTTGGAAATGCTTTCGGATGTTATCAAGTAGCAGCTGTTTTTTATTTGTGTGTGAGTGCCTGCATAGGAATGGGTAAACTGCAGTTTATTATTGAAAACTATTGTGGATGCTAAATATAAAAAAAACCTACAGTTTAGGTATTTGTCTCGGGAGTCTCATAATTAAAATTGTTGCAGACTTGTAGTTGCAGTTTAATTTGGATCTTCCTGACAGAGCTAAGCTTTTAAGGTTTCTGGGCTTTGGTGCTAATGGAATGTGCTGCTTTTAAGAGTTTGTGTGCAGAAAGACTTTGGGAATGCAGTGATGTGTTTGAAAGGCAGAAATACTGTTTTAGTATTTTGATCTATTTGACATGTATAATTTTTCTATCACTGTAAATTGTATAGACAGCTTCTTTGTGTAGGTTAGTTGGATTAGTTTTTATGATTTATGAAAACCACTTAGAATAGTTTCACTTTTTTTTTTTTTTTTTTTATTGTACAAAAGCAGAACTCAACAAACAGCAGTTGATGAAGACACATTGGTGGTTGTTAGCCAGCCTGTCTTGTGTGTGGTTTTTTGGGCTGCTTTTTTTCCCCTGTGAGCCAAGTCATGACAGGTACAATCTGGACTGATTTCGGAGTACTATATTTGTCTTTTTTTTGTGTCCAGAACTGTCTGAGAGAAACTTTGAGGACCAGCAAATGATCAGCAGCACACAGTGTTCATTCATACATTTCTGTGCCCTGCAAACAGCTGTACCAAGTCCTCAAGCTCAAAGAGAGATTCTGGTTCCTTTAGATAGGACTTGTTGGTTTTGCTCATTAAGTTTGATAACAGTTTGACTTATTAATTAATGAAGGAGATCCATTCTGGCAAACCCGGTTGTGTTGTGAAGGTTTAACTCACCCTTATCACAAAGTTTTGCTTTCTAACCTTTGCAAATGCAAAACATGAGCCATTCCCTTAGGATATCTTGCAAGACACCAATTAACTTCCTCAGTGTTGATATCCTCAGGAAGTTGCTGTTGTGGCACGAGATTGTTTAAAATGTGCTGAAAAGCAAAACTGTTGTTTCTTTATTTACAGATTGATTTGCATATGACTCCTAAGCTTTAATGCAACAGAATTTTATTTATTTATTTATTTTGGAGTATCCAGACTCCTACATTTCCAGTTAGTCTGTTTGTGATAAGGGTGAGTTAAACCTTAACAACTCACCCAGGTTTGCCAGAATGCATCTCCTTAATTAATCTTTAATGTAACAGAATTTTATTTATTTATTTCTTTTGGAGTAGCCAGCCCTGTACATTTCCAGTTAGTCTGTTTCTTTTTCGGTAAACTTGATGGTATGAGCAGAAACAAACATTGTATATTTCAGTGACTTCCCAGGTAATTTTTCAGTGAGACTATTTTCTTTGACCTGTCTGAGGATAATGGATCTCACACCCCAATAAATTACTAAGTTTATTCCTTTAGAGGACCAATCCACTAGTAAATAATTGGGTAGAATATCAAATGTACACTTTTGCAGCAGCACAAAGTCACTTTAATCATAAGTTAGAGCAGTAATTCCCGCTGTCAGTGAAGTGCTGACCGTGTTGGGTTTTAAGCCTTTGTTTCATTGTTGACTCAAAAATGTGTATGTGATACAAATAAATCTTTTAAAGCAGGAAACGGTTGTACTGCACGTGTATGTGCTTTACCACCAGAGTTGATAAGTTTGGTGTGTGTGTCCTGCTCTGATGAATCCCTGGTTAGTGGAGGTGTGTTTGGGGCAGGTCCCCTGGCTGAAGGAGTTTGTTTGCCTGTGTTGCTGGCCAGGCACAGTTGCTGCAATAGCTCTGTGACCGGTCAGGGAATGTTATCTCCAGCCCCTTATTGGTGCCATTACATGCTGTAAAGATAGCTCTGTTTACTTGGAAGTGTGAGCATCAACTGATCAAAACACTTTCTCTTAACAGGTGGGCTTTTTTGGGAGTTCTTTGTTGAACTTCCCTTCTGCCTGTGCTGGGAGCAGTGTCAGAAAGTGACAACATCAGGCAGATGCAGGAAACATGAAGAGTTTTTAATGACAAACTTTACATGAGTGGTTTTCCCCTGCTGTTGAATTGGTGATGGGTCATTTTTACTGACTGTTTCCAGCAGCTTTGTAGATTTTTTCCTTTAGTATGAACAATTTGCAAATTATTACACTACTCATTTAAGTGAGCTCCTTAAACAATACTGTTCAAATAGCAGAGGGTTTGATTTGAGGCAGGAAAGAAGAATTTTTTGAAGTTCAGGATGCATGAAATGAATACATGCTGAAGTAGTCAAAGATCCCTTGTACTTTATCAGAGAGCAGTCTGCTTGAATGAAAGGTACTGTACCTGCAGTTAAGTTTATAAACTTGGTTTATACAGATTACTTTTTAAATTATTCATGATGCTATGTTACAAGTATATCTGACAGGTTTAAAATAAATGGCTTGATGGTAAGAGGGAGCATGCATAAATTAGAGCTGGGATAATGTGCTCTTTGAAGTATCTCTCCCATTTGTTACTACTGGAATACAGTAGGTAACTGCAGCTGAGTGTGTGATTCTCCAGTGAGAGTACATCATTATCTCCAAACTGTGGTGTAGTGGCACTTCTTGTGTAAGACAGATGAGATGAAGCTGCAGGGAGGACCAAGGTGATGTTTTGCTCGCTTTGTTTTTAGTTACAGACACATTTCTGCTGAAACAGGGAGAGCATTTATGGGATGAAAAGTTTAAGCACAGCAGTTGAAAGAGTCTGCTGATTGCTGTGTGTTGCTGAGGTTAGGGTGGCATCACTTTGTTTTATTTCCTCTTCTCTGTTAGCATTGCTGTGGGTTTGTAAGAGCTGTTCTAGCAAGGTGCTTGTACTTAGTGGGACCCAGTGTCTGGTTTGTATATGGATCGTGGTACTCAGCTTGAGAAGTCTTCCAGTAAAAGTCTGCAGGAGCTGAGCTGAGCCATTGTGTTTGGAGAGAGTCAGTGGTGGGGAAAGAGAATTCCAGGTCTCTTGGATGCAGAAGTGACTTCCCCAAACATAAATTGGCTCAGTGCTGATTTTCCTGATTCTGTAGACAGGCAGCTCATTATATTTGAGAAGCAAGCTCCCAAAGGAATTTATGGGATAGGGGAAAAAGCCCCCATAATGATGTGTGATAGAGCAGCCATAAAAATGATTGCAGGATATTCTGAAAGTGGAAGGTCTTCTTGTAGACAGGGGTAGTTCAAATCTTAAGCCTTAGTCAAAGGGATACAGCATTTTGGAGAAAGATCTGGTGACAGCTGCCCCTGGAAACTGTCTATAACCAACTTCTTACAAGAGAATTGGCTTGTGCTTGCAGGGAAGGGCTTTATCCCTGCATCTCGCTGGGCTGCTTTCCTTATTATTTCCATTGGCTTCAGTTTAGAGTTGTCTCCACATTTTGACCTTCTACAAGTAGTACTTTTTATTTCCCTGCTGCTCTTCTCACATCCCCTTGGGTCTGTCTGTGTGAGAGTAGCCTTCAAAGGTTTGAAGAGTGTACTCTGTTCATGTTGGGCAGGGAGTGAGGAACCAGCCCTGCACGGTAGGAACAGACACGTGTTTGCTCAGCTCAGATGACCTCAGAGTAACACTTGACTGAAGTGTGAAGAGTTGAAATGGCAATGGAAATTCCTTGTTTGCCCTGTCCCTGTGCTCTGCCAGGCCAGAAATTAGTTTTTTTTTCTTTTTTTCTCTTTTCTGTGATTTTTGATGTGTAGTTGTCTTCCTTAGTCAAATTCCATGTGTCCCACTGGGGATTTGGTTGGTTCTCCAAAAAAATGCTGGACTTACATAGCATGGATTAGTTTTTTTTAAGCTTTCAGGTAGTTCTACCTTTTTTTCAGCTGAGAACCAACTTTGGAGAGACTCAGCAGGGTGATGACACAAACTTTTAAGAGTCCAGAGTTCCACTGGATAGAAGGGGGAGCTTACTGGAATTGGGATAGAGCCTGACTTCCACTACTGGATTAGCTGTTGTTTCTCTCTGGTTGTTCTGAACCCCAGCAGGAGGAAATAGCTCGTGATGCTGCAGGTTCCATCATGTTTCAGTTCATTGTGGCTGAAGCTTTTGTCATGTTGTTAGTTTGTGAGGTGGATGTAAATTTATCGGTCCCTTGCAAACACTGTGTCTCCTGTGATGTAAGGAATGAGTGAATATCCACTTGTGTTCAGAGATACAGGTGAGTTACTGTTACTCTGTGCACTTTGCTCCTCTTCCTCAGACCTGAGAGACGGGAGACTGGGGGAAGTTGGAGACCAGTGGGATGTGTGACCGCTTGTATATGCAGGAGGATGCAAAAAGTCAAAGGGTCTGTTGTTATTCCCGCTGCTTTTGCACCTTGGACGTGGAGATTTTGTGTTACTAGGTAGTGTTGGTATTCCCAGCAGCTACGCCCTTGGTGGAGCTGGGGTGTCTGCAGTTGTCCCTGTAGAAAAGAGTAGCAATGGGGTGTAAGAAAAGCAACTT
Organism: Taeniopygia guttata; assembly: GCF_048771995.1. Classification (NCBI taxonomy): domain Eukaryota; kingdom Metazoa; phylum Chordata; class Aves; order Passeriformes; family Estrildidae; genus Taeniopygia; species Taeniopygia guttata. Next base: position 17,276,306 of record NC_133035.1, on the reverse strand, counting down.
TGTTATTTCAAACTTGAAACTTGGCTTGGTTAGAGACTGACTTGAGCCTGCCAGGGTCCTGCCTGGGAGTAACTGAAGGTTTGTTTGTTTCTTTTTTTGTGTGACTGCTAATAAAATGTTTATATTTTTGTCACACTGGAGTAGGCTGACTACGTGGACAAATATTTTTCTTTATACTATGTCTCAACAACAGGCATGACATACATATTGAATGTTGAAATTCTGGTGTGAGTCTCTTTTAAGATTCAGGCTTAGATATTCTTAGGTGGGTTGTGGTTGTGAAGTGGCCAGTGAAGGAACAAAGGCCCTTCCAAGTCAGTGGAGTTGTTGTCCTGCAGGAATCAGGCACAGAGGAGTGCAGTGGAGTGTGTGCTGGAGGTTCTGGGCTGCAGCAGAGCACACATGGAACACACATCTGTTTGTACACGGGCTGTGAGCTCTTGGGGTAGTTCATTGTTTAAATAAACATGTTGCATTAGCTGTGAGACTTCAGTGCCAAATGCCCACTGATGAGATGTATGAGGGTTTTGTTGTTCCCAAGCCACACCGAGGAACACAACAACAGCTTTATAATTCATCACGTTTGAGGAAGATTATGAAAAGAATTTGGGGTGGATCGCAATCAGCACTTCAAAAGCGACAGCTTTAGAGTAACTGCTACAACACAGCGCAGCCCATGGAAAATCACTGTCATCTTAACAGATGCAGTGTTATTTTGGAGATTCCATTGTATAAATACATGGACTGTGGTTAAATTGTGATGGCAACAGATGCAATCTCAGTTCTCGATTCTTTCATCTCCTTAATATTTAAAAATACCCCACAAAGTGAAAAAATACCCAACCAACATCAAGGCTGAAAATATTCCTTCTGTAAATTGCTGAGGCTGTACCTCTAGGGCCCGATATCATTTTGGGTGCATCACTGTGGATGAGGCTTGGGGAGAGAGTAAATGCTCATCTCTGTGAGGGAGCTGCAAATGCTGCTACTCACGACTTATTGTACCATTTGCATATGAATGGAATTATTCAGCTCTACTTAAGAAATGTCAGCAAGATTGAAGTCAGAGTTGGTTAACCTGGCAAAAAGATATTTCCAGTATTTTTCATGAAAGAAAGTGATAGTATGTAAGCAAGAATTACACATTCCACTGGCTAAGCCAACATTGTCTGAGGATTTTCTTGGTGTCTTTGTAGTTGATATCAGTGACTTTATTTTTAAATTTGTCTGTAATACATTGCAGTGTTGAAGGGAAAGAGAATTGGAATGTGGGAATCAGATGTGGGAATCATAATGCTGCATAGTTGCATTCACATTTGTTTTTCTTTCCAGATTTAATTTTGCTTAAATACTGATGTGAAAAGTATAAATTCAGAGCAAGGGTCTGCCTTTTAACGAAGAGCAAATAAAGCATAGCAAGATCTTGATACTGGTGCATTCACCTTTATCCAGCCACTAGCTGGATAGAAAAGCCTCAAGTTAAATACTGTAATTTTAAATACTGGATTTTAAAAGGAACCAGATAATTTGTGTGAGCATTGGTAGTCATGCATGCTAAAATAGGGAGTGATCACATCTCGTGCTTCAGGAGCTGCCAGTATTGAAGGGTTGGGAAGAAATTGTATTCCTCCTCCGGGTGTCTGCATTTCCCTCCCCATTTGTAAAATACTGAAAGTGCTGTCCTTGGGGGGTGGTTAAAGGCTTGTGGCCGCAGCAGGGACGTGACTTGGGATGCTTGTGTGGCTCTGTCATCCAGGTGACAGCACTTCCACTGGGAAGCTGCTCCTTGCCAGGCGTTCAGTGACTGCACTCTGAGCAGGAGTGTGAGAATGGGGGTGTTGGCATCAGCTGACTGATAAGGAGATAGTATATTACACTAAAAATACACCCAGGTCTTCACAGGCAGCTGTGAACATTACCTGCTCTCACGTGCAGCCAGAGTGAAACAAGAGTTGAGGTGGGTTGTGCTGGGATGCTGTGTTCCTTCCATGGGATTTCTCTTCCTTCAGGAGCAGAAATGTGCAGCTCCGTAGTGTTTCCTGCTTGTTGCACGTGTGGCCACAGCCCTTGTTCACTGCAGGACCAGAACCCTGCTCTGAGCTCAGCATGTCTGCCCCTGCTCCCCGTGTCTCGAGTTTATGTTTAATGCCCTTGCAGCTTCTCCCAGAGCTGCTGACACGGGAGGAGGTGAATCCTGTGTCATGGGGTGAAGGGGAGAGCGAAGGGGCTGAGGATGGAATTGTCTTGCCATGTTTACTGAGTTCTGCAGGGAGAGGGAGGGATGCTCCATTTAGGATGTCTGCACACCCTGGCTGTGTGCATTCCCCTCTGTTCTCATGGAAGTGAACTGTGAGAGGCCAGGGGGATGGGATCGTGTGCCTTTGCAACCTTCTGGTAAAAATGTTGTGAATTTTGGTCCAATTTGCCCTTCAAAGTTTGTTTCTTCCTTAGTATGAAGGCCTCAGGGCGCTGCTAGTATGTATTGCTTTTTCTTTTATTGAGATGAAGTAAATGGTTTTCATAGTGACTTATAACAGCAAACAGGAAGAGCTTGCTCTGAATACACAGTTTTAATCTCATTTTGCATATTTTTAGTTGGATTTTTGTAATGACTGACAGCTGTTAGAACTCTGATTCACAAACAACCATTTTTGAAAGTACAGACCTTTTTGCTAGTGAATAGCAATGTGTTTCTACAAATTCATGTAAATAATTAGATGCCTTGGATGCATTGGCTCAGATCCTTAATTTTCACATTTTTAAGTGACAAAATGGCAAATGATGTATTTTCTGGTAGATTACTTCTCATTTGTGTTATTTTTTTATTTGGATGGAAAATGGAATTTTAATTGAAATGCAGAAGATATGGGTTTTGAGACTTAATTAAAACTCCAAGTGTGAAAGAGAGGCATGATTAAAATAAAATAAACAGAGAAAATAGTTTGTCATTGTTTCTCAAAAGTTAAAAGTTCATAGACCTTGCCCACTGACTGTTTCACAGGTTTCTATGCAGGGAGTCCTTCTTAATTTGGGATTAAGAGCTCATTGAACTGAACCATTGGAGTAAACTAAAATGAGGCACTGCAGAAGTAGCTGTTGAAGGTAAAAGCTCTCTGAGCATTTCATCAAAGGGTGGCTCCAAGAGAGCGCTGAACAGCAAATTCACCAGTCCTAACTTTTTTTTTAGTGTAAATTATATGCTTACTATTTTTATTTTATTTAAATTACAGTAGGCATTTGCCCTAATATATGCTGTTACAATTTCATGTTAGATTTGTAATTAAGTTTATTTTTAGAAGAATGCATTTAAGTGGTTTATATAAAATGATTTTCTATTTTTGTAAATGAAATAATTGTTTTTTATTGACTTTCGATTTCATGCAAATGTGGGTTTTTTTTTTGGCTTGAAGGTTGTGTAAGCAGAAAGAAATTAATGATTTGAGAGTGTTTTCATAATATGAAGAATAAAAGATTCGTTGTCTGTAGCTGGGAGCACCAATAGGCAGAGTTAACTCTTATTTAAACATGTTCAAAATGAGCAGTGGATGGATGTTAGAGGGTGTGGCACAGTTGATTTATATAATAAATTTTCCCATTGATTATTTTTCCTGGTTGAGTTGAGAAAGGCAAATTGTGAGTGCGTTTGGATCTGACGCAAAACTGTCAGAATGTCGCAATCCCCAAAATTTCGCAATCTAGGGCAAATCTGATGGACAAGTGAGTGTTAATTGTGAGTGAGCCAGATTTGCTATTTTTAATTTGGCCTCGCTATCACGTCTCTTCACAGATGAATTCGAAGGCTACAGGGAGTTGAATGATGAGTCACTATTGAGTTAGTAAATTCACAATTGATCTCCATTTCCTGTTGATTCCGAAATTACTGAGGTGTGAAAGCTGAGAGTGACTGATCACTTCTTGGAGGGGAGTCTGAGGGTGGAATGTGGAAGTGAGTCTCTCTGAAGTAACTCAACGCTGCCCTGGGTGTCAGGACAGGGGTGTCTGCAGTGAGAGCAGGTGTGTGTGTGTGTGATGGGCTGGCTGAGTTACCCCCAGGAATGGTGATCTGCACACCAGAACATGCTCAGAGTTACCCCCCAGGAATGGTGATCTGCACACCAGAACACGCTCACCCCGCAGCCAGGTGGGGGGAAGAGGTGTCTGCAGTGGCTAATGACAGAAGCTGAAGATTAAAGTTTTCATTTGTCTCCTCGGTACTGGAGTTCTTTCTGTGCCTTGCTCCTCTGCAGCGAGGCACAATGGCAGAGGGGAGATGCAGGGGCAGCAGTGGGGTGGGACACAGAACATTTTGTGTGTCTGTTGTTGTTGTTTGCAATTACCTTTTGATGGATGGCAAATTATCTGTCATTCTGCAGCTTTGTTCTTTTCTTGTGATGGAAATGCTCTTTTGACAGATAGTAATTAGAAACGCTGTAGTAGGTGCAGGTAAGATTTAAAATTTCTTTTTCTCCTTCCTAGAACTTACTGTTAGCAAAATCTTTTTTTTTCTTTGGTTAGGAACTATTAAGTCACATTACTAGACTCTGCCCACGTTGCATATGTGAGAGTAAATTCTGCTGAAAGGGGATTTGTTGGAAGAAATTAAAGGGAGGATGTACGCTGTTCTGAGTTATACTGGAAACAAGCTATAAAGAAGCCTTGAATTATCACTTCAGGAAGAGAGAACTTAGTTTAGTTCCCTGGAGGACTAAGAGGAGGTGGGAGGATGCTCCTCTGCTGCATCCCTCACAAAATTCTGATTTCAAAGACTTGTTCTGAAGGGGTATTGTCAAAGGCGAAGTAACAACCTGTGTTCTGTCTAACTTTTCAGATGGTCTTTGAACCACTGAAACCTGTCCTGGCTGTACACTCTGATATACTGTGTTAAAAAATAAATAAAGAACCAGGAGAAGAAGAAATATACCTTTTCCTTGGAAAGCATGTACAAGTTTTCCTCAATGCTGCCGTAATGAAGGCTGACGAAAAATGGGAATGGAAGAAAAAGAGATGGCTGACCCTGCTGTCTGAGAACAGCTCAGATTTTGAATTTGTAAACACAACAGGAAAAAAAAATTCTGCCGGCTTCCTGACAGGCTGGGTGTGCGGTTTTCAGTCAGAGGAGCTGATTCACTTGGTCTGGCTTTTGCAAGGGAACAACGAGAGGAATAAATTTCTCTGAGAGGGTGTAAAGAGCTTTCCTTTCCTCTAGAAAAAGTTGAGCAAACATGGAGCACTGATTTGCATGGTTGAAATTTGGTGAGGCGTGGAAAGGACACTGGTTTTCAGCAAAGTATGATGTTTATTCAGGGTGTTGTGAATTCAGGAGTAAGAGTTGCCACACTTTAAAGACACCTCTCAGTCATACTGAGTTTTAAAGGAGCTGCAAGAAGCTTTATGAGCAGCGATCTTGGCAGTTCCCAATGCTGCAGAGAATCTTCCAAATACTTACAGCCACACCTTGATACCTTATATCTTCCCTTGTAGGATCTCTGTTGATGTTCCCACTATAAGAGCACTTTGTTAAGACCAATTAAATGTATAATATTTTTTTAATACTTATGTTTTGGAAAAATCAATATGACCAGTTTCCCTTTGAAATGACAAGAAGCCTGTTGTGCTGACAGAGTAGAACGCATTAGGAAGTGGTGCTTTGTATCCTCTCAAGAGTAATGTGCTCTTGTTTTCTCTTAATCAGCAGGATGTTCTCCTGTATGTCAGATGTCTTAGTTGTTTTTGTGATCTCTATCAGAGAAGAGTGAGGGGGGAAAATGTCAGAGGAACAGAACAGGTTGAAAAGCTTTATAGCAGAGAAAGCCTGCAGCCCTGCATTTCTGCTTAGGTAAAAGTAGTAATCACCACCTTAGGGTTGGAGACTTCATGTTTATGTTTGTGCTTTAAACAATAAATAAAAGAACAACTTGCCCTTCAGAAGAACATAATGTGTAGCCTGTTGAAATACTCTGGAGCATAAGGGACATAATTAACCCTTTTCCCTTTGGCGTGGTTATGTTTCAGAAGCAAGATGTCTAACACATTATTTGCCAGTTCACTGAAGTAAGGACTTTTCAAGTTGATTCTCTGAAAATGAGACCTCTTCTTCCTCCCTCCATTGCTTTCCCCTCCTTCCCTATTTTCTGAGCTACAGTTTCCAATAGTGGTTGCCTTTTTTTTTTTTTTTCAAAACTTAAAAGTAGCCATTGAGAAGGAAAGCTTATTTCCTATCACTCTTGCTCAAGGCTATAGAGAATAGATCTTGGAAGTTCAGGCACTTGTCCAGGCTTTTCAGAGGAATTTTAAGAGATGCTTTTGATGCACTGAAGGAAGGGCAAAGACTTGAAAGGACTGACATCACAATCAGGATTTGGCTCAATGCATGAACAAAACCTCTTCCCGTGATCCTTGAATATTTTGCTTTACTGATCAGGTCTTGGGTAGCACAAATCAATTCTGAACTATTCCCTCAGATAGTTTTGGTATGATTCAGTGAAAATGCGCTGAAATAAGACAGAACCTGAAATGCTTCCAACTCCTTTTTTCCCATCTTGACTCTCCTTGAAATATGTGAATTAGTGTGAGAAAGTGTCTGTAGCTCCCACCGGGTCAAATGGAGGTTGAGATAAAAATACCCGTCTCTGTGTGTATTGTAATATTGATCGTGGGGTGGTAAATAATTCCTTGGCAGCAGGATTGCCAAGTCTGGTGTTTTACACTTCATTTGTAAGTTCTGGTGCAGTCTTGCTTCTGGCTCTGTGCTCAGACCTGCTTTTTGTTCTTTGATAGATATCTGCTTCATTACTTCCTTTGACCAGCCTTTCCTTTCTGATAAACCGTCACCCTTTGGATTGGTTTAGCTGCCTGGAGCTCCCAGGGTCTGTTGGTGACAGTATTCTCTTTTTGTTGTGACATTTTAATAAATTAACGGTCTCCATGAAGCCCCATTCCTGTTTCTTATCTCTCTTACATGGGTGTGCACCAGTTCACACCAAAATAAAGATTGTTTCCTGGTCTCTTTCTTTGAATTTCTTTGTTTTTATCTGTTCCATTGTTCACGTCTTTATGTCGTTACCCAACACAGTCATTCCTGTCACTTAGGGACCTCCTTCTTAGGACACTCATGCTTTCTAAAGTGGCCTAGGAAGTTTTCTGTTAAAGGCAGTGTGGCCCTTTCCCAGATCAGGGGTGGTTCTGAGTTCAGGACTTTCTCTGTGTCCTAAATTGCTGGTTAACTGTGGAGGCAATGAGGAGCCCGAGTCCTGCTTTCTGACTCTGAAGCTGAATGAAGCTGGCATGTGGTAAAGCAAAGCAGTGTCGGCTCAGATGTGTTTTCTTAACGTGGAACCAACTAGCCTTGCACAAATACCGTGGTTTTCTTTCACAACAGTGGAGCGAGGCCGGCGGAGCTGTCAGACGGGTGAGGCGAGGCCGAGGGCTGTCCATCACCTCTGCTCCCACACCACTTCACCTTCAAGCTGGCAGCTGGAAAGAAGGGTGTTCTTCTCCAAATCCTTTTTACCTGTGCTTTTCCCCCCTCCTTTTACGTTCTGTTTTTCTTTCTCTGGCTTGGTTGAAAGCTTTGTGTTTGGACGTGGATGTGGCGCTGTTACCCGGCGCGGTTGTGCCACCGAACACCCGCCCCGGCAGCACAGCTTGTGTTGGCAGGAGCTCTCTGGCTGATGGCACTTCATGTTGTTTGGGCAGGCAAATCATAGCTACAGGCAGAAGAATGCCTTTTTTGGGGTGGCTATAGTGGCACAGTAGAGATTAGATTCTTCTTCTACTTCTCAGATTGGCAGCTGGTTTTGCTGTTGATGATGGTGGGGAAGGATGTGGGGTGCTATAATTAGTTGTGGGATTTCAGAGCTTGGAGAGAAACCTTCCTTGTGTCCGAAGGAAACAGTCTCACAAAAACTTTTTTGAATGTAGTCTGGGTCCAGAGAGAGGTTTGCTTTGATGCAGTCATGTAGCTTAATTCTAAAGTCTTGTAAGCAGCTTCTGCCCATGTGTCAGTTTTCTTCTCATCAGGAGATGTTCAGAATTATTTTTTTGGCTGGTCCCTCTGTTTGAGAGATAGCAGCTATTGAGATCAGCTAATATTTTTTTGTCTATCTTGCAGAATCTAAAGTGTCTGAATTGTTATCATGATAAAAAGGTTTCTGAATGCAATGAAACTAAAGAATATATCACTTAGGTTTATATATTTAGGAGTGTATTGCAGGGTTCATGTGGTTCCTCTTGCTTCCCTTTGTCTAGTTCCTCCTTTCATCTCTTGCAGTGGATAAAGTTCACTGTTTAATTTTTAATCAAAGTTCTCTAAGGCAAGATTTCTTATCACTGGTTAATTAGAAATATATTTTCTATAATAATTTAAATATTAAGTAGTGCACATTTGTTAATACTTTGTCAAAGAAACACACCTGCTCACAGGCTGAGGTTCCAGGTGTTGTGGTGCTAAACCACCTTTTGACAGCAGTTGTTCACTCCATAGTTCCTCCAGGGAGGATATGATATTTTAATGCCATCAACTAGGTCATGGCAGTTAAGTTGTATTGCAGTTAAGAAAATCTGAGTCTGAAAACTTCTAGTGTGTTGTGTCCCCCCCTGTCTAAGGTGAAAATTGCCTTTTGAGAGGATGAGATCTTTTGAAATAGAGTTCTTTCCAAAAATGGTGCATTTCAAGAATCAGTTCAGGTTAAACCTAGAAAAGCATGTTTAGATCAATTTTTTCATGGTGAATGCAACAAGCTTATTTTAGAGATGACTTTAAAGTTGTGTACCCGAGTTAAAATCTCATTTTGTGTACATCCCTCTGTAGATATCCACTATAAAAACAAAGCAAAACTTTTACTCAGTTGTTTTTCTCTCCTTGATGTTATCTATCTTTTCTGACTCAAATTTCTTCTAATTTAATACATTATCTTCTTCATGACCACAACAAATAGTGAAATAGTGCCAGGGAGCTGGCTACAGTCAGGCTCATCTGTGCCTTTAGGTGGGAGAGGGGTGTGTATGAGGTAAAGGGTAAAACAAGTGATGAAGACTGAGCCCTCCATCTTGGTCGTGCCTTGATTTACCATCTGGAATAAATCTGTGCTGCTGAATGAAGGGTGCCATGGATTTATTTGTCTCACCCTCTTGGACCCACTGTTTTTTCATGAGGGAATTTGTTAGAAATGCATCAGGGTAACCTGTTGCACCCCAGGCTCTCCAGAAGCACCTACCAGAGGGTGAATAATAATTTTCCTGCTTGCTCTGCCATTCCAGTGCTCTTCTGATGAAAGTGGATATGGTGACAGGAATTGCAGTTGCCAAGCAATAGAACATAGCAGAGCCTGGCTGGTTAAATACCCGAACTGTTCTGCTCACCAGAATTGCAGCACCGTGCATCATCCACAGTGCATCTAGGCAGTGTCTAAAAACTGTGTGTGAGGTTGGAAATCCAAAGTCTTGGGCAGTATGTAAAAGTGAAACAGTATGGGCTGAAATGTCACCTTGAATTTAAGTCTGGGAAGCAGCTGGAAGTAAACCACTGTTGGCTCTTCTCTTTTTAGCAAGTTATATCTATTTAGGTTATTTTATTTTTCATTTTACTGTTTTACAGTAAGGTTCAATCAATTTCTGATGAGAACATCTGCATAGATATTTTGAAAATCCTATACTCAAGCTTTTCTTGTATTTTCAGAGAAATGAAACTCCTGGAGTTCCAGTGGTTGACTGGAGCTAAAGAGCTAAAGTGCCTAAAGAGCTCTGGTTTCCTATGCTTAACCTTGTTTGTCTGATATCTTCTCACCTGTGTGCACTAAGGATGTTTTGTTTGAGGAGGGACTCTCCTTGAGTGGTATCACAGAGGTGTTTGGTTCTGTTTTTCCATGGTTATTGTGCTGTGATGCCTCTGAGACAATAAATACCGTGTGAATGCTGCCTTTGTGGAACAAAGGACACTTCCCTTGCTTGGGCTGGGTTTGTGATACTAAAAGTGAGTCAGAAGCATCCAATTCACCAGAAAAGTGAGTTCATGTAGGAACTCCTCCTGATATAGCTACTTTGGTTTACATTTGCCTTAAATTGTGTGCTGGTGCAAGTGTTTTTGTTTGATAAGGCCTGAACTACGTTACCTTGTCTTTGGTGCCAGCCCACGTGTTTTACCTTGTATTTGGAGAGGAAGGTTCTTTTTTCAACCTAGTTAGCTCATGGCTGGAAAGCCCCACAGCACCTGCATATATGTAATTTAATACCTTTAAAGCCCTTTTTGGGGATTGCAAGTTGGTCATATTTTAACTGCCTTGAGAAAGCAGGTTACAGCATGACCTATGTGATTTTTGAGCTGTGTAGCTGCCATGTGAAGGGAGGGCTGGGAGAGCTCCCTGTTCTGTTAAATGAAGTTTGACAGCATTAACATTTTCTTCTGTTCAGTTAGATCATTGGGGTTTTTTAGCACCATGTTAAATTTCTATTTTGTTGGAAATAAGGGACTAATGGAAGTCTTAGTTTAGTTTGTTAAAACAGAAACATTGCTGTGGAAGGCCAGAGAATATAGGATTTCTTTGTTTGATTGCTTAAGAGCTGGTTAGCACAGCATAGTAGGGCCCTGTGTTGCATATTGTTAAGAGTAATTGCATCAGACTTGTAATTTTTCTGTGGATCTATGACTCACTATTAAATCCTTTGCTGACCATTATGGATGCAATTGTATGTTATGATATTGTTTTGTCAGTTGGCTTCTAATGAAGCCTGAATGATCTGGCCTGATTAGGCAGCCATTTTTGGAAAATAATAATACTAAAAAAATTCCCCAAAAGCTTTTAAAGAGTGACAACTTTCCTAGATTACTGCAGGGTGGCAACCTGACAGGCAGCTGAGAGCATGGTAAAGTCTTCCTAAATGTGAGTTGCTGAGCCCAGCCACATGATGAATTTTCATTCTGGAAGAATTTGGCTGCTTATCCCAGCTACCTAAGTGCATATCCCATAGGTTTCTGTCAGCCAATTGCTGAGTCACTTGGATGTGCGGACAACTGTTTTAAAAACAAATAAATAAAATCATGCGCACAACTATTTTTTTTAAAGGTGGAAAGAACAGTCCCCAGGAGAGACAATTTTTGCTAAGCTCTATTGTCATCACAGATTGTGAAACATAAATTCAGTGTTATAAACAGCTTGTAATTTCAGTCTTCCATTTTTGCTTTAGTAGGCATTAGACTGAAGCTGCTGGCATTGGGTTTAAACATTATTAGCACCATTAAAAAATGTTTTACTCTCATAGTTATTGATCATAATGTGCCACCTACTCACTTGTATGTTACATATTTTGTGTAGAATGGCACGTGCTCATTTTGTGGTGCTGTCAGGGAAGTTAGAGTGTGGGATAAGAAAAAGTGCAGAGGTTTGAAGTCTGTCTCCTGTGAGGAGTGGGCTCATCTTTAGTGATTTGGGCATTACCTGCTTTCTTCTGCAGTTTTTTTTTGTTGTTTGACAATTTTCTCACAAACTCGACCAGGCTGTGACTCTGCAGTGTTGCAGGGAATTATCCTGGAATTGCATTCAGCTGGTGCTTCTGACAGCTTTCCCTTGCCTAGAAAAGCACAGGAGCAGCTTGCCAGGGGTTAGAGTGTTCAGCTCCAGCCACTGTAAGGTTCAAACAATGGCTTTCAGTGTTTGACACCTACGGGCTGTTAATGGGTGAGGAATTTGCTGGTGAGGTTCATCTTCCAGTTAGCAGAGATTCTTACAGGCATTGCCCCTAACCTGGGCACTGCTGATCAGGGTTAAAGTTTTGCTGCTGCTTTTGCTGGCTTTGGTAGCTGGGGGTTCTGGGCTGGATGTTACCCTCCCTCCATTCCTGCCCTGTGCACCCATGAGGATGAGCAGGAATCCGTGCCAGCCGCGCCACTGATGTGCTATTTCAGCAGCAGGAGGTAATGGATGTGGCTTCACAGGAACCCCCGAGGGATGTGGTGTATCAGAGCAGCCTTGGGCAGAGAGGATTAATTTGGGGATGACTTGTCATGAGGCTGCTTTCACGTGAGCTAGGCTAATTCTAGACCTCCTTGCTCTGGTGAGCTGTATAGAGAAGGCATCAATCAGTGTTATTAAAGGGATTCAGTTCGTTTTGTTGGCTCCATTTTTGCTAAGCTGCTGTTCCTGTTGATATTCAAAGTAAAATGTTGGCAGAGAGAACCCAAGCGAGATGAGGGACGAAAACGTGATTTATTCTGAAATTTTATTTGTGTAAACTTATGGGGAAGTTGGAGGAAGTTCATGGAAAGCAACAATGCCAGAGATATCTTTAGCCAATGACAGCTGAAAACTGTAAGAGCAAAAAGGCAGAGACAGTTTGAGTTTGTGATGTGGGTTGTCGCCCTTTTGTGTGTTATTTTTGTGAATGTTTTGTTCTGGTCAGCGTGGTAACACAGTGGCCCTTGGATTTGGAATATATAGTTAGCAGAGTGGCAGAAGAGAAGATTAAAGTAGGATGTGTGTGTTTTTCTAAGGGCTGTGGGAGACAAGGAGAATGTGTGTGGAGAAGGGGAATCTACTTTCCTTTTAAAGTATTTGCACCAAATTTGATTGGCCTCTTGTGACACCACTTTTTCCTTCCAAATCTGGGTGAAAATAATTCTGTAAAAGGTTTATAGGAATGATGAGTAGCATGAGGTAAATTAATGATAATAGACTATGTTTCTCAGAAATTACAAGCTAAATTGCAATATAGTCTCGAGTCCTGTGAGTATTCTGAAGATCTTAGTGGTCTGGCTTTGTCCTCCAAAGCTTAACTTGTAATTAAATGAAAAAAACCCAAGCCCTCCTTCTTGGCCTTAGATATATTATGAAGAATGTTCTCAGGACTTATATTCAAATGGAAATAGTGGGGTTTTGTTTAAGTTTCAGTATTCCCTTTCATGTTTTGAAAGCCAAAGATGGCAGCGTTGTGCTAGTGCTGGAAATACAGAAGTTTAAGTTCAATTATGGTCTTGCTTAGCAAACTCTAAAGTGATTGACATTTTCTGGGTTGTGGGGTGCCTTTTATCTATCCCCTCCCCACCTTGAGAGATGTAGCTTCATAAAATCTTGGTAAATGTAATGAGGTTTACATAGCATATTCAGTAAAGAGAAATAGTTCAGTGGGTAGGGAAGCAGCTTGAATCGTGATGTAGATTTAGTTCCCTCCTTGTTACTGGTTCTGACATCCCAAGAGGTAACACAGAAGCTGGCTTCCCTGGGAAGAGATCTAGTGATTGATGTGACACATACAGGATAGGTGAGCTTAGAGAGTACAGAAATTTTGTGGGAGGTTGTGTAAGTACATTAAAGACACTAAAATATATATCTCATTCATAGTGTCACTACGGAGGCAAAACCAAGAGCTCAGTGGGTGGTGGAATCCTGTGTTAATGTAAAGTGTCATAAGCAATCTCTCCAACCACTGATTTCTGTGAACTCCACATTTAATTTCTTCTTTGCAGAGTATGCAATTAAAGAATCCTGAGACTTCAGTAGTAATTTTTTTTTTCCTTACGTCTGCAAGTGGTGCAACTGTACTGAAACTTTTCATGGGCTCGAAGGGAAATTGTGGTTGCTATGCTGCTCCTTCTCAGACTCTCTAGCTTTGCCTTCCATGTCATTGAAACTGCAGGAACAAAGAAGGCTTAGGCCCAGGCCATGGGCTGCAGTGACTCTCTGGTCAGTGATGACTGAATAACACTTAAAAGGGATTTTTTTAGGGCTATATGATAGTCCTGATGGCTTCCTTAAAACGTGCATGATTTGTGGGAATGAGAATGAGGAGAGATATTAAGGTCAAGTTATACTTTCCTCTGTTTCTAGTCTGTATGGGCATCTCATTTTCAGACTATTCCTTCTGTTTTCAGTCATGTGTCCTTCTGCTTCTCTTCTAACAATGGCAGTCATGTAGGATAACTCCTGATGATTTGCTTTATCCTAAGTTCAGTTTCTTTCTCCTAGCATCATTCAACCTTTTAGTGTCTTCAAGGAAGTTTTTCGGAGCCCTGAGTTTTTTTTCCAGTGTGCCAGACAACCCCTCCATTGAGTTGATCCAGCAGATAGTAAACACGTCAATATGCAGCCCGTGGTACATTATGCAGATCTAAATGCACTCAGTGCAATAAACATGTTTTGTTGTTGTGAGAGAGGGATGGGAACTCTGGAGATGCTTGCCTGAAAAGGGATGTGCTGCATGCTGGGAATCTGGGATGAGGGCAGCTGGACCACAGCCACATTCAGTAGCTGTTTTGGACTCTTTCTTTATAAGGACCTGCCATAGATTAAAACTAAAAAACACATGATGAAAAGGAAGTGGCTCTGCTGGGAATAAATAACAACACTGTTCAGAAGATGTGCTGATCTCCCAGAAAGACCCACAGCCCTGAGCTGACATTACTGCGGGGTGATGTGGTCAGGCCTCTTTCATTAGAGCAGTTTGGGAGAGAGCAATGTTCTGCACTCAGTAACATCAGCTCTGTGCTGACCAGAGAGCAGCAGTAGCTGTCTGGGAAAGCCAACCTCTTCTTGGAGTGGAGTGTGCTCAGAAAAGCCATTATTGGCAAAGTGAGCTGTGGTGGTGTAAGCAAGCTACTCTCTAAAAGTAGAACCAGCCACAATTGTGTTCTTGTATGAAGCCTTGTAGTTCTTTCTTTGTGTGGGAATTCATCCAGCACTGATGGTGACACACTGTGCTTGTTACCAGCTGTGCAGAATTTCAGGGTAGATGAGAAGTTGAGCAACCCCATGCCCTCCCTTAAAAAAGAACTCTTTGGAACCTTGTGGATCACAGACTTGGCCCTCAGAATGGGTGTTACAACCCCTGGTCAGGAAAACAATGTGGAATTAAAACAATTTCTGTACCTTCAGTGCTTGTTTTCAGCAACCAGTGTCAAGGGATGCTCTTTGTAAAACGGAAACACTGGAGGTACCCTTGTTTAACTTTGCATCTCTACTGTGAAGTAAAGGAAACAGTTCTCACAGGAGTGAATTCAGGAGGGGGAAAACAAAGGGAAATCAGAAAGCAGAAAAAAGGTGAATGTGAGCTGATATTGAGGTTGCTGGTGAGATGCTCATGGCAGGCTGTCTATCCTCATTCTCGTTTTCATTTCAGAGATGTAAAGGACTGCTCAGGCTGAACAAGTCTCTGTTGCTAGGGAAAACCTGACCCAGCTGGGGTAGACTTGTGCTGAAAAGGCTTTAGGATTGTGAAAGGGATGTGCTGGATTGACTCAGAGCTGCCTTGGTGCTGTTTTGTCTGAGACTTTTTGGTGTTGAGAGAGCTGGATAGTGGTGGTTGCTCCATCTTTAACTTCTGGCTAGTTGGGAGGATATTGAGACTGTGCAGTGCAGTACAGCCTTCTAATGCCATCCAAAAAAGTCAAGTGTCAAAGGCAAGGCTTAAAACGTCAAGGAGTGTGTTTTTTTTTTCCAAGAAAAATTAACATAGTTGTGTTTCTTTAGAACTTCTAAATGGAGCAACCTGGAGGAATACAAAACTTGTAACTACACCTTGATGAAATTGCTTCTTGTAGGAAATGAATCCTCCTCTTATGAAAACCAGTGAACGTGTGAGCTGTCAATGCTGCCCATGAACACCTTGGTATTGATAGTGAATTAGCTGTGATGAATTTATGTCCAGATGGGATGTGGTGTAGCCAGCAGAAGTTGTAGTGTAGGGTGAATGTTGAACAGAAAGCTCTCTGCTGCTTTGTCTGTGCTAGCATGAGGTTTTGTAGAAAGAAGAGAAGGGTTCCTTTGAAACACTGAAGGGCAACAGCCAAGTCCTTCAGTTCAGGAGTCACCAGTGACCTGAAGTGACTGGTGGATATAGGAAAAGAGTGAAGAGCTGCTGTGTGGAGTAAATGACTGTTTGTAAATAGATGGTGATGAGATAGCAGGTGTTTCTTAAGGTGACAAGGCAGCTCTGCATGTCAAAATGGTTTTAATGATCCAAGTGAGCTTTGGCAAATTATAGTTAAGGTCGAGAGGAATCTGCTGGATCACTACACTCTGTGACACAGCTGGTTTGGAGCCTGCCCAGCCTGTCCTCAGCAGTGGTGCTGTGTGTGTTCACAGCCCAGCTCTGCTCCCAGCCAGGGCACCATTTACACAGAGACTTGCCAGGAGGCTCTGCCAGATCAAGGAGCATTAATTACTCTCCTATGAACCTGTTACGTGCAATCACTTTTCCTGGTAGTTCATTGACCCCATCTCAGTTACATGAGTTGGCTTGGATCTGTCGTCTGACTAGGAATGGGCTGCAGATCGTCTGGATGACTGGGGCGTGGAGTGGGTATTTCTATTGCCTTTGGAAGTTTATATGCCCTGCTGTTTGCCCATAGGATCCTCCCCATAAAAAAAAGAGCACAACAGGGCTTCTTGTTCTCAGGACTCCTTTACTAAAGAGCTGTTTCCAGGGAGGCATTTGTGTTTGTCTAGGTACAGACTATGTTGCTTCACTTTGGTATTTTACCATATTGGGGAGTTATCTTTTAAACAAATAAATACATTTGCCTTTAAAGAACAAATGTCTGACTCTGAATTAGGTTCTTGTTTTAGGCCGAGTCTGATAAATGATAGGCAGTTTAAGGAAAGGCTTGGAAATCTGTAGGCAGCTGAATGAAAACAGCATGAATCTGACTATTGGTAATTATCCTGGGTGTTTATAATCTACCCAGAACTAGCGGGGCAGGGTAATAAACAGCTGTTGCGTTTTTATGTTCTGTTAGTGAGCAAAATAAATACATAATAGTTAATTTCCAGTTCTGAATTGAATGTAAAACAAAGGCAAGTTATCCTAGTCATATTAAAAAAGTTCTCTAAACTGGAATATTCAAAAGTCTTAAATGGAGTATAAATGCTCTAAAGAGCATTTTCTGTGCACTTCATTGTGTCTGACAGACCAGTTTATATTGTGAGTCCATATATGCTTTCTCTCAAATGGCATCCAAAGAAAACACAGAACAGCCAGATGGAAATTGGAGTTGACTTTGAGCTCTGATTAATTTGTTTTTCATAGAATCCTTTTCAGAGCAGAGAGAAAAACGTGAGAAAAAGATGATGTATTGTGGTATAATTAACTCTGGTGAACAATGTGAACCTAAAAGAAAATTCTTTTAAAAGATATCTTCTTTAATGGGAGCTGATTTTTCCAAGTGTCAGGATGGCCCACAATGCTTGTCCTATTTCACATTTGTGTCTCTGCAGTTCTCATTATATGTGTAAAGTTCTGAAAAACATAACTCACTAGATGAACTATTAAGTTCTTAAATCAGCAATGTCAACAGCCACTCATCTGTGATCAATTTCTAATGTGGGACCCCACTGGACTTAATTCTTTTCCATATTGAGGGGATGATATTTCATAATTGAGGCAAGTGAGCGCATACTTTTGCCATGGAGCTCTAGAAATTTCATTGATTTATAAAAGCATTAAATATCTAAAATTAAGTAACTTTTGAGCTGAAACAAACATAAAGCTAAAAGCAATACGACTTTGAAAGCCCAGCTTCAAACAGAGACATGAACAGATATATAATGCTTTAGTTAACGGTTGCTGCCATTTCTCTTACAAATTGTTCTTTAGGGTATTGTAACTCAGCTGTTTTTAAACCCATCACTCTGGAACCTTGCCTGCAAAATGTCAGCACAAGTGCAAATTTTATTTCTTTAACAAAATAAAGGGCTTGGAGCAGTTAGGCTTTCTAAACTTTTATGGCAGGAGAATAAATTCTGCTACTTCTGCTTTGCCATAGCAGGAGCCATACTTTTCACCTTGGCCTGCCAGCAGGCAGAGATGGAAGCCAAAAGGGTTTAATGGGGGATACTGTGTGTGTTTTAACTTGCCTTTTCAAAACAAGAGAAGCTCACTCAGAGTGTAAATACCCTTTGGGCAGAGGGCACAGTACCTGTGGTGGATGGAGGGTTTGTGGCTTTAGAACATGATTTCTGAAGTTGAAAGCAAGACATGGGTACCAGCTCATTGAAGGAGTTTAATAAGGCTCAAGGTTGTTTTTCCTACAGGTTCAGGGGAGAACTCCTCACTTCATCACTAACCAGTGCATCTCTTACCAGATCTACTACCTTGGAGTTCTTTAATATTCTCCCTCTTCTATCTGGCTTCTAAAGCTGGATAGTGCCAACCCATTCACCCTTTTTAATGTTTTCCTGAAGTTCAAGCTGTGACACATATTCCAGCAGTAGAGTCCAATTTTTCTGAAGTCAGTATGTACAAAAATGGGGATTTCCTGTCTCAGTGCTCGTGGGGACCAAGGTGGGGACCAAGTGTTCCTGGTGGTACATTAGTCTTGGTGTTTTTTTTTTTTTTTTTAAGGTCAAGGGAATGAACTTTCTTGCACATAGCTACTTCAGTGCAGCAAGTCACATTTAATAGCCTTTGCTTTCAGCTTGAATCTTTACAGAAGGAAGATTAGGTAATAGTTTGTGTAGAAACATCTGTTTCCTAACAAAGATTTCACCCTATTTTATTTTTTTATGCTGTCCCTCTAACCAGAAAGTCCTTTAGACTTTTAAAGACTCAAAAGTCTTTAAGTCCTCGTTGGGTATTAGAGTTGCTGTGGTTTTAGCATGCTCATGTTCTGGATCTTTTGTTAGCTTAAGTTATTAGCCTTAGATAAGTGTTGTGGGATGGAAGGACTGCTTTCTATTGTCAGTGCAATTTCTGAATCTCTGGACAATTTGTCTGGGTTAGAATTTAAGTTTTTTGGCTCCAGTGCTTGTTTAGACCTTCCTCTTGTCTGAGGAAAAGAGGTTTTTAAAATAATTAAGCCTAGTATGCATTAAAAGAGAACCTTTCCACAAAATTGAATTGCTTGGTGTTTATTTGAGGTTTGGGTTGCTTAAATAATTTTACTTTGTTTGCTTACAAGCAACTTAGTATCTCTAATGGGGAATCTTTTTTTCCATGTTTTCCAAAGAAGACCGGCTCTGAGGGTTTTGAAGAATAACAGCTTTCTACACTCTGTAGTTCTTTGTTTTAAGTCCAAGTGGATTGTATGTGTCTAAATATTGCATTATTAACACACATGTCTTCCAGTGCCTTTAATGTTGTTATTGAAATGTGTCTCTAATATGGAAAAACTTAATACACAGATTTATTTGGGAATAATCCTTTTGGTCATTATTTTCTTGAGAGTTCATTGAGTTCAATCTGCTGTTTTCAAGGAAGATTTTTCACTGTGATGCTCCATGTTCTTGTAAATAAATTTATCCTGTGTTTCTTAGAACTCAAGAGACTTTTTTATATCTTGGTGCCAAAATTAGTGAAACTTGGTTTACTGGAACATGCAAACAGGAATTCAATGCTATAAGTCCAAGCACTTTGTTTTCTTCCCAGTCACAGAGCAGGAAGTGCTGACCAGCTTTCTGTGGATTTAGTGTTGTTGCTGCCCTACTGCAAGACCAGCATTCCAAGAATTAGGGCTTGTTTGGCGTGTGACCCTGGAAGGAAAGAGTGATGTGAGGCCGGAGTTGTAATTTTCTGGGAAATGCCCTCTTTGTGTGTGTGTGTCTTAAGCAGGGTGGGGAGTGAAATAGTAACATAATGACCACTGGATCACTTTCTGTTTCACCTGACTGGTTTGAAGTGATGTGACTGGCGCCCTGCTCTGGGCACACGTTCATGGTCTAATTTGAAGCAGGGCGTGCAAATACATTTGGCTTATCTTTGTATTCCTCAGTGTAATGCAGCTCTTGTCATCAGCAATAATAATCCAACGTGTCTCTGTGTGCTGCAGAGTATAGGGAGAGCTGCCATCCCCGTGGTGCTCCTGGCAGTGCTTAGCGTGATAGGTTAAATGAAATGAAGGTTCCATGTAGGTGTAAATCAAGCACTCATTTTCTATTTTAACACTGCAACCTAATTAAAAGTTAAAAATCTTATGGCCATCAGAATATCCTTCTTTACGTTCCAATTTCAAAAGGTTTAGGAATGCCTTATTTACTAACTATTTGTAACTTATTTACTAACTTTTCTTCCTCCTTTTCCATTTCAGTTTGCGGGCCAAACGTCGACATTCGCAATGATATCCATGAGCTGAAGCGCCTGGAGAACTGCACGGTGATCGAGGGTTTCCTGCAGATCCTGCTCATCTCCAAAGCAGAGGATTACCGCAACTTCCGCTTCCCAAAGCTCACTGTCATCACTGACTACTTGCTGCTGTTCCGTGTGGCAGGCTTGGAAAGCCTCAGTGATCTCTTCCCCAACCTCACAGTCATTCGTGGCAGGAACCTCTTCTATAACTATGCCTTGGTGATCTTTGAAATGACGAATCTTAAGGAGATTGGGCTTCACAACTTGAGGAACATCACCCGCGGGGCCATCCGGATCGAGAAGAACTCTGACCTGTGTTACCTCTCCACAGTGGACTGGTCTCTCATCCTAGATGCAGTGTCCAATAACTACATCGTTGGGAATAAACCTCCAAAGGAATGTGGGGACTTGTGTCCGGGAACAATGGAAGAGAAGCCATTGTGTGAGAAGACATCTATTAACAATGAGTACAACTACCGCTGCTGGACCACAAACCACTGCCAGAAAAGTAAGATTTGAGGAGATATCCTGTTTTTGTTACCTCTTTTGAATGTTTAGTTTTGTGGGTTTATTTTAAGCTCTTCAGCAACTGAAACTTTTATTCTAGTTGTTTATAGTTTGCATGAGTTACCCAGTTGCCACACAAATAGATTCTTCCCCAATCAGTAAAGGTTTGTTGTGGCAGCACATTTCTCCCTCTCACAGGATTTTCATAGGAGAATGCTGCCACAGTTTGTCTCACTTAAATTAAAAATAAAAAGAGAAAACACAAATCGGCAACTGTAAAACACAGCCCAACAAACTCCCTGAGTTATTTCCTCTTGGAAAAGGTGGGAAGTGTAAGTATGGAACCAATGCCATTGTAGCAAAGCTGGAGGCAGCTTTACCTGCCTTGAGGATTTGGCAGGAGGTGGCCATCGAGTGCCATCTCCTCCTGCTGCAGTGACATTCCGTGTGTGCCAGAGCTGTTGCTGTGCATGCTGAAGCTGTTAACTGGACTTTGTTTTTTGCTTCTCTTGGCATGCACCTCCAGACATTCCTGTAATGGTAAATCCTGTACGTAAGGACTTGTTTACTGACATTAATTTTCACAGTACAGTCTGTAGAGTCAAAGAGTCCATGAATATCTTGACTTCCAGCGAGGTTACCCTTGCCTGTTTTGTTCTTATCTGGCAGGTTTATGTCTTTCTGATAGCAAGTATTAGCAAAAACAAAACTTGATCCCTTCTCACTTTTTAAAAATAGAGTAAACAAACACATAGTTTACTCAGGTAACATGATTACATGGCTTTTTGAGTTCATCCTGTAACTTTACGAAAGCTGAGCCCTGCAGTATCAGTAGGGCTTAATTACCAACAGTCGTCACTGGGAGGAACAGTTCCTAAATTCCACCTGCAGTCTTGACCAAAGCTGCCATAATGATAGGAAGCACCACAGTGTGAGAGAAATCAGGGCTGTATTCGGGTTACCTTCATCTGGGCATATTGTGTTTTTCTAAAGTGGCTTGTCAGTTGCTTGTGGAGTCCTCCTGTGCAATTAGAACTGCAATTAAAGTAGCTCGTGGGGCAGTTTCAGTCAACACATGCCAAAAATACCTCTGCAAAAAGGCATTTGGAGTATGTGCTTTTATCAATACTTACAGGAAATAAAGTTCGTTTTTTAAACAAAGCAAAGAAACCCCCTCAGCCTGTTACTGGGAGACTTTGTGCTTTGCCCAGGGTGAGGGGAGTGTTTCTGTGAGTCCTGCAGGCCAAATTTATGTCTTCATTAACAGAGTGTAACTCTGTTGTCTACAGAGGGTGACCAAGGTGACTCCTGTGCAACCTCATTGCCCCCGGTGGTTTGAATAGATGTAACAAGAGTGTATTTAATGAGATATAATGACTTACTTGTGTTCTGTTGTGTGCTTTGCCTGTTTGGAGTAGACAAAAGTAATGTGCAAAAAAAACCTTTTTTTGGCATGTAAGGGACTGTTAAAATAATTTGGATCCCAAATACACATGAGAAGAAATCTGTTTAAATAAAATGAGGTCATAGACTGTGATAGCAGGACTTTGAAGACAAGGGTGTAGGTAATGTTTTTTTTTTTCCATATATGCTTTCATCTCCTTTCATGGGAGATTGTGAAGAAGAAAGCAAGTATTGGAAAACAGCCTTGAAAGGCTCGTTAAGAGCATTACTGTGTGGAAAAACAGTTTGTTTTAGAGTATCTTAGGATGTACAGCATATAAAGAAATTATCAAGTTCTAATCAATAAGCAGAGTGAGAAACTTGGACTTGTTCTAATCTGTTTGTTGTGTTAAGACACAGACTTGAAGGAAGATGACTTCAAACTTGCAGGCCATTCATGTAAAAAGAAAACAACCCCAAAGTACTCCTGCTCTGAAGAAAAACAAAGGAAGTACAAAAGTGCAGTTGTTCCAAAGGAAGCTTTTTGTCTCCCCTGCTAGATTGCTCGGGCACTTTGGCAATGAACTCCTGATCAGGAGAGGACTCTTGCAGTATGAAATCACACAAGGCATGAAAAAGAAGAAAAGGAAAGACCTTTCAGTTACTGAGTGGTTCAGTTGGCGTTTTCCTACAGGTCGAGATACGACACCTATGTTATTTTCCAGGGAATATTTTTCTAGTGCAGTATCTAATTTAACCCTGACATTCTCCTTGTGCGTCACAGTAATGTCAAGCTGAAAATGCTCTCTGTCATTCAGGGTTCCTTTGTGCCTTTTTATTTTTCTTTGCTCTGTGTCTGTGGAGGAGTGTGTATTAAATCTCTCTTGTCCTTGTTTAGGTTTTACGCTGAAAGATCTGAAGTTGGTGGGTAAATGTTGTGTGGGAACACTTGGTACTTCAAGTAGCCTGGCTTCTGTTTAGTTTTGCCATTGAGTGGAAGTTGGTTTTTTCCTTCTTTTTCTTACTCACAAAGAAAGGAAGAAGCTTGTGCTTCCTTCAATATAATTTGTGCAGGAACAATGCTGAGGGAGGAGGGAGGGAAGGATATGCAGTGTCTGAGTTAGAATAATCCATGGACGCTTGTATAAAAGAGCAAGCTACAAAGAAACTGTAACTTTTAGATTTTTCTGGGTATTTTTAAGGCTCAGCATAAAGCGTCAGCAGCTCTCCTGCCAGTTTGGTTGCCCTGGTTTCTGTGTAGTGTACATTCCTTTACCTTCGAGTGCCCCAAGGCAGCAGCAGTACGAGTTTGCTCTCTTTGGAGCTGCAGCATGTTGTGTTGGGCTTGGCATGCTCTCTTCTCTCCGACTTGCACCTACTTTTATGTTGGTGTATTAAATGCCAGCTGTGCCTCACTGGGGTTGCAAGGCCATATAGAAGAATCCCTCAAGATAAAAGGAGAGTACTAAAGTTGTTTGTTTTCGTCAGTGCTTTGGGGCACAGGTGGAGATGGAAAAGATAAAAACTGAGTGTCCAGACATACAAATGAGACTATGGCCTTTTATGTTTTTCTTTTTTTTTTTCTGGCAGTTGTAACTGCTGGAAAGGTTTATGGAAGCTGCCTGCATCTCGCTCAGCAACTGATGTGAGAACCAGAAAAACTGTTCCTGCTGTACCCCTTGCAAGGCTTGTGTCTGATGACACACTAGCTCTGCCTGTCCAGTGGTCTGCTGTAAAGAAAACTTGGGTTGTTTTCTGTAATCCTCTTGCTGATGATTAACTTTTGAGGTCTGCCTTAGTCATTAGACCTTTCCAAGCCTGCAGAAACCAAATGTAAATTACACCCTTGAAAGCCTGCCTGGAAGTTCAGGATCCCTGGTCTACCATAACCTTTGTGTTCTTTTTTCAAGCAAGTCCAGCTAATGCTTCCTAAGACACTTTTGCTATTGCTTGGGCTGTAAGAAAGGAGCTGGGCAAACTATTTGAAAAAGTAATAGCAGTGATCTGTATATAAGATCTATGGTGCCCTGTTGGGTTTTTCCCCTATCATAATTATTCATCTTCTTTCCCCCAGTTGAGTTGGAGGTGCTCAGTGTCAAATACTTACTGAAACTTTTCCTACTCAGAAAAGACAACGGGTCTGGTTATGATGGAGACAGGCTGTTAGGTCTCTCAGGAAAGGGGTGTTGGCTTCAGCTGCTGCTTCTGTGGGTCAGGATGAGAGCACTGTCTGGGTCCCCCCCTTGTGAGAGCAAATTGGAGCTCCCATGTTTCCCAAAGGGGGTGGAATAGTTGTGCTTCTCATAAAAACGGTGACAGGGAGTATCTGAAGTGTGTGTGAGAGCTTTAAGACTATAGTTTAGGCAATAAAAAAAGGATGTGTAAGTTGGCATTGTAGAGAAGGCATGGATGAGGGTTGTAAGCATTAAGCACTTGGTTCAAGAGATGAATTTGACATGAAACAATAGCTCATGTAGCCCTCACTGCAGAATACAACAGGAGAAAACTTTGAGCTTCTCAATGTGTGAAACTGAGGACCATGGAAAAGGCATGTGAGGATTTGGAGGCCAATGAAGCAGATGGCAGCTAAGCACAAAATGTTTTTAATGAAAATGTATCCTTATTCATTTTTTAATTAGTTTGACAATGGCCCGAGAAGATACAGTGTATGAGGAGCAGGAGGGAGAGAATGACAGTGAGTGGGAAGAGTGGTCCATATGTGCCTTCTACTAAAATGTTTAAACATATGGAGACAGTAACATGATGTATTCTCACAAATATTCGGAATCTGCTCCTGTTTGTTTACACGGAGCTCAGAAGATAATGCAGTTGAGTGGTGTCGTTTGACATGGCTCCATTGACTTGTGCAGTGCTTACAGTGTGCACCAGCTGGGAATCTGCTCCCTGTTGATTCAGCAGAGTAGTGCTGAAAAACACGTGCTGCACTTTTTCTCCCCCCTTTTCTCTCCCTGTCTTCCTCTCTTTGAGGAGTATTCACTGTATTCCTCTGTCCTTTAGAAATAGTGAACATACATGAACTGTGTAGGCAGCAAGAGAGAGGAAGAAGTTGGGAGCCAGAGATGATGAATCAAATTATCTTATTTTTCTTAAAATTATCTTTGCGTGTTTTGTTTTTTTTTTTTTCTGTTTGCTGCTGCATTTTTTTCCCCCTTAAACACTGAAATATAGTAGATATTATATATGTCAGCAGAGGACAACATGCTTTTAAGTTTTACTCTTTCAGCAAGCAAATTGGATGTGGTAAAATGTTAGGTGTTGGTCTGTGTAACACTAATACTACCTTTGTTGGTTTAAAAAAAATTAGGTGTCATATAAACCTGACCATATATTGAAATTGACAGGTTTTTTGTTGGTTGTATTTGGTTGGTATGCAAACTCTCCAGCAAATAAATATCTTCTGAAAGGAATAAACAGTCAAAAAAAGATAATAATTGTAAAAGGCACAGCTGGTGTCACTGAGTTAGAAAAATCTGGAGTACGTTAAAAAGATTTTGTTAGTGTTTTCCTTCTGAATGAAGTTTTTTTGCTGACTTTTGCTCCCCTCCTGAGAAGTTTGCTCTCCAGCCAGAGGTTTCCCAGAATTTTTATTATGGCTGTGAGAGCATATTTAATTAGTAAGCTGGAATGGCCGCAGAGCAGTTTAGGCCAATCTGCAGTTAATTACTGTAGCAGTGGTTTATATTCTGAGAAAAGGGCTAAAATTAAACAAATGTATACTTGCCATTTTTCTTTGTTCTATTATAAAATGGCATTACCTGGGAAGAATCTTGCAGCCTGCACTAGCCACCTAAAACTATGTGATAATGTTAAGTACTCATCGTGGCTTCCTAGTTTCTTTTGGCATGGAGATTTGTTTGTTTTGAGAGGTCTTTAAATTTGGGAGTTTCATTTTCCAGTATGAAAAGATGATGCAGTGAGCTCAGTCCAGCGCTTTGCTACATGTTCCAAAAAGAAAAAAAAAAAAAAAAAAAAAAAAAAAAAAAAAAAAAAGAGAAAGCAACTAACTTTTAAAAATACTTTGAAAAGATTTAGAACTTTCTCCCACATTTTGGAATAAATTTTGGAGCTGCATTTTAGTGGCCATCCATGCTATTGGAGAAATTTCATTTTCTTTGTGTTGTTTGAGATAATGGGAAGGGGTAATCCATGTATTGTGGAATGAGACAGTAAATGAGGCCATGATTTCCGTGGCACTACAATTCCTTATAGGTGGTGGAGTGATTAAATGTATGTGCCCCGTTACTCTGGGTAATACAAACTCTGTTTTATTAGAGACCATTCTAATGGATTTACTTGAGTTGTCTTGTGCCAAGAAACTGTTTCAGTGTCAGAAAAAGGCCTGTAGAAGTGCAGTTGGGAGGTCACTGACAGAATGTAGTAATTCCTTGGTTTTCTGGGTTGTGTGTGTGTGTTCATTCCTCAGTTGAGTTTCTCTGATGCTGTGTGGTAAAGGCTGGGGAAGAAAAGAGTGCCAGTTCTTCCTTACAGGAGGATACAAAAGCTTCACCAGGTTGCACACTGTGTGCCTGACAACCTTCTAATGGGGAGTGCTTGAAAATAAATCCCGGTCTAACCTCAGGTTCTGTGGAAGCTCATGGGAGAAGGGAATGACTCTGCAGCCCAAGGGGTCCGAGGCTGTGGAGCAGAGGGGGAGAGGGAAATGGTGGCTGCAGTCACATCCAGTGAGGATTTCTAAGATGATGTTTATTTATTTTGAACTTAAAATAAGAAAAATAAAAGGAAGTGCTTTAAAACTTCAGTCACATCCTAAATTTACTTTTAGAGGTACTGTGTGTTAGTGATGTTTCAGAAACTTGATAATCTGCTGCTAGCTAGGGTTGGAAACAGAATGCTTTTGGTTTTGCTTGCAGCACTCTGCTGTTCTTAATGATTTGTTTTCATCCTGGAGAAAACTGGAAGTGATGCCCTGTTTAGAGAATTTTTTGGTTTACTTTCCTGTGCAGCAGTGGCACGTTAAATCTATGCAATTAAATACAAATCCAAACTTGAACCAGATCTTTCGTTAATGTGCTTAACGTGGATTTCCAGGCGCCATTGATATATATTAGACAAATATTTGTTAATAGAATAGACAATTGTATTGGCTAGCTAATTAGATATAATGTAAGGCTTTAATTTTATGATGAATTTGCAAAACAACTGGGAGCTGAGAACAGCTAGCAGTGTTATAGGGAAAATGTCAGGGAAATGTCAAGTGTAAAACTAAAAGAAAGCTGTGGTTTTGCTCTGTTCTTGCAGATGTCACAGGGACAAGGCAAACTCAGCCTGGCTTAGCATTTTCTGCAGATTTCCGTGGCTCTTATCCATGCAATGAGTCCAGCTTGGAGTGGGTTGTGAGTTTTCCTAGGGATTTCAGCTTTGGCAAGTAATGCTTGTATAGATGTCAGACAAGGGGTGAACTTGAGCTGCAGTCGTCTTATCTTGGTGGTGGGCCATAAAGTGATCTGTCCTTCACCTGTCCAGTTGTCCCATTTTCATGGAATGTGTAGAAATACGTCTTTTGTGATGGCTGATCTGCAATTAAATTTGAAATTGACTGAAGGAAGGGGAAACTTAGGCTCAATCTGGATAGGAATCATATTCTCTAAAAACTTTGCATAGGAAGAGCCATTTTCCTGTTTTTCCTTCACATTAATGTAGGAATTGATTGTCCTTAAGCATTTTCATAAATCATTTTTATGTGGCAAGCAAGTTTTTCAGAGTTTAACAGTCCTGAAGAAGTCTTTGTTTAGCCTTTTTCCCCACTAATAGTGGGATTTCCTTCTCAAGTCTATGAGAATTAACTTCTAATAAAAAGATGCTTGGATAATAATATGTTAATACAGATTGTTGAATTGCCTTTTTCTTCTGAGGTGAACTCAGCCTGGTTCAGTTGTCGACTGTCGCTTCCTCCCCCTCCTTTTGAGTGTTGGGAATGGAATGTGCATGTGCTATCAGGCGAGCGCTAAAAATGATTTAGCAACGAGTTTGCCCACCATAAAATGGGGAGAGTCTGAGGTGCCCTAGAGCCTGGCTTTTTAAAGCTGGAAACCATATGCCATTCTCTCCATATTTTGTTTACTGTTTCTTGCTGGGCAAAGTGAACGTGTAGTTACCTGCCCAAAGCACAGTTCTGTATGCCCGGGCTAATTATTAAATGTATTTGTGTAGCCCTTGACAGTGAATGAATTCAGCATGTGACTCTTGGGAAAGGCTGGTGTTTTCTTTGGAATTTGATTGCTGAGAGGGATTTGAGGGGCAACTCTAAAGTTCTTAGTTGTTGCTAGTTAAAGTTCAACTTATGCTCTTAGGTGGATCAAACTTCTACTTTGTGCACCAAATGTGACCCTCTTGATGTATTCTTGCAACATATTGGGTTTATAGGCACTTATCTGTTCCCCCCTTAATGAACATGGCTGCATGGCTGTCCAGGCTCATCTTCCCCCATTAATGGCTTCTCTAACTTTTCAATCAATTATGGGGTCAATTTAGCTTAATTTTTTTTTAAATTATTTTTTCCAGTTGATGTGTGAGGGATATAGATGGATGATTAAAGGTTATGGTTTTGGGAAATGATGCCATTTAGGAAGCATGTTTGAAGTGTTGGGCTTGCAGAGAAAGTCTTTTATATCAACGCAGGCCTTGGGAGGAGGAGATGTTTTTCTATGTATAGAAACTTCCCGTATAGGATAGCAAGGGAAGGTTGCAGGGGGTTTGCCTGTCTCTTTAAGTGGGTTTATAATTGGCTAGGAATTTTTGTCAGCTTAGTCACTGCAGCATTCAGCGGATGAGGGAAAAAAACCACAGGCCCCAACCGTTAGGGCCCTGGATAGGCTCTGTCATCCCAAAGGAATGCATGTGAACAAAACACTTTGTGCGGTGCAACCGTTGGCCTAAACAGTATTGCATTCTTAAAGCAGGCTCTGAGTCACATGGAGCAGATGGATTGTTTCACTAAAATGGAAGTTATGTATCACTGAATGCTCTGATCGAGCTTTCAAGTGTGGTTCCAATAGGTCAGGGTGATGAAGGAGTGTAAAGGATAAAAAAAAAAATAAAATTCAGCTCCTTCTTGTGTGGTTGAAATAGTTTCTGTGGTGTTGAAAAGGTAAGGAAAGTGTTTCACTTTATTAATTACTGGTCTGGCACACCGGCCTCAAAAGTTTCTTCCTAGATTTCAGACCAGCATGGTCTTAATTCTGAAACACTTTTTTCTTCATGCTACCCAAATTAATCCAAAGAAACGCCTGTTTTGAGGCGGACAAAAGAGGAGAAAAACCCCACTCGAAGCCCAAACCTGTTGGCTCTTCTCCCAATGCAACCAGCTGCTCTGCTCTTCCCCACCCTGCCAGCCTTTTGCCCCAAAATCTTTCTTGGAGCTGTTCTCTCTAGAGCCCAGAGTGTATTGATCAGTGCGGGAGTAGCTCTGTCTCTGAGGATGCCCTGTCCCCTTTATTTGGTTTTGTCTCTTCCCTTTCTTTGAGGGATTTGAAAGGATCTGACAGGAGCCAGTCTCCAGCCTTCAAAGCGTGCAGGGGAGGAGCTGTGACTTCTGGCTAAACAAATTCAGAGCTGTCAAGTGGGGTGTCTTTTCTATTTTTTCCCCTTCCCATTTTGTGGGGAATCCTCTTTAAAGAGTGCTCTAGGATTTAGTGGAAGCCCCAGCCTCCAGTTGGTCGCTATTGACAACTGCTGTCATTTGGCAGGCTGGCACTGGTAGGAGTGCAGCAAGTTTGGAGGTCTTAATCCAGTTATCACGAAGGCAGGTGTTTCGGAATTAGTGCCTCCCTGTGTTGTATTAATTGAATCTTAAATCATTACAGCACAAAGGGGAAACATTGACTAAATTCCCTTCCATCTCTGGAGCTTTCCTCATGAAGGCAGCACATGAATAGGAACTCTTTCTTAGAGAAGCTGGTTTACTTTGAGTGCCTGTGAAGGCTGTTTGGCAGAATCAGAATTGACTGGTCCACGTGAAGCGCTACATACAGAACCGAAATTGCAGTGAGTCACTGTCTGCTCTGTCTTTTGTGATCTGAGAGTCTGGGATAAAGTACTGCAGTGGGTGTTACAGATAAAACCAGTATGCAAATCCCTAATTCAGAGATGAAGCCTTCTTCCTCTTCTGCTCACTGCAGTTGTTTGTCTGTGTGCATCCATTTCTCTTCTGTAGAAAAGAAATTAAAATAATCAGTAATACCTTGCACCAGGAGATGAAGAGAGTGGTGGCAGGGAAAACAAATGCCGCTTCCAGCAAACCAGCTGTAGAGAGATCTTAAATTCAAGGGCTGCTTTAGGATCAAGTGGTTTACAGGAGAATATTAGTAATTGGAATGCATCTTAAAGATGAAAAAAATCAGTCTGCCTAGGCAAAAATTTTATTATTTTCTACCCTTAGGATGCTACTCTGAATGATTAGAGTTATCTGCACCTGTCAGATGATCTTTTCGGGAGAAAAGGTATGAGGGAGTCAGAGGGCATTTTTGGAGTGGAGAATGCCATGGAAATCTTTCAGCAGGTCCCTGGTGACAGTGGGAGGCCCCTGAAGTCTGTGGTGATCACAGGTTATGGCTCTAGCTTCTTGCCTGGTCTGAAAGGAACATTTTCTGTGAACCAGCATTGCTGTTTTAATCATGGCACTGTTTTAATGGTACTTAGACCAATGTGCTGTACCTGTCCTGTGCTGTTCATGCTCTGGATTCTGGATACAGTGTCCATGTGCTTTCCAGTAGATAAATTCAACATCATGTGTGTAGTACCTCAAAACATCAAGCTATGAAGCTTTCTTGGTTTTCTTGTCTACTTTTTAAATATTTATTGAAATGGTAGCTGGCCTGGGATGAGGGAGGAGGAGGAGGAAATGTTTTTCAACAACACAGGGCTCACCTTTTCCCATAAATGGTGCAAAGCTCTGTTTACATTAAGTGTGCAATAATGGGGTTACTTCAAGGAAATTGCATAGCAAGAAGCAAAAACATTTGCATTTCTCTACGTGCTGAGTGGGCTGCATGATCTGACCTGTATGTGAGGGTGCTGCCTGGACAAAGAACATCATGAGCAAGTGGACAGCTATTTTGCAATGTTATCCTACTCATTCTTCTAGTATCCAGGAGACACTGGAATTGGTGCAAATAACTGTGCCATGCCTGGTTAAACACAATGCCCTAAAGAAGGAGTTAAAAAAACCCTAAAAGGATGACATCCCCACCCCCAAATCTTACAGCAAAGGGAAAGGAGGTTCCCACTACAGCAGCGAGTGTGGCAGTAGCTCGCCTGGGTACTTGCAAGTTCTCTTTCTTCTCAAAGCTCTGCTTTTCTGTTCTCCTTCCCATTATGTGTTTGGGAAACTGGGAGCCTTCCCTTTGCCTGCCTGGCCCTTATCTCTGTTCTCTGCAGCAGCACAGAAATGATGTGCCTGTCCAGTTCATTCTGCTGCTGCTTGGTAAACTAATGAGCAGAGGCACTGCAGCTGCCAGGAAGAATTCCTTTCCAGCAGTTTTGCGAGAAAAGTCAGCAGGATTAGGGCCTGGTTCAAACTTGATTGTTCAGCATATCTGCTATGCAAACCATTTGGGTGAGGGAGAGAGCAACCAGAGTGGCAACCAACTTTGCTGGAGGCAGAAACAAACTGTGGGAACAAGGAGGAGACTGTCTTGTTCTTTATAAACCATAGTCTGCTTAGAGCATTTTGGTGTGCTTGAATACGGACGTATATATGTGTGTGTATATATATGTATTTTTTTTCTTCTCTGCAGTAACACCCTGTGTTAGTGTCTATCCTGGCTTAGAGGAAACAATTATTTCAAAAGCCTTTCTTAATAGCTTTCTTAATCGCCTTTTGAGCTTCTCTCATGTTTTGCTGCTTGGATGTACATGCTCGTGCCAGATCGTGCACTGGATCTCACAGTTCTGGAGCACCTACTTAGTTATCTATCTAGGCAGGGAGTATTGGGGCACCTCCCAAGTATTTAAAAATAGAAATAAACATCTCATGCTTACTCTTCCTTCCTTGATTAAATTTATAGGGTTTGTGCTGGGCTTGTTTGGCTTTGTGTGGGTGAGCGGGTGTGTCTTGTGGATGAAAAATTAATTGTGAGAGCTAAAATATGTTTGTGAATGTGTTTGTACCTTAGTTTGGAAGCTGTAAAGTCTTTGGTAATTTTGCTTTCTGGAGTCAGTTTACATGAAGGTTCAGCTTTCTGTGCTTTTAAGTTCTGATGGGTTTTTGGTTCTCAGTGACTATCTGGTGAAATGCTGCTGCTGTGCACTCCCAGCAGTGAGATGGGATCTCTTGAGTAGCTTGAACCATTTCCATGGAGCATTTGAAGTATCTGGAGAGAGACCTTGAGCTGTATTACACGGGGTTGCAGGTACAGAAGGTTGATTTTGTCATTGTACTGTAGGAAAGACAGTCTGGAAACAGGAACTTTCTAGGATATGATAGCTGAAGTGTAGTAACTGCAGTACCAACAGAGGAAGAGTCTAGAAATATGCTTATAGGAATGTGTTCCTGAGTAGAATTAGGTGAAGGAGGTGCTCAACTCTTTTAATTTACTTGTTAAGTGCTGTGTTTCGCTAGTAATTTCTTTTTCCATTCTTGTGAAGCAGGTGTGGTTTAACCTACCCACACGCTGGAGTAACAAACACTTAGTGTTGTATGTAATACATGGAATATAAGATTAGCAGAAATAATAAAAACACAGTGTTTGTGCTGCTGCAGATGTGAGAGCTGAAGGGGCAGCCAGGGGCAAGTGATGAACCAGTTAAACAGGGACCAGGAACTCTGGTTTAGCAAGCCCTTCTCTTCTGAGCACAAACATGGATGCAAGTTACACTCTGATTGCAAACTTGTTTGTTTGCCTTTGCCTCCCTGCTCCCTGAGCCAAGCTTCCTTAATTATACAAGGGAATTGCTTCTCCAAACGACTTCCAGATAAATCATTATCTGTACTTGAATGACTCTTACATCTGTAGCAGTCTTGTCTCCAGGTGAGGAAAGTATTCCTGAGGGTCTGTTCTAAGTGCATTTCCTTTGGAAGGCTTCTTTTGACATGCTTTAGTCTGCTTCCTCACTACCTATTGTGTAGGACTAGGCAAGAAAATAGTAATTGTAGAGAAAAATATTCTAGGCCAGATGGTTTGCTTTGTAGAGTGGAGTATAGAGGGTTGCTTGATTTCTTATGTCTTTTATTTCTGCTACTCTGGGCTGTGCCTTGGGTGGAGAAACTCTTTGTTAGCTTGAGACCCAGAGGTGCAGGTATCAGCAGCTTCAGGTAAAGCCTAGACTAGGGTGTGTTTTAGAGGCCTGTCCTCATCAAGTAAACTTTAATTAAGGAAGCATCTCATAGTCTTACTCTCTGGACATTCTGTCAAAATGTGTTCGCAAACCAGAGCTTCTAAATGAATGCTGGGTGTTTCTCTGTGAATGCATAACTCTCCATCCTAAGGCAAGATGGATAAAATAAAGCATCCTCCAATTTATAGGAAGGATTTTTGTATATATCAACTTTCTGTCACTGGCAGAACTGCTGCAGTCTTGCCACTGATTTCTTATCTTGTTCCCTGCTCCTTAAGTCATCAGTGTGTTTTTCCTATGAAGCAGTGGCGTCATACTCTAACTTAATATTTGGATTCTCATTTTAATGATTGACATGCATTATCAACGTTTTCTGTGAATGAAAAAGAAAAAAGGTGAAATTTGGCTTGTTGGTGCCATATAACAGATTTTATTTCTCTTAAGAAGTGTTCTGGTCCACAGCTCTCTGGTGGGTGGTCTGACAAATCAAATGTGAGGTGCCTGAAACCAGTAGTCCTATTTGAAAATCTAGGCCACAGGATTTTGCCAAGTGTAAACATTGTCTCATGGTGTGAAAAACAACCAAACAATTTTGGTTCATTAATATAATTTACTTGAAGACAGACAATGCACTTGACATGGCTGTTTATACCCAGGCTTTTATGCCATTCATATATCTGATGGGTTTTTAAATTGGTTGGTTTAGAGCAGGCCAACCAGAAGTGGCTTTTATAATCCATAGTAGTAATTTCTAGATTCTGCAATTACACTGGATTTATTTATTTAAGCAGACACCTTATAATTAATCTTCTAGTTGGCTTTGACAGCAGTTTCGCTGGGTCTTTCCATTGCTTTATTTTTTCCTTGTTTTAAAATCCTAGATGTCAGAGAGCCTTTGATTATTGCAGCTATTTCTGTAGGTAGCTAGAAAAAAAAAAAAAATCCCCAGCTTAGCTGTGGAATTGAGTTCTATTCCCCTCCTTTTGGAGCCAGTGATGGGTGCTCCTTGTGATTTCACTGTGCTTTGTGGCAGAAGCTCCATCAGTTTTGGGAATGTCTGAATAGTGTTTATTACTTTTATTGTTTGGGTGGGAAAATGGCCATGGAGCTTTGATTGTGATATGGTAAGAGAAAGGCCTTGTGGAACCCCAGACACTTTTTTATTTTTTTTTCATTTAACCCCAACAAGGAGTGCAGAAAAGTAACCAGTAATTTAATTGTAAGTGAAGAATTTCTTGCTGGTTATAGCCTGGGGACATGTTTTATTTGAATCCAGAAATCAACCAGAAAATAAATTTAATTGCTTTCTAATATGTCTTGTTAAAGCATGGATCAGTCTGTGCTGCAAATGAGCTTTGGAGGTTCTGGTGAGAGAGAATGCAGACTCCAGTTTTGCTGGTAGATTAAATGCTGGATGTCAGCATTTCTCTGATAACAATGTTGTTGGGAACTGCTCTGGCACACCAGATTCCCCTGCGTGCCTGTAGCTTGCTGTGGAAGTTAACTCAGGACTTCAGCTTTTGTCATGCTCCATTTGGAAAGTTTGGATTTCAGAAGGGAGAAAATAATGCTGCCTGCTTTTAGCATCTAAAACAAAATTGTAGAAAGCTGGAGCAGCTGATTCTGAAGCTTGTGAAAGAAATCTTACATACCTTTCTTGGAAGAATAACTTAGTTTTATCTTGTATCTTTCAAAAGCTCAATCATTAGCTCATTGGTATTATTAAAATATCAACAGGCAAATGATGAATGTCTTGTCTTGCCTCACTGTATTTTTATTGGGTTGTTTAATTTGGGTTTGTTCTTTTTTTTTAAGATGCTTTTCTGCAAGACGAAGCCATTTCTCCCAGCACATTTGACATATATTAAATATATTAGTTTTAGGAAGATGCTGAGCAGTGCTTCTTATGCCCTGTATTCATTCTCCTTTTCCTGTGGGCAAAGAGAAAAAGCATTTAATTATTTACTGTGTTCCAAACAGTTTAAAAATAAATGTTTGTAGACACTTTGTGTCTTTGTCAATTTACATGCTAAACAATGTGATAATGATGGGAAACATGTCAGTTGAATGTTTCCTGTATAAAGAAATTTCTGATTATGGGTTTAAAATTGCCGTAACTAACCCTAGTGAGAGAAGTAAGGTAATTTATTACTATTGTTCTCTTTGTAAAATACATTGAAAAATCTTTAAACAGATTTTTTGTTCCCTTTTCCAGTATTGTTAAACCTTTGATCATCTCTGACATGTCTGAATTTTGAAGGACTTTACCTGATGCTTTGTGTCTGTGTCTCCCTGTGTTACATCTCTGCGTGGGCAGCTCTTTGAAATGGGTTTGGCACTTTGAGGTGTGAGATTGAGTTTGGTTTATGGGACAGTCACTTAAGTTGCAATGTCTCATCTGCCCCATAAGGAGGATAATCTCATTTAACATGAATATTGTAGTGCACCAGTGTTTGTCAGTGGCTGCAGGTACCTTTTATCTGCAACATAAGAATTAATGAAAATCTTGTTCTTAAAGGCATTTTTTGTTACTGTGTAACCCTCTTTTCCTGTATTTCCCTGGACCAGTGATGTATAGGACTATATATTACATATTTCAGCTTGCTGCTTCTGGAAAAGAAATCTGGTTGGGTGGGTATGCTGGAGTTGTTTTGGAAGCACATGTGAAGCACAGAAACTTCACACACACCAAAGCAAAACAGTTTCAAATTCATCACTTGAGTATAAATACCCAACAGGACAGCTTACAGATTTTTCTTCCAGTGTGCTGCCTAGGGAATTGAGGTGTTGTAGAGGAAGAGAAAGTACCCATGAAGGAATACACCTACTTCTCTGTTAATTTTTAACTCCCTCTTTCATGCCTCTACTCATATATGTAAGGCAAGAACAGAATGCATTAAGTTTTTTCTTAAGTAAGGGAACAAACAGTCTGTCTAGATAATATCCTGATTGTCTTGGTTGTTATCATAATAATTGTTCTGTCACTACTGATGGAGAAGTAGCTAATGAGAATTAACTATATGAGTTCTGGAAATCTTTTTTTAAGTGTTTCAAAATGCATCTCAGTGAGAGAAGCCAATGTTACCTGTTAGCAGCTTGTATGAATCACTCTAACTCTTCTAAGAGACTGAAAATAAATTAAATAAATATTTTATAATTTGTTCATGATTCAGTTCTATTAAGAACTTACCTGTTTTATTTAATTGTATCTGCATTAAGAACAAGACAAATTTCAAACCCTTTTCTCTTCTCCAAGCTGAGTTTAGTTAGGTATGAAAGGAGTGTAAGCACTGTGAATCTAGAATTGTGTAGTCAAGGTGAATGGGAAGGTGAAATCCATTATCTGCTGAAATGCTGGTGCAGGTATGTCTTTGGGAACATGAACTGCTGTGCTGATACTTGCTGAGAAGCCTGCAATGTGTGTGCATCCTGACACTGCCTTTCCTCCTCGTGAGGGAGAACAGTCATTTCAAAAATAACATCTGCCATGACAGCCTGAAAACTCATGTAAATGAACCCTCTTTTTTTGAATTTGTAGTTGAAATGTCTCATGTTTTTTTTTTTTTTTGACTTCTGTTTACAGTGGTGTAAAAACTGTTTGTCTCCTTTTAGCATCTTTCTGCAGCCAAGTTCAGTTACGAAGGAATAATGTAAATTTGGCCTAGGAAAATAGGTCAGTTCTGTACTTAAATGTGTATGTAAGTGATAGTTAGTGGGTAGCCTACAGAAAAAGAGTGACTTTGTTTTGTTGATTGATAAACTTGTCAGCCATGGCACAGTCCTGCCTGGCTGGCTGATCTGGCCTCTCTTGAGGCCACTCCAGACAGCACAAAAAAAGCATCACTGCACGTGAAATGACAGCTCTGGTCAGATTAGTTGGTCCAGGTATCACTCAGCAATATATTATGTATAAGGTTTTGGTGTATATTTATTTTCATTTTCAAGGAGCAAACCAACACTGATGTGTCTTATAGTGAACTCAAGTCACCTGGAATGTTCTTTTGAGCCTTCTAGGAGCATGACTGTTTTTTGGGACATAAAAGAAATTGGAAAGGTTTTCCTGTAATAAAATAAACCTTTAGCAAGCAGAAACTTTATGAAGAGGCTATTTTGTTTGTTTTAAATGGAACAATTTCCCTCAGGAATAACTGGTTTGTGGGAACAAATACAGAAATTTAAATGTTGTGGTAGGAGAATGTTGGAAAGACAGAAGTTTATGTCAATTTCTGTGAATGAACCAAAAGCTCTTCCTTGGAGGATCCTTTCTCAGAAGGTAAGGCATGGCTTGGAAAGGTGAAGGTCAAGTCAGCTCGAGGGAGAAGAGGCTTAGATCTGCACATGAGGGAGAATATCCCGATCCTCAGCAGCTTTGCTGTGGGATAATGCTGTTGGAGGGACAGTGGGCAAGATATGCTCATGTGTGGGGAAGATGAGATGCAGGACACTTCAATGGCTTGGTGAGATGCACGTGCCCAAGAGAGCGGGAGTGGAAGGAGGATCCACGTGCTGCTTGTCTGAAATGCAGCCAGGAGCTTGTGCCTTGCCAGCTTAGTGCCAGTGGCACGGACGTGATGTTCAGTGTCCATCCCCTCCAGGAACTTGCTATGCCTGTGGATTTTTAAACTTAAAAAAACCCCCTTTGGGCATCTGTTTTATGTGTAACTACAGTCCACGCGCTAACGTAAGATGGGGGCATGTGTTTGTTTTTCTGACTCTTTTATCCACCTGTTGGAGTTGGGGATTTACTGGAGCGTGGATGGAGAGTGAGCATTTAATTTGTTGCATCTAGAAGAAAGATGCAGCAAACTTGAATTCTGAAGAAGCTCCAGCTTTAAAAAAAAAAAATCCTCCAGGGAGTTATCCCCGTGAAGTGCATTGACTGAAAGCATTGACTTGGTCAGGTTAGAGTTGTAGAAACAAATGTGTTTCCCCGAGCCCTCGTTACAATTCCGAATGGCTGTTTTTAGAGGCCCTTGTCCCTGGGAGCTGGCTGGGGCACTGTCAGTGCTCTCTGTGCCCTGGCTGGAGTCTCTGGAGCTGGGGTGGATGGCTGGAGAGCACATGGCTTTTGTGTGGCTCCTAATCCTCTGTCTGAGCATCGTCCTGCGCTCAGCCAGCAGTGTTTTTATCAATGTGCTTTTATCCAGCGAACCCAAGCAAGCAGAGTAACAATGGGATTTTTTGTAGCTCATAGATGGCAAACAGTTTGTTGTGGATGAGGAGTCGGGGTCACTGTTCCTGGGTTGTAGCTTGGTGTTTTTTGCTTGTCTCGCACACGCAGACCGAGCTCTTTGTCCTGCCTGCTCTGCCAAAGTCTAGGGCTGGACAGTATTGAACTGTGACCTGCAGCAGTTTACTCAGTAATCTTCCATGTCCCTGTTTTACACTGAAGATTCTTCTGGAAATGCCCAAGGGAAAAAAGAGGGGTTGGAGGTGGCTGGTTGTTGAAAGCAGTCAAGTTGTAGTGAAACTGGGCCAAATTGAGAATTACTGGCAGTTATGTGAATGTATTAATTATATTTGGCTTGTTTTGGTTTTTGGATGAAACTTACATGAAAGGAAGACTTCAGATAGTGAGGAAGAAATTCCTATTTCACTTGTTCCTCCCTGCTCTAAAGCAGGTAGGGCGGTGTGTTACCATTTTCATGCACCAGCAACGTGAAAGTGGTGAACTTCTTTAGGCAACACTTGCAGAATTGTATGTAAGACTATTAAATTCCCCTGCCAAAAACAGTAAACCTTGAAAAATATGCAAAGCATTCCAAAACTTGGAAGTACCAATGTGCTGATCTACCAAGTTTCTGCATTTTTAGAGCCCCATTTTAGATGCACTGTGGACTTGCTTGTGTTGCAGGCTACCCTGGGCTGCTGCCTTGTCAGACCTGGTACACGCAGGAGGGTCAGGACCACTCAGTCCTGGAAGGGAGAACTTCAAAGAAAACTTAAGCCTTGGAAGAGCTTGGCTGATTGGCATTAGGATTCTATTTTTAATTATTGATGCTGCAGTTTAATACTGGAGGTATTGTTGTGTTCCAAACAGTGGTTTTACGGAATTCAGTGCAGATCTTCACTGCTTGAATCAGCACTCAGCAAAGGTACTTTTTCTCAGAATTATGGGAGATGTGTGAGCAGTTCAGAGTACACAACTCTTTGGTGTTTTCTTTGCTCTTCAATTTGATATTGTCATCGTGGCTTTGTGGACTTAAGTGTGATGCACTATTAATCACTTTCAGAGCAGCTGCTCCCAAGAAGTGAGTGAAAACAGGATACAGATTGCAAAGCACAGTGCGATGTTTTGAAATAAAAACCACTCAATCAACATTATTTAGTTTGGACAATATTTTATTAAGTATTTGAGCCCTGTACTACAGGATGGTGCTCTGAGACAAGACAGTTTTGCATTTAAAAAAAGTATTATCCACATCACATAATACTCAATGATTTAATGTTGGAGTGTGCTTTTATGTTAGGATCTTGTTAAAATTCTGCAAGATATTACCTTTGCATTTTGCCTGATCTGAAGCCCTGAAATGCTTGATGTTAAATCTATGAAGTTGTTTTTTTTTAATTTAAAAAAGTAATTGCAAATCAAGCAAGTAAAAGGAAGCAAACTAGCCATGCTTGCATGCATTTAAGTAGATGTGTGTGAAGTATTTGGATTTCATATTTGCACAAAACCAACACATTTTTTCAGACAATTAAATATTTTGCAAATTAGTCACACTTAAACTGGCAATTTTTTGAAGTAACCATAAAAGCATTTACTGAGCTAAAAACATCTTTTGTTGTTTCAGCTCTAATCCACATTAATTTTTCTAATTCATCTACCCATCATTGCCTTTAAAATTTCTTGTTCTTTGAAATGCACAAATAAATTTCATCCTCGTATTTGGAAGCAATTTTATAAAAAAAATTAAAAAACCCTCACCATTGTTTTTTCAATTTTGCCACACCCACCACAAGATAAATTCCTTAATTTTGTGCCTGGATGCAGGGTAATGACAGGCAATGGTGCTCCAGCAGCTGCGTGTGTTCAGCTGCTGTCTGTGACCACACCTACGTAAGTCAGCATTGAATGTGGATTTTTGGGATTGTGTTGGAAGTAAGAAAACTTCATCTGGGAATTATCTTTAGCTGTAACGTGCTGAATTACTGAAAGCTGCAAGCCTCTCTTGCTGCACACAAATCTACTCTGTAAGTACCAGTGCAGTGAGGCACAAGATTAGAAATATTAAAAAAGTAAGACAAAGCATTTGGGCTTTGTAAGAATGAAGATGTGTACTGTTATGTGTCTATTTGGAGATCCATGATCTAATCTTATTTATAAGTATCAAATGAAGAGGAAAATACACTTTCCTTGTGTGCTCAACACCAGCACCTGCAAAAAGATGGCCCTTATTTTCTTTAAAACAAAATAATCTCCATGAAAAGGCTGATTAAAGGCACTCAGTGGTGACTTACATTCTTGCTGATATATTTCCCCACTAGGTCTAGGTTTGAAACTGAAAATACTTCAGGCCTGTGGCTGATTACTTTGGTACCAAGTAAGGGCCATACTTGCATCAGTATCTCCTTGCTGAATCTGATTTTCCTCTCCATAGCTGGGCAGGAGGACATGAGCTGGTGGTTCCCAGCGTGGGGCTGGGATGGGTTTCCCATCTGTTGTGCAGAGTGAGGCTGACACAAAAAATCCTTCAGCTGTTACCACTGTGAAGAAAACCTTCAGGTGGTGGGGAAACGAAAACCTGTGGAGTCAGAAATAAGTCTTGATGAGTGGGTGGGATTTTTTCTGTGTGTGTTGGAACTTTTGGGGGAGTTTTTTGGTTGTGTTTTTTCCTCTTGGGTCTCAGTTTGAATTCTAGAAATCTCACCTTGAAAAGAGCCACAGGTTGTTTCTGTGACACTGCTGGGACTAGAATATGGCTCAGTACATGTTTTTCTAGGCAGTGGAAGACTGATGATGGGAGAGGAGTGGATGTTCAGAGGGGGTGTAGTGTTGGGGGAGCTCTGGATATCTCTTTAGAAGGATCTGGGAATGTAAGGATTTTTTGTGGATTGCTGTAGTGACAATGAAATTGGTATTACATAGGTATTAAAGGAAAAATACCTCGAAGATGCCAGTCATCAGTCCCAAGCACAGCTGTGCTTTTCTTTTTCTATTTTTTTTCTTTCCCCCCTCCTAGTAGCATGGCTGGCTTAAATGCTTCCCTGCCCTGTAGCAACCTTTGTGCTGGTACAATTGTTTATGGACTTGAGCAGTGACTGGGAGCAGAGAACTCCATCTGGTTAAAAATAACTTGGTCCCAGAAAATAAACTGTATTTTTAACTTGGATCAAGTTTCCTGGTCCAGAGCGCTGTACAGCCCTGCAAATACTTCCAGTGACACAAGGACGGTGCTGCCCTAGTCCTTGGGGCAACTGGGGCACTTTAAGCCAGGTTTTATGTTAAATCCCAGTTGTAATAAGCTTTGCAAAGAGACATGGGAACCATTTTCAGCTGTATCCCAAGTTTGCAGTGCAGGAATGTGTTTCGTGGGTGTTTGGGGCCTTTTTGAGTTCTTAAGTATTATGTTAACAAAACAGCTTTTTCCTTTTTCCTTTTTTTTTTTTTTTGGTCAAGTAACCAATCAGGCCTAATTTTCAACAATAATAATAGCTAAAAAAAAATCCATCCATTTAATACTGAAGTATTTTAGTGGAATGTCTTGGAGAGCATCTGCCATGCAACAGGAGGGAGAAGTGGTGAATTCTGGAGGCTCACAAAGCGCAGTTCTGCAGGTTCTGTCCCCCTGGGTGCTTGGTGGGGCTCAGCTGCAAAGGTAGGATGGCACTGGAGGCTTGTCACGTGGGGACAGAATGTCATCCATATCTTTTAGAGACATCCAGGGGCTGCCAGGGACCCACGTGGCCCTCAGGGAGACTTTTGGTACAAGTGTGTGTCATCCACCTGATGGGATGTGCCAGTTCACGAGTTGTCTGTCTGTTGTCTCCTGTCACCCTCCCTTGGTGGCCTCTTTCTCACATGTCTTCCAGTGCCTAGAAAAACACGTACTGAGCCATCTTCTAGTCCCAGCAGTGTCATAGAAACAACACAGGTCTCTGAAACTCGCTTTTAGCAGGTAAAAACTGGAATGTTTCGGGAGCAAAACCATTCATTTTTTTTTCAATTCTAGCAAAAAGCAAAGCCCTGTGTATCTTCCACATGGATAGCAATGAACATGCAGTTGCTAAGGAATGAACACATCCTGCTTTTCATGTGTGAAGTTTGCCAGAAGGCTCAGTCTCCTTCTGAATGTGGATCTTAATTTCAGGCTTCTCCTCAGGACAGCAAAAAATTGGGTGTGGGGTGAAGGGTGGAGTGCACCTCAAGGGCCTGGGGATTTTGGTCTTGACTGTGCATCTGGTTGAGACAAGTGAGAGTGCCTGGGGTCAGTCTTCTGCCTTCTTGGGACTTTGTTTCTGCCTGAGTATCATGATGGAGAGCTGAGTGTGGAGAAGTGAGGATCTCAGCTGAGCCATCAGTGTTTTGGGAACAAGGGATCCATGTGTGATGGGGGTAAGGGATAAGGCTGGTATGAGTTTTTTGGTGGTTTTTTTTTTTTAGAATGTGATTTAGAAGTATTAGGAAATGGAGTTAAACCACCTTTCTTTTCTTTGTTTTTTTTCCCCCCTTCACTTCAGAAAACTCCTCTAGCATGGTCAATCTACTTTAGTGAGGGATCTAGCAGTGGGATGCCTTGGTTCCTCATATGGCAGATACTACATCTGCTTCCTGTATGTTATCAGACATGTTTTTAGGTCTAGGTTGTAATCTGCAAAGCTCTTGTGGAACTGGCCCTGGTTATTTTAGAGGCCTTTTTGGTCTGTGGTCTGGAATAACACAGTAATCAGGGGCTTCAAGTGGACAGGGTTTAAAGTGATACTATCTGGGGCCATGGGGAGCTTTCCTGGCAGCACTTAGCTTGGAACTCTGTTGTGTGTGATATCAGCCCGAGCCTGGAATTCAGTGGTTTAAGAGTGAGATGTGAGAAGATGGGTTTTACAGCAGGTTTATCTGTGCTGGTAGCTATGAGAAGGCTCCGAGAGAGAACTTCTGAGAGATCCTCTCTGTGCCAGTGCCTGAAGATCATGCCTGAAATTCTTTAGGTTTTTAATTATTTTAACATAATTACCATGTTTTTCTATGTCTGATTTTT
The DNA here is from genome assembly GCF_048771995.1 of Taeniopygia guttata. NCBI lineage: Eukaryota > Metazoa > Chordata > Aves > Passeriformes > Estrildidae > Taeniopygia > Taeniopygia guttata. Next base: position 17,232,858 of record NC_133035.1, on the reverse strand, counting down.
TTTTCTTTATCTTGCAAAGAAATATCTTCTATTTTGCTATAGTAAAAAAATACTTTTTTTGCCTATGTCATGAGCATAAGTTTAAAGAATTGCTTGTGAGAAATGCTGACTTAATCGTCGAGCTTGGGAGGTGTGTGTGATTTTCAGAGATATCCCTGTTTCACACTCCCTTTGGATTTTTCTGGTGAGAAAAAATAAATTCCAATTCCTGAAAATTCTCATGTATAAAAATCCAAACTATTTGTGGATGTCTGCTGCTGAATGTAAATGTGTTGGCTATCGGATGCTACGATGTTTGACAAAAGACTTTGGAGTGGAGGAGGTGGGGAGAATAATGTTTGTTTGAAGATCAGTGCACCCTGGAGAAGAAATTTATTATGATAGCATCAGAATAAATAAAGTCCTCCTTTGGTGTAGTTTTGTTTGTGTCTTTTTAATTAGCATGATTCCTTGGGGACTGCTGGAGATTGACCTGTGTGGGTTTATGATAAGGATGTGTAAGAAATTTTTTTGTATTTTGTTCTAAGTAGGGTGGTTTTTTTTTTTTCTCTCTACAACTGATGGTCGTAACTTTGGTTACCAGTAACAAAGGAGAAAATTTCTTCTTAATCATTCTCTTCCAGTGGGTGGGAATTATCCCAGGTTTAGTGTTTTTGGTACTATGTCTGCTGTGAAAAGAGAAAAGGCAGTAGGTGCAAGCTCGAGTTATGAGCTCCATTTCCTTTGTTCTGCATTCTGAGGTCAGCATCAGGAAGCCCCATCAGAGAAGTGGGACTAATCCCAGACCTTCTCAGTTGTGGCAGGTATTTTGTATTAGGAGAAGCATATTTTATGCCTGGAACTGAGTGGAATTGGCATTGCAGATGGAAGGTAGAGCAGTCAGATAAATCCTTACTTTAGCTTACGAGTACAGCCAGAATCTGTGAACTCTGGGGATGTTTTGAGGGCATAGCATGTTCAGAAATGTGTGACTGTTTTGTGCAGCAGCTTCTTCCCCTTCATTGGCTTCAAGTGCTGATCATTGCCTTTCCCTGCTGTGCATGAACCTTGTAATCTCCCCTGGAGTCACCCAGGCCTCAGAAGCTCCTTTGAGTGTTGCCCAGGCAGACAACCACAGCCCAAGGTGCTGAGCAGATCTTTGGCACCCAACTCCCCCTTGCAGGCACGGGGGACAGGGGACGTTGCTCTGGGAGTAGACAGAGCTCCCTGTGTGTCAGGCAGGGAAGGTGGAGGACACTCCAAGGCTTTGCTGCTCTCCTGCAGTGCCCAGTGCCACATGCCAGCCAGGGAAGGAGCTTTGCTGCCCATCCTGTGCTCCAAGGCTGCTTGTCCTGCCTGCTCCAGCACTGCCTTTCCTTCCCCAGCATGGATTTACAGGGTTAGACTGCGTGCCAATTAATCCACCAGTGTAATTTTATGAAGAATTGAAGCAAATTGCTTTCCCACTCATGCGTTTTTACAGAGAGAGGAGTAGTTTGTCTCATAGTTCCATGAATTATTGATTACTCTGGGCTTCCTTTCCATCTCAGATCGTGCTGCTGCAAAGGTAGAGATGTCCCTGCTCTGCAGCGTTGTTGAGGTGTGGTGGAGGGGAGGGGACTCCATCAAGTTCAGTGTTGGAGTGAACTAACAGTGAGATAGCAGGAGTCCTGATAATCACCCCTTAGAAGAAATGTGTCTGTGGTTAGCAGCAGGTCTGCAGTAACACAGGTCACTGTGATTATTCTTTTACCTTGAAGACAGCAGGGTGGTTGGAGAGCTGTGTAATGTGTGTGTGTATTCTCATATCCCCATCCCCGGGACTTAGACTGCAATAAGTAAAGTTTTCTAAAGCTTCCAGTATTTTTCTTCTTTACTTATAATAAAGGGATGGAAAAACCCTGTCATATGTATTGGCATCAAGTACTTTGCTTAGAGTATAGGGTGTTGCAGTTTCCCTAGACAGCAGGATTTAGAGCAGAGACATGTGGAATTTTCTGTCTTGGAGTGGATGATGAGCTTGTTGTGTGTGCAGTGTTTTACCTGTGACCTGAGCCCGCTGTTTGGTTTTTTTTCCTCCTCATTTATAAGAACTAAGCACTGCTTTCTTGCAGGACTGTGATGCCTGTAGCTGACACTGCAGTGGCCCTTTTCTCTCCTGTCCAGAAGTGCACTCAGCACATGGTGTGTGCTGCTGCAGGTCAGGCACTGTGCAAATGCCTGAGTGTTGATGGAGGGGCTGTAGAAAGACCCATAATGTTGCTGCTGCTCTAATCCTGCCCTTGAAAGCAAGAATGTTGATGGAATCTTGGTTGTATTCTTTAGGTCTTGCATTCCTCAGTAAATAACAGGATTTGACTGTAAAATGCCGTTTGGGGTTTGAGTAAGGAAATACATGAGAGGCCCAAATGCAGTTGGGATGCTCTTGGTCTGTGCCTTCTGAGCAGGGAGAGCAGGCTGTGGAGTCAGTTTGTGAGGCTGTACCTCAGCTCTTTGCTAAAGTGCTTGAGATTTATATTGTCTTTCCTCTGGAAAAGAAACACTCCCCCTGTCCTGACTCTTTTCATGCAGAATTAAAGGAGGTAAATCTGGTATTTTTATCTGCTGAGGTGGAGGCTCGGTGTTCTGCACTGTAATGCTCTCTGTAAGAAATGCACTGAGGTCGATCCTTTCTCCCATCTGACAGTAATGAGAGGGGTTGACTTGAGGCAGGAAGCATCTTCCCATCCTTCTCTGATAATCCAGGCAGCTTGGAAAAGCATAATCAATGCGGGCTGGTTTACACTGTTTACTGTGTGTAGCAGAGAAGAACTGCAGCACTTATCACCCCTCCTGTTTTTCCTGTCTCTAGAAGTTTAAAACTGTCACTCCTCAGAAATTCCTCATGCTGCAAATCCCTATTTCTCTGGTGTGTTTGTGCTTCCTTAATGACCCTTATCTGTAGTGACAAGGCTTTAGTGACCAGTCGATCTGGATCTGGGTGGCCACTCTGTCTTATCTTGCTACATTGACTTTATTCTGAGAGCAGATTCTGCTGGTCATAAATGGAAATTACTGCAGTTCTTGCTGACTCCCTGGCAGTTTGAATCCTGCTTTTGAAGCTGGATAAGAGTTTTTAGATAAGAACCCTTAAAAAAAGAAGAAAAGTAAAAAAGATTTGGGCTTTTGAGACTGTGCCTTTCTGATGATTGAATGTGGGACTGGTAAACAGCTCTGCCATTAACAGCAATGTAAATTCCAGCATATCCAGTATCCTGTGGTGGCTGTGCTGACTTAAATTGTATTAGTCAGTGCAGAGGGCACAGTCAACTGATGCTGGTGTCATTCAGGCACCTGCCTCTGGTAGTTTTGTTCATAATTTCCTTTTAATCACACAAAATTCCAAAAGCAATGCATTTTTTTTCCTCAGTTGATTGATTTAATAGAACAGGTAGAACCAGTGTGGACAATGTCCATCCTGTAGGGTCAGGCACTGAGACTGTGGTGTCCTGCAGCTGCGTTGGGTGGCTGAACCCATCTCTTAAAATGAAAGAGACCCAGTGTTAAGTGGTTTTGGAAATCCAGCAGCAAAGAGCTCAGTCTGCTCTCAGGCCTACACCAGAATCTTTGGGGAGACAGAGGGAAAATGGAGAACACACCACTGTGGTGTTGGTGGGTTTTTTTTGTTGGAAAATGTCTCTGTTTGAAGGCTCTGGTTGCACAAACTCAAAAGGGAGAGCAAGGCTTTGTCGGCAACCCTTTGTCCCTGTGGATCTTTGGAGTTTTGTACAATTAGTCCCCTATCAGTGTCAAACATGTTTGAAATCTCTCCAAGGCTTATAGCTTACGTTGAAGTCACGTCAGTATTTTTCCATGTTAGAAGGATCCCTCTGATTCAAACAAAATGCATGTGTGAGGACAAAAGCTGCCTGTGCCTGCCAGGCTGTTAGGTCAAGCAGATAGCAGGGAACTCTGGCTTTCCATGCCCATTGGTTTAATTTTTAACCCATTGGGGTCCAGACCCATTCCCTTCCCAGCACAGTGTGGACATGCATGCATTTAGAGGATAGAGACTTCCCTTGCTTCCTGGATGACCTTAAAAGGCATCTCTCAAGGACTGTTGGTTTTGAAAGACATGTAGCTTTGTATGAGCACTTCACCATACAAGCTAAAACCCCTGTATTGTGGTCTTTAGGAGAGTCCAGCATGTGCAGTTATTCCCTAAATGCCTTTGCAGGCCATATGTGGTAGCTCAGGACCCTCCTTAACACGTTGCTGTATTGTTTTACCAGAATAAAATCTCCCAGAGCATCCCAGCAAGCAGTTGCAGACAGGAAACCTCCATCTCACTGAGGAGAGTGTTACTGGCTCTTGTAGGGACCTCAGTGATACCATTTTTCTCTATCTTAATGAAGCATTACAGTTAGTTTACATAGTGATAAATATAATAATTATTGTAGAGATGGCTGTGTGCCCACAATGCCTAGAAAGCTGAACATGAAATCTTTTTAATGGCATCATAATAGTCTTTGTAAGTGTTACAGATTCCCTAGTGTTGCATATAATAAATAATGCACATTATTTTCTGGTGAACTTGTACAGCTCGACAGTGTGTACACACAGAAAAGACTTAATCTTGAGAAGTTCCATTATTTCTGTGGCAACTTTCTCTGGTTAGACAGTGTTCTGCAGTGGAAATGCACAAGTTAGGCAAACTTATTTCATTAGGCCATAGTGTGTTTGTAAAACTAGGGGGGGAGATGAAATGGAAAAATATGCCAGGCTTTGGAGAGTAAGTTCTGTGTCTCCCTCTCTTTGGTAATACATTTTTATACATTAATTTCTGATTTGTAAATAATGCACTTCAGAGAACACCCAGCCCTACCCCAATATGCCTTCCTTCCCTTCTCCCTCTTAAATCTCTCTAAGGAAGCAGTTTGTAGCCAGTGTGAGATGCTTGTTTGTGGATTCTACTTCACTTGGCAAACGATGACTCTTTTCACTTTGGGTCCCATTCCTGGCAAGGGTCAACTGTTTAACTACAGAAATCAGTAGGAAGCTGTTGGACCAAGATGCATCAGGCCAGAGAAAAGCTGTTTGTATTTTTTTTTCTTTGGTTCTTCCGGCAGATTTGAATAAAAAGTATGTGGAAAAGTGTTAGGCCCTTGAATTTTTAATACTGGAGTTTATTCCGTCCTCATATTTAAAATTCTATGCTAAGAGTGTCTGCACCACAATAATCTGTTGAAGATGAACCATGAATTTTCAGAATTAGTGCTGAATCCTGTATGGCCCCACCTTCCTTATGCCTAAGGACCAGGGTTTCCAGCAGCTCCACGTTTTTAGGATGCGTGAGTAGAGAGTTAACAGTCAAACTATTAATGCAGAATAGAACAAAATACTGCATCCATGGCAACTACAAATGAGATACTACTAAAATCAGTGATTTTTAAAAAATGCCATATTTGTGGTGTTCTGTGAAAAGCAGAATGGGAACAACTAATAAGATGAGAAAATATTTCTATCTCTGGTGACTTTCAGAACCATGGTTTATTACTTTGACCAATCTTGGTAATTTCAATTATTGCTTGTAGAGAGCACTGTCAAAAGCATCTGGCATGGTGATGTTGTTGAACTCACTTGATGAACTCAGTATTAGGGACCTATTTTTCTTGTGATTTTGATGCTTTGGCAGGAAATAGAATGAAAAAGAGATGAGACAAAAAGGGTGGTAGTGAATAAAATATATAGCCTTTTCCTTTAGGAATACAGTGTATGTGGTCTGCTCTCAGTGAAAGTTTTTTGAAGTCTTCATTCCAGTGAGCTCAAGCAGAAATAAGAAGGGTCTTTTAAAATTCTGGTTTCATTATGAATCTTGTCCAGCAGGGCCTTTCCTGCATATCCAAGTGCTTTATTTGCCATGTGGTTGTCATATTTCAGTACTGCCTTTGAACAGGGGCTTCAGGGTATGTCCCCTGTTGCACTTGTGGCTAAGCAGTGGGGCTCACCTGGCATGTGTTCTAGGGCACAGCTTTTCCTTTTTGTAGGCCTAGTATAACCTTCTAAGTATGAAGAATTTTGACAAGTCCTGAAGAGAACTTCACAGACTTACATTTTACTCATGTTCTTGGATGTCCCATGCTCTGTGTAGGGGGTGTTTGTTTGGAGGGGATAATGTATGCAGGGCTTTTTGCATATTCAGGAATAAATAGACATATAGTATGCACACAAATATTTTTATACTGTGTGCAAGGTAATTAATCTAGTGAATCTTTTATATTTTAATTACCCTCTCTCACCCTACAGACTACCAATTTAGAGGGCTGAGCAGTTCCAGGCTAGTAGTCATCAGTCTTGTCTGATGTTATTCTGTTTGAATTATTGCTTATGCTTCACTTCTGTCTTAACCAGAGACTTCTCAGGGCAGCTCACAATGCCCAGATGCTGTTCATTTGCAGTGGCCAATATGTTGAAATAGTGTGGTGGATGTGGAGGTCTCTTGTCTTTTCTGAGGTGACTGGAAGTGCTGGTTGTGGATTCAATCACTTTACATCGAGTGCTGCTCCAGACTGTGAGCTCTTTCCTCCTCCATGCCACTGGAAATAAATGGGTTTGCTTTGCCCTTTTGGACAGCAAACTGATGTGCTGGAAGATGTTGCCAATACCTGTTTTTAACTGATGGTTTAAAAAGCTCATTAAATCTGCTTGCTTGGTGGAATTGCCAGGGAGCTCCTTCATACATGTTAAGTGTTCCCTTGTTTCTCTCCTTGGTCCTGGGCGGCTGCTGGTTGGAACAGGGAGCCTGGCAGGAGGGTTTGGTGCCTCAGGCTGCTGCATGGCTAAAAGATGTGCTTTGAGAAGGAGACATGAAGTCTCCCTGGCTGTGGAAAGCCAATTACTGTGGGGCTGTGCAGTGTTAGAGCTAGCCTTGGCTCTGTGGTGAGTGTTGAGGGCAAATGTGCAGCTGTGAGATGCTTCCTCCGAGCTCGTGTTGGCCCAAGGAGTAGAACAGAGGCAGCTACAGCCCCTAAATCTGCCCTGCTGAAATGCAGGAGCAAGTTTGTACAATGATTGGCAGTGCTGGGAGAGGAATCAGGGAGGGAGATGTGCTTTGGTGCAGCAGCATGCAGAAAGCCAGAGGGGTTTGCTGGCTCAGGCTCGGGGCTGGAGGTTACCTCGTCCACATCTCACATTCGGGACAGACAATATACTTCCTCTGACCTCGAGTCAATCACTTAATCTGTGTAATCTTACTTTGTGGTTTGTGTTCCTGTTTAAGGTAGGAGTGATAGTGTTCGTGGCTGCTGTCTGTCTCAGGTGTGCTGGGATTAGTGGGTTAAATTTAGTTAAGACATGTCAGGCAGAAGTAGGACATAAGTGTAGCAAAACTGCTGCTGTTACTGGAATTCCATCTAGGAGTAATCTTCTAGTAACACTTTGCAAGCACAAGTCTGCCTTGGACAGGGCATTTCAAGAGTTTGAACTGTGGAAGGCAGAACAATACTCTGATATTGGAAGCTTCTAAATCATACTGAGGTGGGATTATTATTGTCATGTTGTCTCTTATAACCACTAAACCATTTTGTTCACATACAAAAATCAGTTACATACAGCAAATGAAGCTGTCACTTTAAGGCTTTGTGCAGCATGTTAAAATGATGATTGTATGGTGGGGGTCAAGTAGGTGTGTTGGTGAAAAGGATGACAGGTTGCAGCTGAGCTGGAGGAAATTCAAGTTGTCTGAGCTTGTTCTCACTGAGATGGACTGCACGCCCAGCTTGGATTACCTCTGCAGCTCCTGCTGTCTGGCACAGATATTGTTTCCCTCCAAAGGCTGTGGAAGTGAGGGTTAACTATCAATGGAAATTTCGGCTGCCTAAATTGGCTACTTCTGACTTGGCTATGCAAGATAATGAGTTACTGCTCCCTGATGTAATAATTTATTAGCTTATGGGGTTTTTAAAGGCTTTTAAATAAGTCCTTCTTAGGAAGTAGTATGGAAGGAATTGCCAACTCTATTTTTTTTTTTTTAATTTCCCCCTCACCCCCCCTTGGAGAAACCCTAAACCTGCCTTGAGTCTGTAAAGAGGGTTTTTGGGGGGTTGGGTGGGAGGAGATGCAGAAGGGGAGGGTATTGGACATTTTGCTTCTCCCTTGGCTGGAATGCCTGAGATTGAGTAACCAGGGTATCGTCTGGCATATCTGAGGCCAGGGCTAAAGCTTACAAAAGAGCTTAAGTCATTTCAGTAAATGAATTTAGCTGTTGTCCATCTACATCCTGTGCTTGTTGAGACTTTGCTGATTCCCAGCTGTTTTCTATTGCTCCTGTGCCAGCAGTTGCTCCACCTCCTCTCAAGAGCTGGTGGAATAATTGGAGTGCTAACTTCCTCCAGGCAAAGTCTGTCAAGTTTGCCTAAACCTCCCAAGTGATGGGAAGAGCGGGGCTGGCTCAGGATTGGGAGTGCTCCTGCAGCTCCTCCTTCATCTGTGCACTCGGGGTGGCAGTGGCTTCTGCCTTTGCCTTTAATTGCATTTGGAGAAGTGGTTTTGATATCCTTGGGAGCATTTATCTTTTGTGTATGCTGAGTTGCACTGGTTCTAGTGCTGCAGCAGCTTGTTGGAGTAGAGGAGGAGGGAAGCTGTAGGAATGCTTTCTACAAATTGCTCAGATTTCCTGGAGGCAGTAAGGGACAAGAATGTAATGTTTAAATCTATGGGAGACAGGGCCTTTGCATGTACTCGTAGGAAGACTGTCGATAGTAAAAGAGTAGGAGATTAAACATGTGTTTTTCCTAGAGGGTGTGAATTTCCAGAAAAGATAGTTGGGGTTTCTGATCTCTTTTTTTATGCTGCCTGTACCATCCAGGTTAAAGTTATCTGTCCCATCACAGCTGTAGAGGAGGATGACTGGAGCATTGTAGACATCAATCCATAATGTCAGCCATGATTTCTGTATTCAACTCAGTCCTGTAGGATTGGTATGATAGAGAATGCATTCAGGCTTCTTTTTCCAAGAACAAGGAAAAAGGTGATCTACTTTTCCCACAAATTATTTGTCATGAGCTAAAAAAGCCCATTTTTCCTTTTCAGTAATTTTGTCCCTCTGATTCAGTAAAAATCTTCCAGTGGAGTCTTACTGAAGACAGAATGTTTTTATAACTTAGAGGTAGTCAAAGTACATGACAAAATCCCTAGAAAGTTCTTTCAGTGCTCTGATTTTTAACAAACACAGCCTTGGGAAACTCTTAAGCACTTAGAGGATTGTTATGATTCACTTTGAAATACAGGGAAATGAGAGGCAGGTCTGAAACCTGGTCTGCAGCTCTGAATGTTTTGAAGGTCTTAAGCTCTTTGTATGTGGCTTTTTTGCCTGGAGTGAAGTCTCTAAGTCTGCATTCAGTTAGTGTTGGCTGGCTAATAAGGGAACATGGAATAGACTTGTCCTAATTGTAACCTGGGAGCATGGAAATCGTTTTAAATCGAGAAAGTGATCCAAATTTGTGCTCTTGTTACTGGAAACAGCCATCCTTGAAGCATCTCTCTATCCATCCCTCTGTATCATCATGAAATATTACAGGTTCTGCTGGGATGAGAGGGGGCATAAAGCTAGAAGTATTAGTCAGAAATCTCTTGGAATGCTGCATATTTTTCTGAGTACTGGAGGAAAACTTGAGAAAAATGTTAATTTTTAATACCTTTCCCCTCTCCAAACAAATCTTTCTCCCCAGTCAGATGTAATTTTAGTAACACAGGTTAAGAATCGTGGCACTGATTTCATAGTAGCTTCTGCCACTCTGTGGACAGAGGAGCTTGTTGTGTGTCTTCACGTTTTCTTCTCTCCTCTCTCTCTTCCCCTGCTTGTTCTGGAATACTGGGATTCTGCAGTTTTTTCAGTTGTAGTAGTTGCTCAGTGGGAGTGTGAGAACTTGTGATGTAAAGCTCAGTTCTCACTTTCAAATTTCTTAGTAATTGGTACAAGAAAATAGACCACTGCAGAACTGCACTCACTGGCTAGTCAATAAATGTAGTTACAGAACTCCTCAGAATAAAGAAAAAAAAAGTATAAATGGCATCACTCTCTTCATTCTGCCAGTCTCATTCTTGGGGCACCTCTCAGCTCTGTAAATGTTGTTACTAAATAAAAAAAAAAAATTAAAATACTCTTTATTAAACTTTGACTAAGTAGGGCAAAATTTTTAACAAGACTTCACCAGACTTACTGCAAAAAGCCCTTTTAAAATGAGGTGACTGAAATAATTTTAAAAGATTAATAAGCTTGATTAGTTTAATGTGAGCCGAACATCTAAAATTGGAGGTGTTTTGCATTGGTTCATGTTCTTGCATATATTTCACTCTCACTTATGAAGGTTATGTTTTCTGAGCAGGGATTAGGAGCGTGGAACAAGTTATGGATACTTAACTTGGCAAATAAATCTGTCCACACCTTATTTTTCTGCTGGGAGAGAGGTGGTATGAAAACAAGAAAGGAAGATGTGGAACCTGTGGGGAAGTCACAGATGTTGCCAGATCACCCACCAAAACAGACTGAGCTGCTGCTGGCACTTGTTCCCTGCAGTGCTGTGTAAAACCTGAAATCCCAAAGGGGGTGCTGGGGGTTTCAGGTGGAGCTGGATTTCAAACTGGATTTCAGGAGACATTCATGCAAAGCTGGGGTTCTGGGGCTCAGTGATTCAGGTTTTCCAGCTGCAAACAAAAGGTGTTGCTTTTAGGGGTGAACCCTTCCCCACTGCTACTGTGAGAGCACAAGGAGAGCCTGACAAAGCTGAGATGGTTAATGTTCTGCTGCAGGGAATAATCCAGTGGTTTTTATCCAAAGACGCTGTTTCATCAAAGTTTCTCAGCCAGAGATGCTGTGTCTAAAAGCTGTTGGTGTCAGGAAGTGGGAAGAGGATTTGGGATTAAAATTACTTGCTGCCTGCTATGTGCTATAGATAGCTGTGAAATAGTGCAGTTTGTTCAGGGACAGCTTTGCTACCTGGAAATAGAAAATAATCCTGGAGGGAAGCTGCGTCCCGCCATGCAAATTGGGTAAATGAAGAAAGGAGCCTTGTCTGGAATGACAGGTGAAGCCACCCAAGTCTGTGTGCTGTCAGAGGTGTGTGAGCAAGCCCTGTTGTAAAGACAAGTGTTCTCTGCTCTTTTGTGGTTAAAATGAAATTAAAGTTGTGGATTGATTGGGGGGATCAAATAAAATTGCATGTTGGATAAACGATCTCTAAACTTATTTCTAATGATTTGACAGCTCCAATGTACATAGAATAAAGGGGCTGAGACAAGCCCCTCTAAGAATTAAGTACCTGTCTGCCAGTGTGCTGCCAGCAGATCAGCAGTGACATTCTGTGGTTAACTGGGATGTTGAATAATATTTTTCCACCACTGAAACCTACTCTTTCCTTTTGAATTTATGGATGTTCTTTTTCTGGAAAAAGAGTGTTTGCATTACCTCGTGTTCCTGATAAAGATGTGGAGTTCAAACCAGAACAGTTTATTGAAATTTATTTATGTAATGAAATATTAATTTATTTCTCCAACAGTCAGTTGGCCAGAATCTAAACTTTGAACTGGCACTGGACTGTAAAGCACTTGAAGTCTTGTTGTTATAACAGGGTCACTGTCAACTTTGTTTTAGCTCTAAATTTAAGTCCTGTTTACTTAATTTTAAGAAAAGAAACAAGGCAGTGGAATGGACAGATATGAATAAGAATGTTTTCTATTTTAATAAAAAATGGTTGGTTTATCTCCTCATCCCTAGAAGGATCAGCCCCAGCACAGAGCACTGATCTGGGATGCTTTTACAACTGAAAGGGGAAACTGAGAAGTGTGATTTTTTTTTGAGTGGGGAAAGTTTCACTTCAGTGAAAAGCAGGGGGAAAAAGTAGTCATGAAGCAAAGCCACAGAATGCATTTTGAGTCGATGTCAGTTGTGATGATTGATTAAAAATAGGTAATTAATTACATGCAAGAGTTTTTAACACTAGCATTTATGAATGCAGTATTTTAGAGCAATGAGCCTTGTGAATTTTCATTGTCCTAGGATAAAGCATCCATTTGAGATAAGAAAAAAAGTAATCTAGAGAATGATTAATCCAGTACTTGAAAACATGCAACCCTTTGTTTCTGAAAGGATTAAAGCATCACAGCTCCTCCTTGCACAGTGGAGTCTGTACCTTAACAGCTGGTGAAGGGACTTGTTCAAGGTCACAGTCCCTGGCACCGCCTGAAATAGAAGTGTGATGCCAGACTTGCTGTCCTCTGACATAACCACCAGATATGCTCTCCCCAGGTGCATCCTGGAGCTGTGGCTGCTCCCAGCCTGAGAGCACAGGAGAGCTCTGGAGAGGCAGCAAAGGAGGTTTCAGCAGCCCTGGGTTTGCTTTCTGCACACACAGCGAGATCTGAGTGCGAGGAGGCAGCGTGCAGTGAGGTGAAGGCACAGGAATTACAGGGTGTTTGCAGAGAGCATAGCTGACACTAAAAGAGCCAGTTTGCTTCATGCAGTGCAGCAGGGCTTTCCTTAAAAAAGGCTGAAAAAAAGGTAGATGTAAACAGTTCAATATTTCTGTTATCATTTTCCTTGACTTTTTGATCTATCAAGCAGGTATTCCTCAAATTCCTTCAGTTCCTGATGAATTACTTGAACAAACAGACTTTATCAAGGATTTATTCTGGTGTCTGGTTGTCTGGTAGTCTGTCTACTGGTTTTTCTCATTATGGTGTTTTTCCCCCTCTTTGCTTGCCTAAAACAAAAACCTGCAACTTCAGAAATAATTTGTGCCATTTGAATAGAAGAAATGGAAAAGCATTTATTTGCAATGCATAGATATGTTTTCCACGGACTGCCAAAGTCAGCCTAGTCTTTAGGCATCAAAGATGCTGCTACCAGAATTTAAAAATGTTGCTAGGAGTTAAGGTTAAAGAGTAAATTCTGGTTGCTATACGGACAGCTTGTAACAGAGCTCATGAAAAGCTAATGCATGAGATGAATATAAACCCTTTTTCTTTATTTTTTTTCCCTCCTTCACTGAGTGTACAGGGGATTTACAGTTCATTTTGGGAAGAAGATGCAGTGAGAGGAATGAAGTAGGAGGGATTCAGCTCTGCTTTTAGAGGTTCACAGAAATGCTGGTACTTCAGGCAGCTCGGTGACCCCATGGAGTTCTGTGAGGTGCCGTGGCTCAGGGGCTGGCATGTGTGGATCCTGCAGCTTCCTGGGTAGCTTTTGCATCTGGAGTTTGTGGCTGTAGTAGAAGCAGATCCTTTGTCACATTTATTGAGCTATATAATGATCTCAGTGCTTCCCTTCCAGGCTTGTATTGCGGAGTTACACTAATTTTGATAGACTGTCCTTTAAATTTCTTCAAATCCCAACACAACAAGTGCCAACATAGTGTATTGTCATACCGATTCATTGCCAGGGTAGACTAAAATGGGTGATTTCTTCAGAAACACACCCAGATCTCAGCCTATTTGCAGAGTTTCTCCCTCCCTTGGAGCATTTTTGTGGGCTCCCCTGGACTTGTTCCAGCAGCTCCACGTTTTCCTGATGTTTGGGACCCCAGAGCTGAAGGCAGCACAGCAGGTGGGGGTCTCACCAGAGCAGAGGATGAAAATCCCCTTGCTCAACCTGCTGGGGCTCAGCCCACTACAGGGTTTTAATATGTACCTACACATTTTGGTCTTCCTAATTTTTTTATGAATCAGTGATGTATATATACACATCAGTAGCAAACAATTCTGAAAATTCACCTGAATGTTTTAAAAATAAAGGTGTTGATGCAATTACTTAGTGTTTTTCAGGTTTAAGCCTTTGTGCTTTGTTCACTGGTGTCTTGATTCCACCTAAAACTTGGGTGCGTGAGATCCAGTGCTCTGCTTTTAGAGTGGCAAGGTTGGCTTGTTTTATTCCCAGAGCCTGCTAAATGTCTCTGAACGTGTCAGATGCCATCTCAACCCTTTGCCAGAGCAGCAGTTGGAGCAACAGTTGGAGATGCTTGGAAGCATCACCTGATGGCTTTAGTTATCCCAACGCTGTGTTTTTGTCAGTGCTGCTGGAGAGGTGGCTGCAGGGCTTGGATGGCTCAAAAGCTGTGCAATACCTGAGCAGTGGTTTTGAGTTTCCCTTAAGGACACAGCAGACTTGTGAAACCCACACAACAGAAAATATTAATGCTTTCTGCACTCTACTGAAAGCTTTTGCTTGCTGTTAGAATAGCCTGCATCTCATGTTACCAAAAGAGATGGAAACAGACTGTAAATGTGGTATTTTCTTTTTACCCCTCAAGTTTAATTCCTTTGTATGTTGGCTTAGATCGCTGTTCTAATCAGTGGCAGGTTTTTGCCCTTGGCCAAATCAGCCTGTTGAGAGGGGATGGAGTGCATCCCACATGGTGAAGCCTCTTTTATTGCTCCCTAGAGGGAAGGAGGCTTCAGATCTAGCACCTGGACCCCTGCCCCTCGCTGCTTAGACCTCACTTGGCTGCTGGATCTCTGCTGGCAGCCACGGCCGGCCAGGGAAGCCTTTCATTATTTCCTGGAGTACTTCCTGAAAAGTCTGTAGGGGCTCAGTGAGATAAACCTGCTCGTTTCCTCTAGGGTTTCCTGATGACTGGTCTGCAGTACAACTTTTCCTGTTTCTAAGATGGGGGAAGTTTTTCTCCCCCACCCATCTGACTGGCCAGTCACAGTTATGGGATGTTGGTTTGTCCATCCTTTAGTTGTAACTCTTTTACCTTTCTGGTGTTAGTTTTATTGTTTTTTCCTCATCCTGACAGTTTAGGAACCATTTCAACTTCTGCCAATCAGAGAAGGGTTTTTTTTGTTTGAATTGTTCCCTCCTCAAAGCAGATTTTTCTCTGGGATCCCTCTCAGTGCTAAAGAGTAGATGGCATTTGCACTCTTCAGCTTTTAACCTCAGTACTTTTCTAATTGTTAAAATTTTGTTGCATTTGGTAGGTTCTCTGATAATTTGTGATCAGAGATTTCCCCTCATCTGAGTGAAAATAAGCTCACCTTTGGTGGTCTCACTGCTGCACTTTGTGTGTTGCTGACTAGTTCAAAATAGAAGTTACTGCATTTATTTAATTTGCAGATTGAATATACTGTGATCATGTATGAGTATGTACAGTATATTCTGTGTATATGTGTGATGTTATATATAAATGAATAACGTATTTGTTCTCTGTAAGTAAATTATTTCTGGTTCCTTCAGAAAGGAGGTAAAAAAAGAGCAAAGATAAAAAAGTGGATAGATGCATGTTTTTTCTGCTGGGTTTAGTTGCAGTCTGTCATTGCTTTCTTATTGTCTAGTTATCATACAGTCAAGTATTTTAACTGCAAATCCCAACTGATTTATGGTAGTTATTTTTAATAATAAAAATAATTTCTGCTACTTTAAAATAGGCAAATGTAGTCAGGGAACTAAGAATGCAAACATAAACTTTGTTTTGGGTGGGAGAGGAACCAGAACTGACTAGAAGTTAACTTGCAGTGGTAGCTCAGGTTGTAATTAGATCTAAGAAATTGGAAGTGCTATGAACTGCAATGTATTTCAGGCTTCTGAATTTCCAGAGCTTTGAAGTGAAGAATAATAAAGTGTAGCACATGGAAAAAATTTTCAGGACAGTCAAATATGTTATTTGTGAATAAATCTTAAAAAGAGCATCACAGCTTACAATAGTCTAGATGGTAGCTCAAGAATGAATACCACACCTTGCACTTTAGGAAAAGCAGACCTTTAACTGCATCTTTAGCCTAATTGGCTGCAGGAAATAACCTTAAATTTTCGCTGTCTTGGACTTGATCTTCAGTTCCTTTTCCATGCCTACCCGTGCATGAGCCTGTGTTAGGAATGCCATCCTTGCAGAGCTGGCAGTGTTCACTGGTGAATAATAAATAAATCCTTTTAATTCAGCTTAGGGATCATTGGTGGTACAGAGGCAACCTGAGTTTCACTGTGTGTGAAACCACACACAGGCAGTGTGTGATGAGCCAGCAATGCTGGTACTTTGGATATGGGGTCAATGTGTTTCCTACCTGTTAGGCAAGTTACTGATTCCCATCTCTTGTCCTACACAGAAGTGCCTTTGAAAAGCTGAGACCTGAGCTCGGGATGGTTTTGGCTTTTGAAAAGCTTGAACACGTGGCTGTGCGTCTTAGAGCCACTGGCTGCTGTGAACTTGTATTCTCTGTATTAATTTCCTTTCCCATGAGCAAGTTCTTTCTGTAGCTGAAATGAACAGGTAGTCTGATAGTTTATATTATCTGGTGATGACACCATTTTCTCTGACTTTCTGTAGTTCAAACAAGTCCTTACTGGTACTATCATGTGGCAGAAGAGGAGGGGAAGATGAATGCTGTAATGGCAGCTTGTCAGTTAAATTAGGTTTTTTCCCCTAGTAGTATTATATTCATTTGGTGGGGGAACTATAACTGTTTTTCATAATCTCGGCATGGTGAGGAGCAGCAAAGCCAACAGCTGGGAGCGTCTGCTCAGTGGGGACCTGCTGCTGCCAGAAACTGAGCTGATAATGATGAGCAGCTCATAGTGTAATTAAGGTCATATTAACTCAAACATCTCCTCCTACCTCAAACACAAAAATCCAGAAAGGTTGTCACTCAGGAGAGCAGTCAGGAGTGGGTTCTGTTGGGTAGAGACAACTCTAAATCCAGGTGTGAAAAACAAAGGGAAGTTCAGAGAAATCAAAGTTCATTGTAGAGGAATGTTTGATACAAATATCCTACAGTTTCAGGACAATTTTCATGTCACGTTGTGCAGATCCTTCCTCAGCATTCCATTCCTGGCACACACCACTCCATGCTCTGCTGGAGGATTCCTGAGAATAGCTGGAAAGGTTTTGTTGCTCCCAAAGCTGGAGGAAGGTGCTGTATTGGCTGTCACTTAGTCTGTGCTTTGGTGGGGACAGTCAATGAGCTGGCAAGACTTGGAGATCAGGATGACCAAGGGATGGTCCCAGGGGATGGTTTGTCACAGCCTGGCAGTGTCCCGTTGTGTTGCAAGGGCAAATGATGAGTTCCTCTATGAAAATCCTCCTCTGTAGCCCCTGAGCAGAGGGCCCTGCTGCTTACCCATATATATTATAGGGAGCTAAGCATAGCTGTCAGGAGTAGCTGTACATTTTTTCAGTGGATATTAAAATCCAAGAATCCTTTAGAAGAGTAGCCAAGTGGGGTTGAAATGGATTTGCACCCCATACAGGAATGCTGTGCTTCTGTTGTATTTGCTGCGTGTTTTAAAGCGCCGCAAAGTTAAAAAGCTAGGAAAAGCAAGTTTCTAGTGACTTTAAAAAATTATAAAAAGTATTGAATGTATGTGAGTAAGCTTGAATAACTCTGATTTGAAAATGTGTCCTGTCTTGAGAGGCTCAGTTCTGAAGCTTGTGTCCAGCTTGCAGCACTGCAGGGAATGACCAGCTGCTCTGAGGAATGAGGCTGGTGTGACAGGGCATCAAAGCTTTGTAAGGTGCTTTTCCTCAGTCTAATCAATAATTAAACAAGCACCTGGAAATCTGTCTTTCTACTTTCCCCTTTATGAAATTAAATTTTCCATCTCAGGAGTGTTTTGAAATCTTGCACACAGAAAACACTTCTAAGTCCTCAGGAAAAGCTGTGGTCGGTGCTTCATTTGCAGTCTCGATTCCTTAGAAAGGGTAGGGATGATGTTGTTGACTGAAAGTGTTTAATGCTTTGGACAACAGGTTTCTGTGCTTGTGGGATTTGTATGGTACTTTCCTGTGCTTTTGGAAAACATCAACATTTCTTTTGCATAAAGACTGAGTGTTTCTCAATCTTTAAGGCTTGTAATGCTTCTCTGGAGTTGCCTCTTTCGTGTGTACATGGGGCAGATTCTTGCTCCTTGTTACCGGGAATGTGGAAGTGCCTTTTCTGCTCCAGGTGCCTGACTGAGATGTTGCACTGTCTGTGCAGCAGCGCTCTGGACAGAGCTGGTGCTTTGCTGTACCAGAGGATTTTTCAGTGCCAGGGATGTGTTTATTCAAGTAATGCACGCATGTAAATCAGCCCGTGTTTATGATTTTTTTTATCCCAGGGTGCGGTTGTAGCAGGCTGGCGCTTTCTGTGCTCGGAGTCAGGAAAACAAGCAGCAACAACAGGAGGGGTGAAGCAGAGGAAGGGCTGAGCAGTGCCGGATGAGGGAGGGCAGCTCGGTGCCTCCTCCTCCTGTCTTTTTGAGGCCCCGTGTCTGTTTTAAGCTGCTCCAGGCACTGCAGCCTCGTCTGAGGGAGCGTGAGGCGCCTGGAAAGGGGAGAGGAGAGGATGGCCTGGTTCTGCCCTTTGAGTCCCTGTGTGTGGGAAGAGGGATGATACGGAGTTTGGCTTTCCACACAGCTTTTTAAACCCATAGCCTCTCCAGGCTTCAACTGAGGATGCTTGTTTGCCTTGGGACCAGAGGTTTTATTGTTGCTTGTGTCCCAGAAAGAGGTTTCTCCTGGCTCTGTTTAGAGGCAGTGCTGTTTGAGCTGGCTGTGATTGGGAGGAAGGAGGGAGGCTGTGAGTGTTGTGCCCTCTTGTTTTTCTCTTGTACAGGAAGAAAAAAGCTGAGGAGCCTGTCCTCCTCCTCTGAGTCAGCTGTGGTTACCGTTTGCTGAGTAGGCGTGCGTGTTTGGAAGGGAAAAGTAGCTTCAAATTAAGTCAGCTAAATACTGTACCCAAATAAGTTTGGGGAGGTTCCCCCGCCTTGGACAGACTCTTGCTGGAGCTGACAGCTTAGAGTAAAACTGGTTTATGATAATAATGAGAACTATTGTGTGCATTGGGTAATTCTTGAGCTAAACACGAAAACAGGTTCCATGCCCTGGTGAGGTTTCCATTTTGGTGGCTGTTGTTACCACAGCACACTGAAGTACCAAATCCATATTAGGAGTAAATATTACACCAGATTAGGATCTCCCTCCTGTAGGTGCATCCAGATCTGGGTAGAAATCAGGGGTGAAATGTCTGCACATGGGAGGCAGAAGTGAGCGTCTTCCATCTGGTGGAAGAGCAGATGAAAGGATGTCCAAGGAGTTCCTGTAAGAATTTGACAGCACAAAAAAACTAATATGGAAGTTGATAGGTAAATGTAATCATGCTACAAAGCAGCTCTCTGACAGTATTAGAAAACTACACAGAGACAAACCCCTGCTGTTGTGTTTGGCCTCTGTGTCATACACAGCAAAACCATTTGTGGAGAACCTCAATTAAGAAACAAAATAACTGATGAATGTTTGTCTTCAGCAAATGCTTTAAGACTATATTGCACTTCAAATTTGTGAATAGTCCTGTTGATACTGGTTCAGAACTCCAGGGACTTGAGAACTAACTTAAGTCAGCACCAGTTCTTTCCATATGAGAATAAATGTGTGCTCTGTAAGGTGTCCTGCTTCTCTTTCCAGTATCAACTGTGGAAAGTACTGGGACACTCTTGAATTTCTAACTGAGCCTCACAGAGATGCTTTGAGATCAAGTGGTGACACCTGCAGTCCCAATTACAGTGCTGAAATATGGGCTAGAGGTGATGAGGAGTGGACTGACAGGTGAGGGAAAAAATGGGAAGTACAAGAATATCAGTGTCCACACAGCAATAAAATGGGTGACCTGGTGCTGAGATAAAATGGAGATAAGTGAAGTTCCTATTCCAGTGGTGACTCAAGGACTGTTCTCTGGGGTTGGGACACAGGGAATAGTTGATACTGGCTTGAGTCTTGCATGTGATCTCTCCAGTGTTTTGCTGGACAGCCTGGCTCCAAGCCATACACCTCCGGATGGTGGTTGCTAGCGTAGAGGAAATGTTAATTCCTTATTTTTGTCTCCAATTGCTTTATCTTTGCTAACAGAAATAGTCTGTTCTTGTTTGGTGACAGAGATGGAAACTCATTTGCTCTGCTTCTTTTTGTGTATCTTATCTTTTTTTTTTTCCTGCTGGTATGAATATAATATGATTTGTACTGGTTATTTTTTGGACAAACTGATCTGAAATGGCACATAAATGATACTGTGTGTTTTGCCAGCATAGCTGAAGTTCTAAGTATACATCCTGTTTGTCACTTTGTTTTGCTGTTTTGTGAGGACTTTGATCATGGTGAAGCTGCAGAAAAGTACATAATGATGTTTGAATGGAAGAGGAATGTATAAAAGCTGTTTTACTAGTCATAAGCCAGTGTTGAGCCTATGTAAGAGACTTTGAGCTGACACCCCCAGGAAGAAAATAGAAAAATATGTGGGCTTTCTGGCTGGCTGCAAAAGTAATGGTTTTGATATATATTAAGTACTAAGCTGTCTCCTCTAGAGTTTCTCATTTAAGGTGAACAAGTTATTTCCATCACTTAATGTTGTCTTAGGTCTTGGGAGATTGTTGAGATCTGAGAGCAGGTTTCCTCCTGCAAGATACGATTGCTGGCACTTGCAGTTTGTGGCTTCTGGTTTTGTCCCAGAAGTTCTACTTCAGCTGTAGAGTGTTGGGGTGTGTCTTGTGGCTCATGGTGTTTGGATACAGGTGACATGGACATTTGTGGACAAAAAGCATATCTGTGCTGCTTGAGGTCACAGAGGATCGAGGTTAGAGAGGGAGAACCTTGTCTGGCTTGCCATATTTGCTATATGAGAAGATCTAATTCACAAACAGGAGGAAGAGCTGTGGTTTATAGGCTGCAAAAACAACCCAGTGTGCTGTTTATCTGCAAAATTCAATCTGCTTTTGATTCAAAATGGCAGGGTATTGCAGAGCTTTAAAGGATATCATAATCCAAAGTTTGGATTGGGTTTTGGGATTTTTTTGCTTGTTTGGGGGTACCTGAAGGGGCTATTTCCCTTCTGAAGCTTTCCAGGGACTTTCTATCATCACATCAAACCTCTGCAAAAGATGTACTTTAAGGCTGTAGCCACAAAATTTAAGGGAAATTGAGGAATTTCCTTCCCTCTGGTTTATTTCCTGGGATGCTGTGCTGTGAAGCAGGCTAAAATAAATATATAATGTCTGTATATGTATGTTATATGTATATGTACATACATAAATATAAACATGAATGCTCATGGTAGTTGGTACTTTGGAAATGTGGCCAGTGTCCAGTGGCTCAGGGCATGTGGCCTTGTGCATTGGGAATGTGGAACTCTCTGGTGTCTTGGCCAAACAAAAAATTCCTTCTGGATGATTTGGGCCAAACAAACAGCTGAATGGGTGCTGCCCTTTGATTTATCTGTCCTGCAGGGGACCCAGATGATGAACACAAGAGTTTGGTGTTACAAATAGTTTTCTGTCCTTGCTAGTGCTGTTGTAGTCAAAATGGTTCCACCAGGGTTACTGGAAATGACACTCATAGAAAATTGGTGCTGATGTGTTCATGCTCTCCTGCAGGGCTTGTGGGTTCAGCTCTTTTTTTGGGAGTAGAAAATCTCCAGTGATCACACCTGTGGGGAGCAACATATTCATCAAGTGCCAGTGGGAATTTCTCTCCAGAAGTATGCTTTAGATTTAGACAACTTGCAAAATATTTCACAAATAGTTCTTCAGGGGAGAGATGCCAGCTGTGGTTTGCTTTTGGCTCTGGTAACAGTACTGGTTCTTCAGAAGCCACACTATGGATTAAAAAACTTACAGGCTTCAGAAATGTGTGATAAGAGGAGATGGAACCTGAAGGGTGATGTGGGTGGGAACAGGGTGGACACTGCCTGCATTTGTAAAGTGCTTTCTGAATCTTAGATGATTGATGCATAAGTGGAGTAAATTCCTTTTGGTAACTGCAGGCATCCAGGTGAATCAGGTGTGGTAATGGTTACCTGGCTAGGAGTTTGGAAATTCTCTTTTGAAATGCCTGTGAGATGCTGGATCAGTGCTGAGGATCTTGCACCATCTCACAATATTCTGTGGGCACTTTTTGAAACGTTGACATGGAAATGACTGCATCTTTAATCTGTTTGATTCAAGTTTGAGCTTGCGTTAATCCAAGGCCTTTTTTTTTTTTTTTTTCTGGTCTAGAGAGAAAACTGTTTTGGTGATAAAAGATGTAGCTGAGATCTTGAGTTACTTCTGCAAGACCTTTATTTTTTCACTAGTGTAAATGTGATCCTTCCTTTCTTCCTACCCAGTGTAAAATGAAAAGGAGGAGGGCAGGCTGCCTTTTCCTGTTGGTGAGCTGGGCAGATGCCTGCTCCCACTTGCCTGCTGTTTGGGCTGGGGCCCCTCTGGAGGGTTAGCAGAACGGAAGAGAGATGTTATTTGTCATCTTTTACATTGTCGAATTATTCTAATTTTGGAATAAGAAACTGCTTTCTTAAGGGAATTAGTTATCTTCTTGGAAAGTTGGCTGTAGAAGTAAGTCTGTTATTAAATTGCTTTTTAAGAAGTGGATTAAACTCCTGATTTATTATTTAGCAGGAGAATTGCTGTTTTTTAGCAGGAATTTTGTTTACCAGGAGAATCAGAAATAAGTAACTCAGCCTGATGACGACAATTTCAGTAATTAATTTATTTTCTGATAATGAAATAAGGTCCTTGGTCAGGCCTTGGCTTCCTTCACCATCTATCATTAATTATTCAGTTTTTGGGCAATACCTAGAGACAGTTTTCTTAATATTCCTGCATCTGTGTAAGTCTTGAGTATAACAGGTGGTTCTTTACCTTCCTTCATGCATCTGCCTCACTTCTGTGTGCATTTTCTTTCATTTTTCTTCCTTTTTTCTTTTTGAAAAAAGCATTTTGGAAATTCCCCTTTGTAGCTACAAACAGTAGGATACTGTATAGCCCATGATTTATTAGTACTGATATTGTTATGGCACGTTTGAGTCTTGTTCTTCCTAATTAAAATGTTCTGAAGGAATCCTTAGCTTCAAATACAGGGAACACCAGAATTACCTACATTCGCCTAAGATGGGCATTCAAAGGAAAGTGTTTTCATTGCTTTTAACATGACAGGGGGACAGCGGGTGTGTGTGCACAGGGACAGTGTGTGTGTGTGTGTGCACAGGGACAGTGTGTGTGTGTGTGTGTGCAGGGACAGCGGGTGTGTGTGTGTGCACAGGGACAGTGTGTGTGTGTGTGCAGGGACAGCGGGTGTGGGTGTGTGTGTGCACAGGGACAGTGTGTGTGTGTGTGCAGGGACAGCGGGTGTGGGTGTGTGTGTGCACAGGGACAGTGTGTGTGTGTGTGTGTGTGCACAGGGACAGTGTGTGTGTGTGTGCACAAGGACAGCGTGTGTGTGTGTGTGTGTGCACAGGGACAGTGTGTGTGTGTGTGCACAAGGACAGCGTGTGTGTGTGTGTGCACAGGGACAGTGTGTGTGTGTGTGTGTGTGCACAGGGACAGCGGGTGTGTGTGTGCGTGTGTGCACAGGGACAGCGGGTGTGTGTGCACAGGGACAGTGTGTGTGTGTGTGCACAGGGACTGTGTGTGTGTGTGTGTGTGTGTGTTTGTGTATGTGTGTGTGTGTGTGTGCAGCCCCAGCGAGGCGCTGCCAGGCCGGGCTGTCCCTGTGCAGCCGGGCCCGGCTGTGCCGCCAGCCCCAGCAGCCATTTATGAATGAGGCACCAGAAGGGGAGGAGGGACTGCGGCTACAATAGCAGCCTGCGCTGCCTTCATTCACCCGCTGCCTTTCAGCAATACTATGTCCTGGTTTTTTAAAAACGAGTTCTGTCCCTTCTGTTTTCTCGCGGAATCTGCCGTGTGGCTGTGCTGTTGCCTTCCTGCCCCGTTCCCTTCCCGCCCCCCGAATCCCACCCATACACCGCAGCTCGTGGCTCCTGCTTTGCCTTTTCTCCAAACCAACCCCGCCAGCCACCCCTGTCCCTTCCGAGCTGTGTCCCCTCCGTGTCCTCCCCAGGAACCGTGGCCAGTGCCGAGCTCCCTCTTTCCTCCTCCCCGACTCTTTAGGTAGCCCATTATTTTCGGCACTTCAGAGCCCTTTGTTGTGACTGCATTGAAGCCGGGTGACAACGGCACCCTTGCTTCCTATTCACCCAAAATGAAGAGACAGGCCATTGTCCTGAGCATAATTGAGCTTCTTTCAAAACAAACCCACAAAGAGACGGGCAACTCGGTTAAAGCTGCTGCTTTGAGCTGTAACAGTAGAGGCAGTTTAGGACTGGGCAGCATTGCTTTTGAATTTAAGGTGTGCAAGTTAATGTCTCTTTTTAAGATATTGACTAATTTACAAGTCATTATATTGCTGATGACAACTCACAAAACATCTGCTTCCCGAATTTTATTTTTTTGTAACCCAGACCATGTCAGCAAGATATCACAAGTTCCAGCATCAAGAATATGTCTTCTGCTAAGCCATAAGTTTCAAAACAATTTTAAGCAGCATGTGCTGGGTTGAGTTTATATTCTCTTGCAGTTTTCACTTTCCCCAGTGGCGTTCTGGTGTTAGCACTTGTTCATCCTGTCTTTGGAAGTCTCAAAAATAATCGCCTAGAGAAGCTGTGGCTGCCCCATCCCTGGAAGTGTTCAAGGCCAGGTTGGATGGAGCAACTGGGATAGTGGGAGGTGTCCCTGCCTATGGCAAGGTGGTTGGAATAAGATGAGCTTCAAGGTCCCTTCCAGCCTAAACTATTCTGGGATTCCATGATAATTACTCATTTCCCACTTCATTCACATGAGTGCATCATTTTTCTGTAATCAGTCTCATCAGAACTGCCAGAAATACTCTGTTTGTAAATTAATTTTCCTAGCCTAGATGGGAAGCATTGCAAGTCACTTCACAGCAGGTCATTACTTGGATGTAGGAGAATTGTCTCAGGGGTGGGGGAGGCAGGTTAATCCTGTTTATTTCCTGTTAATATTAGGATTCTGAAATAATTTTTAACTGGGTGGGCACTTTACGTTTGCATTTACATTCCACTCCCCATGTGTGTGGGCAGACAGAGTTGAGCAGATCTTTGCTCACCTCCCCAAAGCAAATTCTAGCCAGACTAGTTTGCATTCTGGTGATATCAAAGTAAGCAGTGATAAACTTCTAATGATATAAAATCTGGTTCCCTCTGATCCGTCTCCTTTTTAGTGTTGGTGGGTTAAGGGCCACTTTGTGACTCGTATCCATTAGTGCAGACTCCTCTCTGAAGAAAAGCCTTGAGGGATGAGTAAGCTGAGATGACTTGAGAGGCTTGGGACTACAAAAGGCTGGCTCACAGTGACTGGGTGAGGCTTCAGGTTGCTACAGAAGATGTCTGCAGATGATGTTGTTTTTTGATGATGAGCAATGCACAGATAATAGACTACAGTGCAGAAATAAGTGTTCATGTGAAGAGTTGGGTACTTGGGGCGTAGAAGTTGCACCTTTAAGACCCAGCTGATGGAAAACTTTGAGCAGTTGCAGGCAGACTTGGCTCTTCTTCCACCCAGACTGCACAATCTTATTTCCATTTGTTTTTCCTGAGAGTCAACCAAATCAACATGTTGTTTCTGTGTGAGTGTAGGCTGCAGACATGTTTACTATGACCCCACCAAAGTGATACAGAGGCATCTACAAAATCCTGCTCTAAATGTGTTGGGAAATGTCTTCGGGACAGTTTTTCTTAAGTTTTCTATAAACAAGGAAGATACTGGAATACTTTGGGTATCTCTTCTGGAAGGACCTTGTCAGCCTCTCTCTGCAATTCTGTATCAATTATTTTGGTAGGATGCTCAACAAAGTACACACTAAAATACTTTGTGAGATTGTTGGCTTATCATGTTTAGTTCAGGAGATATCCTTGACGCTGGAACTTGTGATTTCTTGTGGACCTGGCTCAATTAAAAAAATCACATTTTGGGAGGTAGATGGTTTGTGGGTTGTCATCAGCAATATCACTACTTGTAAATTCTCACTGAGCTATTTTTTTTTTTTTTAATATTTGGAAATGTGCAAAGCCTGTCAGTGTGCCAGATTTTTAGAAGTGTGGAAGAAAGTGTAGGAAAGAGCTCATCTTGCACCACATAAGTGAGCTCTTCCTGTGGAGATGAAGTAAGCGGACTCTGAACTCGGCGGATCAAAGGCAGGCTCGCTTTGCTTCGCCAACGAGGAACTTTAGAGGTTTAGCTCCAGGCAACGTTCAGTGGTTGCCCTCCAATTCTGAGCCCTCTGCTAATAAAACTCCCTTCTCCTTCCCTGAGCTTTACCTAGTTGCACACTAGGGACTAGGACTTGGGAAGGGAAGTGGGGAGGGATGTGTTTGTGGCTTTGCAGTTTCAGACATGTTCTTTGGGGGTTTTATAAGCTATTTAGTGAAACTGAGCTGAAACAAAGAAGGAAAATACCTCTTAGTTTCCTCATATTAATATATTATTAAACAAACAAACCCATAACAATTGTCAGTTATTTTTAGTATGTGGAAAATATATATTATTTTATTTTGTGGTTATCTTTTCTTGAAATTAAATTCATTTGTTGCCAAGTTAGGCTGAAAGGAGATGGGGAAATCCCGGATTTTTTAATCTTTATATCTAGCATGAGCTGAGCCTCTGTTCTGTGCCTGTTAGGTGATTTCCATTTGAGCAGCTTGAACATAAGAAAATTAAAGATTTAAAGTGAGCCTGTGGGGTAGACTGATGGACTATTCTTATTCTTCCAAGAGAAGTCACATGGAGAGAGCCAAGGCTGGCTGCATGCAGAATTCTGTGTAGGTACATGGAGCTGTGAGCTTGCTGCAGATTAAAATCCTGCACAAACTACAGGCTTGGATACACTTTTCAGTTCATACACTTGAGAAGAAACTCTGTCCTGCTGCATCTTGTCTGCATCTGGTTTTAAAACATCCCTGTGATCTCCATGGGAATTCTTTTTGCTGTAGGATACACCCTTACTGCAGTGCTTCCAGAGCAGTTGGGTACTTTGAGCCCAAAGAACATGTTATCTCTATCTCTGCCTGTCTCACTGATTTCTTTCCTTGCAGAGCTTTTCTTGCATGACGTAAATTTGTCTTTGCTTATTTATGTCTGGGGCAGAAACTTTTTATCTGTGGTTCATGAGCTATGGGCTGATAAATAAGGTGATACTGTGTGATGTTATTACAGATTGTTCTGGGCTTTAGTTGATTCTAAGCTACTGCAGGAATTTTTTAATTGCCGCTGACCTGAGCACTTTTTAAACAAATTAAAAAACAAACCCCAACCCCACCACCAAAGCAAAACATTGCCCTTCTGTGTTTTTGTGCGCTGGAATCTGTGCCTTGGAGGTAATTAAAAGTATAGCTGTTCTTCTTAATGGGATTTCTACACAGCTGTATTTTTTACCAAGCAAGTCTGTGTGCAGCTGGTTGAACAGAAACACAACAAACATGAGAAATGGCTGGCGTTGTACTTAGGTTTTTAAATACATGTCTGTGTTATATATTTATTTATGAGCAGATCCTGCAGAGCGGCTTGGGTTATACAGAGCAGCCTGGAGAGCTTCTGAAGTGACCTTGGGAAGGGCAGGGGCAGTTATGGGGTGCAGGTTTGGCTGGTACATCTCTGTCCTCTGGCCATGCAGATCTACAGATTGGGTTGTACTTGCCAAGGGAGGTGCAGTGGGGTGGGTTATTATTTGCTTGTGCTTTTTATTTATTTTTTTTTTTTAGTTCTTTGTTTTGTTTCTGTTTTTTAAACTACTGTAGCTTGACTCCATGCCCCTGTGTCTCCAACAAATAAAAAGATGGGCTTGGGTGTAGGTCAGAACTGTAATTCCTTACCATTTGGGTTGACTTGCTTTGAAACTGGCCCCATCTATGATAACCTTGCAGTTTGTCCTTCTCAAATCATAACTGTGTACTGGGGACTTGACATCTCATGGCCAAAGATGAAAGTCTTTTATCATAATTTGAGCACCCTGACTTCACTGAAAGACAAAACTCCACAAAGCACACTCAGGGCAAGGGTGGTACAAAGTGCCTTGGCAGCCTTGGGCTGTACAGTTTGTAGTTTTTCAGTACTGTTTTAGGTGTTTGCTCCTGTAAGGTGGTTTTGAGGGAATCTTGTTTAGCAATAGATGGATTTTTTTTGCAGTGGTTCATGGCAGTTTTGTGTCCCTTGTATGTCTCCTTCCTCCACAGTCTGAGCACATGCAGCTCACAGCTGGGCAGCTTTGCCTCTGTGTGTGTTGCTATCCCTGCTATGGGGATGCAAAATACCTTCACATTTCAGTTCTCCAGGTACAACTTCAGACCTGTTCACTTTTTCTTATGTAGTAATTCTGACTTCTGGATCAAGACATGCTTTTTTCTCTTGACTTTGCTCGCTGCCATTTTTCAGGTAGCTGCTGAGGTACCTCCACCTCTGGAGCTGAGAACTATGGGGGCCCAGGCACAGAAGCTGTGGGTGCCTGACCTCCTCCCTGCGTGGAATAGGACAAACAGGTTAGACAGTGTTTGTCAGCAGTGCTTTTACCAGGGCCATGAGGCTGGGAGTGTAAAAAAATGTAGGATCACCAACCTTTACCTTAAAGGCAATGCACTGCCTCTGAAAGGCTTGGCTTGTAGCCTGGGAAGTTTAAGCAAAACAAAAAAGCAACGATTGTGGTGGTAGCAGAGAAGGTTATTGACCAGCAATATTTTGGTTGCTTGGCAAGACTGGGAGACTGTGTCTGCTGCTTCTCAGAAAACACAGAGCTCTGAAGTGCAGCCTTGGAAATCAACAGAAAAGCCCAGCAAAATCCCCCAGCCAAGCAGCCCCACCACAGAAGCAGCCTTTGTTCAGCCTTGGGTGTTTGCAGGTGCTGTGTTACTGCTGCAGCCTTGCTCCCATGGATTCTGTGCAGGGTGAGGAGCCCAGGCTGGTGGCCAGCTTGTGTTCAGAGTCTCTCTTTACTGGACTGGCCTGCTGAAACAGAGACCAGTAAATACAAAACTAAATATTATGTGTTGAGCCCTTGATGATGCTGCTGTTCATAAATAGGGAACCAAGTAACAGCACGTGGAAGTTGTCTCTGGGTTTCTTCTAACGTACTGGAGTACTGAATGTACCCTATCAAGTTATTACATGCTGCTTTCTTTCCATTGCCATCTGTTATCTCTCTTCTGGTCCTTATCTTTAACTCTGCAAATCCTCTTAGAATTTTCTTGAAAATACTGAGAGGGGAAGCTGGCTCTTAGGTAATGCTTTTATTCATAGGGTATTTGTTTTTGTTTGCACCACCCTCTTGATTTCATCCTGGTATCTTTTTATGTATTTTGATGTGCAAGACAAGTGATCTAACTTGTTGATTCCAGTAATATCATGTCATGCAATTTAAGAAGGAAGTACTGGAAATCCTAAGTTATGTAAGCTTGTCCCTCAAAGTAAAAAAGAAATAGTATTAGATGCCTTTTCACTCTGACAAACACCCAGTGTATCAGCAATTTATTTTCATACTCACAGAAGCTTTTCCTTCCCAATCTTAAATTTTAGAAACCCTGAGAGTGAGCCCCTGCTACATGTAGTGCCTTATGTTTAGTGTTGTTGCAGGGATTTAGTTCACATTTGGAAGGTCAGTGTGAGTTCCCAATGATTCTCTCTGTGTGTGATACTGATGTTCCTCTGTATTTTAATATTCTCACACTAGAGACTTCTGATCTAATGAATAAAGGGGAATAAAAGGAAAACAGGCAATAAGATGCTAATGATGTTTATGGCATTTGGGGTGTGAAAGCAAGGAGAGTGTATGTGAAGAGCTTTTGGTTATGTGCTTGGAATTTTTATTAGGGTAAGAAAACTACTATCTTGAAATGCTGCAAGTCCTTATGGCTGCAGAGCTGCTTTGGAGTATTGAGAAGTTTCAAAACAGGGTAACAGAAGGATTATTCTGTTTGTGAGGGTGGGAAAGGCCTTTCCCCCCTTCTATCTGTAACTCAGAATCCTTTCTCGCTCTCAAAATGAAGGCAGTCACAAGCAATAGCTGAATATGATACTGTTTGTTCCGTTTGTATAAATTCTGCTTTGAGTTGAGTTCTGGCAGCTTTGCTGAGTGGGAAGCTGATATGTTTGGCCTCTGTAATGGCTGTGTGGGCTGTCATTAGGAGGTGTTTTGCAGAAGTTGCTGTATCTTACCTTCTCACTTCGTTATAAAGCTTCAACATGCGATCTGCCCTCTCCCAGCTGGCACTGAATTTGTGGGTCTGAAGTGGTTTTGAAATCCTTGGGTTGCCAGGCTTGCACAGAGCAGAGCTCCTGTTGCAGATCGGGTGGGAGCTGCTGCACTGCCTTTCTGCTTTTGTGCCCGGAATATTTTTACTAGCAAGGTACCTGCCTTGCTGTGTAATTATGGAATACCACCTTGCATTGCAAAGCAGGGTTTCCACATTCAGATGAGCCTAAACACATGATCCTAACCTGGGATAATACTATATCTTGATGTTAGACGGTGTTTTTGCTCAGTAAAGCAAAAGGGGATGGACTGGGGGAAAAAACCTGAGTACCCCAGGTCACTGCATAAGGGGCTGTGCTTGTTTGAGGATGGTGAGAAACTCCTTACTTTGTTAAGTAAATGGCTCATCCTACAAGATCACAGAAATAAATTATGCCAACAAATAAGCTTTTTGAAAGTCGAACTAAAAAATGAAGTTACAGAGGAAAATAATTTATTTTTTCTGGCAGTTTGTATATGTGACTTATGGGCAAAGTTCATGAAGACCCCAACACTGGTCATGTGGGTATGTAGGAGACTTGTAAGTGTTGTCAAAGACTGCGCCACATGTATAGAAGGTAAATGTAGTTTCTACATTCTCCAGAAAAACATGGGAGATTTCCCTCTAAATTATCTGTATGTGTGGAGGAATTTTAACTTGCATAGCCATTAAATTCTCTTTAGAGTTTAGGCAAACATTCGTTGTGGAACCCTTCAAAACATCAAGGCAGAAATGAGAATAGCTAGCAGATAAGCATTGCAAATGCTCAGATACTTATCTGAATCTTTTTGGTTTAGAAATTGGGTTTGGGAATCTTGAGAGAGCCTGTTCTCACAATAAGGTGCCTTGTAAAGCCCAGACTCCCACTAGTCAAGAATAGCACAGGTTTAGCCTTTCATTTAAAGAACTGAATCCCAGTCCTTAACCATGGTGGTGTAAGATGTGCCTCACATCTAAATATTACAGTTTGGCTCTCATTATAAAAGTTTTTGGGAAGTATGAAATTTGGTATTAGAAACAAATGCTTGGTTAACTAAGTAACTGCTTTTCTTAAAGTTCTCATGTTTTTCATCCATGCTTTTCAAAGTGTCATACTTGTGTAGAAAAGCAGTAGGAGTAGGTATGAATGTCCTTTTCTGGTGCTTGGCTCTGCTGATCCACACAAGGCTTGGATCTCCCAAGCCCTCAGTAAACCAGAATGTGGCTGTACCAGTGATTGACCATTCTCCCAAAATCGTCCATGGTCTGAATGGAGGGATTTACTGAGGCCAAGGCTGGTCATTGTCATGACAGAGGTTGATTGAAATAGGTTGTGGAATGAGCTTCTAGAGCAGTTTTGAACTAATTTGATTTATACTCAGGATTTTCACTCTCTGGTGTATACATGATGTTACTGTGTCTCTCAAATACATTTCCACATGTATTAACTTTAGTCAGAACCTTCTGTTGCCTGAGAAGAGGGAAACACAAAACCACTGTAACCCCAGACCAAGCTCTTACAGATATGTATTGTGGAAATGTTAGTTGCTGGGTGGTGGCTTAAATCTCTCTGCAAATTATCAGCAATGAGTCTGGAGGTAAAAATAGGTACCTGTGTGTAGAGAGGTGGGGCAAATACTTCTGACTAAAAAAATGAAGGTGCTTCATTAATTTTATTCTTTCTTACATGCCTTAGTGAAGTTTGGTTGAGTCTCTGTTAGTTTACCTGGTAAGTGCTGAGGTTGGAAGAGCTGCAAAGTGCAGAGGAGCCAGTGCTGCCCTGCCAGGCTGGGGCTGGCAGAGGTGAAGTCACAGAGCTCTGATTTGGGACAGGGAGGGACTCTTCAGATGTTTAGGTGTGTTCTGTGGCTGACACATGACTTAAATCCTCCTTCTGTAGAAAAGGAGAACATTGCCCAAATGCACTCTCTTGTCTCAAAGCACATTTCTAAAAGCATGATCAGGTAAGGTCAAGATAAAGTGATTTTGCTCCATTAGATTTTCCCCATTTTCTATGTGCCTCTTTATGCCTTAGCCTATGGAAAACCAAGCAGTGTCTCCATTTCTAGATGCACCTTGGAAAGTTTTTTGACCATATATTTTCCTTCTATATTCTGTGTGATTTTCTGCTGGTTTTGCAGCAGGTGTTTTGCATAAATTTGTCATAAATTTGGTTTACTTTCTGTGGCCAGCACCTGTCCCTTGTTTTCTGTTCACCTGACGTGGTGGGTGTTTTGAAGTGTGGTTGAGATCATTTTACCTGCACTGATGCATTTATTGACGTCTTTTTGCTGCACTTCAAAACCCAAACAAAACAACCTGATTTATTGCCAACTTGGCACAACTACCCGTGCTCTTGTAACTGGCCAAGTGTCCTCTGCTTGTTTCTATTGTAAAGAAGAGTCCATTTGATCTCACAGCTGACTTCATACTATTATAGTTAGTTTACACAGAATAATATACTGGTTATATATAAACAATATTACAGTAAACATGTGGCTTTGGGGAGATGACAGTGCTGAGGTGCTACAAGTACAGGCTGCTCTACTAAGGAGAATTAATGCATATTTTGGGCAGGCAGGGTTGGGCACTCCTGTTACTCTGGCTTTTCCCAGCCTGAGTACTTCCTCATGCAGGTGATAAAAATATATATATATGTAATTTTTTTGAGTGTGCTTATCTCCAAGGTGGGGCAGGCACCTTCAATCACCCGTTTGGAAGAAATGTTTTGCACAGAGCCTGGGACAGGCAAAGCTGTTGCTGGTTTGGGCTCTGGGCTGGCACAGGAAAGGGGAGCAGTGGCTGCCTGGGGACTGGGGAGCACTGGGGCTCCTTTGATGGTGCCAGGGTGGGTGGTTTTCCAATCCTGAACCTGCAGGAGGATGGTGAATCAGTCCGGGAATTACAGCACTCAGCCTTCCGAACTGGAATGGGCGACTCTTTCAAAACACCTTATGGGGAGGAAAGGTCTTTTGATTGTTTTCTTTTAATATCCCCAGCTCAGCTATGCCCTCAGACCTGAGACCCAGCCAGAGGCTGGGCTCCTTTGGTGGCACTTGATGGGCCAGGGGAGCGTGACCAGTGGCTGCAGCTGTCACTGGTCACCCACGACTGTCACTGGTCACCCGTGGCTGTCACTGGTCACCCATGGCTGTCACCAGCACCCCCAAATCACTCCCCAGTGTCCCCTCCTGGGGAAAAAAAGAGATGTTGCTCCATGTGAGGTCTGTGGCAGGGCCAGAGGGGCTTCATAAGTTGTGTTTGTTTGCTGCCTGTTGTTGTGTGTGCAGCAGCAACCTCTGATGGCTGATGGCCGGTCCAGCGAGGGCCAGCAGGGAAGGGAAGGAGTAGGAAGGGAGTAGGAAGGGAGGAAGGCTGCTGGAGCAGGAGTGAGAGGCCCCAAGCCCTGAAAGCCAGCCTTTGTGTCCCCTTCCCCCCGGGCCCTGCCTGGGGCAAAACATTACACAATCCAGCTATTGTCTGCTTGGAAAAGTCTACGGCATCCTATTGCAATTATTTATGAAAGGAAATATTTGATGTTTTTGTGGAAGGTGGGTGGGGGAAGCTGAGTTTACCTCTCTTCTTGTTTGGAGCTTAGTATTTTTTGCTTTTGTTCTTCCTGTCCAGTTGTTCCAGATTCTTTCTGAGAGCAGAGAGTGCCCGTGCCTGCAGTCTGTGCTGCAGGGGAAGTCCTGCTGTGGAAACAGCCTCCCCCCACCTCCAATTCTACAGAATTTCATTCAGTGTTATAAATAAAAGATACCCACAAGCTCCTTCTTGGGATTTAGTTCATGTCCTTCACGTTTTGTCTAGTATGTTTTTTATATGTGGCAGCATTTGGAGGTGTTAGATTTTCCTTAGTTTTCCCTGGAAGTGTAGGCGTAGTGAGAGAAGGAAGGAGCTAGGGAGGATCCAGAAGCTGATCTTGATGGAGAGACTCAAAATAAATGGCATCACTTGAACCCATTTTTCTCAGTTTGAGCCCTCTCTGCAGGTGACATAGAAGGCATTGGAAGTGTAGTTTTTTGCTAATAAATGCAAGCCTTTCCACATTTGCAAAAGAGAGCTAAACTAGAAAATACTAAAAGCAACAAATAAATGTTCAACAGGTGTAATACTGCCTGTTGTGCCAGTACTGTGCAAAATAAATCTCAGAACCATTTTCTTAAAGGCCAGGTTGTCCCATGTTTGTTTAAATTGAGCTTGAGAAACTGTTTCAGGTAACCAGTGGTTGCTATAACATGATTTCTGAAAGAAATCCACCTGAGACTGATGCTTGTCAGTCTTATTTCATCACCTGGGAGCTTGCTTTCTTTTTCTGTTTGAGGAGATATTTCACTGGATTTGGGGAATTTCCATGCTTCTGGCTTTGATTCATCTGTAGAGACTGTCTCATGATTCCTTGTCTTGCATGTTCTTGCCACTGGCTTGTGATGGAAGAATCCTTTTGCAGCGGTGACTCTTCCAGTCCTCCTCTTCTTTGCATCATTTTTGGGCTGATACTTCTGGTTGGTTGAAGGAATGTTAGGAAGGCTCATTGAGGTCTGTGGTGTTTAGAGGGAAAAGTCTGGAAACTTTCACAGTCTCATAGCCAAAATCAGACTGAGGAGAACTCAACTTTGTAATTCTTTGAAAAAGCTGTATCAGGCCAGCCAGTAAACGTTTTCCTTTTCCCAGAGGAGCTAAAGAAGTGCCATTTCCCTGGAAACTAGCATGGTTCCCTAAGGCCATCCCTGCTCCAAGGTATGCTCAGGTGCAGTGTTGGGCACTCTTGCTGCTTTGTGTGGAGGAAGAATGAGTGTTCTTGTGAGTGATGAGAATGCCCTGCTTTGTGCAAAACGGATTGCTTGGAGTTTTAGAGCATTTTAGAAAGTGTGTGATAAACAAGGAGGTTGTTACATGTCCTGCTTTACTGCAGCCTGTTTTGCTGAAGTCAGGGAAAGCTTTCTGAGCCAGAGGGCTCAATGTGGTGCTCCAAGCATGACCTGCTCCCTTGTGATGGTAGCAGAGAGGAGATCTGTCTTCCAGCAGCTCTCTGTGCCTGCTGCAGAGCAGACTGAGCTCCACCTGTGTTGTCCCTGATCCATGGGGACTTCACCGTGTTAACCCAGCTCCACATGTGTTGAGGAGACCAAATTCTGCATTTACAAGTCATTTCTTACATGGCAGGAAGAAAACTTTGATCACTGATATCATGGTCAGTGGAAAATACCCTAGTGAAATCCCATATTCCAAACCACACACAGTAAACAAAAGAAAAATCTCACTCTGTATTTCCTTATATTCACCAGTGGTTTTCCCTCATCTTGTTGCTGTCTAGGAGTTGAAGCCAGAAGAGTTTTAGAGTATTTTTATTTAATTTGCACATAAAAGCATTCAGTTTCCTTGGGTCTAAAGAGGACTGAATTACTGTCATGGTAAAACATGCCAAGGTAGGAATGTCATGAATGAGTTTTAGGTTGCTGTGGGGAGGAATGGGGGATGCACCACCACAAGGAAGCAGTACATATTAAATTTAAATTAAGATGCAGCCTTAAAAGTAGTTCAGAGTTTGGGGGATAGTTTTAAAATAAAACGAAACACATTGATGTGTTATCCTGAAATACAGATATTCTCTTAATAGAGGAGAAATAGTGGCATCATAAAGTGTAAAATTGATGTACGGTAGTGATGCTGGACGTGAATTAAGGTAGAACTTGAAGTTATGTTGGCTTGAATTTAAACAGTGGTTTGTGGTAGTGCCTGTCACACACAAGGAGCTTTTCTTGGTAGGCTGTGTTGGGACAGCAGTGCAGCCTGTCTGAGCCCCACTCCTGCATGGCAGGGTGCCTGTCCATATCCCTGGGAATGGGTCAGAGGCTTGGGACTTGTAGGATGGCTGTCCTTCAGGGTTGTGTTCTTTCCGTGGGATGGTGTGGGTTGTAGGATACACACTTCAAATTCACGCTGCTGGGATTGAGCAGAAAGTGCATTTTGTAGATGAGCTAGTTTTGAGAGCATGATTGTGTTTAATTGGTTTTGTGTAAATTGCTCATAACATGTTTTTCAGATGCAGGCTCTGTAGGCACTTTTGGATCCATGAGCAGGCGGGTGCAGTACACCGTGCCTGAGAGCAGTCACTCAAGCTTAGCATTAACTTAGGTGTTTTTGTACTTGCTGGAAACTCATCTTTTGCCTGATTGATCTGTGTTTGTGTGCACATGAATAATTCACAGATACATGCGTTTGGATATACTCACACACATCCTGGTGTGTGCTGAACAGAAAACATATTGGGTAGTAGGTACCCAGAGGCAGAGCAGCCCTTTCTTCAGTTTATTTTCCCAAAGCATTGTTGTAGACCAGATATATTTTCCTACTCTTGTATGTGCTATAAAATAATATTTTTTAAGATGGAGAAAATATCAAGTTACTTGCATTCTGTGCTTTTACAAAAATCACTTGAGAAATTAACATTCTTGTGTATCAGGTTACAGACATCCAAGTTCAGAAGGGGCGAGCGGGTAAGGGGAGCCGGATGTGAGCTTGGAACAAAGGCAGCCTCGTGTTGTGGAGGGGTAAACAGGGATGATGCTGCTTTGTGGGGGATCCCTTATGGATGTTAACAAAAGAATGGGTCCTGTGGATGAGCAGTCTCTGCACTGTTTCCATACACGCGGTTATATCCGTGTGCAATTCCGCCCGTGTGCTTGGGTGTTGTTAACTCTGCTGTTGCGTTGCATGTGGTTTCCATTTGCCAGTCTCCAGGTCTTTTTCTGCAACAAATTTCTTAAGGATTTTCTTTAGCTCTTGCTGTAAGCCCATGACCCCTGGTTGGCCTCCAGCACCGTGGCCTTCCCCAGCTCCAGAACAACTGGAGAGGCCTGTTCTCCCCGGCTGTTCCCAACCCCGAGGTGGGCACGGCGGCTCGGACGCGCGGCCTCGCTCCCTCGGCTCCCAGGAGCTGTGTGAGGTCCGGAGGTCCCTGAAAGGGGG
Source organism: Taeniopygia guttata (assembly GCF_048771995.1). NCBI lineage: Eukaryota > Metazoa > Chordata > Aves > Passeriformes > Estrildidae > Taeniopygia > Taeniopygia guttata. The sequence goes on along the minus strand of NC_133035.1, from coordinate 17,195,862 downwards.
AAGCTGAAATGCAAACATGAGGCTGGATAATAAAATGATGTCACTGGCAGCCAATCCAGAGGGCTGATGTCACACGCCTGGCAGCACCAGCAGCCTCCTCTGGCCACTTGTCCCTTCCTTGCCACCGGGAACAGCGAGAAGCAAACCTGCTGAAGTTCATTATTGCAGAGTTAAGTGCACATAAAACACAATCCATCACTCCTGCAGTTCATGAGATTCCGAAGTTTCCCAAGACCTAAGAGCTGGGTGGGAGCTCTTCCATGGAGCACATGACAAGCGGGCAAAGCGATTTCCTTTGGGTTTTTTTTCCTTACAGCACTTACTCTTCTTGTGTGTGCTGGGTAGGATACATGTGTTTGCTACTTTTGATGTGTATTGTACACCATTATTATTTCCATACTTATTTAGTGTTACACATTTAAGTATTTTTTATATTGGCAAATCCCACATATAAGCTCTAAATTGCTCATGTTGTTTGTGTCTCTCCTATCCACTCTGCAGAGGCTGTGTCGAGCATCTTGGTGGTTCAAGCTGTTGGAGGCTGTAAGAGCTGTTTATTATTTCTGAGTGAAATTTAATAGGTTTTCAAACCAGAAAGCTGAGGCACCCTTTTTGATATTCAAAACAATGACTGTATCTACAGTTTGAGGTAGATTTAAAAAAAAATAAATGATTTTACTCTATGAGGTTGTTGTTGATGCCAGGAAAGAAAGATGTGAACAAACAGATCTAGAATAAAAATCTAGTTTTACCGGATAGACAAGGTCCTCTATTATAATTTGTAGTACTTCCTTTATTTTATTTTTGTTTTTCTTCAGAAGCATAATGAAGAGGAGGATGGAAGGCTGTAAGTTTTGTTACATAGACTTCATCTGCATTTGGGATAAGACAAAGTAGTGTCAGAGGGCTCTGATGGTTTTTGCTTTTCAGGGACAGATAATCTTCTCCAGTCCAGGTACTGGAATGTCTTTCCTATCGTAGTCTACACTGGATTTCCCATGACATGTACAAGAGATGTTTGATCAACTTCAAGGACAGCCACGTGACCCAAGTTGGGATGCCTGGAACTATAGCTGGAATGAGAGCCAAGCACGAGGCTTGGGCAAGGTGGTGTTAAGTGTGTTTGGGATCCCTTCTGTGGGGCATGAAAAGATGGGAGGTGTATTGTCCTTATAAACTGAGAAATGGTCAGATTAAAGCAGGTGGTTCCTCCTGAGTTGGAGCTGCTGCAGGCAGGGAGTGAAGCAGAGGAGTACCCCGAGTGTCCTATACAAACCATTCAGATCATAACCCAAATTAAAAGTTTTTGTTTTCATAGTGCGCTATAAAAGTGATTTAATGTGTTGTAATTGTTTTCTTGGAGGGAAAAAAAAAAGAAATTTATGTGAGCTTCAGTTAAAGATGTAGCTACTGTAATTCATCTCTGAAGGAGCTGGAATACTTTTTAAGCGTATGCAGCAGTCTAAGATAGCTGTATTATTGAGAAACCACACTGGAGCTATAAATCAAAAAGCATCTCTGAATTTATTTTCTTCATTGCCAGGTGTATGGAGAACTGTATCATTAGGCCAACAGGAGAAAAGATTTAAGATTTCAGTCCTTCTCGCACTTTTATTCTTTTCTGGTAAAGAATCCTGTTGTAATGACAAGCACTGAGATAAACATAAGATGTTTTAGAAAAATAATTAAAACAACATGAGGCATTTAAGTTCATCTTGAGTGGTTTAGCAGCATTGATACTGAGCTTAGGAAGATGCTTCCCATATTTTACAGATATCAATGTGTTCCAAAACAGCAAAAGAGACTGTAAAATATTCCAGCTGATGGATGCCTGTTGGGGTGGACTCTTTTATGGGCATAGAGATACAGAGTGTGCATTCCATGACAATGGAATGAGCCAAGGGCACGTGAAGATATAAAAATGCAGCTGCCTGTGTGGCCCAAGCACAATCAGTAAGTGTAGGTGTATCCTTGTTCCCTCTGCAGATGTACACAAGGCATAGTTGGGATTGTTTATGGTAATAGAAATAATAACCTGACATAGGAGATTGCTTATCTCTGAAGTAAACCTGGTGGAATGGTAACATGCTGAACTTATACCAAACTGCTGAGGTCCTTTAATACAGTTTTACATTCCTAAGGTGGATTTGTGAGCTGTTTGAATTGGGGAGTGCACCAGCAGTGCTCTAAGTCTGCATTAAATTCTAGACTGGCCTTTTGGGTTCCATGTCAGGAATTTCTGAACTATTGCTGATGTGTTTGACTTGTGCTGACTTACTTGATAGCCTGGTTCTCTTCTAGTAGCTCAGTGTGCTGATTTGTAAAAATTTCCCACTGTAGCACCAGGGCTGGGGGATGTGGTGCTAACTCAACTGGTGGTGGAGATGACTCCAGTTTTGTCAGATGGCTTGGACATTCTTCCCTCTCCACCCTCTGTATTTCCCCTTGAGCAGCCCCTTCTTTGCCAGGAGGATGCTTTGATAGAAGAACTGAGGTAGTGGTGAGATTTTTGTCCTCTTAAAACCCAGACTGGCATTTAAGAGACTCCATAAAGGAGCTGGAGGTCAAACTGTAGGCGGTTGGTTAGAAAATGTTGGCTGGCACTGCTGGAGGAGTTGAAATCATACAGCTTCCCTTTCCATCAGAGCCTTCTCTTGCATGAACTTTAATTTTATATGTCAGTTGTTAGACCAAAGCTGCATTCTGAGGTTGGACTCACTTTGAGTAAGATGATACTAAATTTAAATTGATAGACAGAGTTACCCAGAGGGCTTGGATCTGTTTGTGCTCTTTGTTCTCTCTTTCCTCTTTCCCACTTCTCTGTTGTTGGTGGCTAAAGTGACATCCCTGGTGGTGTCTCCATGGAGCTGTCCCACCCCAGCTCTGTGTCTTACCTGAGTGCTGCAGGGTGGCTCGGCCTCCTTGGATTCCAAACAGTTGGAAAGAGCAGTGAGCAGGATTCTGGTGCTGCACTTTGGGATTTTTGCCTGTAGAGGGATGGTGGCTGCTTTAATTCAGTTTGTTTCTCTAGGAAGTAGACTGAAGAATATTGGAGTGATTTTGTCCCAAGAGAGCATCGTCCTAGTGACTCCAGGCTGTTTTGGAACATTTTGTGGCTTTTAAACCTTATAACATGTACCAATTATAACCCAAAAAGAGGGTGGCTGTATTGGCATTAGTCTATTGGAAATTTTTTCCTGGATATGATCAAGCTGGAGACCAAAACCATTTCAAATGGACAAGAAATGACATCAGGCCATTTACAGTCTTAGCTTGGCTCAATGAAGCTCAGTGTTGATACTCTCTTTTCACCACCCTTTTTGGTGGAAAAATAGGTGTTTCTTGTTTTAATATGAGCTTTTGGTAATTTTACACTATTAAGACTTTTAGCCATTTCATTTCTGACTGCACCTTCAGGGGAAAACAGTAACAGCTGATACCCTTCTTCTACATCCAAATGAGTCTTTGAGGTACTAAGACTAACAAAATACTGTAGAAAACCATTAACTCGAATAAAAGTTTATGGAAGCAGATTTTTAATGAGCTAAAAAAGCAAGTGAATGATCTGTACTCAGGATTTCCTAATGCATTTATACACGGGCCTTCATCAGCATGATCTGCCCTGGAATGATGGATTCTCACTCTGGGATGTGATTTCTGGGTATTTTTTGGCATTTGAGCCTGTTGAGTGTGGAGTAAAATATGCCTTTATAAACTCAAATGGGAGTGTAGAATCTTGTGGCCAGTTTTGGATTGGAGAGATTCTTGTCTTGCAGAACTGTCCTGTTGTACAGTTTTTGGTAGCAGTACACAGGATGCAGTGGGGCATCAAGAGAGTTTCTTGAATTAAAGGGATAAATTGTACAATCTTGCTTCCATGTAGATGTACTCACAGTGTACAAGTCTACCTTATTTATGCAACTCTACCTCGAACACTTGAAATTCATGAGTGGTCACATGGAGTGGTTTTTTATTTGGAAATAATAACTTCAGATTTCTCTGAAATGTCACATGTTATGCCTTAGTTTAGACAGAATCTTTTAGATCAAGTTGTGAACTGTTGAGGAAAATGAGTTATTAATGGGAACACAAAAAGGTATCAACAGTGTAGTGAGCAGTGGAGGCGAAATGTCTCTCTGGAGAGAAATGCAGCATCTCAAGGTAGAAAAACATTTTTTTTTAAGAAGGCACTATTTCAAAGGCTGAGGGTTTCTGAAAACAATTTGGTGCCAAAAGCTTAACCTGTTTTTCATAAACACGGTTGCTGGTTGGAGCCAAAACAAACAATTAAGGTCCTTAAATGAACTGAAGTGAGGAATCATAGCTGCCCCAGCAGACTGCTAAAAATTGTTAAGTGTGGCTACATGTGAGCCAGGGAGGACAGTCAGGGACCTGGGGATGGGCTGGGTTCCCTGGCCACTTCTTCCTTGGTGCTGCTTTTCTTGGACTGTACAGGAGTGATGTGAGTGAGGAATGGAGCTGGTTGTGCCCTAGCCTCGAAACCCAGGTGGCTGTAACTTGACAGAAGAGTAAGGCCAGTGTAGATTGTGGGGCATGTGAGCCAAAGGTGTTCCTGTGCTATTTTTATTCATTATCTTTGCTCTCTCTCCTTTTTGCCTCCTGCAGCACCTCCTGCTGAAGGTTTTGTTTATGTAGTGCAGTACCTGAGTCCCAGCCCAGCCTCTGCCTGCCTGGGCTGTCACCCACTGAGCTCTGCTGGAAAATGTCCCCACTCCCATGGCCTTTGGGGCTCTCTCTGGGAGGGTTGGATGCCTCTGAGGTGCTGAGGGAACTCGTGTACCTACAGGGGTATCAGGACAGGCAGGAGGAGCTGGATGTGTTTTCACTCTGACATGCAGTGGCTGCAAGATGCAATCACAACATGTTATTTTCAGCAGTTCTAAAAGCAACCCTCCCCACCTTCCAGAATATTATTATTATTACAGATTTTGTGGGATGGGTGTAGAGCATTGGGAAGGCTCTGGCATCTCTAGGGATCTTGGGCAAGGCTGTCTATGATTTTGCTTTGATTTTCTTTTTTATATTGCCTTTATAAAAGATCTACAGGAGAAATCCATGTGTTCTACTTGGCTGTAGAATTGCAGATATGGTTAAGAGATGCATTGCATGGTCTTCAAATGGCCTCAGCTGTCCAAGAAACTGGAATTTCTGGAGAGATACCATTGTTAACCATCATAGCAATTGAATTTAATCAGTTTTTTGTACATTTCTGCTTGGGCATTAGCACCAATCTATTCCAGAAGACAGAGGGCTGAATTATAAGAAAGATCACTTTCTCGTGGACAAATATTCTTAGTTTGAGAGACACTGTGTAGTGGCAGCATTTCATTTCATCTGTGTGTTCCTTCCCTGGCAGGTTAGGGAAGCTGGCAGGGAGGGTTAAGCTCTAGAAAGCTGTAAGAATGCAGTTTTCTCATATGTTCCTTTATAATCACAACTGTGGAAAGAACAGGCAGAGGTGAGGCTTATTCACAACCATAAAATGAAATGGAGTTTGAAGTTAATTTTAACTTTACCTACATAAACAAGCCACGGGTGGTACATTTTTGTTCCTCCTTTTAACTGTGTCTGTGATAGAAGTGTCAAACGGTGCATTATTTATGAGCTGTTGTAGATACTGGATTTCTGCATGACATCCTCACCTCATAAATGCCTTCATGGAGAAAGAAGAATAGCTGGTGTGTCTCATTTTCCAGTCCAACTCCACAGCCATACCCTGGTATTTGAGGGACTGTGGGGCAGCCTTTGGCAGTCCAGAGATTTTTTGCCAAGTGAACTTGCAGGAAGTACTCAGAGAGATCAGCTGGATGTGTGCTCAGTTCACTATAAACAAAATATTTGTCCTTAAGCATAAACCAAGAAGGAAATGAAGCAAAGAGATGTTAGTAATCCTCCTTAAGGACTGTTGGAAACTATATCAGTATTAATTCTATATATAAAAAAAAAATCTCTGCTAAAATGCTTTTCTGGTGAATGCAGAATTTTTTCAAAGGCAATAGAATTCCTGTCTCCTACAGAGATACTTGCTAGTTGTTGGAATAGCATGGCTTTTGCATTTTTAACATTTCCTCAAACTTAGGAGCTAAATCACAGCTTCAGGACCTATGTGTCACTGGAGAAATTGTTTGAAGAGAGCAGGTAAAGGTTCCACAGATGGTGGAACAGGAACACTCTTAAACAGGATTTAAGCAGTGCTGCCCAAGAGCTGCACACTGCCAGTGCCTGGCTCCTGCTGAGCAAGACTAAGGAATTCTGGCTTGATCCACAGGTGGGTCCTGGAGGTGAGCAGGTGAGCATGGTCCTGGTGAGCTGCAAGTTTGTGTTTAAACCCAAACCTTGAATCTAGTCATTGGAAAGAACCTTGGACTGGGACTTGAGCTAACGTGGGAGCTCTGCTGACACATTCTAGTGTTGGGTTCTTCTGTGTGTATATTCTTACCAAACATCAAGAAGATTTTTCTTGTTGAAACCAATAAGAACTCTGCTTTTTTAAGTGTACCCTATTGCAATAGCCAAGTGATAGAACCTTTTTTAGTAGTTTCAGTGAGGAGAAGTCAGATGTCAGAACTATGGAGAACAGTGATTTAGTAAAGTACTTAAAACGAAAGGAGAATAAACCTTGATTAGTGGAGATAAATCTCAAATACTTAAAGGCACTTGGACAGAGCTTTTAACTAGCTGTTGCATGAGTAAATACTGTGCAGGCAGAAGCTGAAATTAATATCAATGTGACTGACATGTTGGGCAGTTTGTGTAGTGCAGAATCACAAAATACCCCGTTTCTTTTCTCATCACCCCAAACCAACAGATGTTGCCCTGGTTGCAGGGGTAGAGCCCTGTGAGGAACAGAGGGATATCTGGCAGAGCACAAACAAATTCTTTAAATACTTGAGAACTTTTTTAGAAAGCAGCTTTGAATCTTTGTTATCGCTTTGTTGCCGAAATAAATGTTAGGCTCCTTAGCAGGCAGAAACAAATCATGAGTCCTAATGCTGGACTTTGTGCAGCCATGGCTCTAGTAGGTGGGGATTCTTTTCCCTCTCCAAAGGAAGGGCTTCTCTCTTTGTTTTTGGCTTTTGGCACACGTTACCAAAATATTTGCAGTGCAGTAACATGTATTTTTTCATCTGGAAAGTGGGAAATAAAACATATTTGTTCCTATGTGTAAATACTCTTTCCCCACAAAAAACAATGTTTGCTTTGTAAATCCAGCCTGTTTCTCCCCTCTGAGTGTGAATTCCTGTGAGCTCTGTTTTGGAGAGCAGGCATGTGCATTTCCAGGTTATCACTGAAATAAAGGGGGCTCACAGCTCTCCCCTTCATGTTTGTGGGAATAGGTGAGACTTCTTAAAGGAAGGACCCTTTAAAGTGGTGGTTAAAGTGACCTTCTTAGGAAATGCCATTCATGCCAGAGCACATAACCTTCCTCCCCATCTCTTCCCCTGCATAGGAGGGTTTGTGGGATACAAAGCAGCCTGGGAAAGGGAATGCACATTCTTCTGTACAAAGGAAGCTCAGAACCTCATGGTATATACATAGGTCTCTCTGTCTTCCCCCTTAAAAATGTTTTTCTTTACCCTGTAATCAGAGAAATTTTTCCTTATTAATTTTCCTTTGGGTGGAGAGAAAAGGGGAAGATCTATTGTTGGGCTGGAAGTTGCTGCCGGGGGCGACAATTGGGCTATTGTTGGGCTGTAATTCTAGTCCGGGGGCTCGAGGGGAGCTGGAAAGGAGGAAGAGGAATAAGAACAAGCCCAAGTATTAACTCTGTAATGAACTCCTGTTGTTTACCTGAGCCAGGACAGCCAGAGGTTTGGTTTTGTTTTTCCTGAAGGCTGATGAAACACAGTGTTATTACCAGTGGTGATGTTGCTCTCCTGTGAGCATCTGGAAGAGGGGGAAGAAGGGAACTTTTTTCCCTCCAGCAGAGGACATGCAGTTATTTTTCTAAAGCCCAAATCAAAACTGTTAGTTGAAGGCAGAAACAGGCCTCAGGAAATGCTGTTTCTTCTGGCAGCAAGAGACAAAGATCCTTGTTCTTTAGACCAGCCTTTGTATAGTTCAGAACAATAATAATTTTTTAAAAGTGTCTGATAAAGAACAAGTACTTATTATCATAATGTGTTAACAGAGCTATAATTAAGATTGTTCTTGTCACTTTTTTTAATATTCCATCTTCCTCTGGGAGTTCTTAATTGTTGAAAAAAATTAGTGTGTATTTACATTTGTCAAAAAGAGGTTTGGGGACCAAATGTTTTAGAGCAGCACTGTTTGCTTTTCTGGGCTCTTACCATGAATACAAGAAAGAGACACAGAAAGAAATGAAAAGATCCTGGGGATTAACTCAGGTGTTGCTCAGGCTCCATTCAGAGGAGGAAGCAGCCACTTCACCCTTGGCTTCTTAAAGACTTACTGCCTTCCTGATGTTTCTGATCTCCCCAAATATCCTGGGATTGCCTTGGCATCACTCCCCCCACTCCATCCCTCCCAAGGACATGCTGTCAGGGCATTTACACCCCCAAACTGGAATATGTGCTTCTGCTTTGAAAGAGAGAGACTGAAACTCCTTTTGAGGTTAGATAACCTCTTTTATTATTTTGATTACAACTAGAAATGTTAATCCTTCTGTTTTTTTTTTTTTTTTAATTTTACTACACTGTATTGATCTTGTGTGCTGCTGGTGCTCCCCTGGACTTTGATCCCTTGATGGAGAAGTCTCGTGTGTTCCAATGAAGACTTGAATATTCAGTTTTCATTAGAACTGTGATTTCATCCTCAGGGAAACATGGGATTTGAATGCTGGTTTCACCTGTGGCCCTGCCAGCTGCCAGTGCTGGGCAGGAGGGACCTGGAGGTACCTGAGCTTTGCTCACTGTCTGCTTTGGCAGCTGGCTGCCTGCCAGAAGTAGGGAAGATTGTCATTAATGCTCTTAATTTTTATGAGCCTTTGAGATTTAAAATGTTTACTCCATGTTGTCAGTTGTAGAGCTTTTGTATTTAAAATAAATAATCTTGTTTTAAATTAGTGTTTCCTGGAGGAAGCTATCTGGCTATTGTAAAGTGCTCTGTCAACAGAGCTGCATCCTCATAGCAGCAGAAGAGGAAGGATCTCATGTTGATACACCGAGCTTGGGAGAGCTGACACAGAAGAAATTCCTATGGACAGGGCTTTCTGCTTCCTACTTTTTTTGCACAGATGGATCTCTTTGTTTTTGGTTAAACATTAATCAAAAATCAATTTATGACTCCATGTAAGTGGTGTTAGATAAGTCTCCGTTTATCCACGGTAAATAAAAACATCATTCAGACATGATCAAACAACAGTCCTGGTTTGGTTTGAGTTTCAAAGTAGATGGGGATAGAAAATTGTAATTAAAATTGCAGATTTCATAATTGAATGTGTTCTTTTTTAATGAGAACATTTAGTTTAACTGTAGGAGGATAAAAAAACATAATTGACCTAAACATCTGAATGATTTGCAAAAGAACATGAAAATAGGATTTGAGAGATCCTTCAGTAAAAAAAAGGTAAACTTACAGGTGAAGAGGCAATTTCTGAGGAGGTGTAAGGTGTAACCTTGAGGATGTTGGACAGTTTGGGCAACCCACAAGATTTTGGGGTCTGAATACTCTGAGTGCTTCAAAAGCAGAATTAATTTCTGTACATTAACAGTATCTCTGTGTAATAGAAGGAATGTGGAGGAGCAGTCCAGTTATTAGTAGGAATTAAATGTGGGTTTAAGCATTTTACTTGCAATTATTCTGACAATAACTGGTTTTTAATTCTGTTTTTTTCTTCAGGCTGAAGTACTGAAGACAAGTCTTTGTTTTCATGCATGTGTGAATAGTTCTGGGTCTTTCTTATGCTGCTTTGTGCCTTTTCTAGTTTTTTTCCATCCTTTTTGAGCTGAAGGCCTCAGAGTTGCAGTCTGTATTTGAGATGTGAGTAACCTGCATTTTTACAGTGTTAGAATGATTTTTTTTTTTAAGTATTTCAGTAAAATATCTGCAATTTAAAGTCCTCCCTGAGGTGGGTTTTGGTGAGGTCACCCCTCTGGGTCCCAAGGGAGGATGCAACTGTGGGAAGGATGAGGAGAGGTGTTCTGGGGGGCCTCAGCACTGCAGCTTCCTGTTATGTGACAGAAAATGCTGGATGGAGCATTTGTTGTGCATGAATGATGTAGTACTTGGAAAAACTTTTTGGCCAGCTTTGACATGTTCTGTTTGTTAGTTTTGTTTGCACCCAGAGTGCAGGGAAGAGGATTGAATTAAGCTTTAGCATCCTCTCAGTTATTGGGCCAAATGCCACTACTTTCACTGCCAATACAGCCTACAGAAGATGTGTAGGCATGGAGAGTGTGGGAGTTTCAGAATACACAGCATCTTTTAATTGACACGGGATTTGTAAAGTGCAGCTTGTATAACTGGTGGTACCTAATCTCCCCTGTCCCTTCCAAGAGGCACGTTGATGATCCATATGCTGGATGGAGGTGTTGCTTTGTCTACAGGAGATAAGAACTTCGTGTTGATCAGAGATGTCTTGCCTCTGATTTGCCTGCAGGCATGCAAATCTAAGCCATAAATTCTGAATATTCTCTTGCCTAAATGATGTTTTATTTTTTAAGTTTTTTAAAGAAGTTTTCCTCTTGCAAAGGGAGATGTTCTCCCCCTTTAAAAGGAGGTGTGGGGATGAGGAAGGGAGCTGTACTGTTTGGTGCAGGGTGCATAATGAAAGGTTACACCTCAAAGCCAGGTGCTGAGTGTTGCTGGCAACCAGGTGGATGCAGGAAACTCTGCAGGTTTTTGTTACTTGCTACAGTGTCACTCCTCCCCAGTGACTCTGCGTGTCTAACCTTGCCTGATCCCCAGGAAGTGTCATCCTGCTTTTCCAAGGTTCCTGGTGGAGGAACCTGTTAGGACAGTGGCTCCAGTGGCTCTGGCCTTTGGGAATGGAAGGTGATGGCTCACACAGAGCGTGCTGTGGGGACTCAGCAGTGGGTCTCTGGGAAACAAGAGATACCTGAATCATGGAGTCATTTAGCTTGGCAAAGAGCTTTGGGGTCGTAGAATCCAACCATAAACAGAACACTGCCAAGTGGAGCAAAAGTCAGGCTTAGGCAGCTGAAAGTGAGTTTTCAGAGAATGTATGTCCAGCAGAGCAGAGGTAACTGGGAGAGGGAAGAAAGGAGAATGATCCATAAATATTTTATTACTAGGTATAGAAACACGGTGTGCTGACATCTGTTTTTCTTTCCCAGTGCAGCTGTTGCTGTGTAGTGTCTGTGGAATTGCTTCAGCCTTCCTGGTGGCTCTGTCCTCCTTAAAAATCAAATCAAGCATGCACAAAGCCCCCACAACACAGAGGAAGTGCAAACTCTACTAAGCCTACTGACAGTAAGCTAGCTGCTGTTGTGTTATTAAGACTGCTTTTCACTGAAGCCTCTGCATTCCAGGCTCACATTCCCTGCTCTGGGGGTTTGGGGCATCCACTGTGCTCAGTACAGCAGACTGGGGCCTTGGGCTTTCTTGGTCAAGATCCTGAAGTTATTTCCTAATTTTAAGCATGGGTAAAACCATGAGGTTTAGTGTAGGTTCTTCATGGTCTTCAAGTCAGTCCACGTTTTTTTTGTCATCACTACATGAGGAATTTAATGGCAAGACATGAAAGTGGGTACTGGGTGGACTGCAGTTCCTGCTTACTTTGCAGATGCTTTTACAGCAGGTCTTTTGTCCCTCCTCCCAAGCCCTTCTGTTTTGAATCTCAGCACCCTGACAATCCCCATGTCTCTTTATTTTCTACTGTGTATTTGGACAAAAGATTCAGTAGTGAGGAGCTGGGCACACATCAGAGAGTGTTTTCTTCCTCCCTGCACCACCCCCTCTCTTTTTTTTTTAATACACAGATTTTGGGTGTTGTCAAAGGGTTCAGTCTAGTTATTCTTTGTTTTGAGAAGATGGAAACAAAATGTCAATGGTGTTTCATTTAAATTTGTGTTTAGTGTTTCTTGATGTGTGATATGTAGGCAGTGGTGGTAGGGATGTCTGCATACAGCTGTGTAAAAATTAGGGAATACTGTGTTATAGGGGAGTAAATGGACGCCGAATTTGTGCTCCCTTATGATGCTCTGTGTCTGTAGAACAGTGAGTTTTTTGATTACTGTAGTTGTGCAGTGGTAGCAAGAAAGACAACTTTTCACTGTGATGTGATTTTTAGATTCCAGTTCTTATTTACTGCTGCTGCACTTTTCCCTTTTTTTACTTTCAGCATTTCCTACAATGCAGGTTGCTTTTAGAATACGATGCTGAGACTGTCATGTCTAAAATACTCCAAATGTTTTCAGAGCTGGCTGGTTCCAGCCCCAACACACACAACTCTGTGCCTCCCAAAAATAGTCACCTGAAGGAAAAGACAGAGGCTGAAATGGAGCTGCTGAGCCTCGGCCTGCCCTGGGCTGTGCTCGCATTCCTCCGGCAGGGCCTGGGCCTCTTCTGAAAGCAACCTTTCAGCTCATGGAGCTGCATTGTGTAAACATCTTCAGCAATAATTTATTCTCTTGAAAGAGGCCAAACTAATCCCCCCATCCTGCTTAGAGCTGCCTTAGATGTGACTCTGAGCGGCACATTTTGTCTTGCAACAAGCGTGACATCACTCAAATATAGCAACAGAATGTGGTCAAATAGCATTTTTAACAAATTTTAAAATCCTCCCCTGTGGGGCAGATTTATTGGGAATGTTCTTCCTTCATCTGTATGTTATCAAGCTAAATACCAAGGCTTGGTTTTGCTAGCATGTTTCTATATGTGTAGAAAAACCCATGGCTGATTTGAGTGCATTGATATTTCCCTCCCCACCTTGTTTTCTTTTGTCCCTTTGGCAGAAAAAGTGGATGTTTGTAAAAGGAGGAGAAAGATCTTTATAAAATCTACCTGGGTAGAAAATAAGTAAAATTATTTTCTGAATCTCAGAGCATTCATGAACACAGTTTGTCGTAAACAAACTCATAAAATCCTCTGGAGAAACATATGACTTCGATTTAATTTTTTTTTTCCTCTTATAGGAGCAGCATTCTTAACTTTTGCCTTACTTTTTTTTTTTTTTAGCACAGCCTGAGAAGCTCCATGTTGTTTTTGTCCTGTAATAGCACTCGCTCCAGCAAGGACACGGCATCTTTGGGGTTTACCTCTGTCTCCAGCCCCTGGGAGGTTGTTTACTACTTTCAGCCTGGAATAACAGGCCAGTCCCAGGGATCCTCCCTGGGGAGCAGGATTATTGGCATCTGCCAAAATACCAGCTCTGTGCTGGGCCGGGCGGCGGCGGGCTGCTGCCCTGGGGGATGTTGGGATGGGGCTCCGGTGACCGTGGGGCAGCGGGATGCTGCATTCCCGTGGGGATGCTGTGGTGGGATGCAGGATGCTGCTGAGCTGCGGGGCAGGCACAGCCCCCGGCGCTGTCAGCTCAGCCCATGGCTCCTCTCAGGGCGGGAGGGAAACAGTGAGACCCTTTTCAAGAGCGAGGTGTGTTGGAGCCTATATTTGGATGTTGCTCCTCTTCTAAATTTGGTTTTCTCCTCATTAATACAGGAGCTGTTTCAGTCGCCCTGTAGGAAAAAACATGGGGTTGCTGTCGGGTGGGTTATTCTGGGGGGTTTTTTTCCACCCTTTATGAAAGGCCGAGGTCTGTGTGGAGGGCTGGAGGCGAGGGAAGGTGAAGGAAGGGGCGGAGGGCGGAGGGAGGGTCCGTGCTCTGAGCTCCTTTGTGCGGGAGCGCCGCGCTCGCCTCCAGCCGGGTGGGGATGGGGCGCGGCGGAGGGGCCGCTCCTCTGCTGCCAGCGAGGGCACCGGGCCGGGCACGGCTGCCGAGAGGGGCAGGAGGCTCTGCCGTGCCAGGGACACCCAAATGATGCTGTTTCCACCTCCCTTCCCCAGGCAAAAGCGGCTTTCGGGCTTTCTGCAGCGAGCCGCTTGTCCCCGTCTCAGGAGAGCGCGGAGAAGGAAGCGTGGCGGTGTCGTGTTAAAATAAGCGGATTTGTACCTTTTGCCGTGACCTGAGGCGGGTTTCCCCCCTTGCAGCGGCACGAAGAGCCCGCAGTGGGTGTGATGGAAGAGTAGTGGATGGGAATTATTCGTGTCGGGGCTGCTGGCAGCCGTGGAGCGGAGCCGTGCGTGGGAACGGGCGGCCAAGGCAGCCGTGCTGCCACTCCGGACAGGGACACGCCTGGTGCTGGCCCTGTCACACCTCTGGAGACCTTCCCTGGGCTGCTGGAGGTGTTTGCTACCCAGCTCTGCCTGGCAGGGTTACAGGGGTGTGCAGACAGCTGTGGGGCACATCTGGCTGTGGATGTGGCACTCAGGGGCCGCAGCACTGGTGGTTTGTGCTGCCGGGTGCCCTGGGGCTGCTGCTCACCTCCAGCACTGGTGCAGTGACCGGCAGAGCCTCCACACCCGTGTGCTCGATGATCCTCGCTAATTCCAGCCATGGCAGCATCCCCAAGTGTGGCTGCATCCTGCCCTTAGGGACATAATTTACCGGTGGCCTTGGCATCCCTGCGTTCATGGTTGAACTCTTATCTTACATGACTCTTATCTTTTCCAACATCAACAACTCTGTTCTTTAGGTACCTCTATGCAGATCATGGTGGAAATATAGTTTCAGTGCAGGTGTTGGTAAATACAAATAATATGAAAGAGATTTAGGCCCCAACAAATGTGTAAAAGTACAAGTCCATCAGGTTATTTTAATAAAAGCATACAGGACTTTGAGTGCTAAGCTTAAAAGTCCAGGCAACCCAAGGAAATACAACAAAATTGAATTTGTTGCAGGAATTAATTAATTTTTTTTCTAACTCCTGCTATTAATCATTTAAATGACCTGGGATGGAAATTACAATTATAATAGTTACTTTTTGCTGTATTTCAGGGTACTCTGCACTCCAATAATTTGACCTAGTTTATTGGTGGTTTAATTGCACTCTCTCATTTTAAGCACTTTATTCTTGTTACCAGCTTCATCAACTCTTCTAAATATTTTACTGTCTGCTCTGTTCCAGGGTCAAATGGGACAAGCATTAACTTCTGGCTAGGGAAAAACTGTGTTGAAAACCAGTGCTAGCGAAATCCCTTAATGGAACAGATGCATCTGACCTGAAAAATTACATGTGTGCTCCAAAATTTACTTCCCCCCTCCTTCTCTGAGAGTATCTATTAAAAGATTTTCTGCTGCAAAAATCCCTTGCCCATATCCTTGGACCATTCAAGTTTCCAAGCCCCACAGCTAACCACCTTTCTATACATATTTGCTCAAGTAAGGGCTTTTCCCCCCTGCTTTACTGTTCCAGTAGTCTTCTGTAGTGAAGATTAACTTCACAACTAGGATTTGCTTTTCAAAAAACAATGTTTGCCTTTTGTGAAACTTGTATGAGTTCCTGCTGGAATTATTTGTTCGCTCTGAATTTCATCGTGTTGCAGAAACGACGCACGTGCTGCAGGGGAAGCAGCAGATTCCAGAGGCAATGTGTGTATGGAGAAATCTTGCTTTGTTGTGATAGCTCTCCTTTCTAGGACAGATGTACTTAACTAATTTTTTTAAGTTAAATTCAAATCATGGGTAGTATGAGGTGGCAGTTTTCCAGTGGCTTTTGAAATGTGTTTTTCTGTGAGGAGTGAAATGCATGGCTTAGAGCAGCAGGCAGGGTATGAAGAGTTCCTTCACGTGTTTATTGAGAAGCAAACCTGACAGGTCCTTAGACAGAAGCTGAAGAGTTATGTTGGTGTTTATCCCTTTCACTTGTGCTCCAACATATTTTGTAGCAGATCTTTTCAATATGTGGAGTAATGTGGATCTGATAAAATGCTTCTAGGGAATTACGCCCAACTTGTAACAAGTTAAGTGTAGCAATTAATATTTCTACTGAGTGAATTTTGCTAGCAGAATTATATCACTGAGGTTAATCTCCTGACTTCCCAAGATCTCTTCTGATTAAATAATACAGGCATGTAATTTCTTCTTCTACCAGAAAAATGGTTTTCTTGTGCTGTATGGTGCCTTTATATAAAGTATCACATTTCTGCAATGATTGTGAAAAGGCACAGTGTTATTCTGTGGTCATATTTTTGGCTTTCAAAATCATCAGCAAAAGTTTTGCAGAAAATAATTTCTGTTCAGTTATCTCTTATTCTTGAGCAAAAATAGAGCCAGGTAACCATCCTAATTGCCACAGTTTCTAAACCAAAATTTTTAGTTTTCAGAAGTCAGGAATGGAGTGCTGCTTTAAAAAAAAAGTTAAAGAAAAGCTTAAATATGTTTTTTACTTTGTCTTACTGAGCTGTGTGGGGTGATGTGCTTCCTGTTCCCTTCAGAGCTCAGCAGACTTGGGGTTTTGAGAGCTTGGGAATGAATCCTTTTACCTGTGCAGGCTCCAGGCTGTGACCTGCATCTTTGGGTTTGTTGTTTCTTCACTGTGCCAGAAAGGGGAAAAGTCACATCACTTCCCAGCTGATGTTTGTTCCTGGCTGGTGAGACAACCCAAGTGAAACAAAATGCAAACTTTGAGAGTACTGGAGTAGCTGCTTCCAGCTCTTTGGGTTCTGTAGCCCAGGGCAGGACGTCACATTACCTGTTGCTCCAGCATCACTCACAGGGACCTGGGCTGCTCAGTTGATTTCAAAAACAAAGCCAAACACCTGAAGTCCATCACCTCAAGATCAGCTCTGAAAGGCGGTAGGATAAATTATTATTCAGTGCATTTAAAATACAAGTGCATCTAGAGCCCATGGGGTTTGCTACCTGGATCTTCAAATTGATGGGATGTCTGTGCAGTGAAATAAACAACCACCATGGGTGATGGATGGGGGATGGCCTTCACAGCAGATCACAACAGGGTGGGAAATGAGGGGTGGATGTGAATGACTGATAAGCAAGACTTATTGTAAGGAGCTTAAAAATAAAGGAGTAATCCAAGAGCAGCTACAACGCACAGGAATTCGGGATGTGTCACTTGTGGCTGTGCTGAAATCTCTATTGCAGCTCTTCTTTTTATATCCTTTGTCCTCTGAAATACCTCACTGGTAGGGTTGGGCTCTTATTTATTTATTTCTTCCGCTCGGCAGCTGCAGTGCTCAGTCTGGGAGGCTGAGATGCTCACAATGCGCTGCCTGCTGCCAAGAAAGGAGGTATTTGCATTCATTTTCACTTTCTGATTCTGAATACAGAAAACAAACAACCCCCCCATGGTCCTGCTGAGTCCTGACTCCCCTAAACTGTCAATACATGTGCAGATACATGATTTGGAGGATTTAGAGGGGGTGTGGTACCATCTACCAGGCAGGTAATTGGAGTGTCTGTATTCAGTGAACAAAGAAGTCTTAACAGTAATCCAGAATAGCCATTAAAAAAAAAAAACTGTAAAAAATATCAGTAATATGTTTCATAGCAGTTATTTAACAGATTCAAAGCCTGATACTTTATTCACAGTACTTTTTCTGAATTATTTTTTTTTTCTCAAATTGCAAGTTGTTCACACTGATCCTGTCAGGAGTAGTCTGTGCTCAAAAGGAGCAAATTATTCCCTTTTTTCACTCTTTAAGTAATTCTGACAATGATGCATGGAGGAGAGATGAGACATTTGTTTGAAGTTGTGAGCAGTGCAGCTTTTGAGGTGCAGAGCTGGGTGTTGGAGTGACTCCCATATGGATTGGGGGTGTTCAGGATACGTGTGGGAGGCTGTGCCGTGCCTCTCGCTCCCTCTCACTGGCAGTCTTACGAGTGGGAAACAAATGGGATCACAACCTTTCTGAATGTGGAGCTTGGGATGTGCTGACTGGATTATGAAGGCAGCAATTTAACTAAAGGGACATAATTTAGGTGCCCAGGCTCAGAGAAGCCCAGAGACTGAAACTCCAGATTTTTATTTTGTGACATATTGACTAAAACAGATATAAAAAATAATCCTATTGCCATGATATTTGTTTTTGTGTCTGCTCAGGTTTTAACAAGCCTCTCGTCATGATTCAGAGCACAGCATAGAAATCCACTGTGCCATCTTTTTTTAATGCATTAAATGTTCTATACTGTGTTTCTTTTGTGGTGAAACCCCACAGCCTCAGCATGAAGAATGCACATGTGTATTTGTTTAATTCAGCATGTTTTCGTCTCTCAGTACTGGAAACAGGACATTTCAGTTCTCCAGTCACCACTGCAGCAAACTAGTGTGTTGTGTGCAGTTCGTCTTTAGTTCTTTTCCACCTGCAACATCGGTGTGAAAAATCAGAGGGCTAAAGCGAAAACCCCTCTGCTGCTGGTACTTGTTTAGAAATATCAAATATCCTCCAGTGTGAGGTTTTTATCTCGCTGTCTTTGTGGTGAGAGTGGTAGAGAAAAGGCACGTGAAAGGCTGTGACAGCGTAGCCTGTAGCAGCTTTGCAGATTGATTCAGATGTTCCATTCACAGCCGAGATTTGATACACAGTAATGAAATCAAACGGCTTAAAATCATCTTCCATTGATTTTTATGAAGAGAAATCTATACCTGCAGAATCCGACTGAGGTTATGATGAGCTCTGCCTTTAAATTTCCCTTTGTTTTGTGCGTGTGAGCTCTTTTAAGAGCTTTTATTCCGCGCTTTGAATGGCCGCTGCTGCAGCTTCCCTTCGGTGTGAGGGCTGGAGTCGGGAGCTGCGTGCGAAACGCTGCGGCGCAGGAGCACACTGTGCCGGGCTGGGGAGAAAGGGCATTTCGGAGGGATATTTCCACGCAGCCCTGGCTGTGGATGCCGTGGGCAGGGGTGCCTCGTGATGCTGCTCCAGACTCACAAACAAACCCGGCGTGGGCGTGGGGCGGGCAGCGGGAGCCGGCCCGGGCTGCGCCTCCCGGAATGGCTCCGGGCCGGCGCTGAATGAACAGCACAAGGCGCTGCTCCCCGCCCCTTCCCTTCTTCTCCTCTTTATTTTTTGTCTCTTTTCGGCTGTGGGGTTTAGGATACACAAAGAGTCATTGAACCTGTAAGAAGCCTCTCTAATGCAGGTGTTTGCAGTGCAGGCTGATCTTCTTTGTTGACAGCAAGGCACTAACAGGAGCGAGCGCCACACTTACTGTCACTGAGAATGTGTACAGATAAAATAATGATTATACGTGAGGATTGAAAAATTTTTGTTCTGTGCATATTTTTTCCCTATTTAACCAGTAGAGTTTTTATGAAAAATGGATTTCTCTGGCATGTAATTACTTAGACCCACTGTGTACCCGGTGGAAGCCGCAGCGCTCTGGAATGTGACACGATTCTTTGGACTGGCCTGCTGGGCCTTGATTTGGAATGATTAGACTTCAAAAGCATTTAGCTCTAAATGTGATTGTAGCTCAATTATTAAGTATTTTGATTGACAGCATGCACATTATAAATGAGTAGGATGCTGTCCATGAAACCATACACACTGCAGGACTTCGCTAAGAAAATAACTTGGATCATGAGATTAGACTTAGAGCTGCTGAATACTTCTTAGCTGAGATCTTCATCCTTAGATACGGGGGCTCAGCTGTAATTTGTTGGATGTATGTCAACATTGTTGTTTTATCAAGGTAACCCTGATATAAATCAACAAAAACTAGATTCACATGTGCATCAACTTGGTAGCTTCTGGTTCTCAATAGGGTGCCCAGTTGTGTGAACATTTGTCGAGTATCAGGTTCATAAGGATACTTTTTTAATGCTTTGTGGGTAATAGCTCATGAGGTTGCATTTTTAGTAGTCTGGATAGGAGCAAGGCTTGAGGAGTGATTTAAGAGCTCAAGGAAGAGGCTGCAGAGTGTGCAAGCTCCGGAAGGATAATTTAGGCTAACAGGGGAGCAGAGGGAAAGCTAATGTAGAGCAGGAGATGGCAGAGGGAACAGGATCCTGTGCTCATCTGCCCAGGGACGATGAGAAAGACGTGAGCAAAGCCGTGCAGGTGAGGTGAGATCTGAGGGAATCAGAAGCTGGCCAAAGGGGCTTGTGGCCTTGTACAGATTATTTTAAGTGTAACTTGGCAGATGTCAAACTGCATTTAAAAAGATTTTGGTTTCCACAGACATTGCTATTAAGTTATTTTTTCTGAGCCTATTTGGATTTTGTTACCCATTGCACCAACAGCCACAAAATGCTTTTTAAATTGTCTTTTCTCAAAGACAGTGCTCAGGAACACACTGACCTGGTAATGTCATCCTCTAAATGTTAATTTTTAAGGCAGATGCATTTGTTAATCTTAAAAAAAGGCCTTTTGGAGCAATCTCCCAGGTTCAGATGCAGATGGTTTGGACAGTGTCCCAAGCAGTGCAGCTGTGGGCAGCTCCTGGGGACTCCAGGTTCCATCTTTGTGCCGTGGGTGAAGTCCTGTCACATCCCTACTGGTGTGTTGTTAAATCCAGCTGTGACTGCGGGGTACTGGGGCTGCTGGCTGAGAAAATCCACTTGTGGTTGACACTGGTTGTGTAGTGGAGGTTCCATCAAACACTGGACAGTCAAGAGGAGACCAGAGATAAGAAGATGGTCTGGAAGTGGCTGAGCTCTGTCCATGTGTGTCTGTACCTCAATGGAAGAACTCACCATCTCTCTCCAGTGAGCAGGAAAATAATTAGATTAACTTTTCTCGAGTGACAAATTTGGCAGTGTTATGTCTTAAAAACAATTATTGGCATGAAGTTAATTCGAAGACACTTAATGATGTAAGTGTGTAAATTTTCCCAGGTGGCACCATCTGCATGGGTGATTAAAAAACTCAGAATGACAAAACAAAGAAAAAAATTTATTTTAAAAAGTGAAATTAATTTATAAAGCCATTTGGCTTATTAATTAGGAAACCTTAAAAAAATCAAGAAGTCCTTGAGTTCAGATATCTAAGATAGAAACCTTTGGAGAAGATATTTGATGCACGTTTTCTTACAAGAATCCCAAGATTCTGCTTACATTCTTTATCCTACTGCAGTTTTTAATGAGCCTTTCAGCTGAATTTTACTGTTAAGTGATGTGGTGCTGACTTGTCTGGATCAAGTAAGCAGCTGAGAGAGCTGGGGGTGTTCAGCCTGGACAGGAGGAGGCTCAGGGGTGACCTTATTGCTCTCTACAACTCCCTGGCACGAGGGAGTTGGGCTCTTGTCTCAGGCAAGCAGCAACAGGACAAGAGAAATGGCATCGAGCTGTGCCAGGAGAGGTTCAGGTTGGACATGAGGAAGAATTTCTTCACTGAGAGACTGGTCAGCCATTGGAAGGGACTGCCCAGGGAAGTGTTCGTGAAGTCCCTATCCCTGAAGTGACTGGACATGGCACTCAGTGCTCTGGTTTAGTGGACAAGGTGGTGATGGGTCAAAGATTGGGTTTGATGATCTTGGAGGTCCTTTCCAACCTTTATTTTTTGTGATACTGTGATCTGTCATGTGTCACTGTAAAGCCTTTGGTCAGACAAGCCTCACTTCTTTCTATGCTGAAGGTGTTGCCATTTCTTGTCATCCCTTAAAGCCTTCAGAATCTTCACCAGAGTCTTTGTGTTTGTCTCAAAAGACCCAAGTTGGATATTGCAAAGGTATTTTACATTTTAGACTAGGCTGGGGTCCACTATTAGAGTGAAATATCTGGTTTTTTGTGGCTACTGACATAGTCACTAGTAGAATTTTTTACAAGTATCCCAAAGCAAGCTGATTTAAAAAATAATTTTTAGAAGATCACTTGGTCTTTTCTCTATTATGTGCTGAAAGCCTGGCAAGAAAATATTTGAGCCCCAGGTCCTCTGAATAGCATTCAGTAGTGGGGTGCTGAAGTCTGTAATTCAGGACTGGTTGCATTTTAAAAGAAAGTTATGGTCATGTAGTGTCAGAGGCTTTTGCATATCAAGGCAAACAGCTTCTTCTGTTCCTAAATCTTCTGCCTTTTGCTGTAACATGGAGTAACTCAGCCTTTTTTTTTTTTTTTTTTTAAATTGTATTTATCCCCCCAAACCCTGCATCAAACCAGCCACTTGATTAGATTTCATACTTTGTAAAGCATTTTGAGAACTGCTGATTAAAAAGCACTGTATGAATGTGAAGTATGTATTTTTCTGTTACTAAGCATTCATCAAGTTTAATTTGTGGGAGCCAATGCCAAGAAGCTGATGCTGGTAGGAGCAAGCTCTTTAAAACCTGGGAAAGAGAGGCAGAAACTTTGTCAGATGAACTATTGGTTGAAAAGCACTGCCCAGGAAAGGTATAAGTGGATTAAAAGTTTCCCATGTGGGGAAGGACATGATGTGGGGAGGAGGGAGTAATTAGGAGTTTGGAGATCCTTCTGCAGCAGTTAATCCTCCAGCAGCAGCGCGGCCAGCAGCGGATGCTGCATCCTTGGGGATGATCTCTGGGAAGCTGCTTTGCTTTCTGTCATCACTTTAACGAGCCCTGGTGCCTGGATAAAGTGCATCAAATGAATCTGAGAAATATTTAAGCTGAAATATGTATTAAGGGTAGTAGCTGGCCCAACCCCTTAATTTTTCCCCACGTCATTCCTAATTCATAAAAACAAACCATAGAACAGCCTTGAACTTTGTGCAAAAATCTGTTGCTCTATAATTTGCAATTTAAATGATACTTCTGTATTTGACTGCAGGCAAGATCAGCTATTTTATTCCCACCCAATTTAATGCTTTTAGTTTTGGGTGTGTGCGTGGGACATCCTGGAATACTAATTATTTTTTCCCCTCCCAGTTTCTTGTTTCAGAGCCATCAACAAGCAGGATCTGCTGTTTTTGGTAGTTCCCTTTCCTTGTTTTTCAGTGAAGGTTCTGTCTGCAAATTTGAATTTGTCTGGGATTTGTTTGTTTTTTAACCAGTGTGATTTTTAAACAGTGTGTTCTGGCTAGTGTTTGCATAATTTACAGAAAACTTCATTTAATGGGAATGGAAGTTGAGGTTCACACAACTGCAGAGAAAGCAGGGCGAGCCTGCCCTTCTTGAAACAGAGACAACATCCATTTGTTGTTTTATGTTGCACTTGTAAACACTGGAAGAGAAATACCATTTCTAATGATGGAATAGGAAAGTGGTTCTCAAATTAAGTGATGGCAATACAGCCCTGTCCCCCCTCCAGCTGGCCAAAACCAGACACTGGTCCCCTTTTATAGTGAGGACCAGCTGGACCAGAGGTGGTACATAACTGTCACAACATTTCTCAGCATCAGCATTAAATGTCTGTGGGGGTGATATGGTATTGATATCTGCAGCATGGCCAGAAATATTTTGTTCTTGTTCTGCTTTGTGTTCTGTAAATATACAACTGGAGAATGCAGGAATGGCATGGCTGGTGTGTTCAGAATAGATCAGTAGAAGGAGGAGGATGTACCTCTGAATAGTAAAAAACACAGTGTAGAATCATGAGGAGGTGGAAAATGGGAAGTGTGGTGATGCTTTCACCCCTTTGACCTCTATAACCAAAGATCCCTGCAGTTATTGGCTCAGAGAGACCCGTAACTGGAAGAAAAGGTAATTGCAGTCTTGTTACTATGGTATTATTGAGAAATAAAGCTTAGAATTCAATAAATTTTCCATTTGTAGGTGTTTGTGGGTGTCCTATAAATCCAATAATTTCTGGGGTAAACGAGGTTGTGGAAAGTTTCATGGTCTGTCTGAAGTGTGCACATTCTGCATGAAGAACCTGTAAATACTGATATTATTGAATTGTAAAGCTTGTTTCTTTTGGAAACCTGGGTTTTCTCCTGTAACTAATACTAGCTCTCTGCAGAATTAATTAAATCCTTAGTGGAATTTTAACATTAAAAGAGAATTTCTAAAAACTGTAGGAAAGGGTCTGTCAAATTATCACATGCTCTGGAAAAACAGCATTGCTGTACTTCAGCATAAACATTTTTTAAAGTATGTAAATAATACGAAACTTTAAAAAAATTAAATGTAATACTAAGCTTTGCTCTGTTTAGTTCTTTAAAAACCTTTTTATGATTTTACTCAGTGGTCTAGTTGGATGAAAACATAATCCATATTTAAATCCTTTCCTCAAAGTGTAGTGAACTTTAGCTCCTTTGATAAATTTAGATAATTTTTTTTCTTGCTAAGCTGGAGGAGTGTTTAATAGCTCTTAAAAGTTTGTCTTGTGTGGCAAGTGATGGAAAACAATTCCACCAGTAGAATTGCTGTAGAGATGGGGAGAGGTACAGATCATGTTTTCTCTTTGAACATCTGACTCACCAGAGCTGCCTGTTAATCCTGACAGCTTTATTGCAAAGCAAAGAGAGCGGCTGAATAAATTCAGGGGAAAAAAGCTGCAGCACCACTGCCTACCCGCAGCAGAGACAGTGACCCTGGGATTAAAGGGAAGGAGGGGCAGGTGTTCTTGATTTGCCTTCCAGGAGGATTTAGGAGCTGTCACTCTCTCAGCTACAGCATTCTAAAGGAACATTTATTTTCCTAGGGGAGAACGTTCTCAGTTCAGTTACACAAAGTTGTCCGTGTTCACCATTTGCTTTTTTGGAGCTTTAAACTTTCTAATCATAGTCCAGATCTTGCCTAGCTTTTGTGTGAAGTATTTAGACCCCCAGATAAATTCTTCTGAACTTGGTTTTCAGCAAAACCTCTTCGGAAGAGTTGTGGGTTTCTTGCTTTTTGTGGGTTTTTTATAGCTCTAGTACTCTAATGAACAGTGAAGCCTAGAATGTCAAGGGTTGGAAGGGACCTTAAGCTCATGTAATCCCAAACCCCCTGCTATGGGCAGAGACAATTTCCACTAGACCAGTTTACTCAAGGCTTTATCCATCCTGGCCTTGTAGTGAATCCACCTCCAATGAGTGTTAGACCCTAATCCCAACCACCAACAACATATTTTGAATTCTGAAAAACATCTGTACCTATTTTCCCTCTGCTTTTTGGATAAATATATATTTATATTGAGCATATATAGAAGCTGTGAATTAAGAAAGTTTTGTGTCCCTCAGGTGCCTGGCATGACTTAAAAATGCATGAATTATGAGGCGCCTCTGCAATGACAAAACCTCAGATTTCTTGCTGGGATTTTTGAACTAGAAAAGTGTTTCTGTTCAAAAGAAGAGGTATGATTGCATGAGTCTAGGGTGTTCATATGGATAAGGAATGCCACCCAGCCCTCATTTGTATGTAATCCAGTGTTTTCCTTATTTTGCTGCATTTAGATACCTGATAGAGTCTCTTTCTCTGCCAGCCACTGGAGGTCTGTAGTGGGCCAACATCAGTGAACACACCATGCTCTCGGGGGCGTTCTGGATAAAATGTGAGGGTTTTGCCTCCTTTGGATTTTGAGGGGCCAGTGATTCTCTCAGGCTTGGATTTGCCTGGTGCCTGGGATGTGTCTGTGCTGTAGGTGACCCAGGAGCTGCTCAGCGGAGCACGGCAATCACTGGGGTGAGTGTGTAGGAATCCCAGAGGGTTTGTGCTGCAGACACAGCATCGATCCCCAGCCCGGTGCCAGCTCGGCGTGTCACTGCCCAGACACGGCCTCTAATACCAGCTTCAAGATGAGCTGCCAAAACCACAGTGCTCAAGGCCTCTCCCTCTTGAGTTCGGCCAATGCTCGAACGAAACAGCCCCCAGCTTGTTCCTCCGGGACACAGGCCTGCCTTGTTAGGAAATCGGTGAAGTTTGGGAACCCACAATACCTCACATAGCTCTGTGTACAGTAATGGAGGGTGGAAATAGGGCCATAGGCATGAGCAACCAGACGAGTTATAAATATAGAATACTCTCTCAATTCCAGTTTCGTTAGTCATGGGAGGACAGTGAGAGTTTTATAAACTTATAAGGAATATACAAACAGTTCTGAATTTAAAATAACTCTGTATAATTTTTTTAGTGTGTGAAAAGAATATTCTTTTTTGAGAGCATCCTTGTAAGTATCTGCTATACACAGAGCGTAAGGATCTGCGTATTTATATGTTCATGTGAATGTGACTTGAGATGACAAAAAAAGGTACCGGAGAAGAAAAGCGTAGCTCAAACGTGCCAAACTCGAGCAAAAACTGAGTGGGAAGCAGCGTGCTTCCCACTTTGTGCCAATATCAAAAACATGAATCCCCTCTTTTACTTTAATAAGTGCTGTCTGATGCCGTCTCCAGCTTCAGAGCAGCCAGGCAGTGTCTCTGAGCTGGCTTTGCCCCGTCAGATCCCGGGATACAGCTCACCTTGGCTGTCCTTCCTACAAATAAATAAATAAACCTCTGGTACTCCCTAATCTGATCGCAAATCCTTACTACAGGGAAGGATTTAGAAAGTCCGAAGCAATGTCATTATTATTTTTTCCCAGTCATGCTAGCAGGAATTCCTCAAAAGCGTGTAGAAATGTATCAGCAGAGACAACTCAAGCATCCAAGTCTGAGCTGTGCGTGAGCGCTCGGCCGGCAGCGCTGTGCGCGCCGCTTGTCCCGTGAGTATCTTCTGTGTGTTTGCAGTTTCTGGGGGATGTCACAGTCAAACAGTTTATTTATCAAGCTGTTGGAAGAACTGAAATAGTTCAGTCTCACAACGGAGGAGGTTTTTATAGATAGTGAGCTGAGCAGGATGACACTGTCATCCCTCACTTGGGTTAGCAGGAAGCACTGAGCACTCCCAGCTGCTGCTGTTCCATCCCTGCTCCTTGCTGACCCAAGGCACTTTCTCCCAGTGCCTTCTGGCTCAGGTGTTTGAGTCCTTTGCTTGGTTTGAGCTGTCTGGGAATTCAGAGCTGCTGAACTTGGGGCCTGCTTTGGGTTTGTGGTCGTGTCCAGTGCCACAATGGACTGGGAGCATCCTTGCACTTCCCAAAGCAGGTTCTGCAGCCCAGCTCCAGCTTTCCTGTGCGCACAGGCAGCTGTTGCAGCAGTTCTGTTGTTTGCAGATCAGACCATGGATGGTGGAGTTAAAAGTTTAGATCTAGATAGTTCAGGGTGATTTACAGATTGTTAAAGCAATTTGCATCAAGTCTAAAAAGATAACATTTTCCCATTTCCCTCTGGGACGCTTCCATCCATGGTTGTAGTGTATGAGAGGAAAGTAATTCTAATACAGCTTTAAAGTCAGCTGTATCTTTCCCACTGTCAGTGTTGCCTGTAAATTTGTTAAAATGCATTAAGAAATGGATTAATGCACAATCTTCCTGTCTTAGAAATTCCGGAACTTTCTGTATTCCCTCTGCGTTTATAATAGAGGATGTTTTAGAATGAAAAATATATTCCATAGTTATTAAAACTAAGGAAAGAGCTCACCCTTTGATTGTTGTGGATCTCTAGAGCACAATCTGTCAGATTTGCTTACACTCTTGTATTTCTGGAAGTCCTGAAGGAAATACTTTATTTGATCATTTTGGCATAATTGCCTTAGTATTGTTTGGAGCATCGTTGCTGTTGTTAGCAGGGTGCCTTTCACTTGCCATGTACAAATATCATAAGTGATGCCATACTCCCAGATTTAGTAGTTTTTATGTGAAACAAATGCACTAGGTGTCTCTGATAACTTTGCAAACCATCTTGTTCTGCCCTTCTAGTATCATCCTGCTCTTTTCTCAGGCTCCTGAACATCTGGATCTTAATCCTGGTTTTAGTGGCCTATCTCAATAACAGGTGAACAGCTTGAAAAATCTTGCTCTGTAGTAAAGCAGTTTG
Source organism: Taeniopygia guttata (assembly GCF_048771995.1). Taxonomy (NCBI): domain Eukaryota; kingdom Metazoa; phylum Chordata; class Aves; order Passeriformes; family Estrildidae; genus Taeniopygia; species Taeniopygia guttata. Next base: position 17,168,232 of record NC_133035.1, on the reverse strand, counting down.
AATGTTCTTGGTCTTTCTGGCTGTTTCCTTGAATTTTCATCTTTCTAATGTTTAGAATTCAACAGGTTTTGTCATTTGTCCTTGTCATCTCTGAATTGGAGATGAACAAAAACTTTCTAGGTTTGCCCCACTGTGTGTATTATGAACAGTTTTCCTGAAGCTTTTTTTTCCCCTTTAATTTTAGTGTAATTAGCCTTTGGCTGGAGCAGTGTTGATTCAGCCTCCAAGACGAACATTCTGTTTCATTGCTGGTGCCAGAATGGTTAAGCTGTTGATGGGTGTAGAGGCATGAAAGCAAAAGGGCATTCCTGAAATGGAGCAGGAGCTGAATCCCTCCAAACCAGTGACTCTTGTTTGCCCTGGATTAAACTGCTGTGATCCTTCAGCATTAAGAGAACTACATAATTTAGGCCAGTGTGATAATGTTATCAGCCTGTCTTCCTCCTTTAGAATAAATCTGGAATGTGAATAGTAGTCCTCCTCCAGCTGGGCTTTTGCCAGGAGATGGCTGACCAGCACTCCTTGCTTGCAGTATATTAATTAAATCCTGTAAAGCTTATTGCCTTACACTTGCAGCATTTGGAAGACAGGCAGATTAAATCTAGCTTTAAGCAAGAACAAGTAAAACCCCAATATATCGCTCGTAATCTGCAGAAAAAAGAAAAATAATTTGCCTCAGAGCTGTTCTTCAGCAGCACTTTGCTTTCCTTATCTGTTACTGCAGAGTTCAGGAACTTCAGTTGTCCCTTTAGGAATGTGGAGAAATCTGTGACAGTGAGTGCTGGGGGATGGCAGTGGATGGGGGAGCAGCTTTCACCACCATGGGGGGACCCTCATGTTCCTGCCTTCATCCCCACTCTGATCAATGTTCCTGTTCTGATTTGCATCTTCCAGTGGGAAATCTCCTCGTGCATAGAGGAAATGTTTCTGGAACAGTGCAGTACTGATGGTAAAACATTCCTGGCCAGTTTGTTTACCCAGTGTTGAAGATAGAGTGCAACTGGCCCCAAGTCCCCAGAGGTGGTTGTGTATCTGCCTCCGTGGGTTTGTTTATGTGCTGAATTCATACTGGCGTGGAAGGGACTAAATGGACTTGTTTTTTTCCTCATTCTCCCGAGTGCCAGCTGCAATGATGCCAGTCTGGGCTGTGCTGGGCAACATAAACTGTTTTGAAAGAGAATGCAGTTTGTGCTGCCTGGGTTTGTCAGTAACTCGTGTTTGTTTGCGCCTTCCTTACGCACTTGGGAGCAGATCCACACTACCTGTGCTGTCCATGGGTTCCTGTTGACTGTGGGATAAGGTGGTTGTTTTCTTCACTCCGCTTTCCATTTCTCTCATTTGGGTGTGATGGGAGTTCCTGTAACACTGCTGGAGCATTTAGCAGGGTTGATTGCTTCATTTGCAGAAAACTGAAGGGATGTGGGAGTTTTGCGGTGCCAAAGAGTGTCCCCAAGTCCTCGGCTCTGAATAAAGTGGATCTGGCACACAAGTTGTTTTGTATCACAGCTGGGAAGCCTGGAGGCTGTTTTGGTATAACTTCTAGGGTGAAGAATAAATGAGAGGTGGCCAAAAGAGGGATGTGTGGGGTCATCAAACTCCAGGGCATCCAACTGGAATATGCTCATTGAACGATGAACGTTTCCTCTCTGCTTTATAGACCTCATTGCATCTGGTGGAATCTGAGAGTTTCCAGGTGCTGGACGGTGCTGGACCTTCCTCTCCTAACCTGTCTCCCACTCCTTTCTTCCACTTCCTTTGCTTCAGAATCATCTACAGGTGCTTCTATCTGAGCAGTTGGCTCCAGCTGCTGCACAACTGGCTGTGTTTTCACTGGTAAAATCCTGAGGAGGGGAATGCAAGAACAGATTCCCTGATCAATCTTTCATATGATTAAAAATTGTGCAGTTAGTGGGCTGATATCAGGCTGGGCAAATCCACTGAGGTTATTTTGAGGTTCTGGATGCTTCATCACACCCACTCCTTCATGCAGGGATAAAGGCATTTGTGACAAACAGAAATACCAAAAAGCAAGAGACCAAAAAGCCTTATGTGGAAGCTGACCAGGTGTAGTGGGAAGAAAATAATTCCCTGAACAACTTCAGAATAATTTCAGGATCCTTGGAAAGGTCCCAGGGATAAAAATGGCTTGGTAGTGACTAGGATTTAAATGTGGAAATACATGACTGATCTCGAGTCAGACATAGCTTGTGGGCCATAGACTTCATGCCCTCTTGGTGTGTGTATATATCCAAGTATTTTGCTGGTGGACATGACTCTACATACTGCAGGTTTAAAAGGAGGAGATGATCTCTTTCAGATCCTAGATCAGTGCTGGGTTGAACTGAACTTTTGAGACCTGGCAGTTAATGTCAAAAGCTGCCAGAGTTTGTGCCTTAACTATTAGAAAGTGGTTCAACATGGCAGCATTTTTTGCCTTCAGGATTTTCACTGAATATGAGATGGAACAGAAAAGAGAAACTACACCATTGTTGATAAACTGCTAATAGTTGTTTCTGTGATAATATAAAGATTTACACCACTGCTCTGAGTGGCCTCTTCAGTGCCTTGGAGATGACTTTTACCCATATTTCTGTGATCAGAACACGCTACTGCATGTATTTAATATGTGTATTTCCTTTTATTATGTACTTTCTGATTCCAGCCCTGACCATGAATCACTGGAACTGGATTTTCTGAGTAATGTCTCTCCAGTCTCTCTATTCTAACAGAATATTGGGCAAAAGAAATCAGGTCTTGTATAGGCTGTTTGAGCATTTGAAGTCAGCTGTTTGAAAGGCCGTACCAAAGTTTAGCCCATTAAAATGCAATATTTTTAAAATCCTGTCATGTAGAAGGATTAACATTCCAAAAGTGACTGTATTTTTCTGTCTTTGTGGATAAATTTAGACAGCTAATTTTTTTCAGTAGTTGGCTAGGAGAAAACACTCCCTTCCTCCTCTGGTTTCTGCTCAAAACGAGGTGCTTTTTTCCCCCCCTGTTTTTTTTTTCCTGAAACATTATTTTATCGGAAGGATGCTCTAAAAAAGCCAAAAAGAGTATACCAAAAAAAAAAAAAAAAAAGAAAAAAAAAAAAAAGAAAGATCAAATATCTTTTTACAAGGAGAGAAAGAATCTTTAAAAAATATTTATCCCACACTTGGCAACCTTTTGCTTGCCCGCATGTGACTGGCGCGGTGCCATCCTTGGCCGAGGCCGGCGCCTCTGCTTGCCAGGAGTCTTCCTCCTCTGGCTGCATTTTCACTCCCTGTGACTGATTGTTTATTCACCTGATTTTTCTGCTCCAGCATGGCTGAAGTCATGGCGTCTTGGAGATGATAAGAGCACTTTGTCTGCCCAAACTGTGCGATAGCCATGATGTCAACGCGGGGCGTTTGCAGCGAGCCCTGGCCTGGTGCACGCTCGGCATAGCAGGGAGGGATTAGATGTCAGACAAACTTACTGCCACCTCCTCAGCCTGGGCCTGTCCAAAGGGGAGCTGTTGTAAATACAGGCAGATGATTTGTTGCTTGCTTTTTAATTTTTTTTTTCCCCTAGAGCTGTGTTTGAGGATTTCCAAACTTTGCTTTGTGTTTGCAGTTCTGGTTTAGCATCTTGGGGGTTTTAATTGAGGATAATGAGTCTCTGAGTCAGATTTTCTTGGGGCTCCTTGAGCTTCTAAGATGTTTCTTGCATTTTGTTTTAAGGTGTCCCCTTGCTGTATGTCAGGTCTGAATCTGATTTGCTCAGTAAACAGGCATCTTGGATTGAAAAGTTTTGCCTTTTTTTTCCTTTTTTATCAGTGATCATAGTATCTTAATAGTATTCGGAAAATCTAGTGAATGTTTTGTTGGCAGGGAAAACTCATTTGAAGAAATCAGAAGGTGAAGTACAGATAGAAAATGAAAGTTCTGTTGTTGGTTTTGCTCTGGGAAATTGGATTTGTGGCTACTCATACTCTTGTACTGTCTTTCTCTGAAGATCTGACACTTCTTTCACTCCTAAAATGTAAATGGATGCTGGTCTAGTCAGGCGTCCATCATGTCTTTATTAAAGTGCTTAAGGGTCTGCCCTTCTCCACGTCTTGCTTTGACTTCCTCCTCCCATGGCTGCCCTCCAAGGTCTCTGAAATTTTCCATTATTTTGGTATCTCCATGTGATGACAATTAAGCATTTTTTGCCCTTGGACTTGTCAGCAAGGATTTGTGCAGAGGGTTGTTTTTTTTTTTGTCTATCGTCATCAGCCTTCATGTTCTGAGACACTGTTGTACCTGGCTGATAAGTTCTGTCCCCAAATGTCAGCCCACTGTTTTCTCCTGTTTGTACCTCTAATGTCAGAATAAAGTCAAAAAGTTACTGAGTGTATTGCAGAGCACTATTTTTTTTTTGGCTAAAATATTTGGAACCCGCATTTTACATGTTTTGGTGCAAATCTAGGAGCCCAACTAGCAGGAGGGTGGGGGGAATAGATGGGTCTGGACTGTGAGGTCAGCACGTGTTGTTTAGTAAGGTTTTTAGAATAGGGATATCTGAGGGAGCTGGCGTGTAAGGCAGATAAGGCTTTTTTTGTTGTTGATAATATGTCCTACACACACACACAGAAGTTCTTGTTCTGCCTCTTCAAAGAAACAGGATACCCGTATTGTCTCCAGGCTGAAAACTCTGCCAACGTTAGCAAGAACAAGCAGAAAATAGGACTGAGCAAAAAGCGAGGTTGCTGAGCTTTTAAAAAATTATCTTTATAAAGTTTTCAAAAGTTCACGTTAAAATGGTTGTGATTAAAATATTACTATAGTTTTGTAAACCTGTTTCACTGATTGCCTTTTTCATGTGAACTTGTGCATCCTTCTGTGCTCCAATTTATATTTCCATAGACCAGAGTCAGCAGATTTAGCAGGAGATGCAGGGAATCCTATTTTTATAGCAGACTGCTCATGAATGACAGAGGCATTAAGGGAATACAGGAGTCTTTCCCAGGAATGAAATAAACTTAATCTATGTTTATCCCAATACTTAGTACAGCAGTGTTTGTTTCCCAGCAAATTGTTCAGATGAAAACAAAGACATCATGTATTTAATCAATACATCCAGTAATGAACTTTGTGGAGGCATAGGGTGGGGTGTGTGTGTTTTTTTCAGTAGGGCTTTGAACTGGAAATGTAGCTACCACATGAAATCTGAGTTCTGGCACCCACTCAGCACAGCAGTCCATCTGCTAGCAAGACACACTGATTTATTTTTTTTTATTTAATCCCTTAGTAGTGCCAGATGCAAGTCCTGTGTACCGTAAGGTGCAAGGCAATTTGTGATGCCGTACTAAGGTGGCATCTGGGCAGACTTCTTTTGCACTGGTGCAGATTACAGTCAAAAAGAGAATACACACCTGCATGCATGTTTTATTTTAGTATATGGGTTTGGTGTATATGGTCTGTTTCATTTTCAAGAAAAAAAATCAGCAGCATCTTCAGACAATGAATTATTTAGCAGTGATTGCCTCTACATTCCTGCTCTCTGTAGTCTTACAGGCTCTGCAAAAATTTTCTTAATTTGGTTTTCTTGTAGTAGTTGTGGTACCTGAGCAGGCACCAGCAGTGCTCATGGTCCCACCTCCTTGTTCTCACAGTCTTCCCCCTTAATCTATTTCAAAACAAGGTGATTAAAATTAATCAGAGTCAATACAGAATCATTCTGACAAGAAATGCAAAATTCTTCAATAGCATTTTGACAAGTCCTTTTCAAGGTGGGCACTACTTAAAGCTGTCAGAAAATGGCTCTTTATAATCAAAAGTCAGTGTAAGATGTCAACATCCTGAATGCAGAGCTGTGAGCAAGGGGGTTTTGTGGGTTTTTGTTTGTTTGTGTGGGGGAATTATTGTTATTGTTGTTGTTATTATTATTGCCTAATAGCAGTCTTGAGCATTTTGTCCTGTGTCAAGGTGGTGGAGTTCTGCTGAATGGGACTGTAAAAACTGCAAAGCCTGGACTTAATGGGAAGAGAGGGCATTAAAATTTTAGTGTTTAGTCCTGCATTAAAACAATACTGTAGCTGCAAACTGAGAGATAAATCACAATGAAGAACTTGTGTGGAATTTCATCAGCTGCTTGCATGGTCATTTTGGGATGTTAACTTCTCTCCTGATTCTCTGCTTTCCGCTGAAATCATTCACTTTAAATGTCTGTGTTGCTTCACTTGGATCTCTCTGTAGTGGCACCACTGAAATCCAGTTTGCTGCTGTTGTTACTGATACAGTGTTTTAGCTAAGTTAGAAAGTGGCAAACAGCTACTTAATGCAAACCAGATTTGCAATCTGTGTTTCCAGAGCCTCTGGCGCACGACTCGTGTGGCTAAAAGGCCATAGAGTGCTGTAATCAAAATGCTGTTGTTACATAAATATAATGCTGCCACTTCTTTTGATCTAGCAGTGGTGAGCTCGGCTGCTGAGGATTCTGCTCTTTGTTCGTGTCTTCCAAGCTGAAATGCTTTCACATAAAACAAATGTCTCCATAAATTTGTACCCCTTTTTTTTTCCCTCCCTATCATATTTTGTTCTGTGAACCCAGAATTTGAGGATAAGGCAGAACTGTTCTGCTCTTTGGGGAAAATAGTAGCTCCGTAATTCCTCAGTATTTGAGGTGGATGATGATTTGATACTTTATTAAACCGCATTTTGCACACATAAGCAACATTGGGATGCTACACTGGGGTCAGCCCAACCATGTGTGCTGCACAGAGCAGTGCTTCCTTCTACAAGTGTAATTAAGTTGTTTTGAAGGAAGCTTGTTTTCTTGCCAATAAAAGACCAATTTGAAGTACAGATAGGAAAGGCAAGAAATGCTTAGAAAGACAATAAGTCAGCATGCCAAAAAAAAATTGTCCATAATACTGGGGCTGTGGAATAGGTTCCAGTACTGCCTGTTTCCATTATCCTTATGTTGATCTCGCTTTCAGCAGTTTTCTTTATTACTTACTTGGTTCATGTCATAAATTTGATCTGAGAAAAAGATACTTTCAGGCAACTAAAGCTGAGAAAACCAGAATTTTTTTACAGTAGTGGGTTTGTTTCTTTCTAGAGATGCTCTAGAGTGCACGGAATGAATCACCATAGAGTCGCATAGAGCAGAGTTTTCCTTTAGTGCCACACCCTCAGCAGGTGATGCTCATGCTCCTTTGCTTTGTGTCCTGCAGTGTGCCCCAGCTCGTGTGGGAAGCGAGCCTGCACAGACCAAAACGAGTGTTGCCACCCCGAGTGCCTGGGGAGCTGCACGGCGCCCGACAACAACACGGCGTGCGTGGCCTGCCGCAACTACTACTACGAGGGCGTGTGCCTGCCCACCTGCCCCCCCAACACCTACAAGTTCGAGGGCTGGCGCTGTGTCACCAGGGAGTTCTGCTCCAAAGTCCCCGCCACGGACGCCAGCGAGTACGAGAAGTTCGTGATTCACAACGACGAGTGCATGGCCGAGTGCCCCTCGGGCTTCATCCGCAACGGCAGCCAAAGGTAACGCGGCTTCTGTCCGCCTGTCCCCTGTGGGTTTGCCACTCCCTGTTCAGGGGCAGCTTGGGGTGCAGATTATTTGGGGTAGAGGGGAGGATGTAGGAGGGGGAATTTCCGTGGGGGATTATGTGGCTTCGTGGTAGAAGCTGACTTAGAACTTTCCATGAGGGATCCACCTGATGGGTGTGTGCAGTCCTGTGCAATGTCAGTGGGCTATGGTTCTTCAAAGGGCTGGAGGAGCTCATGCAATGCAGAGCCAGGTCTTCAAGTAGAGAGTTACAAAGCAAAAGTGAAGCCCAAGGTTGGAGTTGGGTGATGACCATTATGACACAGAACAAGCCATAGGGAGTTATCTTGCCGTACATATTATTTGCTTTATGTGTGCCTGCATTTTAGACGTGTATTCTTCAGTGTATTTCATTTCCCTTTTCTTACTATTTCCAGGAGATAAAAATGGTATTTTAAAAGGAAATAATCATATAGATGGTGACAAAAATCATGCAGCAACCAACAGTATCACACAGAATAATTCCTTGTAAGAGTGTCACTCTCCTTCTGTTATTAATTCTAACAGGTGGAGCAATGTTTGCTTGTGATTTTTGTAATTTCCAGTGGCTTAAGCAAGCAGCCTTCGTTGCCTACTGTCCCTTGGAAATCACGGACTTTCAGTAAAGGATAATCAGTGTTCTAAAATTTGTAGTGCTTTAGTAATATGTTAAAAGATGTCTTTGTAGGCTGCTGTGTTTTCTGGAAAGGTGATTGTGGTGATGCAGCAGTTGTGTGTCTCTGCATGCGTGTCATCCATCTGTTCCAGGCAGTCTCCAGTTGGCATTTGGATACAAGCAACTTAACACAGACTTTGCCTAAATCCAGAAATTCACCTGAGAAATGCAGCTTTTGTTATCTCCTGGAGCTTGTAGTAGCAGCTGTTTGAGCCGCTTACGCTGGAGTGCGCGGCCATCCTGTCTTATCTTGGTGTTGTGCTCTCTGCAGACATTGAAAGGAGCTGTAACTCAAGGCTAGTGAATGTTCTGTTCCCCAGAGGTGCTGTTAACAAATAGTTGCAAATGGAAAGCATTTCCAGCATTCTTTGTACATTTAGTTGAATCCTCTTTCTTGTGTCTGCAGCTTTTAGTGGTTTGTGGCATGTTAAAGAGCAGGATTTTGAAATAGGAGCTTACTACTTAGAAAGGGAGCTTCTTTCTCTTATGGTTTATGCATGGAAAACTGTTACCAATTTGCACGTTTCTTTAAGCCTCAGAGGAAAGTGGGTTCACTTTATTTTTAAAAAAATAAATAGTAAGCCTCTGTCCGTCAGTGTTGTCAGCAGAAGCCTTTGTCTTTGGAGCTGGGTTTGGGTTTTTGTAATTTTTATTTTTCCTCTCTGAAGTGATACTAGGTGGAGTAAGTAATTGTGAAATACTAAGTAAAATGGCTAGAATAAATTGGAAAATAAAAATTACCTTCAACGAGGAAAGACATTTACCAGGAAGAGTGATCAGAGGGCCTGTGTTGTACCCACATTAAGTGTCCAACTTTGAGATGAATATGTAGGAAAAAACATGGAGCATTTAAAAAGTTCCTGCAGCCAAAGGCTGAGTTCTTGTTGTTTGAGTTTGGCTGCTAAAAATGCTTCTGAGTGCCTATGAGTATAAGGAGAAATGAGCCTGTGTTTCAGTGTTGCCTCCCAGCTTCTGGCAGTCTGGTTGCTCTGTGTTTGGGGGTGCGTGTTTCTTGATGTTTCCATCTGTATCACTCATTTTGAACCTGCTTAGACTTCTGGCCTTCCTCTCCCGATTTCTGTTGCCAATTAGTTGTCCTTGCATCAAGACACAATCTTCTGTTTCCTTCAGCTTGCTGCTTTAATACCTCTTAAGCTGTAAGAAGTAGTGACTAATTGACTGCTCACTTTCTCCACATCCCTCCTCACTCTGTCCCCACACTTGTCTTTCTGAGTTAAATGGCCAGGAACATGGAATTCCGCAGTGCAGAGCTTTAAATATTGGTTTATGGACATGGACACAGACAACTTTATAAGAATGTGAACAGTATTTTCCCATCTCCAGTTCCTGGCTGGCCTATTTTGTGAGGTTGGGCCTGGATTAGCATGAAACCTCCCTGCACTTTGAAGCTGCCTTTGTAAATGGGAGGGGAGCAATTCAGTTGGTGGAAATGCACAGTTGTAAGGGCACTGGGTTTTACCTGAAGTGCCTTTGACTTTGGAAGGATCACAGAGCCTTCCAGAAGCTGGCACAGCACGGGTATGGGTCACTGTATGAGGTACAATGCTCCAGCTTCTCTGGAGTGCAGCAGGCAAGAGTATCCTGAACAAGCATGGCAGCTTTCATTCTGGCCTGGAGGATTTGCCTAAGCTTTAGAGGGAATTATCTTCCAAAACTCAACTCAGAGCAGTCTGTAGATTCAGAGTTGCATATCACTGTTTATTTTCAATATCCCCCTCTTTCCTCACAGCATGTTCTGCAGCCCTTGTGAGGGGCCTTGCCCCAAAATTTGTGAGGATGGGAAAACAAAGACCATTGACTCAGTGACATCAGCACAAATGTTGCAAGGATGCACAATTCTCAAGGGAAATCTGCTGATCAACATCCGCCGTGGCAGTAAGTGATCGCCCTCCCTTTCGGAACCCCTGATAAGGCTTTTCACGTTTTTCCTTCTGTCGTCAGCGTAATGATAAGAACATGAAAAACTCAGCAGGCTGTTTGCTTTCCAGGCCCAGAGCAGTGCTCCTGTTTGGTTTGGCCCTTGCAGCCCTGTCCTGCCCCACACGGGTGGATTGGGTATTCAGCTCCTGGGGAAAGCTGGCATTTTTGTTAGGTTTTTTGGCAGGACAAGGAACCAGGATTAGGCAGTTAGACAAGCAGTGGTCCCAAAGGAGTAATAAAGGCCCAAGAAGGTGGAAAAGTTTATAATCCTTGCATCTGGACAGGTAAATAACTTGTCACATGGCATTGTAAGACTGCAGAGCCTCACTTCTTGAAGCAAGGTGTGGTGTTTTCTAGAACAGGGAATCCAGAGTGCTGAGAGCTCTTATAAAGCCTAACACTATGCTGCTGGATGGTCAGCATTAGTGAGCTGGCCACTTCTGTCACATGTCTTGAGCAAGCAATGGATTAAATTTGTCAGAGCAGTGATTCATCAGCCAGGGAGGTGTTGACAGTTGATGAGCTCTTAAAAGCAGAGTAAAAATTACTGTTAGTTTTTATTGGACTTGTATGTCCCTATGGAAGGTCCCTTTTAATTTGATGAATAAGATTGAAAGATTGGGATCTGTTTGATTCCCTACCTCATGCTGTATCAAAGTTCCAGGGTTTAGTTACAGCAGCATGTAGATTTTTTAATTTGTGGTCCCACTGCTACAGGTACAATCTTCCCTTAGGGGAGGTGTTCCAGTTACTTGAGGCAAGCATGTGGGTTTTTTTATTTTATTTAAGCATTATTTTAGAGTGCCAAAGAGCATCAGATTATTTGGCATGGGAAAGTGAGTTGTCTGGAACATGATCCATTGCAGGAGGATTTCCTGATGGTTTTATCTTTGCTGTTTCATCAACTGATTCAGTTTTGTAGCTTTTCAGGTCATGGAAAGCAATGCTCTGTGGCCCAGAGCAGATGAGGAACATACCCTCTCCTGTTTATCTTCAATCTCATTCTCTGTTTTCCAGTGGAGCTTTCTGCCTGACCTTTGCTCCACATCCAGAGAGCAATTCCATCTCATGGTGTGTACATTCACACAAGGGTCTTTTCATCCCTGCCAGAGTGCTGGCTCACCATTTGGTGCTGGCTCCAGAGGGCAATGCCCATGGAAAAATCAGGTGTTCCAGGATGGAAAAGCAAGACTGGTTTCCCACTGTTACTCTGTGGTTTTATTTTGCCCTTCAACCATCTGGCTGCACAGGCAACTGTTCTGGGGGAGGAAAACCAGTGTCTCTCATTTTCAAAAGCAGCAAGTACAAACATTTTCTTTTACTGAGCTTATGCTGCACAAAGCAGAATATTAGTCAAAGCTGTGAATTCTGTTAAAATAACCATTATCTTTTTCTCACTGTAGATAACATTGCCTCAGAACTGGAGAATTTTATGGGTCTGATTGAGACAGTAACAGGGTATGTGAAGATTCGTCATTCCCATGCGTTGGTCTCCCTGTCTTTCCTGAAGAACCTGCGGTACATTCTGGGAGAGGAACAGGTGGATGGGTAAGTGTTCAGATATTTGTGACTGCAATTTCACTTTAGCTGTGGAGAATAAGTCTCCTAAAACCCATTCACTTTCATTTATGGAGTTGCCACTTCCATAAATTCAGTGTTTTTCACTATTCAGTGTTTTTCTCCTCATGAGCACCTCTGCACATCATTACTCTTTGCATTACTGTCCAAATCAGCATGTTAAATTGAGTATATGACAAGTATTTTATGGTACCTTTGCTGTTGCTTTTCACTTTAGGTTTTTCTAGATAGATTCTTTACATCAATAAAGCAGTTTTGTTTGTTTTTTTTGCTCTCTTTGAGAAAAGAGCATCTTCAGAAACAATTGGATTTCTTTGTAGTTTTTTACTGTTGGGTTTTAGAAGAGTTTTGTGGAGAAGTCAGCTGAAAGGAAATATGAGTTTTACTGGCCAGGGAGTGCAACTGGAAGTGAAACACAGTGCAAGTTGCAATTGTTTGCAGCGCCCTGAAATGTTAGCATTACGTGGATTATCTACTAAGCATGCAGAAGACTGGTCAGGAAAAGTTGATCCCTTGAAATGTTTGCTGTGGATTATATTGCTTCTATAATTACTCACCATGTGATGCTTATTGCTGTACATAACTCCTGTTTTCCTGTGATGGTGAAAGTTTCTCAAGGCAAAAGTTTTTATTCCTGCAGAGTGTGTATGCTGAGGTGTGGTGAGGGTCCTCCAGCAAACTGTCTTGCTCTTTCTCATCCCAAATCAAGTAGCCATCCCAAGTTAAAACCAGTGTTCTGTGGAAGAAATCAGTCCCCTCCATAATGACAGAACTATTAAATGAAGAATTGGGGGAAATTGTAGAACAAAAGGAAATGTGAGGGTCATTGGAATGGTTGCTCATGTCTGACATCTGCCCTGACTGTATAAAGTTATAGCACCAGGGATTTTTCATAGCCTTCCTCGTTCTCTCAGGATAGTCTTTTTGTCAGCCTCAAATAGTTAAAATTCCAGCCTCTGACAGCATGGGTGCGAGGGCAGCTCTGCCTGCTGCCCTTGCAGAGCGTGCTGTGTGCCCAGGAAGGGCACTGGCTCCGTGGAGGAGTTTGTTTCCAACTGCAGATCCCGTGGGATTGTGTGTGCCGAGCGCCGGCTGTGCCCTCACAGGCACTCCAGTTATTGACTTGTCTTTGCTTCTCTCCCTTGACCTCTTTGAATTTGAGTTTAGCTTTGTGTCTCAGGTAGTGATTGTGTTTATAGTACCTTGTCTGTCAGCAAACAGAGCTGAACCGAGAGGAAACAGGAGGTTTACCAGTCATATTCCCAAACAGAGAAGCAAATAGGTGCAGCTTTGAAGAAGAAAACAGGGCTGAGTGGGGAGGTGAAACACATCTGTGGTAAAGAGCTGCTTGTGCTAAAATTCCCCTGTGTTAGGAAATGACTGTAGTTACATACTAAGGGCCAGGGGCAGTCTCTTTGCTTGGAAAATGCTTGGCATAATTTAGACATTACCACAGTCTAAATAACATGTCCAAAAATACTTAGGTGGAAGTAGGCACCTGACAAGGAAGGACTGAGCCTGAACATTACTTGGGCAGAGCTATGAACAACAGGGAGTGGGATCTTAACCTGGAAAGCAGTGGGCTGCTGGAACAAGAGCTTCTGTTTGTGCTGGCAGTGCCTTGAGGGGTGACAGGGAGGGTAACTTAAGGTCAATTATGATTGTTGTTCATTTCGTGACTGACCCCACAGCCACTGTCCTTTTATTTATTGAACTGGACTGACAAAACAGCACTTAAGATGTTCTTTGTTCCTTATTCAGTTGCTGTTGCTTGCCTTGGTTATCACAGAAAGTGGAAAGTTCAGAGGGAAATCTACTTTGTTTTTGTTTAGAGTTTTCATTGCCTCTTTTGAAAACCATGTCTGTAGTGAACCTGCTTCCACAGCAAGAAAGTAATTTCTCCTTGCAAATAGGGAAACTGAGGTGGAGATGTGCTGCCAGAGGGGTCTCAGTGTCTGTTGCAGGGTTTTATGCTCTCATCTGGTGCTGACTCTGCCCAGTCCATCCTCAGCTGGGTCTGTGTGTTCACTGCTGTGAGCATGGATGGTGTGTGAGCAGCACATCCCAGAGCATCCCAGCTTGGGTACTGGAAAATGAGCAGTGTGTGGCCTTCAGGAGCAAGTGAGATGATGACTGAGGAGGAGTTTAATTTGTGGCACCGACCTGCTCTGATGTTGTGCTTCAACCTCTGCAGCAAACTGGGGGAGAGCTTATAAAATCAAAACAACCTCCCCCTGTTTTCTACACCATTTTGAAGCAGAGGCATCAGCTGTCAGGCCTGTTGTGTGGTTCCTCACTGAGGAATTTATGGCTTGTTTTCCTGGGATCGTTATTGTCAGGGTGTGGTGAATTCAGACAGTCTTCAGGAGAGCAGCAAGGCCTGATGTAACCACAGCATTCCAGCAGAGCAGGCACCCTGTGCCGAGGGTGGGTGGGGAATGAATGACACGCTCCAGACCTGTGGTGACACCTGGCTGCAGTGCACGCTCCCATGGGGATGCTCCTCAGCTCGATCCTGATTTTGGAGGGGTTTCTCAGTTGCCTGTGTGTGAGTGAAGTTTGAAAAAGTTGGGTAGCTTGTACACTGAGATGTGAGGCTGGGTTTGTATGGAGGTTTCAGAAGCTCTTATATTTAGCTTTTCAGACAAGGCAAGAAAACACTGAACTTCAGTAAGGTGTGGTACTTTCAGATCAACACATGATTTGGTATGTCTGTGAAATCCCACAGGCACTTCAACATCCTTGTTCTCTCCTGGTAGAATACATTTAAAGCACAAACATGTCTCTGCTCCTTTGTTAACTGAGCACATTCTATTCAGCATCTGTGTGAAGTGGTACCAGGTATAGCAACTTCATTAGAAATCAAGTCCTGGGTAATTAGGGGACAGATGGAAGTAAGAGAAACAACTTGTCTTTCACATTATTCTGAAAATACACTCTACATTACAAGAAATAGCAAATCTGTGCAGATTGGAGCCAGAATGCACAGTTTTTGTTTCAGGTTGGAGAGGGAGGAATTATTGCTAAATTTTAAATGGAATAATTGATAGAAAACCATAAATGAATAATAATATAGCAGATTTTTATTAACCCTATGGTTGGTTTGCACATTTCCATGCAGAAACTCTGTTGGAAGGGTTTGTAGAAAGCCCAGTGTAGCTCTGTTGACAAGAGCTTAGCAATGTAAGATGGGCTTCATAGTGTTAATAGTGGATTTTGTGTTGCTGTAGTTAATGATGGGGGAACTTCCCAGCAGAGTGAAATAAATGCTGCAATGGTGGGTTATCTTGATTTAGGTTCATCAGCTATACAGACGTTTATATCATTTCCCAGTGCATTCCTGTCTCTGCTATCCTAAAGTATCAGTGTCCTTGCAGGTGTTGTCTTGCAGCTGATGTAGGGCCTACAATCTTGCTTCTGTTGCATGTATGGGTTTTTCCCCAATTCAGCCCAATTGAGTAGTACCAGGAATTTCTTCATAATATTTAATAGGGCTTTCATAATATTTAATAGGCCTTTTGCATACAGCTTTGTGTACAGTATCTGTGGAAATAAAGGATGTGCATGTTATTCCAGGGCAGTGCTTAGGGAGTGGGCTCAGCACAGCTGCCTGTGTTTAGTTCTGTGCTCTGAAGTGTGGATCCTGTGCAGTCAGTACAACTGTTTGCTGTTGGGTTTTGATGTGCAGGTGCAACTGTACTTGGCACAATGTAGGAAATCTTTATTGGGCCAAGAGGTAGAAAAGAGAGGCAAGGAAAGCTCACTATGCAAACTTTTAGAGTTGTTTTTGTAAACATAAGCAAGAGCTGTGTTAATGACTCTGTTTTATTGTCAAAACTCCAGAAGGCTTTTCCTTCCATAAAGCATCTAAGGTTACTGCTTCCCATTTGCCACCAAATGGAAAATCCAGTGTAGAGAGCTGCTGTTCAGAGGACATAAATTTGTATGCTCCTCATAGCACTCCCATACAACTCCTAAAACATGTTGGAGTGGGGTTTAGATGGTGTGGTGTCACCTTTGGAGTCCTGTGTCACACTCATTTCCTTGCCCCCTAAACAGTCAAGGTTAAATTGTTCCATGGAAGAGAAGAAAGCTCTTTGCTGAAACAAATAGAGTGTTTCAAAGTTTTCTTGTAGTAAGGTATTCTTTGTTGGAATGAGCTGTGAATTAAAATGAGTATTTTTTCTTCAAAAACTTCCTTCTAGGAATTATTCCTTCTACGTGCTTGACAACCACAATCTTCAGCAGCTGTGGGACTGGAACCATCATAACTTGACAATCAGTGAGGGGAAAATGTACTTTGCATTTAATCCTAAACTGTGTGTTTCTGAGATTTACCGTATGGAGGAGGTTTCAGGAACCAAGGGACGACAGAGCAAAGGAGATATAAATCCAAGGAACAATGGGGAGAGAGCCTCTTGTAAGTAAACAAACAAAAAAATCCCAATGCCAGCTGCACAGGCGGTTGTCACAAGAGCAAACCCAACATGCTGACACATTGCTGACCATTGCAGTATTTAGAGTTTAGGATCTGCAGGAGGTTTTCAGGCCTTCTGCTTGTTCAGGCTTTAAACTGTAGCTGTGAAGGTACCTCTACATGAGTGGAAAATGATGTGGTTACACAGTCCCTATTTAATCTGTAAAAACCCACTTGTAGGAGATGACTTCTTCCCACATGCCCTGTTTTGTGACAGCAGCAGCAGATAACAATAGAAGCATGAGAAATGGAATCCTGTAGTTTGATGTCTCCAACAAGGAGCAATTTCTCTGTCTCCTTTGTAACTGTGCATCATTATAGGGGTTTTCCCCTCTCTGATACTCATTCTTTCTTGATACTAAGCTGCTGAATAACAATTCCATAGACACCAAAACAAACTGTATCTGTTACATTCAACTTCATTTAAGCGCCTGCCAAATATTGTACCTGGTCGCTAGAAATGCTTGTTTCAAACTCAGTTTGCTCTGCTTCATTTTCAAATTACTTGCTTTTGAATTAAGAACACTTTCTAATGTTCTGAAATGTTCTTAAGCCTGAGCGTATCTGCATTTAATTTTGGATTCTGCAATGGTGAAGGTTATTGGAAAGTCCTCTCTTGGCTTTGGTGGTCTGCACATCAGGTCTGCAGGTGTAACGGGACGTTTAAAAGCAATCTCTCTTCTAGGAATGAAGAATGCCTACAACTTTCACCTCAAACCCTTAAAACTGGCAATGCATTTTTCCTTTGGTTGCTTCGTGGAGTTTTTGGAGCTGAGTAAACTAAAATGGATCTTGTGTATAAGTCAAGTCCCCTTGTTGTGGATGGTGCTTACAAAACTGGGACACGTAGTCTGCTGAATGTCTCTTTGGGCGCGATGCACACGCAGATGGCCCAGATCCTTGTTGTAAGCACCCTCCATTCTTTGCACGTTCAATAGAGCAAAGCCTTGCAGTCCTGGAGGAGTTACAGACACACAGCCAGGCCTTACTACCACTGAGGCCAGTGCCAGCTGCTGCCTGCTTTTTTAAGAAACCAGTACAGAAAGCTTTCTGACTCTGAGAATGGCAAAAGAATCAACAAAAGCTCAACTGCCTTTGCAAAGATAGCACCAACAGTGCCAGTGTACACGAGGGTGAAAACCTCTTTATTTTCAGAGCTTCTATGGAACATTAGAAACCAGCTCACAGTTGACAGAACACAATTTCTTCATCCAAGAATTAAGTTTTTAAAATGCTATTTTGTTTTGGGTTGGAAAGCTCAGTGAGTTGGTAATGGGAAGCCATTCATTTCAAAGCTGTGGGCTTCCATCCAGGACTGTTCAGAAGAGTAGCTGGAAGCTGCTGCCATCAAATGGTTGTGCCGTATATGAACTGAGTTTTGGAGTTCTTGGTCCAGCCTCTGATGAATAGGAATGTAAACTCCTTTGTCTTTTCCATGTTGTCCAGTCTCCAGAAAAACAAATGGTAGTTGTCAAAAGTTGTCCTGGAGAGTGAGCACACAGAGGCCGGTGACTGCTCCGCACGTGCTTTGGATGATGAATTCAGGGCTTCCAAAACCAGTCCTGTGGATAAACAGGGCTTCCATTCCTCCCTCAGGGAGAGAATGAAGTAGTTTTCAAGAGCTTTCTGATGATGTATTAAAAGAAAATCCACATCAAAAAAATTAATAACAAGTGGCTCAAGCATTTTTTTAATTGATTGCCAAGGTCACTGCTTTCCCTTAAGCACTCAAATGTAGTAGGAGGAAAGAGGAAGCTCTGCAAAGGCTGTTGGTATCCTGCAGTGTCATAGGTGCTACTGGAAAGGTTCCTTAGCTAAAACTAATATCTAAGAAACCAAAAACACTGACAGGTGATGTGATGCCAACTCTGGCATGTCCTGTCCTTTTGCATTGCAGGTGAAAGCAAAATTCTGCATTTTGTTTCCAACACGACGCTCAAGAACCGGATTAAACTGACATGGGAGCGATATCGCCCTCCAGATTACAGAGACCTCATCAGCTTCACTGTTTACTACAAAGAGGCGTAAGTAGATGTCATCAGAGATGAACTAGGGCAGTCCAAGAGAGAGCAGAAGATTCTGTTCCTACAGTGGGGATGGCTCATCCAGTTTGTGTATTTCATCCTCAAGTCCTGCTTTTCTTCTGGTTCTTTTCTTGGTGGAGCACAAGCCTCCTTTAAAAAGAGGATTGGTTTGAATGAGTCCTACAAATGGATTGCAAATCTATCAGGAAGTTTCAAATTTGAAAAAAGAGAAAGGTGGATGGCTTGGTTCTTCTCAGGGGTCTGATTTGGAGCTCCTCCTAAGTAATCATGTTTACTGAGATACTTGCTTTCTGTAGTCAAAATACTAACTGGAGAGCATCCCAGGTCAGGAGTTTGCCCTGCCACGTGGATAAATTGTTTGCTCAGGGTTTGGGGTTATTTACTCTGTCCAGTTTTGGTAATTTCCTGCATTAGTATCTCTTGATAATGAAGGTGTGGGGCAGTTACTGGAGAAATCCAAATTACTTGGGAGATGCCTCTGCCTTAGCATGTCCTTGCAATGGCTCAGATTTAAAATAATAAAAAACAACAAATGAGCACAGAAATAACTGTCCAAGCAGTGTGAAGATGTGAAAGGGAGGTTTGGAATGCTGATAATGATACATGGAGCAAAGATGTAAGACATGGAAGCACAAATGGTTCATGTCCAGCATCACTTGAAAAAGATCATTGTGTTGTTCTACAAAGAAGCCAGTGCTGGCAAGTGTACAGATATTAATAACAAGAGTTTGTATGCTCTTGCACCAGTGTTGCAACTTCTGAAAAGTGGAACTGTATAAATGTGTTTGTATTGTGTAGAAATAAAAGGGTAAAAAGCCCGTTAGACTGGTCAAGGCCAGTCTTGGAACTTTGGGTTCTTTATGGTAAAAAGCTTGGCCACTATCAATAACTGTTTTGAGTTGCTTCTGTTTGATATATGTTTATTTAAAGTCTAAATATGTCTGAAGCATTTCACTGACTGTTTTGAGAAAAAAAAAAAAAAAGATAAATATAGTGTTCTTTTGGAGAATGTTGCTTTATTGCTCGTGACTAAAACTGAACTCTGAATTTTGTACTTCTTGGAAATACAGATTTTTTTTTTTTCCTGGTATATTCTGCTGTGGAAAACAAGTAAGCTTTATTTGTTTCATTGAGCAACTTTGAAGTGAGGCACTCTCATATGTATATGACAATTTTGGGAGAAAATAAATGTTTGTGCTACTTTCTTTGAATATTTCAGACCATTCAAAAATGTGACAGAGTATGACGGGCAAGATGCCTGTGGCTCCAATAGCTGGAACATGGTTGATGTTGACCTGCCACCAAACAAGGAGAACAATCCTGGAATTCTGCTGCAGGGGTTGAAACCTTGGACTCAGTATGCCATTTATGTCAAGGCTGTTACCCTCACAATGATGGAAAATCATCATATTCATGGAGCAAAAAGTGAAATTATATATATTCGAACCAATGCTGCAGGTAAGATGCTGGACTCTGGGGTGAGAGGTTGATAATGCTGCAGGTGTGATTAGTGCATTATTGTACAAGTTCTGCTGTTGATACAGAAATAAAATTTTGTGTGCAGATGATATGCATAGTGCTAGCAGTTTCACTAATTATGAAAGTAGGATTAAAATTTGAATTACAACTGGTTTTTTAGATATTACTTTCATTAGGAACTATGGGAGGTTTTTGAAGTTAGAATCACAGGCTTTGTTCCATTGTAAAGATTAATTTAAGTACAACTTTGGGTTGGGACTTGTTTGCAGTTGAACCTTTAACTGTTGGCATAAGTAGAAAAGCTTTTCTTTGAAATAAGGTGGTGTTTTTCCTTGCACTGTAGAAATGCATTGGGATTCACTCAACAGCTTACATGGAAATACATTTAGAGTTATATTAGATTTAAATATATTTCTTTTTTCATTCTTTTTTCCTTCTCTAGTGCCATCCATTCCCCTGGATGTTATTTCAGCATCCAACTCCTCATCCCAGCTGATTGTGAAATGGAATCCTCCCTCTCTTCCCAATGGGAACCTCTCCTACTACATCGTGCGCTGGCAGCAGCAGCCTCAGGACAGTTACCTGTACAGACACAATTACTGCTCCAAAGGTAGGAGAACTGAATGCTCTTGTGCTGAAATGCCTGGGACTCTGCCTGCCATGAGCTAAATAACAGCCAGTAGAGGGGATGGGTAAATATGAATTGTTGCTGTGTCCATGATCTGGAGAGAAAGAAACCAGCTCTGTTCTTTTCTTTCAAGATAAAGTCCCAATTCGAAGATATGCTGATGGGACCATTGATACAGAAGAAGCCACTGAGCCCACCAAGCCAGAGGGCTGTGGGGGAGAAAAAGGACCTTGTTGTGCTTGTCCCAAGACAGAGGCAGAAAAGCAGGCGGAGAAGGAGGAAGCAGAGTACCGGAAAGTCTTTGAGAACTTCCTTCATAACTCCATCTTTGTCCCCAGGTAATGGGTTTTGGACACTTCTTTGGAAGTAGGGCTGATAATTCCATCTTTTAACATTCCCTAGAGCGGAGGTTTCCTGGACATGAAAGCACACAGAAACAACTGAAACACTGAAACACTTTCCTTTCATGTGAGACAATCCACAACCTTACTTTATTTGCCAATTTTCATTTCTTTCTTTCAATTCTAGCCCATAAGTAAGGGTTCTTACCTGTATTGATCAAGGATTCCAGTGATGGTTTCTTTTCAGACTCAAGAGTCACTTAAGGAGCTCGTTGTCTGTAAGGGTTTCAGAGATGAGCAACATGAGGCAGACAGAGGGCTTCAGATGTGATTTTTCTCTAAATAGCCATTTAAGTGCTTGTGCTCCTTATCTGAATTTATCTTTGAAATTAAGGGCACAGCTGCCTCACAGAATTGAAACTGGTTTCCTTTTTCTCACTGCACTAATTGCAAAGGGCCTGTGTGTTTCCTGGGTCAGCACTGCAGAGAGGTATTAAATATTTCCACTCTCCCACAATAAACACCTGCTTACATGTTAAGTGGAGTTGTAATGATTCTGTGCTGCTGATACTCTACACAGAGTAGATCCTACTGAATTAATTAGTGATTTTGATCCTTGAGTTTCCAATTTATCTTTCAGGTAAGCTGTTGTTACTTTGGGGGATTGGATGCAGGGCAGGGTACACAGTGTACAGCTGTTGTGTTACAGTCTGTAATGTACTGTTAGACCTCAGTGGTGCACCTTGTCTCATTCTCCCTCCTGGCAGGGGAAGTCCATGGTCCAACCCTGTGTTTGAGAGCTCTAAAGTGTGGCATTGCTGCTCATTGATGCTGGTTCATATCATTCTTCATTGTGATTTTTGGACCTTTATTCAAGGATGTGTTGGATTGACTTGTTGACCTTGATATTTGCAATGCTTCTTAGCTTTATCCAAAAAATGAGGAGCTAAATACTGCCTCTCTTGGGAGGTGTGAAGTATGTTATCTGAGCTGTGTTTGGGTCACACTGAGCATTTGTGTAGTGATGATGAGAAGCGGCAGCCAAGATCAGGTACAGGGAAGTTGCAGCCTCCGTGTCTGATCATGATGGAAATCCTGAGCCATGGGAAATCACAACATCTGATTTTGGACTTCATGAAATGCACAGTGAGGAGTTTTGAAAGCCATGTGTCAAGTGTAAACTACTTGGAAGTCTGTTGAAAAGGAAGTTTTTCTGTTTCCTCAATCATTTGTAATTCAGAATGTGTTGTCTTCTAAATTTTTTTGCAGTCCTGCCCCCCTCCAAGAAAACTCACAGAACCTTGAACTCAGTAACAAATAAACTGATCAGTTCATAGAGAATTTCCTGAAAGCTTGTCCTTTTCTCTTAAATTACTGCCATTAGGGTGTTTTTTAACAGCAGGAGCAGATAAGGGACAATGCTCAGCAATAGCTGCATAGCCAAGCAACTTTTAAGAGACTGTATGTCAGGGAAATTAAAGTTTATGAGCTGGTGAGACATCTCCATGGGACAAATCTAAGCAGCTTGTTACTTTATGTCATTTTTTTCTCTCTTTCCCAAGGGAGAGGTTAATTAATGTGTTAGTGTAAACCTCAATAGTAGTATTTATTTCTAGTGTTCTACCTGTGTCCAGGTTATTATGAAAGAGTTGCTGTGTGTAATACAGCATGAAAGTATTTGACTGGGAGGTTTTAAGATTGTTTAAGAAGTCAATTGATCTAATCTCTTGTGCAACTTCTGGATGACCTCATGTGTATTAGTGCTGTGGTGGATTTCAGACAGGATTCTGCTTAGTCTTGAAGAAACACTCGCTACCAGAGGGGAATGAGTTTCTTCTTCAAGGTTTTTGTTTCCCAAATGAGCAGGATGGGACAGGCTCTGTGTGTAGTCTGAGCAATAAAATTGCCATGAGATACAGAAAGCGTGAGCTTTGCTGTTAAACAGCCCAAGTTTTTTAAAAATCTTTTTTATTTGATTGAATTTTATAGTGTTATTTTTAATTTTTCTCTTGCATTTCTTTTCCTTCTTCTCCCTTAATAGAATAAATGATTTTTTCAAGTTTTTATCTCTAGACTTTTCCTTACTTCCTTGGATGCTTGTTTTTTGTCTTTATCTCTGCATTTCATGAATGCAGGAAGCTGCATGATGGAAAAGCACCGGGGTCAAATCTCATGATGTTTTAATTACTTTTGCCTTGTGGTTATCCCTGCAGCTCTTTTCTCTTCCTGACATGGCTGTAGTTTTCCCCAACAAGTTTTGTGTTACTTTATCTTTTCCTCCAAAGACAAGGAAGGGCTGTACTCCCTTCCACCCCCAGATACCACCAAATAGTTGAAGCTCCATGCATCCCAGAAAACCAGTGAAAAGTCAGGCCTTTTGGGTTCTTGCATTGGCACACGCTTTTGTGGTTGATTAAAAACAAACTTTTTATTTTCACTGCTTTAACCACAGAATCTGTGCAAATGTTCATCAGGTCAGGGCTAGGAATCCAACTTTTTCCTGATGAGAAGTTTGTTCTTTCCACTGAGCTAAAGCAGTAAATCAATACACATTGTAAGCAGGGTGAATAGGTTTAGTAACTTCCATAGATACCAGTGTAGACAAGGCACAAATGCTTATGTCCTGTGAAATTACCTTAACTGACAAGATATTCACTTGGGTGTTGCTTAAACAATTTGTTGCTAACTTAGGAAATTCTTTCTTGTCTGTGTTTATTTCTCTGACGTGGTTTACATGGTGGTTAGAGTGTCAAAACGACTACTCACTACGTAGTAAAGGGATTTTGGAAATTTTTCTAGTGAGCTCCTAAAGAAAAAAATTCATCCAACTTCTGCCAGAAGGTTTCAAAACTGAGCGAGCCTGTTTTTGGCTCTCTCTGCAGCGTGCTCTGTGGCTGCATGTACTCAGATGATATATTTGACAGAGAATTAAGTTCTCCTGTTGAGTCATCTTTCCTCCTGTTGTGTGTTCGAGGGAGGCCTCATTTGCCTGGTTTGTAGTTTGCTCTCTGGTAGAGCTGTTGGACCTCGTGCCCTTGGTACCTGTTCCATGGGACAGCAGTGAAGTGATTTCAGGGATAGGATCCAAGCCCAAATAAGTTTTGTAGTGTGACACTTCTACCTTTCTCCTTTATCTCCCCTGGGGTGTTGCTTTCTCAGCGTGAGCATTCCTGCAGCCCCTCGAGTCAAAGGAGCAGGAGCAGTAAAGCCAGACTGCCCTGTGTAGTTGGTGCTCCTGTACAGAACAGCCTCAGATCTGGGACAGGGCCAAGGGACAGGTCCAGTGTCTGGCCACAGGGTGTTGGTTACCTGATCCATGGGGTGCTGAGAGTGATCCTTGTCCTGTCACTACAACTGTTCCCTGGGCTTGAGAAGGCAATGGTGTGGCTGTAAATCCTCAACTTTTTAACGCTGCCTAAATTTCACCCTAATGCCTGTAAGGCAAAGCTGCTCATTGAACTTTTGCCTCTACACAATATTAGTACTGAGTCTTCTTACGTGGGAGGATTTGCAGAGCTTTTGTTTGGGTGAGAGAAGCAGAGACGCACAGATGACCACCGGAGTGGTGGTGAACCTTCATGGCCTTCAGCTGCATTCCAAGGTTTCTCCTCTCAGTGCAATGCATTCTAATTTCATCACAACTGCAAAGCTAACTCTCAGTAGGCTCATCTTCCTTTGCTAATCCAGCAAACTTCAAAACAATTTTTCCCCCCTAACCTTTTCACCCTTTAGCATCTGATTTTTATTTTAAGCATCAGCATCACTGAAACACAAATCCAGGATGCTTGTTGAATAATGTTGAATCTGTTCTTTGCTGGTTGGTTTATTGTGTGAGGTCAGAAGTTTGCATGTTCATCTTGGGGAACAGAGTGAGCTTCAGAGATTTGGTTGGTTCCTGACCAAAAGAGAGAGACATGAGATGTGCTGGCATATGGCGGTTCAGATTTAGAGAAAGTTTTCCTCTTGTTCCGCAGTTTCCTTTATTTAGCTGTTTTATTAGCTGTTGCCTGTTTGGCTGGGGTGTTTGGCACAGTTTTCCCGAAGCTGGAGAAGGAGTGGATTTTCTCTAAAGAGTCCTTTTCTGTACCTGTGCTGCTCCTCAGGCCTGACCGTAAGCGGAGGGACGTGTTCCGAATCGCCAACGCCACCCTGGCCACTCGGAGCCGGAACGCGACCGGGACCGACCACTTCACCAACGCCTCTGACACGGAGGAGAGCGAGGTGGAATATCCCTTCTTTGAGACCAAGGTGGATGGCAAGGAGAGGACTGTGATCTCCCATCTCCAGCCTTTCACTCTTTACCGCATCGATATTCACAGCTGCAACCACGAGGCCGACACGCTCGGCTGCAGCGCCTCCAACTTTGTGTTTGCCAGGACGATGCCCTCAGGTATGCTCACACGGGGCCAGCTCTGCCTTTCCTGGGCAGAGATCAAGCTCAGGGGGGACAAGCTCTCCCAAACCAGTTAGAATTACGTTGGGGTACAGTAAAAAAATTCCATGCAGTAGGATAAATTGGAGCTGCATAGATTTTTTTTGTTTTGCGTCCTTGACTGGTTTGTGTACCGAGTGCTGTGTTAGAGTCTGTGCTGGGAGCTGGAGAAAGGGAGAAGTTGACTGCCAGGATCATTAGGAGAGGCTCTGTTTCCCAGCAATAGAAGTGAGACCCCCAGACATGGTGGGCTGAAAGGTTTTGTTCCTCAGCTCTCTGTGTGCTGAATAGGGCCACAGCAACATTTCTCTGCTAATGTTTGGTTTTGCTGTGTTTGCTCAGAACTGTTTGCAGATGTTGGAGTTTTGCTGGTGGGAATGTTTGCCAAATGTTTCTTCTGTCACAGAACGACCATGCATTTGTCCAGCCTGGGAACAGGAGGAATACTGTGTTTCTTTGTGCCCATTCCCTGGCCTCTAGACTATTTCAAATAGGAAGCACTGAATGCTGTGCTCGTCTTTGGGACTTCTGCAGATTGTACTTCTGAGAAGAATAGAGTTGATTTTAGTGTAAGCTCATATGCATCCAGCAACGAGCTTCTGACTCCAGCAGATGTCTGGGGGATATTGGATGCAGAATGGTAGCAATTTTGTTTTGTTTCTGGAAGGAAAGGCTATCATAATCCAGATCCAGCTGTGTCAGTAAAAAAGGCAAAAAGTATTGCTTATTTCAAGGAAATATGGAAATCTGTGGGATCAGGGAAAAGGAAAGAAGTGTTCTCATACTCTGAAAAAATAAAGGCTAAACAATCCCGTTTTCTTCTGTTATCTTTGAGATCTTTGAGAAGGTGGTATTTTTTCAGTCCAGATTGAAGCGTGCTTCACAGTCCTGTTAAGTTTTTAATAAGTCACGCAAAATTATTAGGAACTAAACAGGGATAAAGCAGTTCCTGAATTGCTGCTGAGATTCTGTTTTAAATGGGGATGGATTTCCTCTGACAGTGTTAGGAAAAGGCTGTCAGTGGGGCAGATGTTGTGTGTTTACAGCTGTTTGCAGCCATTTGGTGGGAATAGCTCCCTGCACTGTTTTGATGTTGGGGGGAGTTAGGAAGGAAGAATCAGGTGCTAATAACCAGGGTTTTTTGGCACACAGAGCCCATGCCTGGTGGAGCTGTATGCTCTGCACTGATTTTCTGGGAACCAGTAGTTCAGAGTGAGCTAATCTCCAGCAGGCCCTTGGCCAGTGGAGTTTGTTCCCTGGATTTGAATGGCTTTTGTTGCAGAGCTTTTGCACCTGAAGAATATTGTGAGCCTTCCATTTTCCTCCACTCTTGCTGAAGTTCCTGTTTCAGTCATAGGTGTTGTTCTCACATCACCTGTAAATATTTTACAGAGGGAGCAGACAACATTCCAGGAACGGTATCATGGGAAGCAAAAGAGGAAAATACTGTCTACCTGAAGTGGTTGGAGCCTGCAAATCCAAATGGGCTGATCCTGATGTATGAAATCAAATATGGGCAGCATGGTGAGGTGAGGATTTGACATTACTGCTCATAACTCTTAATTTATACACAAAAAAGAATCTTTCTTAACATGCTTTTGTGCAGTGCTGCACAAACAGAAATTGTGATTTCAGGCACCCAGCACCTGCCACCATGTCTTTCCTTCATTTCCTTTGAGTTCTTAAATTCCACATATCTCCTTATGGTGTCTGAAGTAAAACTGATCAGGTGGGGCTTTTAGTTATAAAAATGAGCTTATCCTGCTGCTACTTTGCTTTCTCCAGAATGTAAAGTTAATAACATGTGTGAATTGCTTTTTTCTTCTAGGAGAAGCGGGAATGTGTTTCCAGACAGGAATACAAGAAACTTGGAGGAGCTAAACTAACTCACTTGAACCCTGGAAACTATTCTGCCAGAGTTCAGGCCACTTCCTTAGCTGGGAATGGGTCCTGGACCGAGCCCATCTCTTTCTATGTGCAGCCCAAATGTAAGACAAATGTTTATAGTCTCTATCAAATTGGGGGATAATTGTCTTTTTAATAATTCCTGATGTTTATGTAAGTGGGTATCTGAGCCTCTTGCCTCTGAACACTCCTCTGACTTGCTGATGGTTCTTTGGGAGCTCTTCTCTGGTCCATTTTTTTGGCAAGTGTTGACAGCCAGGAGGGGTATGTGAGGTGTGGTCCTTTCCTTGCAGCTTTGGGTGTCTGTGAGAGGTGCAGCCAGGTGTGGCTGTGGAGAACACCCTGCTGTGACTTCCTGGGATGTGCAGCTATGTTGGGAATGTGATGTTAGCTACAACAGCTGGGAGCTGCCATGTACAAAACCTGTGGCAAAAAGGCAAACCTGCTTAAAATTGCAAAATAATTGGAGAAACAAATCATTTGTGTAGATTTTTGGCTGGCAGGTTGACCTGTTCTGAGTGACATTTGATAAAAAGTGTCCTGATCAAAGGGTGATGCTGGTCCTGACAATAGGATTAAATTGATATTTTGGAAGAACATGACCACAGAGACCCACTTTAAGACATTCTGTGTCTAGTTGTAAAGCAGGTATATCCCCAGAAAACTGCAGCTGCACCTTTTACACCTTTTTGGTTTTCTGGTTGCTGAACTTTGAACAATTTGAAGTGAAGAGCAGTGCATGTATGTTCTGAATATAAGCAGCTGCGAGGTGAACAAAAGGTGGAAAAAAAGGTGAATGTTCAAGTGAACAATTGGATATTGTTCACTGAGGAATGCAAGTCCTTTAAGCATAACTTGTGAAAACAAAGCCCAGACAGACACTGTTCTGTACAAAATTAATGCCTTTCAGTGTCTGCTTTCTTGTTTCACTCATCTGCAGTCAGGGAGGGTTTCCGAGTGCATTTTTCCACATCAGACAAGAAAATGAGAACTTTGATTTCTTCCCTGTATGGAAATACACTGAGTGGGTTTTGAATGTTTCTTTGTTAACAGAGGTTTTACAGAAACCCTGATACAATTGTTTTCTTGTTGGTTGCAGCAGCAAACTATGGAAACTTCCTGCACTTGGTAATTGTGCTCCCTATTGTTCTGCTGTTCATCCTTGGGGCATTGCTGGTAATGCTCTATGTCGTTAACAAAAAGAGGTGAGTTCCATGTGCTGGTGTTTAAAGCTGCAGGAGGGGAATTGTTTATTTTCGAATCCGTGCCCATGGAGCGAGTTGGAAATTAAAAAGAGAAATGGCATTCAGAGGAGTTGAGAGGCTGAGGTAGATTCTGCCTTGTTGGCATGGAAAAGGAGGTGGTTTAGGGTTAGCAGCATCTGGCTGCTGCTGCTGGAGATATGAAGAGGGTTTTTATTGCAGTATCATATTTGACTGGGAAGAGGAAGGCTTGTGTGGAACTTATCAGTGAGGCACTGGTGGTACACACTGGACCTGTATAACAAGAAGATTTGACTGAAATATGTGTCAATATAAATTATGAAAATTTAGGTCCATTTAAGTTAATCTGTTTTTTTTCAAATTCTGGAGGGTTTTTTGTAGTCTTACATCCACCTAAAAAATTATATTCTGGCCAAGAGAGTTATCACTGGGACTGTTCTGGTAATTTGTTTTCTTCAGTTTTGTTTTTTGTAGCTAGTGATTTTTTTTTATCTCATTGAAATACATAACGAGAACTTAATAGCAGTACAAATGTTCAGTCTTGCAACTTCCTAGCTGTGGATGTTTTTTATTACTTTCACATTAATTATGCTTATTGGTATCCCATGATTTCCAGCTCTAATTTGCTGGTAGTACTGCAGACAGTGGTACCAGTTCTGCTCAGGCTCTCCAGGCAGGGCTTTGTCCCTGGTGATTACAACACCTGCTTTGCCTTCCTTAGGCTCTCCTAGGTGAAATTCCTGATAATTTTGCCCTGTTTTAAACTGTCGTTTTAATACAAGATATTTTCTCAGTGCGCCTGTCTCCTGCAAAATCTCTTAAAGTGCATTTATTATATTTATTATTCTGAAAATCACCCCAGTAAAATAGGGAGGTGTGGTATTGTGTGGTTTTAAAATAAAGTATTAGAAACACTTAAGAAATAGTTGAATGGAATCCCCCACTTTTGCTAAGAAACTTCACTCCCGTAGCAGAGCTGATGATGGTAAAGAGCATTCTCATTCTCTCCTGGTTGTATAAAAATATAGTTGCCTTTCTTAAAAGAAGTTTACCCAGCAGCTAGAAGTACCTTTTGTTTACATTTTCCTGCTGCTCATTTGGTATACAGAAGACTCCAGAGTTCCTGACAAACTGTTCTGGACTGTGTTCCCTTTGATTATTTCGGGTAGATAAGATCTCAGTTTGTCCCTTCGTCTGAAAAACTCCACATGCAGTAAATAATATTCTGTGGTTGAGCAAGTGGTGGAAAAGCTGTGGAAGAGATGGTCTGAAATATATTCAGATTTAAAGATAAAATAAATAAACCCCAATATTTCTACAGGAACAGTGACAGACTGGGCAATGGAGTACTTTATGCTTCTGTGAACCCCGAGTACTTCAGTGCCTCAGACGGTGAGTGTGACCTTAACTTGTGATGCCTTTACTGCCCTGTGTTCTCTTGTGTCTGACTTTGAAAGGTATGAAACCCTAAAAGAAGTGTTGTAAAGCCACTTGCCCTATTTTATTAGGACAGCCCTGGAATCCACAATTGCTAATACGTAAATGCCACTTGTCTATTGAAACTGGGGAGTTTTTGAATTGTTTTCCTGTAGTTTCGTCCACCTGAGGCAAATTCGGATTCACTAGTTTCACTTTCAGATTAACATCTACTCATCCAGTGATGTTTTCACTGGAATGAAGAAAGAATGAATGAATTTGTGGTCTTTCATTCATGTTTGCCTTTTTAAGCTCTGTTTTTGCCCTGTTGAAACAAACCCACTACTTGAAGAAATCACAACACCAGACAGGTGTCCTTGAGGCCTCGGTTTTCCTGTTTATGGTTTAGTTTGGTGCTGCTGTTGTAGAATTCTTTCTGGAATAGTATTTCCAAAAGCCCCCAGGAGAGTAATGGGTTTACCCAGAGTGGCAGCCGATTATTTTACTGTTATTTTTTGTAGCAACACCATTAAGGTTAAAGGTCTGTCAGTGTTCATGCTATAATCCTCTGTTTTCATCCTGTCGTTTTACCCATGCAGAGCATGTGACACAACTGTCCCCTCCTTTGGTGACTGATAGGCAGCAGCATCAGTGAGTACTTGGATGTCTTCTTGCCTGAGGCAGTCCTGCCTCCTGGCAGTCACCTTCTGAGAGCTCTTTTCTGCCTCAGATCAAAGACCTGCAGCAGCAGCAGCGAGTTCTGCCTTTGCTGGTGCAATGGTGTGTGTGCAAGGGATCAGAATAGTGCCATGCAAAGAGCTGCTGGATCAGAGTCTGCTTCCCTCTAGCCATAAAATCAGTGTTAATAGAGAATACAGCAGACACTAAACTGGTACAGATGATCAAGTATGTTTGATGCTGTCTGGGAGAGTTAGGAGAGCAAGGATTCCAAGAAAAGATTTTACCTAAAGCATTGATTTGAGCCTCTTCCCACCCTGGTTTTGGCTTTGAGGTTCCTTATTTCTATCCCTATATGTCAGCACCATAGTGAAGCCGCTTCAAGTCCACCTTTCTTTCAGATTTATGTGTATGCCACCATCCCCTGGCCTCTGTATGGGACAGCCCCTGCCCTGTTGCACACATGGTGCAGGGTCTCTGCATTCTGTGTGGAGCTGGAACCCCAGGGCTGTCAGGGCAGTTGCTGGTGTGGAGCAGGGAGCGGTCCCAGCACGGGCAGCTGTGGAACATCAGGGCCTGTTCTCTCTCCCCTCAGTGTATGTTCCTGACGAGTGGGAGGTGCCCCGGGAGAAGATCACCATGTGTCGGGAGCTTGGGCAAGGCTCCTTTGGAATGGTGTACGAGGGAATAGCCAAGGGAGTGGTGAAGGACGAGCCAGAGACCAGGGTGGCCATCAAGACGGTCAATGAGTCCGCGAGCATGCGCGAGAGGATCGAGTTCCTGAACGAGGCCTCGGTGATGAAGGAGTTCAACTGTCACCATGTGGTGAGTCCTGAAGATGTGAGAGGCTGTGACTCATCCAGCCCTGGTGCTCATTGACACGAGGCTGTTCTGGGACTGAAGTGGGAATTTGGGATTTTAGCTTCGACTCTGCGCAGCTTTGTAAGATTATCATGAAACCACAGTCAGAAAGAGGAACCAAATCTACATTCAGACCTTTCCCACAGGGCTACATATCAACATGAATAACTGATAATTAGCTGTTCAAACTGTTAATTTTAACATATATACTTGTACTGAACATTTGTTTTTCCTCTGCCAGGTTCGGCTGCTTGGTGTTGTTTCTCAGGGCCAGCCTACACTAGTTATCATGGAGCTGATGACACGTGGGGACCTCAAAAGTTACCTGAGATCATTGAGGCCAGACACAGAGGTGAGTCATGAATCGCTGGATGTTTATTTCTTCAGTTTGAATCATCTTGAACAAGACAGCCTCACGTTGGAAGCAGCAGGCAATTAGCCTTTCCTGCCCTTCTCCTTCAGTCTAAGGACAAAACATGAGCTGTTGCATGATCTCCAACAGCTCTTTCGTGAGGCAGCCCAGGGTGCCACATGGAATAGGTTCCTTCTTGAGCCACCGAGTCCTCTTTTCCAGATTTGCATTAAGTCTCTTGTCTGATCTACTTTCTCATCAAGATGTTACAGAAATTGGCTGGTTTAAGAACACGTGTTAGGATAATTGTTTTATGTTGTGTGTCCTGCCCATTGCCCCTGCTGAAAAGTAAATATCTGTTATCTTAGCTCCTGTGCAAACTCTCATGCATAGGCCATCAGTCTAACAGCTAAAATTGTCTCATATGATGCAGAGGCTGAAGGATAAAGATGACACACAGGTCACTTGCCACTGAAATCACAGCAGCCTATGTAGAAAATGAGCTCAGCAGCTTTTGCCCTTGATCTAGAAATTCCAGTGTGGATAAATTAAAGGAACAGCGCACGAGGACAGTGTGTGCACAGGAGAATGGATGTGGTGTGTTAACTGATCTTCATCTTGCTCAGAACAACCCTGGGCAGGCGCCCCCGACGCTGAAGAAGATGATCCAGATGGCGGGGGAGATCGCCGACGGCATGGCCTATCTCAACGCCAACAAGTTCGTGCACAGGGACCTCGCCGCCAGGAACTGCATGGTGGCCGAGGACTTCACAGTCAAAATTGGAGGTGGGCTGTCCTGACCCTGACACAGCTCATAGAATCATCCTGGAAAATCAGTGTCTTGGAAGGCTTTTTGTTTTATTTTTTTTTTTAACTAAGCTCTAGTTGAAATATCTGCAGAATGAAATATATTCCTTGTAAAGATTTGCTGTGATTTAAGACCTGTGAGCAGTTAACACTGGGTTGAAACCTCTGGAATACCTCTGCTTGCTGTTGTTCCAGTGAGCCAACAGTGCAGCACGTGGGTTTAAAAAGAAGCAGTGATTTAGGTTCAGATACTGCAGACATCTGGGTGGATGGTGTAGTTACCACTGGTGTGTCATTCATGTCTCTGACAATGCACAAAAATAATTCTGCCTCCTTTTTATTGATTCAAGAATGAGAATTTTAGGATTATTTTAAATCATATCTGAGTTGGAAGGGGAATGACTTCAGCTGGGTGCTTTCCAGTCTAAACTGGAGTTCTGCTTCCCAGACAGCTGAATGGCTTTTCTTCTGTTCTGCTGTTAGATCACCCTTTTTTTTTCCTTTCACCATCCCTCCAAAATAGTGTCAGATGAGTTTTTTCAGTCTTCTCTCCAGAGAGAGTGATTTTAAGCTGTTGGCTGTTTTTGAGTTGTGCATATGAAAATAACATGTATAGCAACAGCCTTCTGCTGTAGGAAACTAATTCTTTTTCTCTGAGCTTAACTCAGCTATTTTGATAATTTGTGTAAGTAATCCTGTCATTTGGGAGAAAGAAAAAATGATTTCATTTTGAGTCAGTTAATTAGGAAATAAGATCTTTTGGGGATTTTGTGTATTTTCTGCAGGTTCGTGGGAAGTCAGCCTAAATCCTTCCCATTCTAGTTTTCTACTCGTGCCCCCATCAGCCTGTTTTACAATTCTGCAAACTGAAGATATGGTGCATTTCTTCCCTTTAACGTGTTCATGGTTACCCCAAAAGCATTTTGTAAACGTGCTACATTGCTCTTGTTTATAGCAGCATTGAAAATCCCCTCATGCTGAAACAGTTTAGGAGCATCTTGGCTGGAACACACCAACTCAGACTGTTCAGATCTCAGAGGAAGAGCTTTATGCCACACTACCCTGTGCTCACTGCTTGTCTGTTTCTTATTTGCATTACATTTTGAAAGAATCTTC
Source organism: Taeniopygia guttata (assembly GCF_048771995.1). Lineage (NCBI taxonomy): Eukaryota > Metazoa > Chordata > Aves > Passeriformes > Estrildidae > Taeniopygia > Taeniopygia guttata. Next base: position 17,134,738 of record NC_133035.1, on the reverse strand, counting down.
CATTCAGCCGGCATAAAGTCACCCTGGTGTGTGGGAGTGATGGAAGAGCTGCACAGATGGGATTTTAGTCATAATCACCCTGGGTACCGGCGTCCCTGGTACCCCTGGTTGGTCACTCACCACAGACTGGTGGTAACTGAGAGAGCTGGGGGAGTTCTGTGCACATTTCCTGGGGGAAAAAAGGGGCAATTACAGGTCTGTGTTGGTGAAATGAATTTTGTCCTGTGTGCCATCAGACAGCATTTAATATCAGTCAAAGGACTGATGACCTCTAATGTATTAACTTTTTGAGAACACAGTGACTGGATTCAATAGGCAAGTGTGAAACCGAGAAATTCTGTCTCAGGCTGATTGTAGAGAAAAGACCACTGGAATAAATCCAAGTTATAGTCAGGAGGATGAACATTTTTAGATCCAAGTCTTGCAAATGCTTATGAATTTACAGCTAAGCATGGCTATAAACCGGAAGTATGTCTTTAGTAGTTGGGTGTGTTAATCACAAATGAAAAGCATAATCCTCTGTAGCACTTGAAATGGAATATTGTACAGAAATATTGTCCCAGAGAATTACCTTTGGAAATAGGAAAAAGAAAACCAAGAGAAGTATTTCCTTCAGCATGTGAGATTGTTCAATTAAACCCAATAGTTATAAGTACTAAGGGAGCTCCTTAAAAAAAAAAAAATCACTGAATTTGGGGAACAATTAGTGAATTATATGACCTTCAGAAGACTCATCTTACTGCAAAGCTTAAGCATAAATGCTATAATTTTCACATTCCTATTTTTAAACCTTTCAGACTTGTCACCCCTGAGGTCAGTGGCACAGTCTGTTGGTGTTGGGAGGGAAGGTCACCAGCCCTGAGGCAGCAGCTGAAGTGTCTGCAAAGCCAAGTGGCGTGGGAACGCAGCACAGACTCCTCACATCCAAGTGTGATTCTCTGCCTTGTGGGAAGGGGAAATGCTCGTCATTTTCTCACACAAACTCAGAGTATTTCTACCTTCTAGATTTTGGCATGACGAGAGACATCTACGAGACAGATTATTACCGGAAAGGAGGGAAGGGCTTGCTGCCTGTCCGCTGGATGTCCCCGGAGTCGCTGAAAGATGGAGTCTTCACAACGCACTCCGACGTCTGGTAACAAAAAAGGGGCTCTGAAAAACTGCTTTCACTTCCTTCTTTCTAGCCTCTCTTCTTGTTTTAGTAGGCTTAACTAATGTACTGCATCTGCTGTCCATTCAGAGGTAACTCTCTTGTTCTGTGAGTTTGTTTCAGCAAGAACTCGTGAGGTTGAATTTTGCTCTCAGGGAGAGCAGAATTAAATGGATTTCCAGAACTGGAGGTGGCAGCATGTTTCCTGCTGTTAGTTGTAAAATCAGTTGTGCAGTGAAAAAAATTGCCTTCACCTGGAAGAGCAAGTTGTCATTTTTAAAATTGTCCTCCTTCAAAAAAAGCATTAAAAGTTTCTAAGAATATAGAAAGGTTTACCTTATGCTGACCTGCTTTTCCATCAAAACCTTCTATGTAAATAACATCACTTTCCCCCAGATGGGTTGTGTACACTCGCAGGCTTTTTTGGGAGGGTTCTCCCTTGTGCATATCCCTCTCTATTTGGAGCTTTGTTTGCTTGGTTTATATACTGCAAGATGCAGAAATAGGGTTTTCTTTCAAAGCACACTGCATGCTTACTGTATCTATGCAGTTATTAATAGAGGTGTGTACTTATGAGAAGTAATCCCCTGGAACAATTCCCCACACACCCCTCAGTTTTTGGAGATAGGTAGAGAGGACTTGGCAGAAGATGGTTGTGTACTGGCAAAACCTCTCCTCTGTCTTTTATGGTTTCTCTGCCTTCCTAACAAGATGTTTTTACTGCTGATCTGTTACAGAATTGGCAGCTGATTGCCTCCAAATGTCTAGAAGTCAGTAGGAATGGTGTTTTAGGAGTAAACTGCATTTTCTGTGAGCAGCTTGAGAAGTTTGGAGTCAGTGGTCTGTAGTTCACAGCACCAGCTCTGAACAAAAAGTTCCTAAGAGGAATTAAAGTGAAAAAGCAAATCACTAGAATGATGCTTAAATTTTATTTTACATATGGCTAGTAACTTACTTTTGAATCCAGTAACCCTCGGAGTTGGAAGCAGATGGAAACAACCACATTAAGTGGAAGGGAAGCCCTGTATCAGCCATTTATCTCATTGAACAGTGCAGGCATGCTTTTGGCAGTCCCCCCAGTAAAAGAATTTTGGGACTTGTAATGGCTTCACAAAGCAGTCAGAAATTTGGACTATATCACTAAAAAATCCCCAGGTGCAGAACTGACCAAGCCTGGAGTGAGGAGCTGGCAGAGCTGCCTGTTCCAACCCCACAACAGGAATTTTCAGGTCCAGCCATTGCCTCCAAAGGGTTCTTCAGCAGCTCAGGGTGAGCACTGGGGATGTCCCATGTGTGTTCTGCACGTGCTTTCTTTTAGCCTGGGCCTCTTAAGTTATGTTATTCTTTAAAAATAACTCAAATTCCAAACAATAAAACCCAAGTGATGGCAAATAAGGTGTCAGATTTAAATTAGTGCTGTAGTTGTTGCAGGAAGTACGTTGAGTGCTTCCCTAACAAGGAAGAGAGGAGGTTTAGATTGAATATTGGGAAGAATTTCTTCCCTGTGGGGGTGGTGAGGCCCTGGCACAGGTTCCCCAGAGAAGCTGTGGCTGCCCCATCCCTGGAAGTGTCCAAGGCCAGGTTGGACAGGAATTGGAGCAACCTGGGACAGTGGAAAGTGTCTCTGCACATGGCAAGTGGTGGAACAAGATGGGCTTTAAGTTTTCCTCCAGCCCAAGCCCCATCCTGAGACTCCGTGATCTGGAAAATAGTTTACTGATTACAGGATTGGAAAGCTGAAGAGGAGGGAGCAGTAAAATCTTGACTCTTGGATTTTTACTTGTGAGCATAGAGAGGAAAATAATTATCTTATGGAGAGGAGGCTCAAGGTACTCATGGGTTTTTCAGAGAGTTTCTCCTTGGGATGGTTTGGCATCTTAATTGTTGGAAGTGATTTACTCTGAAATTTGGTGTACTTGTGTGGAGGCACAAAAAACCAGGCTCAACATGAGAAATTTGCTGTTTGTTTAGAACATGTATCCACAGCTACAAAGAAATTTCAATCTAAATTCTAAATGTAGTGGAACTTGACTTAACAATGTCATGAAATACTGTCTATTTACTTGATATGCTTATGGCTAAAAGGATCATTCCTTTTCAGTGACTTTTACACCAGACACTATACATTGGAGATCTCTTCATGCCAGGAAAATTTCCCTGAATCCTTTTATTGGTTCAGATTTGAAGCTGCTCAGTGTAAACTGTGGAGCTTGGCTGTTTTGGGGGCCATTTATTTGCATCAAACAGTAAACAAAAGGTTGAGATTGTTTTTCCTGCCTTTCTGGGCAGATATTGTGACATGTAGTTCCACGTTCTTCGAGATCAGTTTTAGAAGCCAAGATGTCAATAAGACAAAATCCTGTTGAGTGGTTGGAGTCCAGGATTTATAAACTGTAAGGTGAAATGGCAACTGCAGGAAGGAAGAGTGTCTGGAGGTTTGAAGGGTGGAGCTTTATTTTAGCAACTCATTCTTTTAATGCTTTTCAGGCTGAAGAATGAGGTAATTAGACACGGCTGGTTTTGTTGTAGTTAGGAGGACATTTTAAAATTAATGTAATACTGTTCAGGGTGAGGGTGGATTTCTATAAATAAATCCTCAGCATCTTGCATTCTTTCAAGGCTGGAAGTTGCCTGGAAGGAGCAATCTGAGTTTATTTGTTAGGATAATCTGACGAGTAGGTGTGCAAGGCTTGTCCTCGTTATCCCTGCGGTGATCAAAGACGCTTCAAAGGCACCCAAATGTTGAGTTGACCCCTGTCCCTCCCTGCCCTAAAAGGAAAACAATTGCAAGGCAGTTTGTGGCTTCTGGCTCCAGATGCAAACCAGTTTAGATCCCAGGGATATCTGAAAGATAAAACCACAGGGCCATAACCAGCTAATGACACTGGCCTCCTGTTTTCATAAGACCCCCCCAGTGGAACTGCGTGTTTTTCACTCAGCTTGACTCAGCATTTTACCACACAGCATCGAGATTTTCCTTCTTTGCCCAGCAGCTCTAAAAGTAGATGACTCTTCAGTGCAGGGCAGACAATTTGAGCTGTGTCTGCTCAATAATCTAATTTTAAATAGAGATATTTTTAGAAAGTGTCAATACTTATGTTCAAACTACCCAATTACATAACTATGCTTATCTTCCTTTGCCAGTAATCAATTCCTATTATTGGACAAACTGCTTTTTTCACTTCTGCCGTCCTTTGTAGTTATCTGGAAGGAGCTGGAAGTTGTATTTCAGGAACACAGTTACATGCATGTCACAAAGGGGTTTTTCTCACTGAGCCCTTTTCTCACTAGAGTGGAGATGTTTGAAATCAGCAGTCTCTTGAGGGAGGGGTTGTGACTGTCACCACAGGCACGTGTTTTTTGAGTAACCAGAATTCTTTGCTAAAAGAAAACACCCATGGACACCTAGAAAATAGAAGTGCACCCTTGCAAAGACGGCTGGGAGCCCTGAAGCTGTGCTGTCCCTGCAGGTCCTTCGGCGTGGTGCTGTGGGAGATCGCGACGCTGGCGGAGCAGCCGTACCAGGGCATGACCAACGAGCAGGTGCTGCGCTTCGTCATGGAAGGGGGGCTGCTGGAAAAGCCAGACAACTGTCCCGACATGCTGTAAGTGCCACCACTGCCCTGTGGGCACAGCTCCTGCCTCTGAGCCCTGCAGGCTCTGCTCTTGCCAGCTGCCTCAGGAGGGGCTGCTCAGTCTCTGTCAATCCAGTGTTTCATGGTAGTGAGACATTCCAGGCAAACTTTGCTTGTGGCCAGAATCTCATGTTGGGCTATCTCCTCTAATAAGCAAACAAAATCCAAGCTTTGTGTTACTGAATAAAATTAGGCTTAATAAAAATGTCACTTCGTAAGTGACATTTGCTACATAATCAGGAGGATCTGTGCCTAAATCATCTCTTCTGCTTAAAGTAGTTCTGTTGAACATAAAGAGAGAAGAGAGCATGGGACAAGCTGAAATGTGTGTAAACACTGGAATTAAACTTTTTAGTTCAGCATACAGATAAATCAATGTATCTGAAGCTGGATTTGATCTACTGTTTCAGCCACAGCACTTGTCCCATTAAGATAAACCAATCTCCCCTCCTAACAGTTTCCTTCCCTGCAAGCACAGGGTGAGGTTTTCCACAGAAAAACCTCTCCCTGCCCCAGGATTGACCCAAAGCCTCACAGCAGCAGAGGATGTGCAGTGCAGCAGCTTCAGTTTTTAGCTTTACATTGCTGAAATACTTCTGCTGGCCTTTGTGTACAGCAGTTTCAGTTGTTCAGACTTTATTGCTTTGATATACTTCCCAAACTGACTTTTGGGAAGGAAATACTGCGCCTTGCAGTTATTGAAATTTGTTGGAGGCCCACAGAAGGGATACAATCACTTAAGGGCCTCAGCTGCTTGGGATTCTTAGGAAAATAGCTTTTTTGGCTGGAGCCTGGCTGTGGTTTCAGATGACAGGCAGTGTTGTTTTGTTGTTTGAGGGGGGTGGGTGGTATATGCAGGGGGAGGTGTAGCTGCCATGTGATTCCTCGGTTTCACATTCTTTCCCTTTCGAGATGCTGTGCAGAATTCCTGGCAGTTGGATTGACTGGACATTGTTTAACATGGTCAGAGCTGTGTAATGGGGTGGGCACAAATGGGGAAGGACAGGGATGTGATGGGTTCAGCTCCCTGGGTTCACAGGAGAAAGCACCTCTGCAGTGAAACAGCCTCACTGGGGAGAGATGCAGCATTAGAAATTCCCTGTTAAGCTGGGGCATGTGTGGTATGAGCAGGGGTGGGAGGGGAGTCAGGCCAGAAGTTTTCTCTGCTGCAGCCCACCCAGTTCTCCTTCCTCCCCCTCCTCAGGGAATCTCCTCTGCTCCAGGGCTGCTGCTACTGGATGAATCCACTTTCAAGGTCCTGGCTTGTGAGCTGGGAGAACTTGGTTAAAGTCTGGCAGAGCAAATCTTTGCACCGGTGTGTAAGAGCCAAGGCCTTTCTTGTGCTGCTCCTGGTGGAGAAGCTGTTCACATGCTGCTTCTGCCCAGCAGAGGTGCAGAATAAAAAAAAAAAAAAAAATCTGCCTTTGAATGGTGCTGCTTTGCTCTGTCAGAAAAAGGAATGAGGCTGAACTCCGACCTAAGGCATATCCACATTAATGGCGATTTTTTTGTTTGCCTTTTTTTTTTTTTAGTGATAAAAACATCTTGGCTTTATCCCAAATGTAAAAAGAAAAAAAAAGTATGACCTTATTGCAACTTGCTTTTGCTCCCTTTCAGCTTGTTTTGTCTTTCTTTTAGTACAGACACCCAAATCTGCTGAAATTCAAGTAGGCAGCTGTAGGAATAACAGTCGGGAGCTCCAAGAGTAACCTTCACCTTTGTTCCTGCACATGCACTTGGCAATCAAAAAACCTCTTATATTCCTGTGGTGCTTTATTCTGTGCATGTTTTCACTTCTTTCCCTGCCCAGGAAGCTGTGACAGTGCTGTGCCACCCTCGGTGACCTCCCCACTGCTCCCAGCCCTCACCCACACCCTGCTGGCAGGACCAGAGCTGCTCTGTAGGCAGAGGTCCCCTCCAGGGCCCAGCAACCTCCTTCTCAGCTGGGGACCTACAGGAAGATCAGAACATGGGCAGAAGAGTGTTTCTAACTGTGTCTAAGAGCCCTGAAATTGCACATGGATCTTACCCTGCATCCCAGCATGTTCCAGGCCACTGCTTTCTCCAGTGCTTTATGGAACCCTTTGTAAACCAAGGGATCCTCTTCTTTGTGGAGATTGCTAAAAGACTGTGTTTACAGGCAGGTTTCTTGGCATGTCTGTGCTAGTGGGAGGTACTTTTTAGGTAGCACAAATTCTTGCTGGTGGAGATTGGTCTGTGATACTTTAGTATTGACTCCTAATATTAACTCCAGATGTCCCAAAAGCAAAGCCTGGCTGCAGGGAGGTCACTTGGGCTTGGTGCTGCCTGAAGGCAGGTGAGGAGGGGAGCTCTGTGCTCCTGTGTCTCATGGGGTAGCTACAAAAGCACAAGAACTTTGTTCTTTCTCAGCTTGGAAGCAGGTGAAATTCTGGTCAGAATATCTCTGTGGAGAGAGGGGAGTGTGCTGACAGAGAGAAACCTCCAGAACAGGTGGAGGAGGTAACTGCTGTGGGGAAGTGTAGATGAGAACAGAGAGAAGAGTCTTGCTGTCACCAAATCTGCTATTTTTAGCCATGCAGGTGATGTGATGGTGACACAGCCCTGCACCCTCCAGCCACAGAGCAGGAGCTCCCCTCAGGACCTCGTGTTCTCCCCATGAATTCTGCAGGGTGCAGGCAGGCTGGGAGCCTCTGTGTCTCCATCCCTGCCAAGCTGATCATGCTGGTCAGTGCCTGTGTTCCCCTGACCCTGGCACAGCGGGTCAGCAGCTTTTAGATGGAGCCAGAAAGGTTCTCTCTACAGTGTGGCTGTGCAGGGCAAAGGATGCCTGGCCAAAGGGGGATTTTACAGGGGATTGTCCTGTGGCTGGGAGGTAGTGAATCCCTGTGAAAAGGGCAAAGCACAAAGGGGAGGGTATTTCTGGAGGCTCTTTACTGTTGTACAGGGTGAAACAAGCCTCAGTTGTGTTTATGCTACACCCTCTTGGCATAGCTCGCGTGGCTCTGCAGACAGATCCATGCAATAAGACAGATGGTTCAGTAAGACAGTGCCAGGAGAAGCTTTGCTGTTTTTCTCCTCTTCCTGTGCACTCAGTGATGTTTTTATGTCCTCCTATTGTTATGGCACTGCTCATCAGGTGACGGCTGCGTGGCACCAAGCTTTGGTACAGCTGAAGCTCTCAGACAGTGTGTTCCCATGGGGCTTTTAAAAGTTGTGGAGGCTGGAATTCCACTCTGTTTTTGAAGCAGGATTGCTTCCCCCACATGCATTGTAGACTATTTACGCAGTGCTGATTTCCCTTTGTTCCTGCTCAGAATCCGGGGTCTGCTCTGCAGAGGCACTGGCAGCACACGGCATCAGCAGGGGAGGGGAGGACCTTTTGCTTCTCCCCACCAAATCAAGTATATTGCAAAGCACAAATGGAATGCAGCTTCTATAGGAACTTTCCATTTTCTGGGGTTTTTTTATGTCTCAGTACAAACAGAACTCTGTTTCTGTTCAGTTCCTTAAGCAAAAGATGCACAGAGGGATGTTGACTATTCCCCTAACCCATGGTGGTGCCTCCAGCTCCCTGGAGCTCACTTGCCACCAGTCAGGAACGTACTTTATAAATCTGCTCAGGTTGTATTAACAGCCTGTAAATTCCTCCATTGTCTATTGGAAAGGTTTTCATTTTGTTTAAGATAATGTAAACAAGGCCTGCGAACACACAGAGTTAAAAAGGGAAAAAAAAATCCTTTTATGGGAACTCTGTAGGGTTTTTAAATCTGGAATGGCTTAAAAGAAACATCACATGTCCTTGTTTGTGCTGATGTCACATGCATTACTCCGCTGCTTGTGGTATCTCCTTAGCATTGCCCTTAGGCCTCGGGGCGCAGCGCCAGCGAATATCCAGAGTTCCTGGCTCCAGCCAAGCTTCTATTCAGGGACACAGCAGTCAGCTGGAAGGGAAACAGCAATGAAGTAACAGAAATGGATTTTATATATTTATGTCTCAAGCTTTCCTCACCCTTGTGGGTGAGGGTACGGTGCAGTTTTATAGCCTGGCTGCGCTTTTGCTCTGAAAGGCTTTTCACAGACTCAAAAACAAGCAGGAGCTGGGCAGTGTTTACGTGTCTACGTGCGGTTACAATGCAGCATTGAGTACCCGGGGAGTTCTCCCAGCACAGACTGGTTTTGCCAGCTCTTGCTGGGTGTCACAAGGCCATTCTCAGGTGGCTGACGTTTGTTCAGGCGGAGCGGTGCCAGTGGAGCTCTGGCAGGGATATTGGGCACTTCAGATGCACTTCAGTGAAGATTGCTTTGGGTTTGGTTGAAGCACTCAGTGTTTGCAGCCCAAACACAGCCACTTGCCCTCTCTGCTGGCTCACGTCAGCTGAGAATACAGTGGAGGTGCAACAGTATTTCCCAATTTCCCAAGTTTCTGGGCAGGGGCTTTCTTTGCTGGGGTTTTGTTTCGGGCCAGGGCTCCTGAGCTCTCTCCAGACCCACCATGGGCTGCGGAGCCCAGGCTTCTCCAGCTCAGTGTCAGTCCTACTGAAAGGGCTGTTCTACAGCAGGGGCATTACTCTGGGATGAACTTAGGTCCTATACAAAAAGAGAGTGAATTTGTTTGTTTGTTTGTTTTTGTCCGTTTAACTTAAAAATAAAGTTTTTCCACACTGATGCAGAGATCTGGTCAACTGAGGGCACAAGGCAGTGAGAGCTAATGAAAAGTTCAAATAGAATTGCTCATTTGAGCCCTGAAAATCTGTGGAAGTTGGAAATACGATGTTTTTCTCTAGAATTGAAGTTAAAAGTTTAGGTGACCTGGCTTAAGGGAAGGTTGGCAGAGGTGGGAAATAAACCCCAGCAAGCCAAGGGGGTCTCACTGGGACTGCAGGTCCCAGTGCTGGCAGGTGAGTCAGAGATGTGCATTACCTTAACTGAGAGATCTTTCTTGGCTTTATTTTATTTTTAGATCCATTCTTACTCTAGCACAGAGTAGTAGTTTTGGCCAGCAGTGACTTCCTCCACACAGCGTGTTCCTCTGAGCGCTGTGTACACAGAGGATTGGCTCGAAGAATTAATGCTAATCTTCCTTTTCTTATTTAAATTTGTCCTATTACTGTGCTGTGTTAACAGAAGACATCCCTATTCCACCTTCACAGACGGTGAAATCCTTTCTTGTGTTATGTTTAAAGCTCAGGGCGATCTCCTGGGAATATCCAATTTTGCTGTGTCATGAAAATGCTGTTTTCATTATGTCTGTATTACAGTTTCATTTTGTGGTTTTGTTTTGCCAGCATGGGACATTGTACAGATCTAATCATGGATGTGCTTAAACAGATGATCTCACGCTCTGTAAAATATTAATGCATCCCTGGCCGTAAATGAAAACAACCTAATTTTAAAATAAAAAGATTAGAGATTGCCAAATGTCTGCTGGGGATTACAATTAATTTTAATGTAATTTTCTTCTTTCAGGGGAAAAAGGCAGTGCTTTACCTTGCCTGTATTTCCTATTTTAATTTTTTTTCCAAGTCAGTATTGATGGGATGGGACGAGTTGTTTGAAAAAGATACTCCAAGGGGTGCAATCATGTAGTTTATGGCTGAGTAAGCACAGGTAATTTAGGGGAAAAAGAGAAATACCAAGTCAGAATAAGAGTATGCAATGGTTCTGGATGTCAGGTACCCGTGAGACACAAGGTGTGGGCAGGTGTGTGTGAGGGAGCAGAACAGGTGAGGTAGGAGGTATGGGAGGGAATGGGTGATGAGAAGGAAGGTGGAAATGTGACACAGAGATTGACAGCATATTGTGAGCTGGAGGGGACCCCCAGGATCATCCAGTCCAACTCTTAAGTAAATGGTGAGTTGTAGGTATTGAACCCACAACCCTGGGGATCTCAGCCTGTGAAAGTTCTGTCACTTTGGCTTCCCTCGGGGTGGGATGATTCTCTAAAACACGTGGTCTGACCCAGTCATGGCTCTGAAACCCCTCAGTAAAAGTTACTCCTGTGTGTTCCCTGCCCAGGTTCGAACTGATGCGCATGTGCTGGCAGTACAACCCGAAAATGAGACCCTCCTTCCTGGAAATCATCGGTAGCATCAAAGACGAGCTGGACCCGGCCTTCAAAGAGGTCTCCTTCTTCTACAGTGAAGAGAACAAACCTCCGGACACAGAGGAGCTTGACCTGGAGACTGAAAACATGGAGAGCATTCCTTTAGACCCCTCCTCCACCCTGCAACCCACTGACAAGCACTCAGGACACAAGGCCGAGAACGGCCCCGGCGTGGTGGTGCTGCGGGCCAGCTTCGAGGAGCGCCAGCCGTACGCACACATGAACGGGGGCCGCAAGAACGAGAGGGCCCTGCCGCTGCCCCAGTCCTCGGCCTGCTGATCCTCGGAGCCTCGCAGAAACAAAACACACACAAACACAGGCATTGGGGGAAGAAAGAAAGAAAATCACAATATATTCAAAAGCCTACTGTACCTCAGTGGATCTTCAGAACTGCCATAGCTGCACTTGGGAGAACCCTTTTTTCAGTAAACAAGTTACCGTCTTTTTCTTTTTTTTCAATATGCAAGCAGATGTTTGTTTCAGTCAAGGACTCCAGTCATGGGGCACACAGTTGGCCTTTTAAAACTCTTAATGTTAGCACTTAATAGCAACAGAAAACTTGAGATCTGATGTCTCTCTCTCTCCTCTCTCTTCTTTCTCTTTCTTTCTGTCTCTCTTTTTGCTTCATAATGGGAAACATATCTGCGTGCAAGTTCAACCGTACAGCACTTTTATCAGATCAAAGATATTGCAGGCCAGGTGGTTCCCAGTACCCCTGCAAGCACCTGCCTAACACTGTAGGTCTTTATAAAAAAAAAAACCACAAACAAAAAAAACACACACAAAAAAACCCTAAACTAAAAATGACTGGATTTTTAATGTTGCTCTTTAATCTTTTTAGGAACATGTAAAAGAATAAAAAAGGGCCATCATTCGTCCAAGGCTGTTACCATTTTCAACGCTGCCAAATTTTGCCAAAAAAAAAATGAACTCTTTGTTTTTTGTTTTCGTTTGTTTTTTTTTTTTTGCTTACTTTTCTGTTTTTTTGTAGTCATGGAAGGAGCACAGTAATCAACTGCTCTGTTCAAAACAGATCCTGACCAATATGTTCTATTCAGTCATGCACTGGTATTTAAAAAAAAAAAAAATTAAAAAATCAAATTGTCTAGATCCGTTTTCAAAACTGGACAAAATGTGATTTTTATTTTTTTTTCTTGTGATGGAGAAGATAAAAGGGATGGGGTAAAGAACTAGCCCTCCCTCCACCCCTGTCCCCATCCCAGTGAATTCTGGACAAAACTGGCAGTGGTGAGCTAAACAAACACGTGCATTTCGTACAAAAAAGTCAACTGCCCGCCAAAAATGAGTTACGAAAAACCTGAAAATAAGCGGCCGAGATCTCCATCGTTGCAGCCTGCCTTCCTTCCCAGGCTTGCAAGGAAAAAACACCTAGAAACATAAATTGGAGAAGACAAAAAAAAGCAGTAACCGGATTCAAGTATATGATGCTTTGTTGACCTTTTCTCTTTATTATTAAGACTTCTCGAAGGGTCTTGCAGTTCTATGTTAGACCATGGATCATTTGCATACACATTGTCTTTTGTGTCACTTTTATAACTTTCTTACGGTTCAGATACTCATCTATATGTCTGTACAGAAAAAAGCTGCTATTTTTTTTGTTCTTTATCTTTGTGGATTTAATCTATGAAAACCTTCAGGTCTGCCCTCCTTCCCTTCCACTTCAACAAATTTTCTTATGCTTTGTACTATAGTGTGTAACTTTTACTTCCTCCTTCCCAGTAACTGATACCTTTCATATGATTTGCCATGAACTGTTTAATGCCTTTTTATAAATACATTTCCTCCTTTTTTTAAATTTTTTTTTTTAAATTTTATTTTCCTTCCCATTAGTTGTTTTACAACATCTTGGCTGTGTGGGCTACAGGGCTTTGGAGGGGGACGAGGAGAAAGAAGGGACACCCCGCACAGGAACACTCTGGCAGTGCTGTGGTGTGGTGTTTTTAAGCCCCAGTTTTCCTTCCTTCTCACTAACCTCTGCCCAGACAGCACGCGAGTCTCTTACAGTGCAAGGCGTGATACAAACTCAGGTCAGAAACAAAAGGTTAACTATTTAGTACATTCTTGTTCAGTGTTTCTATTCATTGTTGTACAAGGGTCCTACCCCTCCTGCCCTCCCTGCTTGTTCACACATCCACCCGCCCATCCCCACACAGACACACACACACGTATTCTTTTTAAATTATTAGTTGGGTACAACAGCAGACACCAGGCTTTTGGGTCACTGATCCTTAAAACGATTCTTTTACCCCTTCCACCCTGTGAACAAGAGCTGTGCCAGGTGCAGCTGTCGATGCCAGGCATTCCTAGGGTAGCCATCAATCACCTGGCTCCAGCCAACCCCAGCTCTTCACCTTCCTGATGGGAGCCCTCGTGGAGGGGAGCCCTCGTGGAGGGGAGCCCTCGTGGAGGGGAGCCCTCGTGGAGGGCACCTGGGCTGCACTTCCCAGCCCTGGTAAAGAAAAGCACCCCCAAGCAAAGGGAAGCCCCCGCGTCGTTTCCGTGGGGCTGGTGGGAAGGCCGGAGCTGGGGCCGGCGGCTCGGCTGGCAGACAGTGAAGTGTTGGCAGCTATGGAAACCTGTACAAGTCCAAGCTTGTGGCTTAAATCACAGACCAAACCTCAGAACAAAAGAAGACGAGTGAGCTTGTTTGTTCAGTTGCAGAAGCCTTGGTGAGAGGGGAAGGAGGGGCCGTCAGGAAGTCGACGCCCAAGGAGTCGCAGCAGTCGCTCATCTTACCTTAGTTCCAGTCTAGGCCTTTGTTTAGCACTGATCCAACCAAACGATGGCAGGAAGAGGTGGTTCTGGGATGGAAATGTTCAAATCTTTTGAGTAAGAACAATGAGTAAAAATATACTGATTGCTAGTTTTGACTGGAGATTTTTAAAAGTTTGTAGTGCTTTTTGCTTGTGTAGTTTAGGTCCCATTATCTTCTCTTGCCTCTGTCCCATAGTTATTTTTCCCTTTTGAAAATGAAAAAGACAAAAAAGTTAATTAAGAAGGTATTCTATGTAGGATTTTTTATTTATTTTTGTGATATCAGTTTAAATCACTGTAGAGATGCCCCATAATGAATTTAAATACTGAGATAAGGGTTTTAGAGTATGACGGGGGACAGTTTTTGATTTTTTTTTCAAACATTTATCTACCTCACTCTTAATTTTTTATATGTGTGTATATAAAAAAAATACATCTCACATTTCTCAGCAGCCAATAAATGCCGTTGATACTGGTAACCTCTCACTCCATATACCACATGCTCTAGGTTCTGCAGGGGAACAGTCACTGCCTGCCACAGACGGTCACCTCAGAATATTTGCCTCAATTCCAAGGGGTTTCTCTGTTTTCTTAAAATTTGTGAGGAGATTTTCTTAAAATTTGTTGTGAGGAGAAACCCAAGAGTTGTCTGACTTAGGGTGACCATTCTTTAAGGAAACACGGAGGCTTTTTAATATGCTGTCACAGCAACCCTTGGGTCAGCAGCAAAACTCTGCGTGTTTGGATGAGTGGAAATGCAGCTGACCTGATAAAGGAACTTGAAATTGTGAGTATTTCTTGAAATCTGTTACAGAAATCAAATGTTTACAATATTTGAAGGTCCAGAAGAAATACGAAAGGGAATGTTCTTTCTGTTTGTCCTGTAGAATGGACTGTCGTTCCTGCCAGTTATTGCTCAGATGTCACAAGCATCAAAAAGATATTTGGCTGAATCAGATCCCCAAAATAAATTGGCTCATATCGGATGGCATTGCTTTCTTGACCAAAACCTGTCACTGGCTGCTACATCAAATTTAAAGCTTTGATCTTTGCTGCTTCTGTTTGATGAGAGCACTGATTTTTAAATTTTTTTTCAAAACTAACATTGAATTGATTTCTTTTAACGTGCCAGTAAAAAGTCAGTTCCCTTTTCTTCCCCAGTTTATATGCATTATAACTGTGGATTCTGATGGACCAGCCATCAAATTTTAACTGCCCTCTGACAGCATGTAACTGGTTTACAAGCACACAGGACTAACATGAGCTTGCCATCAGCTTGCTGTATAATGTTTCCTTTTTTCCAGCTCTGGCAGCTGTTCGTGCAGGTGTTGGTTGTGGTATCTGAGTAATGTGGTGCTTGGCTACTTGGAGTTGTACCCGGCCTCTTGGATACACAGCGCTGTGGTTAATTACTGCAGTTTGTCTTTGGAGGGACTTTCTCCCTAGTCCTGAGAAACCAGCAAAATTGGAAGTTTTCACTAGATTCATTTGGTTTTCCATGTCTGATGTTCAAGTGACCTTTGGGTGCAGTGGCTGTTCCCCTCCCTTGCACATATTGATTACCACAACTGGAGATCCTCAGATCTTTCAGCTGGCTAGGAGGGTTTTATTAAAACTGTCCGAGTTACTGGTTTGTAGAATTGTAAGTAGGTGGTTTTACAATGCATTAGGAAGAAACACTAATGACATAGCATCACAAGAAGCATTTCAAAAAGCACTTCAGTAGAAGACAGCCACGAGGCCTCGTGTCCGTGTGTGATGGCAGTCAGCTCTCCTGGACCAAACCACCTTCATGATACCATTGCATTCTGTGTTTGCAATTCAAGCTTAATTCCTTTTTTGTTCTGTTTGTTTCCATAGCTTTTTTTGTTGTGTTTTGTGCATTTTGAATAGCTTTATTCACATGGGTTTTTCATGCAGACTTCCCTTGGACAGTAAATCGAGTTGTTTGTGCATGTGAACAACTGAGAATTAATGTTGGCTTGATAGAGTCATAATATGGTTTGTAATGTTGTTCTTCCCTGAGACCACTGGCTTGTCTGGTATGGAAAATTTATTTAGAACTTCAGCTATGTTTGAATAAAGTTAAAGTAATCCAGTTTGTTTATAAATTAAACACAAAAGCCCACCCAGCCCTGAAAACCAGCATTTTGAGGAACGGCACCGAGATGTTCCGATGCGGTGGGATAACGAGCTGGCGTCGCCGAGGGGAGCAGGCGGCAGCGGGGACCAGGGCTCGGCTCTGGGCCTCTCCTGAGTGGCACTGCCCAGTGCCCCTGGCAGAGGAGGTGGTTTGGTTGCAGGGAGCACGATTGCTGTGCACACACAGCCGTGGCACTCGATCAGGCGCTCCTTGGTGGGAGGATAAACCAGAGGTGGCAGCCCAGCACGGGGCAAGGTGTGGAGCTGCCTGTGTGATGCCCCTGCTCCTCCCAGCTGGTGCCAGGTGCTCTGTGCTTCCAGGTGCACTGGTGCTCCTCTTGGTCTCTTAAAGGAAAGAAAGCCCAGTTTGCCCAGCACAACTGTGACCAGAGGGAGCTGCTGTCATGCCTCTGGGAACTGCTGAGGGGTGTTGGGTTCAATCCAAGTCTAAGTGAACAACGCTCCTATTGTTGGTGTAACTCCATACATATATATCTATATATACATATATATATATGCATATGTATATTTATAATATAGATATATATATATTTAAACCCTTTTCATTCCATTAGTACAAGTAACACTTGTTTCCTGTTATTCCTATTTTGCTTGTCAACCTTGTATTCAATCACTGGGCTGAACAACAGTGGAGGAAGGTGCAAGGGATCCACTCCTTACTAACCAGTGATAAAGCCAGATGTTGCAACTTAACCCATGAGTAGATGTGCAGACAAGGATTGAAGAATGATGTGTAGAAACAACACAAGTGGCCAGGGGTGCTGAAGATACAGAACTCAAGTAGACAGGAGGGCTTCAATGGGCACCTCGGTTCAGAACTGGTTGCTTAGAGGTGCTGAACAGCCTCTGACGTGGAGCAGCTGGGTCAGTCAGCACGGAGGAATTTGTGGGGAGACACCTGACAACAAAGGACGCAGCAGTGGGGATTTACAGAGACACGGGGCTTGGCAGAAGTTTGAGGTAGTATCCTGAGCTTTATCTGTGGGAGAGCATCTGCGCTCAGGTGTCCCAATTCTGATTGTTGGTACTTGTAAACGAACCTCTGGACTTTGCAGCTGGAGCAGTAAATTCCTTACCAGGAGTGTGGCAGTGGTTGGTCATTGGCCTGTACGGATCGGTCCCACCTACAGCCGGCCTGTTCTGCAAGTACCTTAGGACTTCACTAGTTTGTGTGTGTGCATATGCGTGTGTGCTCATATATATATTTTTTGGGTATGCGTTCTGTTGATTAGTAACCATTAATTAGCATTTTCAATAGGGCTTTAAGTCCAGTAGATTACGGGTAGTCAGTTGACGAAGATCTGGTTTACAAGAACTAACTAAATGTTTCATTGCATTTTGTAAGTACATAGAATAATTTTATAAAATGTTTGTAGTTTATAAATGCCTAAAATATAATTTAAGGGCACTTTTCTGTGTCCGTGTGTGGGTGTGTCTGTCTGTGATCAGTTTTTCCATGGTACCAGTTACTAGTTAGCTTTACAATATGCCAAAAAGGAATCGCTGACTTGTCCAATTCATGGCTTGTCCCTCTCCCCCGTCCCGCCCAAGCTTTGTGACCCAGTATACAGCGAGTGAGTAAAGGAGGTGGGAAAATGTTCTGTATCTTCAGTATCCTGGTCTTCCAGAGCCCTCTGGTTGGGGTGGGATCCTCTTACCTGGTCATTTCACTTTGCTGTCTAGGGCAGTTACCTTCATGGAGGACAGGAACCTCACTGGTCGGGAAACAGAGCGGGGTTTACTGCTCCCCAGGCTCTCGGGGCCGCTCAGCACCTGCGCCACGGGGGCCTCGTGCTTTGAAGGATGCAACTGCATCAGGGAAAGAGGAAAGGTGGTTTTGGTAATTACTATTGAAGAATTCTTTGCAAATTTCTTATCACTTTAAATGCTTGTGTGCAGCTTCTAAAGCTGTTGAGCACCATTGGAAGCTTTGTTGAAATGAGCAAGGCAGAGTTCCTATTTATTGTTATTTAAAAACTTTGAAGATGCAACCTCTCTGCTGTGGACAGGGACACCTTTATCTTCTTCTGTTTTCTGAACCAGTGAGGTTTGAGATGAAAGGATTGGACAGAGTTTGTCTACCTCTGGGACAAAAAAACTAGAAAGTGCTAAGGAATGGATGCAGTTGCAAATACATTTTCCAATTTTTCTCGTTTAAATTTTTTTAAGAGAAAATTAAACAATAACATGGCCAATTTACTACATAAAAAGACTTGCTGTGTATAAATTATTCCTAAAGAAATTCCTGTGTTTATATTAAAATCAGTAGATAAAAAAAATTTCAAAATGTTTTTGTATATTCTGTTGTAAGAATTTATTCCTGTTATTGCGATATACTCGGGATTCTTTACATTATGAAAAGAAGAAACTTTGTCTATTTTGAATGGCTGAAGCTAAGGCTCCTTTAGTTTCTCTTACTCTGCTTTTTTCTAGTAGTTTCAGTACTACATGATTTAAGTTAAATAAAAGAATTCTGTATGCATTTGTTTGTTTCTGATTTTGTTGCTCCTTATGCAAAGCGAGAACAGGTTAGAAAACTTAGAAAAGCTGCTCTGGTCTTCCTCTGCCCTTTCTGGCTGCATCTAATTGAGCTACTCTTAATTACAGTTAGTACTGCCATTGTTTGGTTGAAATCAAAAGCATTTTCATCCGGAGACACTGAGCTTTTGCATCCTTCATGGCTGAGATTTGAGCAGTTTTGCACGAGGTGGTTCCTATGAATAAGGTGAGCATTGTTATTTATTTACCTCCAGAGCAATCCCCGTGTGAGGCATTCAGCCAACCAGCACCTGGTTTTCAGCTTTCTGTAAAGACAGTGGCCAAAAAACCAGGATTATCTTGGTGTTTCCACTTCCTCAGACTCTTGGCATCAACGTGTTGACTAAAACAAAGCTCAGAGGTGGCCTGAAGCCCCAGCAGCTGCCTGTGATGTTGTGTTTGTCTCTTGTGCTTTTTACTGATGGTGCTTGAGGAACAGGCTTTTGTTTCCCTGAAGAAATCCCAGGTGTCCAGATTAAGCTTCTGCTGTGCTGCTCCTGAGTGATTTCATCTTGTCCTTTTCAGCTGGCAGCAGGATTTCAGAGGAGAGCGTGGACATTCCCTGTGTGCTGAAGGGCAGTGCTGTGACCCCTGTGGTACCCAGCACTTCTGTATGGAGCTGTTTGAGATGTGTAGGAGTCTGCTCCCATGTTTTACAATTTGGGATCTCCTTTGGTGCCTGTTCTATAAGTAACCTCATATGCCCTAGCCCTCCCCACTGCACAGTGCTTCAGGATTGCCTTTCTCAGGACAGGTCAGCTGTTGGATTTGCCTTTGGGCTCTGCTCTGTGGAAGGACTATGGGGTTTTCCCTTGTGACAGGCACTGAGAATTTGGGGAAGGTGGCTGTTTTGGGTTGAAATTCAAGTTACCAACAACATTATAGATCCTGCTGGTTTCCAGTTTTCTGTGTTCTCTGAAGTCACTCTGGGTCAGAGCCCATTGCTGATGTGGAAAACAGCATCTACAGCAGGTCAGTAAGAGAGAACTGTAAAACTTCCCATACCAGATTCTTCCCAAGTGTGTTTTGATTTCCCCCATAGCCAAGTTTTTTGTGGGCTGAACTCTGGACTCAGACAGGGGCTGAGGGGGATCTTTGTTACATCCATCCCATGATGAGTCCTTACAGCTGAGCATCCATCTGGGGTCAGCAAGTCTTTATTGATGTCTTTCTAACCAACAGAACCAGGATTAAACATCTAAAATGTTTTCAGTCCAGTTTCACACTTTCTGAAATCTGAACAACTTTATTGTTAGCACTATGAACCACCAATCATTTGGGTTTTTTTCCCCTCAAGCCTTTTCTAAGAGACACAAATGGTTGGCTGGGTTTTGCAAGGAAACTTCACTGAAAATAACGTGGGCTATAAAATCCTTTGTGTGTGGGTTTTAAATAATCTTTAGATCTGCTTCATTTCAGAGGTAAGGAGTTGCATTCTAAGAAATCATCATTTTTTCCCTCTGTGATCCATCTCTCTTTGTTTCCCACACTGTTCTAACATTGCTAGGATAATGGTCTGTAATGCTTTTCCTAGAAATTCTGCTGTTACCGACTCGGATAATGGAGGGACGTGGATGAAAGCAGCTCTTCCCTTGCCATAATACAGAGAAGTGTAGTAGGTGTAATCACAGATGTACCTGCAATATTAAGAACAAAACAAAACCAGAAACCTGAATTAAGGCTCAGTAAACCTTGATTAAATTTAAATATTCTAAGTAGCCAAACCAGATCTGGTTTATGAAATTATTAAGAACATATTTGCTTAGTGAATAAAGGAAATGCTGGAATAAAGCAAGTTTGAGAAACAAATGTTGCTTATCTGATGGTTTGATTTCTCAGACACCCACCCACAAATAAGTAAAAAAAATATCACAAGGCAGGCATTCTTGTGGAGTGGGAAAAGTAACACACCCTGCTGGAAATTACAACCATGTAACAGTTTTTGTCTAAGTCATAAAATCTCCCTGTCTAAAGAGGTTTTTCTAATCATTCTACCTTTTAAAATTCAGGTGAAAATCTTGAATTTGGGGGCCAATATTATCTGATTTTTTTTTTTTAGTAAAATAAAAATTACTGGTTTGTTTGCCTTTCCAATGAAGACTAGCATAGTAGAAAATTGCTTCAGTGCTACTGGAATACATAATGAGATCACAGGCCTGGTTCTAACAGTACTTGTAATTGCTGTTCTTCAGTGTATCTATTTACATTTTGTATCCCTCCCAGTTGAGAAAAACAGATTAAAATCTGCTACTAGTCTGTATTGCTTTCAGACTCTCTTAATAGCTGAGGTTTACTGGAGTTGCTCATCACAGGGTGTGCTATGTTGGAACTTGTTTCTTTTGGAATTTATAAATCTATGGAAAAATATCTACTGCCTGTAGCTTGTCATGGAGGCTGCTTTACAGAAAATTTAAAATCATCCCAGTTTCATATTTGTGCCTCTCTGAAGATTTTGCTTCTGAGTGATTTTGGTTGGAGGAGAGCTCATGGCAAAGATTCTCCAGGGTTAAATGAGCTGATTGAGTTGTTTTCTTGAGGTCCTGACACATGACATTTACCTTCCTGCATCTCTGGAAAGGATGATATCAATCCCTTCCACTGAGATGTTCTTCCAGAGAGTCTTCATGTTAATTGTAGATTCAATCTTTTCTGGGCCATCTAGCACGCAGCAGGCACCTTCTGGGCGAAAACCACAAGCATCCCTCTCCCGGTAGCCTTTGTTCTTCCCACACTGCTCCAGGATGATGAGGGCTGTGGTGGACGAAGCCAGCCCAATGTGAACTGTAAGCTGGTTTTTCCCACCAGAGCGAATAATAGGAAATCAGAAATGAGACCTGCTTTTTAAAAACATGTGATGCAAAAGTGCCAAGCATTATGTGAATTACTGGCTTCAAGGTGGGGAGCCTTGCTCATGTCTAAAGAAGACTTTGATAAGGTATTATAAATAAAAACCAAATTAGGCTGTAGTTTTTGTTGTGTCTAGTCAGGACTGCAGAACAGCAGTACTTGTTTTGCAGTTTATGGTAGATATTTTCTTTTCCTTTGTTCAGCATCAGTTATGCTGTTTAACTGGCACGGGGTTAAACCAGCATGCTGATTAGTGTGTGCTCCGAATTTCAGCATGGAACCTTGATCACAGTTTCAATAGTCACTTTCCAGAGTTGTCTGATGTTTTGCAATACTCTTTTGGAGAATTTTTCTTTGTATTCAGGGGAGGGGAAGAAATTGTTTAACTTCATCATTACCCACCAGTGGCTGAAGAGTTGTCCATATCTTGCAGACTTGCTCCTTTGCTTTTTGGTAAACCACTGGCAGCTGCATGATCCGGAGATTGATGTTTTCACCAAGACCTCTCTTGGACAGCTCCTGTGTTTACAAAAAAGCCATTGAGGACTTGAAGGAGTGTGGAGGGCGAGGACGCAGCAAAGGAGCATTGAATTTCTGACCGTGATAAAGAAACTGGGCTGATTCAACTGAGAAAACACCTGAAAGAGCTACACCTTAGCCCATGGTTTCTGAATGAGATTTGTTTTATTGTTGCTGCCTCTCTTCTAACTGTAAGAGGCTAAAGTGTGCTAAACAATTTCCTAATGTCACATCCGTCCATGTGGAGCCATTGTGGTCTTTTCCAAGGAGATGCTCAGTCTTCAGTGGGTGGGAGGGGTTATTGCCCTGGGGAGCCATGAGACAGTGTCTCTCAGAAAAGCTCCACCCTTGAAAGCATCTAAATAGGCTTTGCTGTAGGTAAGAGCTGGTAGAAAAACTGCACTGCCAAGAGACAAAAACAAGGAGAATTCACCTTAAGCATGACTTTTTCACTCCAGGGTCACAAGATCTGCTCGCTTGACCAGGTTCAGGTAAGCTGTGCTGAAGGTCACTGTCAACACGAGGAAGTCACATTTAGAATGAGTTTAATTTATTTTTTGGTCTAGAATGTTTCTCTAGTAAAAGGAAATGTCACTGAGATGTTACTTCTCTGTTAATTATGTACAGTTGAATCTCCACACAGGACCAAATTTCCCAAAGAAATAATTATGCCCAGAATTCAGGTGAATGGAACAAAGGCACCCTTCAAAGCAGCAGGTTGGCCAGGTGGTTGGAAGATGGTCTGGAGAATAAATGTCACATGGAAGTGACTTGAAAGGATTTTGTCAGTGGAACAGGGCTAACAAACCAGGCCTAGGCCTCAGCAGAAGGTAAGCAGCTGCAGTGGCAGGATGCAGAAGGAATTCATCTGAGGTGGGAAGCTTTGTCCCAGAAAATA
This sequence comes from Taeniopygia guttata, assembly GCF_048771995.1. Lineage (NCBI taxonomy): Eukaryota > Metazoa > Chordata > Aves > Passeriformes > Estrildidae > Taeniopygia > Taeniopygia guttata. The sequence goes on along the minus strand of NC_133035.1, from coordinate 17,112,128 downwards.
GAATGGTGGTTGAAAATCCCTGTTCCACTACCAAAGGAGGGCACAGGTTAAGTTTTTAAGGGGTCACAGGCAAAAGTGTAGGTGTCTGATTAGCCCAGGAGACCTGTAACTGTATTCAGTGACATTGTCTTCTCAGGTTTTTGTTTCTCACTCAGGATACCCATGCGGAGAGGCCCACAGTTCTGGGAAATTTGCCCTTCAACACTCGCTTCCTCTATAAACTGTTCCAATTTTCTTGTCAGCGGAAGCATTGATTAGCTGTGCTCAATAAACTATTTGACACAAGCAAGGAAACAATGCCTGCAGGGAAGTAAACACATTTGGAGAACAGTGCCAGCCTTTTTTCCTGTGGGCGCTGACAGTCTTTGAGAGCCCATTGCATCATCTCGCTGAAGAATGCTGTACTGTGCCTGAGCCTCCACAAAAGAAAACCCCAGCTGGTTCACAATTAGCATTTTCTTTTCCAAAGCATTTAAATTTTTACATTTAATGAGAGTCTTTCTCTTAAACTATAAGGCTTAGAGGACTTGGCTATCGCAAACTTTGGTGCAGAACATGGAGACCCAAAACCAGCCGTAATGCTGTTCTCCTCTCGTGCTCTCTGGGTTGAGGCATTCTGTTGTCACCAGCTGTCACGGCAGAAACACACAGAAATACTTTTGTGCAGGACCAAACTGAAGCTGGCCAATAGCAAATGGCTGAGGATTTGTGTCAAAGGAAGATGGTTCTCTATGTCCTAAGCAATTTCAGCATGTTGTCAATAATGTGTATTACTGTGTTGTCTAACAATCCCAGCCATGGGCTTACACCCCATTAGACCAGATGTGTAAACATGGAGCAAAATAAAAAAAGGCTGTTCCTTGTCTCAGACTTAACCAGAACCAATTTTGCATTTAAGGTGGGAGACTGAAGATGGTTAGAGGAGGGTGACTGCACCTGGAAACCAGAGCGCACACTGGTGAGTGAATTCAGTAAACAGGTGCCTGTTTTTTGTAGTTGAAACAGGAAAGGAAATTTCAAAGGAGGAGAAAAATTTTGGAGGACTGTTTTGTGGGAAAAGTGATTCAAAAGAAAACATGAAAATTCTTTCTTTGGGAAGTTCTAGAAAGGAGAAGAAATCCAGCATTATCACTGCTGACCTTGAGCTGTTGTGAGTTGTGGTCATAGTTCAGGTCCACTGGTGTTCTGGTCCAAAGAGAAGTGATTTGCACAGCACTGTGCTCAGGTTGGAAACTGTGTGTTGGAAATAGCTTGAACTTCTAGAAAACGCTGGAAAACATTACTGATTTTGCCTGAGTTTTCACTGTTTGGGTTGCTGGGAAGGTGGTTGCATGTGTTAATTTTGTGAACTGCTTATGCTGGTGCAGAAAGGAAACCAGAAGGTTTCAATTGGCCCAGCCAGACTGCAAGTGCATTGCAAACAAAGTGTTTTGTGTGGCTGGTTAGAGGGGTTTTGTTTATGTGTTTAGTTTGGGGTTTTGGTTGTTTTAAGTTGCTGGGGTTTTTTTTTTTTTTTTCTAATCCTGTAGATAACCTTAAAATTTCAGGGATGTGAGAAAGTTCCAACACAGAAATTAAGGCACTAAATAGCAATGTCTTAGTTTCATAGATGATGAAACTAAAGCAGAGAGGGAGAGAGATTAAATGACAGATTTCCAAAGATCACATGGTCAGTGGCAGGATGAAAAATGTGCTGGGAGATCTGATACTCAACTCCTGATAGCAGACATAGTTCCCAGAAGCAGTTGGAAATGTGACCTGTTCTTTGCACTAACAGTTTAATTACTATGAATGTTGTCACTCAACTTACATTTGTGCCCTATTAACTGGGGACTCTGACCTTGATGGTGGAGTGCCCTGATAGGTCATTTTGCTGCCAAGCTGCAGACAGGACTTTCTGGAGGAGACACAGCAACAGGGTTGGACCAAGGGTTATTAGGTGGGACCATTAATGTGTAGCATGGAATAAATAAATCAGGGGATCTGGGATTCTGAAGGTCCCATGTGGTGCTGCAGCACTAAGACATTGTGGTAACTCTTTGATTTGTCAAAAAATGCAGAGTAAATACCTGGTGGTGTTTTACTTTAGTGAGAATGTCCTGCACTTCCAGAGTTAAAAGTGTTGCTGGCAGAGCTTTCGTGCATATTTTAGGAGGGTATTTCAGGTGAATGAAGTTATGAGAACCATGAAAAACTCAGTGAGACAGGTTTCTAAAAGATAAGCTGTCTTTCTAGTGCTAGACAACCATGCTGGGCCAGGTGATGGTGCTGTAAGAGTGCTGAAGCTTTTCTCCATGTCCTTGAATTGACAGGTTTGTCTGTGCTTTTGGGTCCATTTGATCCCTTTTTCCCTGAACACTCGAGGGGTACCTGCTGAGGAACAAAAACTCCATGGATGAAGAATGCAATGCTGATGAATGCCATGTGTGGGAGTCTCTGTCATGAGAACTTAGATCCATGCAAAAACAATGGGGTATTCCTCAAGTTTTTGGAAAATTACATCTTCATATTCTTAAAGAGGAAATTCAGGATAAATACCCTTTTTAAACCAGTAGATATAGAGATTTGTAGAGTTTTACTCACATTTATCATTGGATTCCTGAGAACTTCAAGGGAAATCGGCTTATTCACCAAAAAGGCAGTAGTAGTACATAGTTAATTTGTAGGAGAAATAATATTTTTCTGCGTGCCCAATGAGGACATAGAGGGGATGTTGCTATTGGAATGGGCTGTGCTCATTGGATCAATCTCTGATCCTCTCTACAGCAAGAAAAGAGGTTCAGGGGCACAGCTGATCCCATCAGCAGCATCTTGTGGAGGAGCTTAAGGAAGCAGTTGTGAGTTTAGAGCAAGTATTGCTCACAGAAGGGCAGCCATGGTTCTTTGGCCAAGGATCCATTTCAAGAGCATGGAGAGTGAGGCTGTGCTTTGGAATTAGGACACTGTAACTGTTAAATGTATTTTTACAGGATTTCAGATGCTTTTGGTATGAGGACCCTTCTGGGATGTGAACTTCTAAGACTGTGTGTATCAGCATTACATCATCACTGAGGGGCTATCCAGGCTTTTGATAAGCACCTACTTAGTTTTGGGGTGATAATTAGGATAGTTCTGGGTAATGCTACAAAGGCATTAAGCCTGACCAGTGATATTTAGTATGTCTGTTCTGGCTGCTCAGCGTGTTCCTGAGGCTGAATGTGAGTGCACACTTGCATGGTTCACAGCAAAGAGACTTGGCAGGAGGCTTTTATGTCACTCCAGTGATCTATGCAGGTACCCCAAGCCAAGCCAGGATTACTTCCAGCTGTAAATACTAAATTTTGCTATCTTTAATACATGTGCATAAGCTTCCTGAAGATCACAGGGTTACTCCTATGAATGAGGCCAATGGAACAATACTGTGAGATTGCTATTTAGTGTGGAGAAGCCTATCAAAATTCAAAGTACTTCCAGATTTGGAGCAAATTTCTCTGAATTAATCACCTTTGCCAGGGAGCAGGAAACCAAAGCATCATCTCCAGTCTGAATACAAATTAATTTCACATAGAGGGTGCCACATCAGAGGGAAATGGATTTGTTCTCCTCCATACACAAGGACTGACATCTGTTTTGCTGTGGAATGCTGAGGCCCTTGTTACTTAACTCCCAGGCATAGCCAGCTCATGGCATTGTTACAGAAAACTCATCCCATCGGTGTGTTCTTGCTCGAGGCTGTTTTGCTTGCAGATAAAGAACATGCTCTATTTTCAGCCAGAAGAGGATGATCTTGCACCCAAAATTAGAACCAATAGGAATCAGGAAACAATGAGCAAGAACACTGTCAACTGACAAATATTTGTGGTTTAGGGTACATGTTGAGTTGGAGTTAAGATAATTTATGGGTCTCCTGTCATGACTGGGGTGTGGAAAGGTATCACAGAAATATTTTTGTTTCTTTTTAGCCTACAGGGATAACATCCCTCATGACTTGGAAGGGGCAATAGATTTATTCTACCAAACACCAAGCTGCACTCAGCAATCTTCACTCAGCAAAGCTAGAATAGAAAAGATGTGTGTTTTGGTGGAATTGCTATTGCTTTGGTCTTTGGGAAAACATACTGGCTCCTTGTTTTTCAATCATCTTAACTTGAGTGCACTTCACTTTCAAAACAGATATTCAGTAGCTGTCACCAAAATTTGAGCTATGATTATAGTCCTGTAGAGCCATCACCTTTCTGTCATTACTAATGCTTTCCTATAGCTGACTTTCTCATTTCAGTGTCCAAAAGCATTAAAAAATGTATGGACTTGTTTCAGTCTTCATAATAGAACACAGTCCCCTTGGTTTGTTTTACATGTCCTACTTTCCATTTTACCAGTATTATCCATCATTTCTTGTATATTTTGGACCAATGCTCCAATTTAATTTTACTACTTTGACTGTTCCCCCACTTGTTTCAGACTTCATTGTGTACCCTTCTTTCTACCTTGGGATTGCTAAAAACTTATGTGGAAGATCCTCTCACAATAACTCTGTTCATTGGTACCTTATGAGAATAACTGAACGCCAGGAAAGGCTCTTGTCTGTGACAGGGAGAATGGATCAATTGATGCTGAAAGCCAGGTATCCAATCATGCCTTTGTATTCTCCAGCTAAATTTGTTCTACTACACAGATTCAGGAAACAAGCAGGAAGTTTCAAGACTGCATATGAGACTTGTTACTGCCAGTCAAGGTGTATGGAGGAAAAAACTCCTCTGAATGACCTTGTTTTCAATTTAACTGTAGACTTCACTGTCATTTGAAAGTGGAAGCCAAAGCTGAAATGTGAACTCACACTTAGAGCTGGCACAGTTTAAGTTCTGTGTTCCTGAAGCAGGCAGTGAGATCTCAATAGGCTACACTTGTATGAGAAGGAAATCACCTCACACAGACGGGATAAAATGATGGTTCACTGAAGGCAGACATAACCTGTGGCACATGCCACATTTTAGAGAAGGCACCATGAGTAAAAATAAATTTTTAAAATAAAGAATAATATTTTAAAGTGCTTAAATAGCACCAAAAATAAAGCAAGTAAAATAATATTTCACTTCATTATCCTCTTTGTTCTATGTTGGGTGTCTGCTCCATGAGGCACAATTCTGTTTAATGAGTCATGAAAAGGGAATGGAAAGCCTAAAACCAGTTTGTGTTGGGATGTCTAAGAAATAAAACACCTCCCTTTTTTTTTTTTTTTTTATTTTTTTTTTATGCCTACCTTCACTGCTTCCCAGCTGGAATTAACCAGGTATTGTCTGAAGGGACCAAAACCTGGAAAGAAAGAAAGGTGGTTTTAACCTGTGCTTACTCTACAATTGCAGATTAGGTGCTGATGTGTGCACACACATATTTGATCTTTATCTTTCTATTTTTGGTTATAGAGGTTGAGTTTTTTAGATAGGATTTAGCTTTTATAACACTTAAGGGAATAGTATTTTCAATTTGTATATTCACTGATAAAAGAACTAATCCTGCAATCTTCATTCATGTCAAGGCTTTCTTATGAGAGAGCCTTAACTGGAGCTGGTTAAATGTACCTCCAGTAGGACAGATCATGTAAGTGCTGATTCTGGGGAAGGGTCAGCATCCATAGAAATACCAGTGCTAAAAGTTATGGTACTAAATACTCCCGGGTCACAGTCAATGTATCGTTCTTATTGTTAAAGCTCATGAAGATGAAGATATGCGTATTTAATGGAAATGTTTGAACGAGTCAAATTTATTTAATCTGTGATTTATTTTAATTGCAAGTAATGAAAACTTACAGTTTTCTGTTTGGGGAAATGTGCTTCTTTTGTGATGCTGGGAAAAATGTCTTCACTTTTCCCCCCAGGAAAAGAGAGGAGAAAAGGGAAAGAACACTTTGACTCCGAAGTATTACATTCAATTTTATGCATTCTTTTTTTGGTGAAATGATTTTTTTTTTAATAAAAAGGGGAAAGACTTAATTTTAAGCAGATGGGCATTTTGTCATTAAAAAGTTTGATGGAAAACTCCCACTATCTTTATTAATCTCAATTAATGTTCTCAATCTAGAGTGTTGCCAAGTCCTAGATACTGGGTGTCAGGAAAATGAGTTTGTGAAATGGTTTTAATGCCATAATTCTTAAATATTTAAAATCCTTAAATGGACAAGTAAATACTTGACAGCACATGATTGCCATTTTGCACAGTGAAAGCTACTTGTATGTGGAGACAATTAAGTCTAAATGCAAGCTTGTGACAGCTTAATTAGTGCTAGACTGTAAGTGTTTCTTAATTTGTTAGTATTTATTTCATAATGGCTCCATCTTTTCTTTTTAATGTCATGAAAAGCTTATATTTTTGACAATATTTTCTCCAGGTTTGAGTTTCTCCTATAGGGAGGGAACAAAGAAAATGGTGCTCATTGCATATTTCCAGGAAACACAAAACCTCATTAATCCGACTCTGCTTTGAGAACAAAATTCGGGTGGTACCTGCTCCATTTTGGAGCTGTAGTTGTATAAGTTTCTGTGCCTGTGTGTGCAGAAATTCAGAATTATAATAAAGCTATTAGGTAGCTCACAATGAAACACTTGTGTCAGTGGTGGCCCTAAGAAACTACTGCTTAGGATAAAATTGCTATGAAAAATAACTAAGTGTACGAGTGTTTTACTGCAATACCTACAGCAAGGTGGAGAGGTAACTGGCTGAATGTTGCTGGGCTCCATGAAATAAACTGGGCTCCCTGCCAGCAGGTTTGTATTCTGAGCAGGTCAAAATGTGACCAAGACATGCTGTGATAATCTCTGTAGTAGATTAAAGATGCACGTGTGTCATAACTAGTCTAAAGCTTTTTGACCAAGGAGATTTCTGGACATAAATGGTGATCTAAAGGGAGGAAAAAACAAACAGGGCACTAAGAAGTGCTCCCAACAAGGATATGTGCCATAAATATCATAGGAGAGAACCAGACTGTCAGCTTTTTAGGAGGTTAGCAAATACCTCCTGCCCTCTCCTGCACTCCTATCCAGCTCATCTGCAGTTACAGCTGGAGCAAGCCAGACTAGTTCTGCCCATCTTGCAGCTATTAAAAAAAAAAAAAAAAAAAAGTGTTTAATTGAAAACAGCAAGATGCAAATCTCTTTGATGTAGCTTCACCCTCGTCCCTGTATCCTCAGATGACCTGCAGTGGAAAATTATCCAGCAACTCACATGTCAAGATATGTGTAATGATTGCCCTTAGATGAGCCAGTGGCAACAAGAGGAACAGCGAGCAGCAGCATTCCTTAGGAGCTTTAACCTTTTAAAGCTCAGCACTCTCTGAGCTGCTGGTTCTGCCTCTGTGATGCTGCACTAGTTGGAGCCAACAAGAGAAACTCCAAATTTGGTCCCCTTGTGCTGCATGTTCAGGCATGTTCCTTTGGTATATTTAAATGGAATGGTTTAGTTTAGCAGTGATGAGGCAGCATCTCCTGTTTAAAACTCCCTTACCTTGCCATGAAACTGAGCCCCTGAAAGTTGCCATGTGCTGCTCTAATTCTGGACACTGACTGTATGACATTGTGATGCAACCTGGTTTTCTTGCTTCAGAGCTTCTTTTGGGTAAGCTTTATCTAATAGTAGCCTGCACTGCCTTGAGCTATGTGGTTTGGATCAGAGAGAATGTCAACAAAGATTAAAACATGGAGAGAATGAACAACAAACCAAACTGGATGGCAGTCAGGAGGGCAGACTGCAGTCTGTTTCCTCTGACATGCATCTGATATTTCTTAGGAAGGCACAGCAAGTTCTTTTCCATTTGGAAATGTTAGTATGACCATTTGCTACTCTTTTTCCCCCTAGGAAACTGTTTATGACAAAGATCAAGCATGCGTGCATACCATCTCTGGCTCAAAGAATGAAATACAAATCTTACCAGTCACCACCACAGTGTTGGAATTTGAATCCATGATATCCATGCTCCAGAAGGTGGAATCTTCTTGTCTTTCAGTTCCAAACAGTATTATAATTCAGGTATCTGTGGCAAACTTCATTTGGGGCACCTTTTTTCTTCCAACTGTGATGAGTCTGGCTTCACATGACAGGGATGATTTGTGACTCATGTAACTTTTAAAGCAGAAATGATTATGTCTCTATTAAAGATAGAAGTCTGACTGACTGGCTGACTGGGACTGCCCCAAACTCTTTCCATTCCTAGGCATGGAGTATCTAGGAAGAAGAGGAAAAGCTTAAAGAAATTTCTTGCAAAATATCCAGCAATATTTTTCATCATTTGTTTATGTGCAAGTAAACAGAAAATTAATTGAATCAGTTTGATTATATCTCTGTGGCTATTCTGTTTTTAGCAGTTGTAACTCAGTTTAATGATGAGGAATGACAACTACAAAAACTTATCTGTCCATTTCCACTCTTCTTGGACTTTTTCTTACCAGCTTAAGCTCAGGGGTAACTTTGCTGTTCCTCTTCACAGCACTTATCTGATTTACTACTCTTGATCTTTATCTCAGGCTTGTTATGAAAGAGTCCAAGCAGTGTACACTTTTCAAACCAAACACCAACAGGAAAATGTGTGTATTTGCTAACCCAAAACATTTACTTGGTAATACCCTTTAGCAGGCAACATGTTAGAAAATCTCACTCCAACTTGCAAGGTCAGAGGAACTCTAGAAGCTGGGTTATAGCCTGCTGAAACTGGTGAGTTTAATAGCTGGTCTGTCTTCATTAAAGTGGAGCCTGAGAGCCAATGGGGAGGGCCTGAAATCAAAACATATGCACATTGTCACTGCCCAAAACAAAAGCATATGCAAGTTCTCTTGGGAATTATAACTATGTGGGCAGAGGGTTTCACTGGGTCTTGTTTTGAGTAGGAAGTGTGTGTGTGTGTGTGTGTGTGTGAGAGAGAGAGAGAGAGAGAGAGAGGGAGGGGAGAAATAAGCTAAGAATAGAAAGCCACTATATTATCTCAAGAGAATTGCTAATTGTGAGACCTTAGGGAAAAAAAAAAAAAAAAAAAAAAAAAAAAAAAGAAAAATCTCTGAAGAAATCCCTTGGGTTGGGTGGTGGCTGAATGAGGTTTGGAGCGATGACCTGTGTCTCTCATTTAAATTGTCCCGTGCTGAGACACAAAAAGATGTGTGGGCTCTCTTTATTTAAAAGACCACCATCCATTTATTTAAAAGAACACTATCCACTTATTCCATCATCCATTTCTTCCCCTAACACAACTTGCAGAATTAACTTTTGCTGGCTACTGGGGCTGAAGGAGCTTCTAATAGAGGAAACAGCTTTAAATAAGGTAGAATCTGCCATTGGCAGCACTGAATTACTTTTAAAATCCTACAGTCCTTCATACTCTTATGTCAAAGATTTTTATCCATTAATTTCTATGCTTGACCAGTCATTAAAACACTTCCTATGATTCTGAACAGGGCAGTGACATACCAGTCTTCTCATAGTTTTGATTTATGCTGGGTTTTTTAGGAAAAAATCTAAGTACAGGGTGGTCTAATGAACAAAGAATTTGTAAGGAATAAGGCAAGATTTAAAGTCTTAATTAATTTCCAGAGTGAGAATTTCTATTTTCTTTGGGACATGAGAGCTGCTTTATACACATATATATGAAGGGTATTGCTTGAATGCTGTAAAATATTAGGTATTTCATGAGATATTCTTCCAGAGGGGAGATGTAAGTCTATTAGTTCCATGCACTCTGAAACAACTGATATGATCTTTTTGGAATGTAGTACTAATTATTAAAGTTTTTACAGCTGGCAAAAGGGAGTAGAAAAAAATACAGAGTAGCAAAGATTAATTCACTAAGTCTTTATGAAGAAGCTAGTAGAAATTTGTAGGGGGGGGAGAAGTATTGTCTTGAAAAGTTATTCCCTTTTCTTAAGGAGATGTTTGTTGAATTGGAAGTAAAAATTCTGAGACCTGATTCTGATTCAGTGTTGGTAAATGCTTGTGCAAGTGTGGGAGGAATGCTAGTGGTTGAAATAAACCAGAATTTGACAGAGACCACTGAAATTAATTTTTGCACTGATTTAATTGGTTGCTCATGTTCCCAAGCTTTGTGTGCATGGCAGTATACTTGGAATAATAATGCATTTATTGCAGCTGTGCCACACAGTTAAAAAATAATTGAAAGATTTGAATTGAGCCTTACTCAGAAATTATTCAGAAATGAAATTAAACCTTCTCTTTCCTAACATTTCTTCAGTTGAAGCAGAAGCCGTTCTTGAAGTTTTTGTTAAAATATGATTGTAGCTTTAATATTAGCACTCCCATGGGTATCTGTGCCCAAAACAATGGATTTGAGGGTCGCTGGATATTTGAGGTCTGTGCAAATTAATCTCCCCATCCATAATTAAGAACCCAAGCCCTTGCTACTTGAAGGCAAGTCACAGACACAGACACAGCTGACTCAGCTAAACACTAGTTATTTTTCTTCTTGCTACACACGGATGTGATTGGCACGGCACTCATCTTGAGGTACAGAAGAAATGGAGGCAACTCAGCTATGAAAATCCTGGTTATCACCTTGAATATTTTTCTGCACATTTGTCTGATACGTTCAAAAATTGTTTGAACTGCTGCTGAGTAACAGAAAAATAAATTTTCTCCAAATGCATTCTGACCACACTGCAGAGCTGGCAGCACACTGCTTGAGTAGCTTTTTAGTAGATGGCAAGAAGAACAGAATATGGCCCTTCATTTAGAAACTGCTCTTTAATTTTTATCTCTTTTATTACTACTTACATATATTTATTTTATTTCTTGTTATTGGCAGCCACTGACCAATGTTTTAAACTGTGAAGTGGACTGTAATATATTCCAACTTTTATCTCAGCTGTTCAACACTTAATTGAGAGGAGGGAGAAATCAAGCTGTTATGCTATTTAACGCTAAACTATAATGGGACTTTAAATAGAAATTTCAGAATTTAAAACTGCATATTTCTCTTCCATTCTAATAAAAATAAATGGTCCTCAGGAAAGACTGAAGCTGTTTTTTATGTAGATAGAAAGCGATGTCACAAAAAGAGAGGATACAAACATTTCAGTGTAAAGCTCACTGTTCCCTGTGGAATGAGGCCTCTTCTACAACAAAATCCATGGAAATGGTAAATTGAAAAATATAATGGTAGTTTCACTCAGGGTTTTTTTTTAGCAGAGACACCTTACAGTATCCCAGGTTGCTCCAAACCCCGTCCAACCTGGCCCTGAACACTTCCAAGAATGGGGCAGACACAGCTTCCCTGGGCAAGCTGTGCCAGGGTCTGGTTTTGGATAGGAATTGTCATGTGTTTTGTGCTGTTTGATTATTTATTTTCATTCTTCAGCAATTGAATCCATTGGTATATACCTATTTTTATGGGGAAAATTGCAACTGAATATGAGTTGAATATAGACAAGCTGCTGAGTGGCTGTTACAGTATCAGTTCTGGTCTTCTTGCAGTGTTATCAAAACTAATCGCTGTGTATGGACAGGTTTTTAATTTAATTTTTTGTTTATAATGGGGAAAAAGGAATTAGCAGGGCACATGCAATCCATGATCAACAGGTTGCTTTTTTCAGATGTCATTTACCAGCACAAAGAGACTCTGCAAGCAGGATACACACAATTTAATTAACTGTTTATCAGCTAATATGTAAAATAGGTGCAACTAACATATTGCTGAGCTGAACAGTAACATCCTTACCTCTGCTGATAAGAAAATGGATGAGTTTTAGCTGGCCAGGAAGTTTCTAATAGGCTGGAGAAAGTCTCTGATATTTATTGGTGTGGGCTGATCTTCACCATTAGAGTTATCATCATGTTTTCTGGTTGATAATTTTGTTTTTGGGGTTTTTTTTCCCTTCTTTTTTATCTTTTCTCTTGAATCTTTTACCAGCTATTGTCAGCCCACCAACAGCACTTGCATGGTTTCAGCTTCCTGTCTTTCCTGCTGTATCAAACGAGACCTTGGACCAGGTTTAGCCCAGGACCAGATCTCTGGGCTGTGGGTGACATGGGGAGAGCTGGAATGTACAAAGCTTTGAGAGATCATGAGCATGTGCTGAAATCCATTGATGGTCTCTAAGGTGCGGTGATGTGACATCCGCTCTTTGGAGCATCACTGTATGGGCTAAAACTTTGTCCTGTACAGGAAAAAAAAAAAAAAATCAAATTTATAGTGTGTTTTAAAGCATTTGAAAGGAGGAGCAATGCTAAGGGGTTTTTTGGTTGTTGTGCTGACAGGCAATGGAGTCCCTGTTGAGTCGGGTCTCCAGCCACAGCCGCATACCTGGAAGCTCGAAGTGCAAAGATGAGTTTATTTCTTTGCAAATGTACTGTTATTTCCATGTATCTTAGACATCTATGACTCTGATACTTGTATCTGTTATTTTAAATATAATTGAGTGACTCTACTATGGGGGTATTAAGGCTGCCCTGAATCCCACCCGTTAAAATTTTACTTTAAATTTTGACAACTGTGTATTGGTTTTAGCCCCTGTACCTCAGTTTTATGGTTTGTGGTAATGAACGGCAGGCAGCTGCCTAGCTTTTCCAAAAGCCTCTTTCAGATTAACAGTGGTCACTGCAGAATGCTATAAAAATGTTACTTTTGTACATACTTTCCCCTCGTAAACCTTCTGCCTCACGCCACGCCGCGTTAACACAAACTGGCGCTAGGTTTATGGTTTGTCGTTCTGTGCCTTTTAAAGGAATAACTTGAAATTTTTGACGGGAGTTTCGTTGAGTTCAGATGCGGCGTGGGCATCTGAACTCACGAAGGCAGCGCCTGGATAGCGGGAGCTGAGGGCATTCCCGGGAGCTGAGGGCATTCCTGGGGGCTGAGGGCATTCCCGGGGCCCGAGGGCATTCCCGGAGCCCGAGGGCATTCCCGGAGGCTGAGGGCATTCCCGGAGCCCGAGGGCATTGCCGGGGGCTGAGGGCATTGCCGGGGGCTGAGGGCATTCCCGGGGGCTGAGGGCATTGCCGAAGGCTGAGGGAATTCCCGGAGCCTGAGGGCATTCCCGGAGCCTGAGGGCATTCCCGGAGCCCGAGGGCATTCCCGGGGCCCGAGGGCATTCCAGGGGGCTGAGGGCATTCCAGGGGGCTGAGGGCATTCCAGGGGGCTGAGGGCATTCCCGGGGCCCGAGGGCATTCCCGGGGGCCCGAGGGCATTGCCGGGGGCTGAGGGCATTCCCGGAGCCCACAGCCAGTCTCGCCAGCCTCCCCTCGCCTCTCCGGGCAGGGCCCCCGCTGCTCGCCGCCTTCCGCCGCCCTCTGCCCCCTCAGCGCCATCCCGCCCTCAGGGCTGCCCGCGCCGCCCCGCAGGAAGTGATGGCGGCCGAGGGAGGAGGAAGAGCCGCCGCGGGTAAGAGGGAGGCGGTGGCTCGGGGCGGCCGAGACGCCGCGAAACACTCGGGGCTTTCCAGGGAACCTCTGCCCGCCGCCGTGCCCCACCGTGAGGGGCCGGGTCCCTCACGGCCGCGCTCCAGGCAGCGCCTGGGGCAGCGGGCGGCCCGAGCCCTGTACAGGGTCGCCCAGAGCAGCGTTTCTTTCCCCATTTTCCTGCGTCCAGGTGACTTTTGCAGGTGTTCGCCTAGTCCAAGCCTGCCCAGAGAGGGTCCTGCCCGCTGTGGTTCGGCAGGTGATGCTGGGGAGAGGATGATCCCCGACCTCCTGTTTGCAGTGTGTGTTCGGGGTTTCAGCAAGACTTCGGTAGATCTCAAGTACTCAGCCATTAAGGAGCGCTGGGAACACTGCATAAAAATACCATTTTCAAAGGCACCATCGGCAGTTGTTTACCCAAACTTAGCAAAACCCAGGTTTAACAAAAGCAGCAGGGTTTAACAGGGACAAAGGAGCCGTAAACACATTGGTTCTTGACCACACAAATAGTTGGACTGTTTTGGTGTTTGTATACTGCAGAGTAGCGTGCAAAGTATAGTATACAAATATATTGCTCTATACATATACTATATAGTACCCTTCCTTTTAAAAGTACTCATTAAAGCTTTTCTTTGCTATTGATGAGGTGAGTAGAACAAGAAGCACGTGGACACAGAGGATGAACTTCCATGTAAAAAAGCCACTCTCCCCTGTCTCCTTTCAGCAGGAGTTGATTTGATGGTGTTTCTGGCAGTGGGTGAAGAGCTGCTCTGCCCAGCAGAACTCAGCCCTTCAGTACCTGGTGGAGTTACAGTGCTTTGAAAAGAACAGATATCGTGTCAGTTCCCAAATGTCCAAGGGACGTGATTTTAGCATAGGTGGATCTTTTGCACATGCACCACCATGGATTTCCAGAGGAGTCTGGCATGTGCAGTGTTCTGGGTTTGTGTTTGGCTAGGAGGACTTCCAACAATCTCTGTTCACGCACTTGTTTGGATAAGGGCCCGTTGCATCACCTCGGTTAGCTTTTGCACTGCTTTCCCTCCTGCTCTGTTTTTATACTCTTCTTTCTTAATTTGTCACGCTAGCAGGTAAATGGAGAAAAAGTGAATTTATCTTCTGAAACACATTTTAAGTTGCTGCCATTTATCTAAAGCACCTACTTCATCCCCTTCAGTAAAATAATGATGTTGTTCATTAGTTCCTCTAGCTGCTCATGGCTAAATGCACTGCAGTCAGATTGCTCTATTTTTCCCCTCCTATCAACCACTTATGGAAGTCAAACATTTGTAATAATGCTATTTTTTGGGGACAGTGAGGAAAGACTCTCAGTTCTACTGATTTTCTTGAATAAAATATCTCTAGATAAGTAGAACTTGGGTTTTCATGTCCAAGGAAGTGTTGTAGTGTTGGGCAGTTTGATTAATGTCTAGATTTTTCCCTTTTTCATCACCCTCAGGTTGAATTTTTAGAATAGTTGTTCTTCCATCCCCTTCCTCTTTTAGGACAGCTGATGTTTTTAGGTGTTGTCTGAGTTTTGGTGTAGTTATGTAATTGCATAAGTCTGCGTTTAAAATAATTATGGAGCAGTTGTCAATAAGCGAGTTGAGTATGCAGTACACTTTAAGAGCACATCGAGCCAGCCGTTAGCTCTTGTGCAAATATTGCTTTTCAGCTCATGTTGTGCTGTAATTGAGATGCTACAACTCGGTCTTGATGGCTGTTCCTGTAACTGTTTTTCACAGGGAAAGATTGTTTGCACTTCCAGGTTTCTAAGCTCCTTTACAGGTCCCAGGCAAACCTTGCTGTTAAGAAGCAGGCCAGCTGTTGACTAGAACTTGAGGTACGTGTTTTAAATTCAGCCTTCTTGCAAATTCATTTTGATTCTAGAACACCTTGAAAGTCAGGTTTGTATGTATTAACCACCTAACAGAAGCAGTCAGCAACCACGTATATGCAGCTCTGGAGCCTGAGAAATAGTGAATGAGAAACCTGTATATCTAGTTTGGCAATTGCATTAATGAAGCCTTAAATTTCCATCTGTCTCTCTAGGAAGATGGAAATCTCCCTGCCATCCATAAAATCCGTGCTAATCAGTTTATAAGAAGGAGGTCAGCAGCCTGGAAGGTGGAAACACAAAATTCAGGTAGTATATAGGCACTGTCAGGAATGTGGCCTCTGCATGTAAAAAAGCTTCTCACAGCTCTAAGGTGAGACTGATTAACAACCAGACTCCTACGGTTAAACTAAAATCTCGTGTGTGGAACAGGTAGAATTTTGCTCAGACTGTGTGTACATTAGAGGTAAGGGCTGCCATAACATTGCCACAGCTAATGCAAGTTGTTGAAACCTTGCTGTCTTTAACATCAATATGTACTTACATTCTAGAAAGAAAAGAAATCGGGAAACAAAATCCTAAATACTTCCCTCAAAGGAAAATTAACAGCCCAAACCCAGCAAGCAAACTAGAGTCCCTTTCTATAGCAGCATTTCAGTGAACACACTCCTTCCCTTGAGGGAAAGTTTGGGAAAACAAACAGCAGAGGAGAAAGTCTGGCTGGTTTCAATTTGCAAGTGGGAGGTGTGCAGGCATTATGGCTGCGAGTGTGTTATAGGAACCTACGTGATGAGGCTGGTATGTATTTGCCACATTGTGTAAAGGTTGCATACTGAGAGACTTCCAAATGCCTCGCCTGGCAATTCCTGGCCCTGGCATGTTGTCTTTGCAGAATGATTGGCAGACCCTCAGGTTGCGCATATCTCTGAAGGAAACTGCCCTGCTCAGTTACCCGGAGGTCTGTGGATGCTTGAAAACGTTGTGTTTGTAACCTTTGAAACTGCTGTCTGGTGGCTGGGCTTTATAGTATTACGGACAACAGATGGCAAATGGCTCTGCTGATGTAATTCTTGCTGGTGTTTCATTCCTATAAAGTTGCACAGTTTCAAAATCTCAGAAAGTGCCTCCATATTTTTCCTGCATAATGATTTCAGGCCAAACTAAATAGAAACATTTTCTATTATTCAGATTCCTATGGTGTCATGTGACATTGTGGTAACGATTGCCTTGCAGCAGTTTCAGATAAGTGCACGTTTGGTAGCAACTTTAAGGCCTGTGTCCTTTAAGTAATGCTTATTAGGATGTAACAGATGCTGTTTAGAAACATTATGCCTTTTAATAGGCTCTGCTTTTAGCCTACATGTTCCCATTCCAGGCAGACTGTGGATAAGGCAGGCTTGGAGGTATGCTGTCGTTTATGCAAAGCCTAAGTCAATTTTCTGCTCTGAAGTCAAGCCATGTGTTTTTCCTTGTTTCTTCCATTCTGGTCATAGCTGCCTTGCTGTGTTTTTCCCTCTAGTCATATCTTTGGCTGATTGTCAAGCAATTGCAATCAAAACCTTTTGCATTTTTAACCACCAGCAGTGGTTTCTTTTGTCCTTACAGAAGAGCCTGTGTAAACTGAATTTGAACACACTGAGCCTCACTATCAAGAGCACAGCAAGCACAGAGTTAGCCCTCTGTTGCCAGCCTGTCTTTCCTTCTCTGCTTTTTCCTCCTCCCCAAAGGAGAAAAAGGGAAAAGCAGAGCCATGCTGATTTTGGAGCACCTTCAAAGACATGTAGAATAGCTGACACAATGGCACAGAGAAACAAGAGCGATGTTTACATATTTCCTCCACTACTGGCAGCTGTTTATTAAAGCAAGTTCTGAGACAGCCTTGTGATAGCTGGTGCAGGTGATGTATTAATTTGCAGCCATGTAATAAATTTAGCAAAGGGGCTATTAGTGGGGGAAGGGATTTTGGGTTTTGTTTCTTTCCTTCCCCCCCCCCCCCCCCTCAAATTAATTGCTTTATTTTGAAATTATTCTGGCTGTGCAAATTGGTTCTTGCAAGTAATTTGGAGAAAGGCTGCTAGGCTTTCTTAGGCAGACTTATGCTCTCTGCTGGTGGGAGCAGTAGGCGTGTCACATGTAAAGAATTTGCAGCTGAAATTATGTGGTATTTGAAGCTGGTATCTCTGAAAATCTAGACAGTTGTCTCATATTTTCATTGCTACTTTGTTTGCTTGGGGAATATTATCCTTTCTGATAGCAAAGCAGGGCTTTCAGGTGCTCCTGGTGTGCCACATTCTTCTGTGGTTTGTATGAGGTGATGTTAAGGGCTGTGTGTGGCATGACTTGAGTTTTCTCACACTTCCTTTGGGTGATGGTAGTAATGGGGAAATGTATTTGATGTGGTACTTAAATCCTAGCCCTGGTGCCAGGTTGTAACCATGTGTGTTTCAGTAATAACTTTTAATTATTCAAACACAGCCATTTTCAGAAAGTGTCCTGTCAATCTGTCTGGCTTCTCCCCGTGGGATGAATTCATCTCCATGCTAGACCATTTGTCAATCTCAGTTGTCATTTCCTGCCATTTCACCGTTCTGTGTTCATCACAATGGGAGTCATTATTTTCCTCCTTTCCCTCAAGTTACAGGATGCTTTTGAAGCAATGCATCCTCCTTTCTACCTTCCATCTTTGTAGAGGACTGAAATGCCACTATCTGCATTGACACTTGTGCTTCATAAAAGATCTACTGCTGTCCAAAGAACCTTTCCTGCCATTTTCCTTTCAAATCAGCCTCTTTCCAGTTGTTCTGGAGAACTTGTGTATTTTATTTTGTTTAGGGGATAGGCAAATAATTGAGTTGACAAATTCTTGCCATTTGAGTGTTTGCTTCCATATGCAAGAAAAGACAAGTCTGACACCAGAGAAGCTGTGGCTGCCCCATCCCTGGAAGTCTCCAAGGCCAGTTTGGACCAGGCTTGGAACAACCTGGTATAGTGGAAGGTGTCCCTGCCCATGGCAGGGAATTGATGATCTTTAAGGTCCCTTCCCACCTGAATCATTCTATAATTCCAAAATCCATACCTCTGCCCTCAGTAGTCAAAGTTAGGCTTTTCCAGGAACACTTCTGCCCATTTCTTGATTGTGTGAAAAGCAGTATTTATTAAGAACTTGATGCTGATGTTCACAAGTTCAGAGGTATTAACAAGAATCACACTGAATCATTAGAATTTCCTTGGAAAACCTGATGTAAATGTGAACCTCAAAGCCTGAATTAATGACAGTCCTGAATCTCCCTTTTCTCCAGCATTTTCCCCTGAATTATTCTGTAAGCTGCCTCTTTCTTTTTTACATCTAAGCTCTGTGAAAAACAAAGTTAAATGTGCAGAAATATGAATTCTGATATGTCATAGCTATAGCTGGTAGCACTTCCATGGTTTAACAGTATGCTGCAGTTTTTATTTGTAAAGTCTGTTTCTGGGCTGTAATACCTCAGCTTTTTTAAATTACATTGAGTTAAAACTTTGTGTTAAACATGCCAGTCCAGATGTGCATTGTGTGTGTAATAGGACAGGGGTAGCCTGTTTACACAGATGTATTTTAGTTTATTTGTACTATGAGTAGGATGTGGCTTTATATTTTTAAGTGTAACAGTGCTAAAGAGCCATCTGAGAAAAAACAGATATAGTTGGAACCTATTTGCTGGAACTTTCATTGTGGGACTACTGCAGGTTTGAATGGAGGAAATATCCCTTCAGTATAACTCACCATTACGTGAGTCTCCTCAATATGCACTTGCTTTTCTAGCCTTCAAAACATTTTAATTAATGTGGTTTCAGCTAAATATTTTTATTTAAAAAGCTAAATAATTAAATCAATTATTTAATTTCCTTGTCTATTTTTTTTTCCATTCCAAAAATTGTGGATTACCTTAAGTTTTGGGAAATGAAAAACATGTGTTTTATAGACCTGGTAACAGAAGGTTCAGAAGGCCTTCAGAGCTCATGGCAGAGTGTGAAAATTGAAGGTGTTTTCCTTTTTCTCATCAATGTTCAGCTAAAAATATCTATATACCTAAAGCTTTTTTCTTCTATTTTCTGAAATCAGTAGTAAAAATGTGTTTGTGGGAATGGCATGGCTAGCGGGATGGCAGCCTGTGTTTGCAGTGCCTAAGATTTGGCTTGCCCTCCATTTGAATGGCAAAATTTGCAGTAATGACATATATAGCTAAGCTCATCTATTTAATCAAACAGGTTTCTTGACTGGGAGTGGGATTAGGATTATTTTTTCCCCTCTGATTTAAGGCATTAATTCCACAGTTGAAGATTGTTTACAGACAAACTTTTATTTACTTTGTCTCCTGAAGCCCTTCTGGCTGTTTGAGTTGTGACAGAATAGTAAGTGATGCATGAATGGAATTTTGGGATTGAAACATACAACCCTGAAACCTACATCCTGACTATTTCAAGAGTTCTTGTTGTATTAGAAATGGGGGAAAGCAGAGCAGTGGGAAAGACAGTGTTTTCATGGATGATGTGCAGCACGTGGTGCAGAGCTGCCTTGCTGTGCTGGACAGATACCAGAGCTCAGCGTTCGCCCGCTGGCTCAGCTGCCACCACATGCTGTTATGATACTGCACTTTCACTTCCACCAGAATTTGGGTTTTTGGCATGTATTTTGCTCAGTGAAATTCAGGATGTGAGAGTCAGGTTCTGTGTGCACTCCTGGGAGCGTGCCAAAGACCTCTTCCTTCCTCTGAAAGGTTAAACAAATATGGTTGTCTAACGATAACCACATGCCTGGAGCTGTTCAGGCTCATGGGAAGGGAAGGAGAAGAGTTGATGTGAAGCCCTGCTGTTCATCACAGAGCTCCTGCTCCCATGAGAGGGTGAGAGACAGCACTTCAGTCACGTGTGTATGGTTCAGAAGGGCAAGAAAAAGTAGTTATTCAATCCTGGACACTATCCTGGGTGTGCTTCTGTAGTATGGCAGTGGCAGTCCATGGAGAAGTGAGAACAATTTATGTTATGTGACTTCTTGGTCTTTTTACGTAGTGGTTTCAGAGGCACCTATAAGGAAAACCTCACACCCTTTTGAAGTGGTAGATAAGACATACACTTAACTGATAAGGAACAAGTCAGAAGATGCAGTGATTTGTTAAGGGCCACAAAAACACACCTGTGTTAAGAATAAATCTTAGGACTTCTTAGTTGCATGGTTTAATTACAACACTCCCTCCTAACTACTGACATGGTATACTGACATTTTGTTTTGGTGCATGTTTGTCTCATATTGCAGTGTGGTTTTTGAAATAAAAAGCAAAAAAAAGGAAAACACTTCTTAGACAAAACCCCTCAGAATATCATCAGAAATGCTTAAAACCTGCTGAAGTTGTTTTTTTCCCCCTTTTTTTTTTCCTTTTTTTCTTTCTTTGTTATTGTGAAATATATTGGCATGAAAATAAAGCCAATAAACAAAGCCAGTGCTGCTATTGCAAGCATTAGAAATGGCAAAGCTGAATTAAAAAATAATGAAACTTGCAAATTAGAAATGTTAAGTTTTTATCTCTCTTGTGCATACACCACTAGAAATCTGACTGAGGTATTTTCATATTTTTACATGTAATATTATGCACAAATCTGTGCAAATGTACAAAATCCAGATACAAGCCCAGTGGTGACTGATGGCTCTTCTGTATACATACAGCTCTTAATGGATGCATGTAGTATCCTTCTCTGTGTTTGTAGAACATGAAAAAGTAGTTGTAGGATAAATGATTAATTCACTTCAGACATAACACTTTTCATGCTTCATCTACAGTGAGGTTGATGTATTTTGCTTTACAGTCTGGCTGCATCCTAAATGCCCTTACTCTGAAATGGGCATTTCAACAAGTCTGACTTTCCTGGAAGGACCAGCAATAACTCAGTGCATCTTAATCGAGCCAGTGGTGTGTCTAGTCTGGAAAAAAAACTTGCATCACCAACTTTGTTGGCTTAAAGGAACAATATTAATTACCTACAAGTGAATGCAGGAATAGAAAATTAAGAATGAAAGCAAATACCCCCAGTTCTTGGAAGTGTCCAAGGCCAGGTTGGACAGGGCTTAGTGGAAGGTGTCTTTGCCCATGGCAGGGGGTTGGAATGAGATGATCTTTACAGTCACTTTCCACCCACACCATTCCTGGTTCTAGGAAATATCTCTTGTTTAGTAAATTGTGTATTGTCTTCATGGTCAAGATTAACTTTGCAAAGAAGCTTCAGAGTATATGATTAGATGGAAGGATGTCCTTTACCTCTGGACATTTCAACAGTCTGTAGCTTCACTTCTGGAATTTCACATATGACTTGTATGCACCATGTGTTTTCTGTTGTACTGAGAATAAATTCTTTTGCCTGTGGAAAAATATTTCCTGCTTACTTTAACTGGTATAATGAAATCTTGCTGAGTCTGTAGTGATGGTGGTCTGTCTCTAATTCATAAAAACTAATTCTACTTTAGGGTAGAATTTTGTCTCCCATTTTGTGATTGCATTTATGTACCTGATGCAGAACATGTGTGTGCTGATGAGATATATCTGGATTCCCACATATTGATCTTTTTGGGTCCTAAGTGAAGTAAAATTTGTCTGATTTTTATCTTTCAAGGAGGATATTTGTCCTCTTGATGAAACTCCCATGAAATTCAGTTCTCTTGTCTAGAGGGGACAAGGGATAGAATAGCAGTGGGAGCAGAAAAAGCTGAATTTAGGGGTCTAAATTGAAGCAAGGACCTTGGTTTATTCCTTTTTGTCAGAGTTGGACAATGTTTTAGGCTGAGGTTTTGGAGGGTAGAATCTCCTAAAGATGACTGAGTTGTATGGGCAGTGCATGCTGATATTTATAGCTGGTTTTAGCTGTAGCTTTTCACTTCAAAAAATCAAGTTCTTAGTGCAAATTGATGACAGATCACCAGAGTGAGAGGAGATGTACTTGCACATCCTCGCTTGAGAATGTGGCCCAGACTGCTCCATGGAAACAAAAGAGAGAAGCAGATGCGCTGCTAGTTTTTGCTTTAAAATCTCTACTGCACGCCTGAAATGGAAATGTGCTCGTTGGGTTTCTCATTTATTTGGCTCTAGATAATTTTTCCCTGTGGAATTGCAAAGCTTCCATGTCCTTTGCCCTGAAAGCAGGTGCCCTGCAGAAGACAAATGCATGCCTAATAACAGTAGTTATGGATACACTTTGAGGGTTTTTTCTTGTGCCTGTATACAATGGAAGGGTAAAAGGGACACATACAGCAGGGTAAATGTTATTTTGTCACTTTATACTGGGGAAAAGTGGGAAACACATTAGTTAACATAAAAAGAAATTCAGGTGACACTTTTGTTCCATATTGTTCCGAAAACAACTTCAGTCTCTCTCTCCATCAACAATTTTCTTCTTCACAAGAAATTTTTTATTCTGTTTGCATAGGAACACGTGCTCCTAACTCACTTCAGTCTTTCTTGTGCGATACACAGCCAGTGTATTGCACTGGAAACCTAAAAGCATCTTTTAAAAGGAAAAGATTACTTCTGTTCAAGGCTGTATTGATGGAAGGTTGGTCAGAAGTTTCCTCTAATGCCTCATTATTTAATCTGTGACCTTATTTTGTCCTCCAAGTGGTCCTTGTTACCTAGAGTACAAGCATATTATGCAGCAGAAAGTTAATTGCTCAGTTCAGTGAGGAGGAGACACGACTGTGCTGTTAAGTTGCATTGGCTGAACCATGGCAGGAGGGAGCCCTGTAAGCAGCACTTCATGAACAGTATTTATTAGCATGGCAAATATTTTTCTTTGTGCTAAACTCAAGTCTTACATGCTGCTCTTTTGTAAAGGATTAATTTACTAGTAAATTTGCTTTTGTGAATTACCAAAGTTTTGAATAATAATCTTTAATTTCTCTCCTGACATAAGTTCTTTGCTCAGTGATGTTTAAGTTCTGCCTGGGATTTTATAATGTGACTTGACTTGCCAGTGCTGCTATGCTCTTTTCTCTCCCATTTTGTCATATAACAAACATGCTATGAAACCCATCTACAGAGTAGCTTCTCTTCAGCATTCTGAGTACACAGCTCTGCTGCCAAGCATTGAGATGGAAGCTGGTTGCCTGCAAAGGGCAGGAAAATAATGTTTAAAGCATTTTAAGCATTTTAATTTTCTTATCCTTTTGCTGAAGAATCAGATACTGGTCACTGCTGGAGGGACCATGGGTGAATAGTCTGAGCTGGTACTACAAATCCCATGCTCCTACTTTTATGTGGAAATGTCTCATTTTCAATATGGTACCTATATGATTCATAGTTTGTTAATCTTAGTATAGACAGGTCTTGCACTGGTCCTTTCAAGACTCTTCCTTGTCTCAGCCATATACTTTACTACCAGTGCAGTTATTTCACATTTAACTTACTAAGGGAGGTGCCATGTGAGACCAAACCATAATTAAAAAAGGAGGATTCAGAACTAAGAGGCCAACTACAGCTCTGTGGTAGAAGATTTGGTCCTCATGTGGGCTTACAAGATTTGCAGGTGTAGCTTGTTGATTGGAAGCCCCTTAAATTGAAGCTATTTTATTCCTGTGATAGAACAGTGGCTGAAAACTATTTGGGTGTCTTGTCTTGTTCTTTTTCTTGGGCTGGTGATAGTGAGTCTGGTTTGTTATATCAGAAGGAGGTTATTACTTCTTCAGGAACACCAAGCAGCTGCTGGGGAAACAGAGTTTTTAAGACTTAGGTTTCTTATTTAATATAAAAAGTAAAAATAGCTTGTGTTTTATTTTAATCACAGGTCGACTTTACTTGGTTGATACAGTAGCAGGAGATCCAGAGGTTCTGCAAGCAGATGCTGAAACATACTATGAAAAACTCTTGAAGAAGTCACTGCCCAGTCCTGATGTTTTTTGCATCCCTGGAAGAGGAGAGGTAATAGGCTGATGTTTCTCATGCTGCTAGTTAGATTCTTGCAGATTAGTTTGTTGGTTGTGCTCATATATGCTAATAGGGGTAAACTGGTATGGCTAGATTGCCAAAAAAAATCAGTAAATCCTACATTATTTCAAATAATTTGCATGCTGTAAATGAGAGATAAGCTTAAACTCCGAGTGTTGAAGAGGGTTTGAAGTATTTTGGTGAACTTTGCATCTTGACCTGCCTCCTTACAGGACTAAATCAAAAACGTATTTTAGAGATTTATACCATGGTGCTGCTCTGTATTCTGCCTCTGCTGTGCAGTTTACACAGTCTATCTTTTGTTTCCATTCTTTCCAAAACTTTTATTGGCAATTTTGGATGTGAATTCTCCCAAAGGAATTCTGTTCCTAAGACACCTGGGTAGAATAGAGATGACTGAACAGGCTTATTAAACATTTTTACTGCAGTCAACCTATGAAACCTTTAATTCTGGCATTTGTAGATCATAAAAGGTGTGCTGAGGTACCTGTTATTATGCTATCAAAGCAGAAATTGGATTAGTTAAAATCAATGCTTGGGATACAGTAGCTTTTCTGCAATTTAGGAAAATAAGATGCAGTAGTTTCCAGAAAAATGCTGTTCCAGGTGGGATCAGCTTCAGCTTTGAGCTGGGAATGTAACGGGGTTTAAATACTCTTTTAATGCCCTCTAGTGGAGCCCGTGGGGCTAAATACAGAGTGAACATGCAAAGATCCCCCAGTTTAGAGCTTCTGTGTCCTTACCTTCCATGCCTGCTTGTACTTTCAGAGGTTCATTTGCTGTTCCAGTAGGAGGGAGAGGAGGTTAAAATCCCAGGCAGTGCTCTGTGTGTTCCTGCAAAAGCCACACACACTGAGATCAGTTAAAGTTGGACTTCTGGCTTCTGATTCACAACTGTCTTGATTTTGTGGCTTGTCACCAGCCCTTAAATATATCACATGACTGATTTGAGTCTCATAGCAACACATTTCTCTTTGGATGCATTTAATTCAGGTCTAATCTAATCTGCAGTCAGCCAGTCAAGGGCATAAGTAATGGTAGTGTTCTTGCTGTATTGTCTTTTTCCTTATAGTCTATAATAAATAGCTCAAAGAATGTTGATGTTTTGTAATTTAAAATAATCCAAATATTATAAGGTAAAGCTTCCATTCATTCCCAGTGAAGATCCCAGCTAGCAGTCTCTTATAGACCCACAGCCTGAAGGATGGGGGATTTGGTGTTTGAATAATGGCTGCATTACCAAACATTTTTTCCCCCTTCTGCATCCGAATTAAAGCAGGTATCAAGTGGCAGGACTGGCAACAGTGTATAATTATTTAGCAGGAGTTAAGTGGCTGTCAGCCCACTTGCTGAGGTCACAGAACTTCTTTTTGGTATGGCTTGGTCAAGCATTCAGGACACAAATAGCAAGGATTACTGCAAGTCAGGATGAGAGCCACACAGGTTGGCAGCAGCCACACACAAAGCTGTGCTTGGCTCATGCTGCTCTTGTTAACACCTGTGAAAGTGCACATTACCTTATCAAACAAAATAACAATCATGGCAGTATTGGAAGTAGTCCTGGCCTTTTCATTATGGAAATGCTCCCAGGTGCCATAATGACATTGATGCTGTTATGTCTGAAGCATGCAAAGAGCAACTGAATCCTCAGATTTAGGCAAGCTCATGAATACAGATTTCAAGCAGTTTTCAACTTTTTTTTTTTCCTGGAGTCCAGTGTTTGCATAGATGCTTCCAGGATTCTGGCACTCATAACTAGTGAACACTGGTTTCAGCTTAGAGTTGTTATCCTGAATTATCCATATTCATATTTCTTCCATGTACCAAGAAATATTAAATGTAACACGTGACTGATTTGAGTTTCATAGCAAACTGACAAATGGGTGCAATTAGAGAGAGAGGCACACCCACACATACACAATGGACCAGATTTTGGAAAGTACAGTACATACTGTGCTAAGTCATGCACGCTCTTTGCCTGTACCTAAACTTACATGACAGCATTTGCAATATTCATATGGAAATCGTCATTTCTATGCATATAGAGCTGTTTGAGCACAGTAATTTTGTGTTTATGTGTCACATCATTTAAAAGTTTAGTCTAAGAGCAGAAGCTTGAGAGCTGCGTTTTGATTTTAGCTTTGCCTTCAACTTAACCACCTTGTGCCAATTATCTACCCTCGCTGTGCCTCGAAGATAAACTGCCCAGGCACTGCCCTAATGCTTTGATACTCCCTGTACCCTGAGGCTTAATTCATTGTTTGCAAAACACCACAAATACTCAGCTGGAGGATGCTGTAAGAAGTGCAAGTTGTATTTGTTTTCATTTGGTGTGTCTGGTCTTTCATAACACCATTTGTCTGCGTGTGACAGTGCTCAAAGCCAGGTTATGTACTAACCAGGGCAAGTCAGCATAAAGGTCTTCACTAACTTCAGTAGCTTGATTTCTTTTAAATTAACTTTCCTTATGGATAATATTAGAATATTATGTGTATTTCAGTACCTTGAAGTTGAGGATTGAGAGGGTGTTGTGCTAAGCTTGTACCATGCATGTCAGCAAAGCATGTCAATAAAACATGCCATAAGTGCATCTGATATGTGAAGTACTTGTTGTGAGCTTTGCAGTACAAAGAGCTACAGGGCTTGTTTGTTTTTTAGGTTAAACTTGAAGATTCCTGTGTGTGTTTTGTCCCTCTCTACCGAAATAATCCTACTTGCAAACTCCTGCTGTTAACTGAGCCAAAGGATAAAGAGACAGGTTAGAATTGGTCAAAATATTTTGAAATTTGAGTAGCTGTAATTTCTTTACTTTTAAGATGGTCTGCTTGTTTATGTATTTAAATATTCTGGGTTTTGTTTTGAATATGAAGTGGTTTCAGTTTATCTGTCAAGAATTTGTGTCAGTGGGCTGCTGATTAAATGGAAGACTTGACAATCAGGGCTTTTAAATTCTATGCATAAATTCTCTGCTGGTAGCTGAAAAATCACCTTGGGTAAATCTGTTATTCTTTCTGACTTTATTCAACAGGATAATATTTTTCTAATTCAGAATGATGTGAAATTTAAACACATTATGGTTTGGATAGAATCCTGAAATTCTTAAACAATAAAATACAGGTATGAAATTGTATTGCTTCTTACTGATTCGTGTTAATATATATTTTTTTAATGATTCTTTTTTCAGTCCTAGGTTAATTGCCTTTTTTTCCCAGTACTGGTGTTTGGGGGCTATCTACTGGTGTGTAGATTACGTGAGGAGTGTTGGTGTTGTGAAGCAATGAGTTGTAGAATTTTTGGCATATCTGCAACAAGGACATGAACTTTTTCTTTGACTCACTGTGTCACTTAGGAAATACAGAACACATGAAACCTCTTAAACTTCCAGCTTCCAAATGTGGCATCAAACTAACGACATCTGTCATTAAAAGTGTACTTTTTTTTAAAGGGTAAGCTATAAATGATGCCTGAAAGGCATTAATAGCCAGTATTCTTAATAACAAAGCAAAGGCAGAGCAAAATTCTCTGTTCAGTTCTAAGTGTGGCAGGTAATGACCTTGCACTCCTGGAACAGGTTCTGTTAGTGTAAGTGTTCATTGCTCAGTCCTACCCTGTAAGCAGGCAATGTCTTCAGAGGAACAAAAAGCAGATTAAGATCACCTGTGGTTAGAGCTGAACCCTGCAGTTTTCCAGCTCCTTCTACACAGGATTTCAGGTGGACCTTTGCTAATGGACTACAGTCCACAGGAGAAGGTAGGATACCTTTCCAAGCTCCTGGTGTAGTCAAAAGACTTTCTAGTCCCTCTAAAACTATTGATGTAGAATTACTCTTATATAAATTACTAATTTATATATTCCATTAGTGTTTTTCTGAAGAGAGATGCACACTGGTGTGATAAAGGGGAGAAGCCTCTACACCAGAGGCCAGACTGGCTCTTGGTGAAGTTGTGCTCATCTCCTGACTCATGTTCAAAGGAACGTGCCTGAAAACAGCACTGAGGTAGTTTAGGCTTCACAAGAGGAGTTGGGATCTGTAACTACAGTGCAGAAATAAAGACTTAATAAGTAGATGCAGGTGAAAGTGCATTTAGCACAGCTCTTCAGTTAAATGATCTCATTTAGTATTGGGAACAAGAAGTATTAATGAGATACAAGCACACAAGGAAAAATGATTTCTCACAGGAACAAGTCAAGTCCAATTGGAGCCTAAATTACATTATATCTGTCTTCATTAAAAGCTTAAACCTAGCAGAATAAACACCTTATTATATTATAAACAACAGCCTAACTGACTGCTTTGACCCCACCCCTTGCAAAATTTCAGCTCAAGTTACCAGTCCAGAATCAGAGGAGCAGAGAGATCTCTAAGCCTACTACATCACCTGGCTTTTGATATTTCCTTCCAAAAGTGTGATTTAAAGGATTTTCTGGAAGTTCTTTGTTTCTGGATTTTATATACTATAAATATGTGGCCAGTCTTCCTGCATACATCAAATTTGACTGGTGTGGTTTTTTTTTTCCTTCAGATGAGTGTTAAAAATTTTTCATTAGTTCTTTAAAGCCTGCTGGGATGTGTGTGCATACCTATACATATGGGTATATACTTTAGAAGTATTTTGTCCTAAAATTTTTCCAACAGCTCAGCAGATTTGGAATTGACTCTTAGGGTGGCAGACTGTGCTAATGGGGCAACTCCACCTGGATTTGCTCACCTACATGACCTTTTGTTCTGACCAGTGAACAGATCAAATTAATTCAAAACAAATTCCTTCAGAGAAGGGCGATATATTTTAACTTAGTCATTGTTACTTTAAGGACATTTGACTTTAAGGACAGAAAATGAAAACATTTAACAAGTTACATAATTTTCTTTTCCTGACTTGAGTTTTTCTTGTGAAACAAGTTTCATCCAGATGGAAGAGGGAAACATTTTTGCTATTGTTGATATTTTCTCTTCCTCTACCTGTCCACTGCCTCTGCATTTTAGTTTTTTTCCACAGCAGGAGCACTCTTAGAAGCAAATTTCCTGGTTGTCCCCAGATACTGTGTTGATCATATGTAATTATTGAAAATTGGTTTAAAGAGGGGTGGATTCCACGACTGAGATTTATTTCTGATCATCTTGATAAGATGGGTTGTCCTGAAGTTATGTGTAGCTTGTGGTTTGAAATGATCTGCATATTTCAAAGAGAAAATGGGTATGGCATCTTTTCTGTAGGACATGGTCTTGGTTGGAAGCATTTTAAATTTATTTTTGATGGGCTGAGTGTTGTGTTATGTTAGTATATCTGTACAGATATTTTTATGAGAATGTAAATTGCATTGTAAGAGCTTACAGAGCATAACATGGGTGATTAACATCTTTATAACACTAAATAAACATACCTTATTGTGGCATTTTCTGTATGCTGCATGTAATAATTCACAATAACTGTGAGATGCCTTGGAACATTTATCACAAGACATTTGCAACAAATCACGGAGTGAAGCTTGAATTGTAGAAGAAAATGTAACTGGTTGCAGGAAAGATCTATCTGAGATACTTGAATGGCTGCCATTCCAGCAGGAATCTGCCTGCCTCCCAAGCTTTAATGTATTTGTTTTGATAACATTTCTAGAAAAGACTGAGAGATGCTCTTACTCTATTTTAAAGACAGGGAACTCTGGAACCCAGCTAGTTCAGGGTATGTCAATGCTGCAGAATGCAGTTCAGAGTAGGATTTCTGAGGATTTACCTTGCTCCAGTATCAGAGTATTTCCACAATGGAAGTCTTAAAAATGAGATCTCTTTAAGTCTGTCAGCAATCTGAAAAAGTGACAGGATTAAGGTAAAGTTGACTTTAAAGGAAGTGACACTACTTTATCTTAGATATTTATTAAACAAACTCTAATTACATCTCTCATAAGTAACATCACCTTTATTTAGTTTGTAACTGAGGGATATCTTTCAGCAGTTCAGATGAGGCAGGGGAAGAAGAAGAGCCAAGCAGGATGTTGCTGTATTTTTTTCTTCTTTGCTCTGTGTGTAGAATCCTGATGTGCACATTTCACTTAAGTAGTTGCACACCAGTGTGGGAACATTTGGCCAGCATAGCCTAGGAAGTAAAAATATAATCCAGGCCTGAGTTGGGAAGGGATCCATGTTTGCCCAGCAAAAGTAGACATTTCATAATCACAATTGTATTATGCTTGGTGCCTAATTCAGTTCAGTCCTGGATTCCAAACACCCCGTGCTGTGGAATCCTGTGCTCCACTGCCTGTCAGCTCCTTGCAACACTCTGTGTTTGTCTGAGTGCAGGTGATGAAAGTGCTGAGGTTTAGCAAGCTGGTGCTTACAGGGCAAGCCACCCACCTGAGCATGTGTAAACCCCATTAATTGTGACCTGAAATGCATTTCACCTGGCCTTGCAACTGCACCGTCAAGCACATCAGGTTTTGCAGTTGCAAGGTCACTGTAGTCACACACATCATGATTCACAGGGTTCAGGGGATGTGTGTTGGCAGTAACTCCATCTCCTGTGAGCAGGTGAACTGAATGTTTTGGAAAGAATAACAAGGCTGGGAAGGGAGAGAGAGGGAGCATGTGGTCTCACAAATCATGTTTGCATTTGAAGTAGTGTTCCTCAAAGTTGATTATAAAATGAAAATGAGAATATGGGGAAGCATGGATGGATTTAACTGCGGACCAGATGTTGACTTGAAAAATGATAACAAAAAGCAAAGTACATATGTTTGTGTGAAATCTGGAGAAATGTTTTTCCTTCAAGGAAGGCATCCATATAGATAAGGTTGCTCAAGTAATGTGATGTGACAGTTGCTATGTCAACTAGTGTTCCCTTCCACACATTTAAATTATTGAATAGCACAGTAAATGTTCTATAAAAGCAACTCCTTTTAACATGGTTATGCATCTTCCTGTTTTCCTCAAAGCTTTTAAAAACTTTTCTGACCTTTACTATGTGTCTTGTATGTCTGAACTGTGTGCCAAACCTCTTTGCAGCTCTTATTAAAGTCAGCATTTGGCCCATTATGTCCCCTTTGTGTGACTCAGCTCCCTTTGTAGCTGCATGTTTCATGGATGTGTAATGGAGCAGTGGCTGCTGCATTTGAAAGCAGAGGGAAGGGTTTGAGGGAACAGATTGAATCCATCACATAAAGAGTATGAAAATCCCATGCAAGTAAGTGCATAATATTTAATGAATTGAGTCTGCTGCTATAAACAGGCATCTGCCCTTGCGTGCAATACTTCTTCCTTGTTAACCCAGCACACAATGTGTAATGCTTTTTGGCACATGCTTTAATAATTTATGGGAAATATAAGTTAGCTAAGCGGAATCTCCAGCCTTAAAACCAGCAGGATTCATAGAGTCTGGAGCAAAAAGGGAAATTAACCTGTGTGCATCAGTGACAATCGTATAACCTGAGGC
This sequence comes from Taeniopygia guttata, assembly GCF_048771995.1. Lineage (NCBI taxonomy): Eukaryota > Metazoa > Chordata > Aves > Passeriformes > Estrildidae > Taeniopygia > Taeniopygia guttata. Next base: position 17,080,539 of record NC_133035.1, on the reverse strand, counting down.
TAAAACAGGTAAATGATGAATCCTGTCCTTTAAATCATTTCATTTCTTCATGTGTGAATTTGTTGCTAACTCACAGATGGTTTTGAACTTTCTTATATTTGTCCCTAGCTGGGTAGGTTAGAGCCAGTTCTCCAGAGTTGGAGCACTCTGTTAGGACTCAAGGCATGTGAACCCTTTACTGCTCTTTGCAACATTCCTCCTATATTATAGCCTATCTTTCTATACAAAAATGAACATGGTAGGTGTCCTATTTGGAGATATTAAAAATACTGATAGTCCTTAGCAGTCCTGAAATCATGGAAATGTACTTTAGGTGAATGTCACCAGTGTACAGATACTAAAAGTTCTTTTGGCTGAAATATTTGCTGTTTGATGTGTTTGTGTTCATAAATGATCAGATTTCTGTGTTTATTCCAAAACCTCATCTAAACCCTTAAAATTTATTCTCTATCCTTTGGAATGACCCCATGTCAAAGCTTTTCTTTCTGAACAAGGCTTGGAAGTAATTTCAGTGTCATTGTTGCTGCTTCAAGTCTTTTCCTTATAAATCTATTGGCAGGCAATGAATTTTGTAGATGAACATGTAGGAGTAGGGTTTAAATACTTGTTCCTGCAAATGTGAAAAATTGAGGAAGGATGGGAAGAAGTGGGGTGCAAGTTTTGCATCACACCTACATGAGGACTTGACTTACATGGGTTGCTGATAACACTTTTGCTTCAGGGCAAACTCTATCTTATTATGTGTGTCTATGTCTGTCTTTTGTTGATAGGAACCTCTCTGTGTGCATTTGAACCTTGGAGAATATCTGTCCATACAGAGATTGAGGAGTCTGTACTCTAAAGCTACCCACAGATAGAAATTCAATCACAGAGAGAGCTGCAAAGCTGTTTGATAAAGCAGATATGAGAATTTTCGTGTTTGACTTGCATGAGTGCAAATATGTGCACTCAAATATATGCAAATATATGTGTGTGTGTGCAGGGGAAAGTTTGAAAGAAACTTGAAAACTGTAACCTTTATCCAGGTAGCTCCACTGTCCCAAATGCCACTCAAACCTTCTTTGCTACTGAACTTAGTATTAAGCAGGAAGTGCTTTATTCATATGGAACACAGGCTGTCACACCAAAGTCACATCAATTCCTGAGAAAAATTACCTTCACTTGATGCCTCGTGCAGTACTGAAAATTGGATATCAAGGGATGTGGAGGTGAAATTGAAATACAGTTGTTCTTCTGTCTCACAGCAGAGCAGACTGGAGTCAGCTGGAGGGAGAAGTAGATCTGAGGCTGCCTGTGGAAAAACTGAGAACCTACTTTGTATTTGCGGGTCACGTGTTCCCCTGTTTTTGTTGTTGTTGTAGTTTTGGCAGTTTATCTGAGCCAGCGTTGGTGGCCTGTGGAAGATGTTGTGAAGACAGCTGATCCTGCTAGAGATGGGCTCATTTTGGTGAGGATGCTGTTTTGAACTGTTGCCTTTACCCTGGAGCTTCCCAGTCAGAGCAATCATATGGAGTTGTCTTTGGTCTACAACAGCTCCTGCTCTGAAATTGTGGGATCTGGGCTCTGTGGCTCACCAAGTGCTTCATGTCTCCAGGACACAGTGACATGCACATTAGCCCTCTCTAAACAATTCTGCAGCTTATGATTCATCTGTGGGATTTATTTTCTTTTGGTTTTTAGTTTACCCTCGCTGCCTACTAAAGGAATAATCATAAACTGAATTACTACATTAGCAATAATTTCTCACATTAACTGTCTGGTGGGAGGTCTTACTACCCTTTGGAACAATGTCTTATCTAGTTCTGAGTTTTCTTTTCTCCTTGGATAATGTTTATATTATATTCATTTTATGAAATGGTTGCTATTTAGTAATTTCTATATCCATAATTATTTTTCCAAATGAATTGTTTTGGTAAGATAGAACTACTTTTTCATAATTTGAAGAATTTGGGTAGCCTGCAACCAAAAAGTCAGATGCCTGCTGCATATGAGCTTTGTGTTGCCGTGAGGTTATTAAGTCAGTTTTGTTTCCTACTCAGCTCTCAGTATCTCTGGTCCTTAATGATTCCATTCCTTTATCATCTTTTCCTGTCACACATAGTGTTTAATTATTTGCAGAATTAAGTAGGCTTTTTATGGGTAACTGAACTGGAGGGATATTGACATACCAATCCTTGCAAGGTAGAATTTGGAGCAGGACACAGGCCTTCAGGCTTTCAAGCATCTCTGTATCAACAGAGAATGAAAATAATGTCTGAAAAGAGAAATCTTACCCCCTCTAGCTCATTGCTAAAAGGTAAATTGCCATTATATGTGGAAACTCTAATTTCTTTCTCAGCATTCATGTGAAGCTTGTTGGCAGCAGTTTTTACCTCAATGATCAATATAATCTTGTTCCTCTATATTCCTTCATCTCCCTGTCCTGTCAGTTGTCTCCTAAAAAGGCCAGCACAGAATAATTGTTAATGTTACACCTAGGTTATAGCTGGTTGAAACAGACTATTCTCTGTTTTACATAGTGTCTTTCTCAGTAAGTCCCTGGCCCTCTTTAATTCTTCGATGCTGTGGCAACACTAGGGGAGAGGTGACCAAGCCCACAGTGTGAATCCAATCTTCATTTCACTTTTAAGTAGGATTAGATTGCCTTGATCCTAGTTCCAAATCTGTGGCTGCAATCAAGATACTTCTGCTGCTTTAGAATTCCTCTCTGTGACAACAAGAGATATGTCAAGCTTTATAAATAGTTACTAAATTATTCTATGCCCGCTGGATAGAGGGTGAAACACTAGGAAAAACTGTTTTTGTTATTCTAGCTGAACCAATTCAGGAGGTATTTTCCCCAAATTAAGTGTATGTGTTTCCTGACCTCCTCCTTCCCAGCCTCTTTTGATTTTGAAACCTTTTATGAGATGCAAAATACTATTCTCTGCCTCATTTTTCTTTGGTCTGTTTTTGTTTGTTCTCTTAGGTCCAGACATTTGGAGAAAGGATTGTCCTCTTTGTTCTGAACTGCATTATTTTTGGAATGCTGGAAGGGAGTTCAGCTAATGATGCATTCTTTTTACCTCACTCTGCCACCGAGTGTGCCAAGATACTCTGGAGAAACGGCGAGGCTGCTGCCTTTTACTCGGTCAAGATGAAAGGTAAGGTCATTTTAGAGACACATTTCCACTGGTTCCTAATAGCTAGAAACATAATCCTTTTGTTTATTTTTCAGTATAAATAATCCTGGATCTCATCTACATTTTTATATGAAATCTCCCTCAGAATTAATCTGGGGAACAAACCTTCCCAGAATTTGGAAGCCATCCATATTACTTTCATTTCAACATGATAGTTCCAAACCCTATTCTGATCTGAGGTACTGGCTTACTCCAATAAAATGTGCTTAATGCAGCCAAGTAGGAGGTTGTACATCTAGGAACAAAGAATGTTGGGCCTATCCACAGGATGCAGAACTGCATCCTGGAAAGAATCATACCTGAAAAAGGAGTGCAGTTCCCAGTGGTAAAACATATTGGGGGTTGGTGGTGGCAAGAAGAGGAAGGATCCTTGGATGTGTGAGGAAGGTGTGTGCACTAGGTCAGTCCTGGAATTCTTTGGGCAGTTGTGGTACTCGCAGTTGAAAGGATGATGATTAATTGATTTCATAATTAATTGATTAAGTGCCATAGAAAAGAAACAAAATGTGTTTTAATTCTTTAGGGATACCTGATTAACTTTAGTAAAGGTCTTATTAAACACAGAGTCTGTATCAATGCAAATAATTGCTGTTAACCAGTCTGGAGTGGAAAAGGCTTAACTGGAATAACTTCAGTTATGCAGTTGAGCCTGTGCTCCCATGTGGGAGCTGGTTACCAGCCTGTGCTTAAAACTCATGGGAATCACCTTGATACCAGCAGCTTAAACGCAGAGAAGGTGAGATCTTTGGAAGTAAAATATTGCCCAAGTCAGGACTCAATAGCTATCCATCCAAAATGGGAGAAAGAGAGCAGCTTGAGAGATGGGTTGGTTTGTATTCCAGAAGACACTCTGAAGGTGCCTTTTCTGCTGCAATGCCAAAGGCAGCAGCAATGGATGTTCTGCTCCTTGGGATGGAAAAATCCTGATACACGCAGAGGTGGAGCTTGTACAGCACCATCAGTGAGGAATCAGGACTCAGCCTATGATCATGGAGCCTTGTCTGTATCTCTGATTATGCTGATGAACTGGTTTGTAATGCCAAACACAAGTGCATTTTCCTTTAAGTCCATAAATATTCCTGAGCAAAGCTTTTGGAAATAAATACTTGTAGGGGCTGTAATGATTCATGCACCAGTAAAATGAATGTGCACAGTAGTCTGTTATGGGTGGAGTATTAGCCAAGTTGAAACTCTTTCTGAGTAAGTTGAGAGTCACAGCTTGGTTTTAAACCAGGTCCACATAAAATACAAATCCTTCAAGTCCAGCTTTGTCAACATCTGCCTTTTCTTGCCAGTGTTTTTTTTTTTTCTCTGGGCAGCTATATTTGTTAGTTTTTGGCCTGTGTCACAAATTACTGCAGTCTTTTGCCAAAGCCTTTTCGGGAACCTTGGAGCTGATTGTTTTTGCTGCTTTTTGCTATTTGATGTACGCATTTAGAAAATAATTCCTCTTTCTGAAGTTCTGTGATTTCCATTTCATACCAGCCATGCTGTGGCTGATTCTATTCTCTCTATTTTTTAGAAGAGCCCTGGATTTATTAGGCCCAAAACAGACTAAAATAAATATCTTCACTCAGAAGCTGTATTTCACAAGGTTGTTTTACATATTTTCATAATTTACTTTTTTAAATCATAATGTAAGTTCTTTTTCCTTTTGCTGCCCTGGTCAGAACATTTAGTAGAGGCAGCTTTGTATTGGGCTTTATACAGGACTTTAAATTGTGCTGGACCCTTGTTACACCTTCTGATCCTAGGAAAAAATTATTTTCCTTTGTGCCCACCATGTGATTCTGATTCCTTTTATTTCCATGCTCTGGAATTACATGACCATTCTTTCCAGTTTGATTTTCTTCACTGGGTAATTGAGATTCTCATAGTGATGTTGTATTCAACTGTATTTTTCATCTGTGGATTTTTCATTATCTACAGCATGACAAAAAACATGCTTCAGTGGAGGCAAATAAGCCAGAAAAGGTCTGTGAAGCATGGCTCTTTCAAACATAAGTCTTCTGGGTGAATCACAGAAGTGGTGACCAAGGAGCAGTGAGTCTGTTCTATCTTTGTTACAGATTTAATATGTCGTTATGCAAACTAAATTTTCAGTGGACGTCAGTGATTCCAATTAACTATCTTGGCAATTCTGTAATGTCATTTCCATTTGCCAGTTCCTAGGTGGCCTGTACTAAGTGAACTCGGTAATTTTGGTTCAGTTCCATGCTTCCATCCATCTTATGACCATCCTTAACTGGATCTCTTTTAATAGTCCAGCTAAAGAGGCACAGATGGTCTCAAGCACCCGCCTTGCTCAGAGATGCAGTAACTACTGCAAGTCAAGGTTTTGAGACAATTTGGCCTCTCCTGGCACTGACCATCCTGCACCTGTTGTGTAGATAAACAGAAGTCTCATTCTTCAAGGCTATCACTTTTCGTGAGCATTAGACACCTTTATTAAAGCAAAATTTATTCATGACTGCACAGATCATCAACTTGGCCTCTCTGGAATGTGCCTATTCCTGTCCAATGACAGGCATGCAGCATTTACCACTGGGTGTACTAAAGATTGATGAGATGTACTAAGCCACTAATGAGGCTGATAAGACACTGTCACGTGCCAAGATAAATGTCTCCAATTTTATCTATGTCAGCAGCTTCCATATCAGACAGCTGAGCAGTTAGACCTCACTAAATGGAGCTACTTAAAGGTACAATAGGAAATGACAGTTCCCTCTTCCTGTACCTTTCTCTGCAGGCAGCAGCCTGAAAATGAAATATTTTGCAGAAAGCCTTCATATAGATACTTGGGGTTTGGGATCTGTTTTATGTTGTTTAAAATATTTATTTCATGCTCTGTGTGAAAACCTCAGAAAGAATGTGTAGTGATGTAGGATTAATTACCACAGTTACTGACACTTGTTTCTTGTGCAGTGAGACCATGTAATTCCCTGAAAGTTTTTCCCTTTTTATTTACTGAGGACTAGTAATTACTGAAAATGGACTTTACCACCTTCACATAAATACCAGGAGAATGTAGAACATTCATGATGCAAATAAATCAATAAGGAAGTTGGAGGATGCAACGAGTGTCTTAGTGCATTTAAGAACAAACCAGAACAAAATCCCTTTTTTATAGACCTTTTTTTCCCCCTATTGTTATGTATTACTGTCTGTGTAACACATATGAGCTGCCCAGCTGCAGACCAAGCTGTCTGTGGTATGAAAAACAAAAGAGTCAGATTGTCAAAGCTTGTCCCTTCCCTCCTGACAAATCTTAGTATAAAAGTGTGGAGTGATGTGGATCAAGCCAGCCTTAACCAAACTGAGTCCTCTGAGAAGGCTGTAAAACATACAGGTGCATCAGAAGTAAGTGCATTGTTTGCTTCTGATTAATTCTTTAGAAATGCTCCACAAGTCTCAGTTTGGGAACACCTGATGGCAAAAACTCTTAAGCAGACATGGAGTAGGCAAAAAAGCAACCCTGGCCCTATCTCTTCATTTTCCTACACCAGTCTTTTGAGATGGTCCTTGGAAGTGGCTTCCTGAGCTCAAATTCATTTCACACCTTTCTTCATACAAGCATTTGGAAATACCTTTTGATATTTGTGGCCCAGGTGCTATTCTGGAGAAAGAGATCCTTAAAAAGATACCAGGATTTTATTTTTTCATCAATGACATACATTTATTTAAGATTTAAAAAACAAATCAGCATTGAAGTTAACCTGACAGACAATTAGCTGAAATCTTGTTGAATAATTGCTTTTGTCTCCCTCTGTTTGCTAGCAATAATATTTTTAATGTGCATTTCTGAGGCGGATTGAAGGTTCTGGCTGTAATGAAAATGAAATTACTACTACCAGTCCAGACATGAATTCATTTAATTTTATTGAAGCCAGAACCTTTGTTCGCCTTCTCACATACAAACTCACACAATGGGTTGACCTTGGGTTCTGCTCTGCCGAAATATTCCCCACCCTTTACACAAGTGCTCAGCCTGCTCCAGGCCTGTCCAAACATGTGTGTGCCAAGCCAAGTTGTTCGGCAGGGAAATAGTCAGTGTGCACAACCTTGTTTTGTTTGGGTCTGTTGGATGTGGGGACCACATGTGTTTTTTTTTCTGGTTTGTGGCTCTTTGGGAATGCTAATGGCTGTCTGCTTTCCTGCCCTTGCAATATCTGTTTGCCATTTTGCTGGCTCCTAAGTTGTCATTTGGCACTCGTGACCTAACCAAGCAGATCAAAGGCTTTCAAAGGGCAGGCTGCATGAATGCTTCCGTCTCCATCACCAATGCCCTTATTTTCCCTGTCTCCTCCCTCACCTCAAAATTTTGCCTGTGTGTTCCAAACAAACCTTTCAACCAAATGTGTGAGAGCCCAGTGGCCACCTCTGGGCCACCATTAGCTTACAGTAACCTTGTGCTATTTGATGGGAAACAGGGACAAAATGGCCTTTGTTCCAAAGGTTGGTTTGTTTGTTTATTTTATTTCAAATGCCTGTGGGCTGTGACTCTCCTAATGTGTTTCCCAGGGACAAGGTGAAGAATGGTTTCATGGTTTCTTTATTTATAGTGCCTTTAGACATGACAAGTTTTTGTCATCTTCTCAACACAAAATTAGGAGCTCAGACATAAATCACTCAGCTCCTGGGATTGCTGCACAGCACTCTCATCAGGATTTATAGGAGACAGACTATATGAGATAATAATAAACTGAAAAGAACCCTTGTAACATGGAGGAATTCTTTAAGACTTTGTGAGGAAAATTGTGTCCCTTAGAACGTATGGTGCAATTCTGCTGGAATTTGACATCTCTGTTGGGTTGGCAGCTAACAATGGGACTGAGGATATACTCAATCTTTTGGCTCATGACAAAAAGAGTAACTACCCATCTTGTGTTACAAATATTGGAAAGTTATAAACACCACCACAGCCCACCCTCTTCCAACAATGTGCTGGAACATGTGTTTGAAGTTAAGCATGAGCTTTGATTAAGCAGGAGTGAACCAAGCTTAATCAAGATGTGAATGGATGGTTATGTAGCTACATACTCTTGTTGTATGGCTCAGTCTGTGAGATGCGGATTCTTGCTAAATGGTGAGCTTGACAAATCAGGGTCTAGAATTAAAAATAGTCATGTATACTGTTCTGAATTGGCATCCTAGAAAAGAGAGTAATAAAAGTCAGGCCTGTCCAGTATTGGTGAAAGGTGCTGGACACCAATTGAAGGAGCACAAATAGACCCTAGTTTAAGACAGTTGTGGGAATGTGAAAAAAAAAATGGATCTGTTAAGTAGAAGTCTTTTATTGGAATTTAGGAACAGACATTGCTAAAACTGTGAAATAGGTCTTAGTGAAGTGATGAAAGCTTCATGTCTCAAAACACTGGAAACTAGGCTGAGTCAGGTCCACTAGGAGAAAGATAAACTGAGAAGGTCCTGATGAGGCTTAAGCAGCAAAATATGAAAATTGAACCATTTTCAGTTATAAAGGCCTGGGTATACATTTAACCTGCCATGTGCTCAGAAGCAGGATAAAATCTTCATAAATATTTTCTAGAAATTAAAATAAATCAGTGAGGTTTGTGTATGGGGATCTTCTCCTTTATATAGGTGGTTGGGGAACTGATGTTGGTTATTCATTTCAGGACTGAGTGCTTATGATGTAAAGTAGTTTGAAGTTCTATTTTTAAGGTATTCTGCATGCAGCCATAGGACCCTAGGTTGGTTAAGGTGAACATGAAATTTTTGGATGTTGAATGTCTTTTCTTAATCAATTCTCTTGACTCCACTTTGAGTTTGCAATTTCTGATTGCAAAATAAATCCCTTGGTTCTGTGTTTTGGAGTTATTTTGGACAATTTTCACTGAGAACTAGTTGTAATAGTTTGGAGGCTTATGCTTGAGTCTGTATTTTGTCCACATGTAGAGCATTATGTCATGACCCCGTGATTTCAGTTAACTGACTTAATGTGTTTGTTAGCAAGGACTGTCCTTGGGTGAAACCCCTGGCTTAACACTGGCAGAGGTAGTTCAAGTGATGGAATAGAAGCACCTACGTGTGTGATAAATTATCACTCAGTGGAAATGCAGTGACTTACAAAGGAGGTCTTACAGTGCTTTCTTAAAATGCACCACTCGGTTGTTTTTTAAAGGAGCATACCAACATTGCATTCAGAATATCTATATCTCTTTGGTTTTAGACCATTTAAATCCTTGTAGTGAGCTTTCCTGTATACATTGCCTGTGTACCAAGATAGTCTGATGAAGAATCAGAGCCTGGAAAAGGCTCTGGTGAGACCTGTTGGCCACATTAGTCAGGTCCTCTCCATTTCATGGAAAAATCATCCTCCTGGAAAGTGTTTTACTGTCTGCAAATACACTTCAGCTGGGATCATCCTCACAGCCTGTGGAAAGGTACCAGGGCAGTGTGTGTGGCTGAAATCACACAGCAGTTACTGATGCAATGCCAGTTTTGTTTGCAAATGGATGTGTTTTTCACTGTCTGTTTTCAGGGAGCCTGTGTGGTGGTACAACCAGTCAGTGTTACCTGCTGCCAGTTTTGGATACTATATTTGTCCAGAGAAAGTACAGAAGAAGTGGCCTAGGGATGAAAATGTTGCATGATTTCTGTCAGTCTTTCCTGGCTGAGGATGCCTTGGGGATCAGCTGCCCTATTTCTGCTGCCATGTATCAAGGTAAATCCTTTGATGTGGACACGTTAGGTAAGGGTCATGTATAATGTATAATTTTCAATCTGGTCTTGGTAAGATTGTCCTCGCTGTGTAAGAGTTCAGTGCCCTTGTCTGAACCAAACCATTGTCAGCCTGCAACTGGTTCCTTTTCTGGAGCCATCTGGAATTTCCTTTGGAAAGGTAGGCCAATATTTATGTAAGACAACAAGAAGCACAAAACTCATGGTGCCTGTTTGACAGTTTGTGTTCCTAGAATTGTTCTCTTTTAGAACTCTGTCATTGCCCTAGACAGGGACTTACAGATTTTATTTGACACCACAGGGAAAAGACTCATAAGACCTTGTCAAGCCTACACTGTGCACATAATGCTGTGGTAAATCTTGCATTTTTAAGAAATTACATGTAATAAGCCAAATACCCAGGCTCTACTCAGTCATACAGTTACGTCAGTACTTGTTTTGTATCAACTGTCTTTGAACATTTGTCACTTTTAAAAGATCACAAAGTAGTCATGTATCTTCTCTGTTTCTTCTGCTTCTGATTTCAGGAGGGAATAGTATTGACAACATTCCTTCTCCCAATAATATCCATTTTTCCTTTGGCAGACCTCAGGACTTTAGAAAGCCTGGAGGAGAAAGCTGCATTTCTTATGTGTTAACACTAGCAGTATGTTGGAAGACTGTGCTTTTGTTTCAATTAAGCTTAGAGATAATAGTGAATAAATTTGACTTGCATCATGTTTTAATTAGGTTTACTTTTATAAAAATACCAATACTGTTAGTTAAATTTTGAGTGTATTGAAGTCACTGTCTGTTTTTAATTTCATTGGAACCACATTTTCAAGCTTTGACAAATGAATGCAACCTTTAAATCTCAATACTGAAACCTCTGAAGCTGTGGACAGTTTATTTAACATGGACATGGTATTTAAGCTGCTGTAGAGACCTAGAAGGAAGGAAAAAGCTGCGTAGCAGATACCTGAATTCTAGTATATATGTTAGTTTTAGTGGCTTTTATTGGAATGATTAATTGAATCTGGATATCCTTGGATAAAATTAATGTCTGCAATCTGCTCATTAGTGTAAGGCAAATGTTTACATACCAGAATTAGGGTTTTAGTTTCAACATCCCATTGTTAAACTCAACTGAATGTTGAAGATAAATTACCCATTCTGTAGTATGATGAACTACAGCGGACAGAGCATGACAGTAATTTTGTTGTTTACAGATCACTATCTTAGTGCAGTTGATGCAACTGATAGAGTGGTGGTTAAGGGAAGTTGAAAAATGCCCTTTAAATGTTTTGAACTGTTTGTTCTAGAGCATGTGCCTCCTCTTGACACTGCACACATCCTAAGGGTACCACTAAATAGAACATATTTCAGTTTGATAACATAAGCAGATCTAAATTTGATTGTTTATCCAAATTTTTGGATGGTCACTGTGTACTGACAGTGATAGGAATCTGTGGCAATATGGTTCTTAAAAGTGATTGTACTTCTGTCACACTTATCCTGTAATTTTTCTGTTGGTTCTTCCCATTTCTTTTTTCCCACATCCAAAGAAGTAAATGAACCTAACAGTGGGGAGTAGGGTAGCAGTAGTAAAAGGGAGGGTGATTTTGGCCCAAAACCAAACTGAAGCAGAACTTTTCTTTGTAAACAAAAATTAAAATAGCATTCTGAATGTTTAAACCTGGAAGATAGAGGAGCACCTTTCCTTTAGTATAGTATAGATATATATTAATAATAAATATTTGATAATAAATATTCTATTTAGTATAGAACAGTAAGGGTAAAAAGCCCCACACTGCTGTGAAACCTATTGAGTGTCTGGACATTGTTCTGTGCTGCAGTGCCAGTAAAAGGTGCTCAGCAATAATTTCAAGTCCTTTATTTCTGCACTCACAAGGAAATAATCTAGACTGAAGCAGATGGCAGGATGCACTCATGAGTGTTTAGGCCGTTTCACATAGACTTTTACTAAAAGTTCCAGCTAAAACAAAGCGGAGGAAGATGTGAAGGGAGAAGAAAGATTTCTAAAAGAACTAATGAAAGTCAGTCTAAGAGAATTTCTGGGGTAGAGCATGCTCCCTCTTCCAATGTACTTTTCACTAATTCTTACTTTTACCCCCTGGTTTCTCCTTTCAGTATGCCAGAAATTCCTGCAGGCTCATCCCGAGGAGCAGAAGCGACTGTGGGAAGTGGAAGCACCAGGAGATTGGGGCCAGCGAGTGAATGTCTGGTTGAAAATTCAGATGGAGTCATCCCCAAGAGGAAGTGAGTTAAAACAGGCAGTGTGAACATGTCTGTGTAATAGTTCTATAAAGATAAGAAATGTAACCAAGGGTTAGGTAGTGAATATGGAGAGGTGTTGTCTCTGTTGTTTGCACATGGAGAAACTACTGAGTGTGCAGTCAGTTTCCTAATCTTTTCACAGTAAACAGGACAATTCTTAGAAATTATGAGGTAATGAAGTGGAACCACAGAGCATCTGAGAGATTCTGAACAAAGCACAGGCTTGGCATAAAGTGGCTGGAACTCCTGTTGCAGTGCACTTAGAGCAGGGTAGAAGTTAGCCCAAAAAGTCCCTGTTGCACAACACATTGTCTGGGTTATAGACAGGGGTTTGTTTCTCTGAAATTGTTAAAAAGAAAAAAAATTTGTATGGCCAGTGGGCAGTGTGTTTAATTACCTTCAATTGCTGCCAATACCATTCTTGGATGGAAACACAAAGATTTTCATTATGGGTTTTGGAAGATTCCAAGTACTCTCCTACAGGGTAAATCCTTTTTGCTGGGAGCATTTTCTGCCTGTTTTACAAAAGATAGCGACAGAATGGGGAAACCTTTTTGCAGTTCATATGGGGATCACGTTGATGTAATCTGTTCAGGTGGTTGGAGGACCCAGACAGGCCCCTCTGCTGCATGCACACAAGCTGTGATAAGCACTGGGCTCCAAAAAAAGGGCACACATTGTCTCTTTCTGGAAGTGCAGCAAATTTCTCCCATGCCTTCCCACATCCATCCTGCTCTGTTTTGGCTCGGGAACCTTCTGTTGAGACACCACGTTTCATCTTGTCTGCAGCACCCACAGGAGAGTTAAGTCAGACTTTAGCCTTAGGCTGGGTTCCTCTGAAGCCATTATATCTGTGTTCCTCTTGCTTTAAACCAGCAAAACCTTTAATCTCGCTAAGTGAAGTTTATTAATGGCAACTGAACAGAACTATGATCAGATCAAAACTCAGCAGCTCCTGGGGGAGAGGATGCTTTCTTTTTTCTTCTTTTTGCCATCTTCTAGAAAAACAAATAGATGAATGACCCAAAGAATGGGGAAATATCATTCCACCAGAATTACTGTCAGTAAAAAATACACATGAAGCTGGGAAACTGGCTTGACTGAAGCTGTCCACTACCTAAAGGGGGACATTAAGAAAGATGGGGCTAAAGATTTTAGCTGAACTTGTTGCCACAGGACAAGAGATAATGATTTTAAACTAAAAGAGGATAGATTTAGCCTAGATATAAGGAAATAACTTTTTACTATGAGGGTGTTGAGGCCCTGGTACAGGCTGCCCAGAGAAGCTGTGGCAGCCCCATCTCTGGAAATGTACAAGGTCAGGTTGCATGGGCTCAGAGCAACATGGTCTTGTAGATAGATGTCTCTGCTCCTTGGTGGAGGTTGGATTAGATGACCTTTAAAAGTCTTTTCCAATCCAAACTATTCTGTGATTCCATGATTCTATCTTTAGGGGTCTCTCTTGGGAACAAGGTCTTCATTCCTACTTTCTCTGTTATGCAGAAAGCAAAACACAATGTAATTCAATATTGTCAGCTCCAATCAGGATCTATGGCAACAACTGTGAAAATAGACAAGTCTTATTCTGTTCTGATTTCTTAGATTCCTGTTGACATTTGCAATGCTGTGCAATGCTGTGTTTTGGAACAAAATTACTGAGAAGAAAAATTGAATATTTTGCTTATATTATGGTTTTTTTTTTCCCACAGCAGTACTCAGGATTGAATACCATTAATGTTCTTGTAGGAATTCTACAGTCATACATATTCCAAAACAGATTTCTGTAATCCTGAGGTCAGAATATTCAATTTTGCAAGGTGGTGTGGCTGCATCTAGTGGCAGCTCGTATAAACTGCATCCCTCTCTTTGCTGCAGCTGACACTTGGATGTGCACAGATACATAGGCATGTACACACACACACCCACACACACACACACACACACACACACACACATTTATGTCTGCACATGCATATATATCTATAAAAATCAAGCTTTTTAGCATGTTGTCACACATAGCTGCAGTCATTCATTCTTATTGTTTGAAAAATTTAGGAGATTTAGTTTCATCAAATAGTCTCAGCAACAGGAACATGGTGACATTTCTCTTCTGGGACTGATTGGAGGAACAGAAATCATTTCACATGGTTTGGTCGTGGTTGCTAAATCTACCAGGCAGTGAACAGAGCTGTTTTGAAGTAGTTTAGTAATATACTACAGCATGTAAATGTGAAGCTAGTGCAAAACCAAGCATGTTGAGAAGAATTAAAATAAATTTCAAGTGATTACATATAATTATCAGAATTCATCAGAGTACCTGTATTTTCTGAAAAGGAGAAAGTGATATGGGTTTTCCAGGTGTAAGAGGTGAACAGATTATCTATTTAGCAGCACTTTCAAGATGCACAGACATTTTGTTTCTAGGGAAGTTGTTCATAGTGTAGTTGTTCACCTTAAGTTTTTGTGGTTGTGTCATGGGGCATTCTGGCTTGGTAAATTAACAAAAATGAAGCAAGAGGGATTGTAGGTAAGAGTCAGGTGGCTTTTTCTGGTGTTTTTTTAAAATGGAAATAGCCATGGAAGTATTATCATGTTTTTTCCTTTTTAATCTATTTCTGGGGCAAAATATTCCCGCAATTTCTCCAGAGGCTGAAGTGGGCTCTTGTATGGAGAAGACTCCAACTACCAAACCCAGACAATTGGACCAGATGAATAAGGTACAGTAACTAATATGCTATCTTATGACCTTGTTTTCCATTGGTGACCTTTTCCCTTTTCAGTGGAGAGGTTTAAATATGAGAAATTTCCATAGGTGTGTTGTGCTACTGACTCGTATATCTATGTAGGTAGTTGGAATAAATCAGCTGAGACTCCATTTTCTTCATGCAGTAAGCCAATTCTTTATTCACAAAGCTCATATTTATAAGAAATATCAGAAGGCACTGTGTTAAACCTAACTTATCAGCAATACAGTGAAACTCAGTTCATTGGACAGTAAGGGCTATTGTATATGTCTATAAAAATTTTCTCTCTCTAGATATGTTTACATTTTTCCTTTGTGGGTTCTCATGGGACAAATTTTACTGTTTACACCACAGGTGCATTTGTTTTTCACCCTCAGAACAGGTTGTTGTGTTAAAAAAATTCTCATTCTTAAAAAAACTTCACATAGGAACTTGTAAATTGCTTTTTAGCTGCACTTAGAAGAAATAACAGGCCAGCTTTGGCAGTTTTAGCAGAGTGAGGCCTGATTTCACAAGGCCTTTCTTCTATAATTCTTCTGCCTGTCTATGACATCTCACCCTTTTCATTAATTTAAAAAAAGCTCATATGTTCTGATGCTAAAACAGCTCGCTCTTATGAGGCTATTATCTCATTAAGCTTATCATTGGTTATCTGTTAGACATGGGATAACATACATAAAAGACTGATTACAATCAACAAAAAATACCAGATTCCATCATGTCATTGACACAGGTTTTCACAGCATGAGAAAACAAAGGAAAATGGAAATAGGGAAATGGAAATAAATGACCATTGTTTTAAAGTCCAAATAGTTGAGACTCAGGAGAAAGTTTATTAGGTGGAAATGTTGTTGTTTGACATCACTGAATGTCCTCCTGGATCCTGGAACAGGGAATGACAAGAAGATTAGTAGGAACACTGTACCATGATGATGAGATCAGGCTTTTGTCAGTAAATGGACTCTGTAGTTTGCAGACACAGCTGTGTCTTGTTCCTGTTCTTCTGTTCCTGTTCTGGCCATGAAGGCTGCATGGTGGTTAGTTATTTCTCTTTCTCCTGAGCCTCATTTTCTCAGAGGCCATCGGGTCCGATTGAATGAACAGGTGATCGCTTTCAACCTGCTGATGATAAAACACAAGCACACCTTCTCTTCAAGTCAGTGAATCAATTAGGCTTTGCTGTGGCGCATTCAATTGTGATCTAGATTTGATGATCTCTTTTCCATTATTGCATTATTCAAAAGGCTTAAAACAGGCCGTGAGATTTAAATGAAACCTAAGCCATGTATCTGAGAAAACAAATCGCAGGAATGAAGCTTTTTCAAGTAATAAAGAAAAAGGCGAGGTGAGTGGAAGCGCAACAGAGAGCTGCAGGGGTTGTTTCCCCAGCACATTTTGGTTGCCACACAATTAAATCAGTTTGTTTCCCTCAGCCCTGAGTGTCCCAGGGGAGCTGTGATGGCTCCAGCCCCTGTGGTGCACGCTCTTGTTGTGTGCTGTGGCCACAGCTTCAGAGCCCACCCAGCCAGATCAAGGCTCCCTGTGCTCCCAGTTTTCCTTACGCTGACACTTTGGGAAGGGAGGCAAAGCAGCAGGAATGAAGCTGTTCTATACAAAAAATGCAGCTGAGTTTCTTGCCTTGCATGTTGATGGCAGCTGTGGCCAACAGAAGTGTTTGATATATAGGATCAAGTCACTGTTTATTTTGTTTGTGTATAATTTGCTGTTCCTTCTGTCTTGTCTCTAATTTCAGGGTGTTGACTGCTTTCCTGGAGTTGGGCAAGTGGGAGGAGATGCCATGGAGAAAAAAGATGACACAACAGCAGCAGGGACTCTAAACTCACAAGGTCCTGAAGAGGAGGACTTGGAACAAAGTGCAGGCAATGCTCAAAAACATAAAGGACTCAGGAAAAGAGAAGGTCCTGGGGACTTAGTTGGAGACAAGGCCACCAAACAATTTAAAACTACACCATAATTGCTATTTCAGAAATCAGCAAAATTCAGTATGATCTTAAAAATTGTAATTGACTGTTCTTAATTTGTAACAGTGAATAAATTTCTCCAGGTATGATGAAATTTTTTTGCAGTAGGCGTTTTTTCATTTTATGTTTTGTTTTAGATAAAGCTTTTGTTTAATAAGTGTGCTTTTCTTTTTCTTCTCACAAAGTAATTAAGTAGTAGCTGAGCTTAGTTATTTCCCTGCTCTGAAAAGATTTTATTGGATTGCATGAGGTGTCCAAAGGGGAATAATTGGAGGGCTTGTAGGTACTGATGTAAGAAGATATTTCTATGGAAACCACATCCTGCATTATGGAAGAGAGATACCACAACACACGTTGGTATCAGAATGACAGTTGTAACCTTCCTTTCAGAGCAAACAATTGATATTGAATTGCTTTCATTTGAGTTTTTCTAGCAGAAAAATCTGCCTTGAACCCTGTGGTGGACAGGATGGCACACAAAGGCCGTTCATGCAGAAAAAGTTTGGTGTGGAGAAGAAGAGTGAACAAGCTACAGGCATTAAACTGCCTTTCAGTTCAGGGACTGTGATAATTCTGTGTGCAAGCTCAGGGTGTGGAACTTCATGTAGATTCCATATTGCATGTTTTATTTCCTAGAGGCTCTGTCCTTGTGTTTTGCATTCAATTAACTTGGAAATATAATGTACTTCACTAGATTACCATGCTGTGGCTTGGTAAAGAAATTTTGCTCTTTTACCACAGGCTGGTTCTGTGTTAGAATATTTTATATTTTTTTTCTTTTTTTTTGTGGGGAATTTCAAAAGCCTGAATGTTGTGGTAATGAATTTCAGGTGAAACTCATAAGGATCAGATCTTTAGTCCAGTGGCAGGGAAGGCTTTGCAAAGAGGTGAACAGCAGGAGGGTCCTGATTATCCTGAACAGATCCAACAACCTGTAATTCTTAAGTGGCTGCCTTGGAAAAGGAGAGGTAGTTGTTTCTTTCCAGAAACGAATCCAGTATTTCCAGGGAGACAGATCTATGGGCAGGCATTGTAGGTACACTGTAGAGATGTATATTTTTTCCCTGTACAGCATAATTGCTCACACATAGCCCCATCACCCTGTTTTTGTTTAAGGTTGTGATTTAAGGTAGCATTTATTCATGTATCCAAGTAACTCTTTCCCTGTTGAGCTGCTCTGTAAACCATATGCCTGAGACACAGTGAAATCAGACCTTCCTGAGCATCTCTTAAAAAAAAAAAAAAAAAAGCTATAATTGGAACTTACAGGATTTTGCCAAGAGAATTAAAACATTGGATCGTGTGCCAGCCTTAATCACGTTGCTATGGTTCTCTTGTTGCAAAGAAAGTGCATTTAGGACTAACTTTCAAGTCAGTTGATCTTAAGGTTGTTAAAAAGTCGCCAAGATTGTGCTGTGAAGACTTCTTGACACTCCATGTCTGCCTCTGGAACAGCCTATATTCTTATTAAAGGTATGGTTAAATACATACTTTTAAAAAAATAAATTTGTGGAGATTTGCAATACCAGTTGCTTTGAAATATGATAGAAAATTATTATATCTCTGCTCATGAAAGCTGGTCTGGACTTGCAGTGACCTGGCAAAGTGAACTCATGCCCAGTTTCCACATTATATTATAATGGCAGAGTAAAGAAAACTGGGGTTGTTCCAGTATGTGAGGAACATTAAGAATTTTAATCTGGATTAAGTTTTTCAATAAAATTTTATCTAAGAAGGCCCCAGAAACTCTAAATGAATTTATATGAGGATAAAGGAGAAATATAAGGTAGTGTCTGGAATGGGTAGATGACTAATTAGATTAAATCCATTCTATATCTGGAGACAGTTTTACTTAGACGGTAAAACCATCAATTTTTCAAAATCCCCAAAATTAATTTCTGTTTCACCTATTAGCCAGTGATCCACAGCTACATTAGCAGCCACTTTGTCTAGGTTTGGAAAGACAGGTGTCTGCTAAGGAAGGCAGAAGCCTCCCCTGAAATGGAAAAATGTAGACCCCTTCCCTCTGAATTGTTATAAATTTGAAATTTAGGGGGTCTCTCAGGCAAAAATATGGGAGCAGGAATAACAGTTTTTTATTAGGGAAGAAAATAAAAAGATAAGATAAACAATGCAGTGAACTAAAACAACACTGACAGAGTCAGAATACAGCCAGACACCCTGTTGGACAGGGTGTTGGTAGCAGTCCAGTTGGAATTGTGGCTGCAGTCCTCCTGGAGTGTCAGGTGTGCTTCTGTTGGAGCAATGATGCTGTAAAAAAGGTGTGTAGTCTTCCTGCAGTGGAAGAGGCAGCTGTTCCTCTGGGAAAATCCAGTGCAGAAAAAGCCATGATGGTGTTCCAGAAACTCAAGGTTATATCCAGGTAGGAATGTTTGGCTCCTTCCTCTGGGTGGAGCATGTCACACTGGGATGTTCTAGTTCTTATCAGTCATGCAGTCACTTTCAATAGCCCATTATCAGCAAGAGTCTCTCCAGAGGGAGGATTGATTGTGGAAGAGATAAGGAACAATTGCCCACTTAACACGGGACAATTGCCATGCAGATGACAGATAGAATGCATCCTGCTTTTCAATCTGGGACACACTTCTGGCTGTTCTCACAGAAAAGGTGCTTCTTTCCTCTGTACGAACCTCCTTCATTGATCTTGGTTAGCTTTTTGTTTTCTAGGTACCAAAAATTCTCATGATGACAACTGAAGTAAGTAAAGGCGCATTTGCTGAGGTTGTGGTGGCAGGTGCTTGGTTCTCTCTAATCAAAGAGGTCATCCTTCTCATCAAAACTTGTGAAAATTAGAGCCAGGAATTCTGAGGTCCTACTTAACTGTACTAAACTCCAGGGCTACAGGTTCCATGAGGGCATAGGCTTCTTCCATGTTATTTCAGAAATGCTGATTTACAAAACAATTAGTCTGAATATTGATTTTGTTTCCTTTTTTTTTTTTTTTTGATTTTGTTATATTAGTGCTTTAAGGTATCTGATTAATGCAGGACCTTCAACTCAATCTTAGCAGTCTGAAGCACTGCTTGATGAGATCAGAAGAATCCTAAGAGGGTCTGAATCAGAAATAAATCCATTATTTTTACTGTCTTAATAGAACAAAGTAGAGAAAACACACCCAATAGCACAAACACATTTTTTTCTCTCAGTGGAAGATCTTTTATTTTTAACAAATCTGCATTTACATAGGGATAGGATTGTTTCAGTGTGCTGAAAAAGTTGGCAAAGGCTTGAAAGAGCATTCCAGTTTTTGGAGGGAAGTTTTTAAAAGCTCAGATTTAATCTCTTTCTGAATCTACACTTCGGTCATGATGAGACACGGTGCTGGTTCTGCTCAGGAGAAAAGGAGGTGAGTGTGTGTGTGTGTGTGAGAGGGGGGTGGCAGATGTGCTGAGAAGGAGGTTGTATCTATGGTTCTTACAAGCAGAGACACTGAAGTCTGGCCTGCAAATAAGATGTTAAACATCAAAATTAATGTTAGCAATCATCTGGTGGGTGTGCGCCAACTGAAAAAAGGATTTGACTCTCTCAAGACAAGTAAACATATGGATTTTAAGGCTAGAAATTTCATTAGGTTAATCTATCATGTTTCACATAATGTAAGCCAGACAATTTCATGCATGGTTGCTGTGTCAAAAAATCATTGGTTTTGGTTGAAACAATTCATTTTTTAGAGGGATTGTTTTGATTTGGCAGTTTTGATTTTCAGATGTAGCAGATTTCCCACTGCCCAACGTTTGTTGGCAAGTTGTTCTAAAGTTTTGTCTTTACAAGTGCATCCAGTTTCCTTAGTCTAAATTAATTTTCTTTCAGCCTCCTGTGGTGGATTTTGGTTTTCTGTTTAACACTGAGCTGTGGCTCTGGTACTGTCAAGATGCTTTCAAATGTGGGGATGGAGAGTTTGTGGTCTGTCATGACATCAGTGAACAGCACTGGTTTTTGGATCTGCCTCTGTGAGGCAGCTTCTCCTGACCTTACTGCATTCTTCTTGTCCTTTCAGATAGATTTTCAATTTTTCAAATTCCTTTTTGAAGCAGAAACACCATCAGAGCCCCCGTCCTGGTCCTGGTCACGCTGAGCAATGCGGTGCTGCCGTGACCTGTGCTTGTAAATCATCACAGAATTCCCTTGTGCTTTTGGATAACCATGCCCTTGGTAAGGTCATAACTGGTAAACTTAACCAATCTGTTTTGGTGTCTGGTTTGTGATATCTGCAGTGAAATTGCAGCCTTTGCAGCGTCCCCTGTCTCAGCACCACGAGATGGCACCATTACACAGCGTAACTTTGTCGTCATCTCAGGGCTGGAGACCCTGCCTGGGGTTTAAGTGCATCCCGGCTTGGCTTGGCTTCCTCGGGAAGGAGGATGGGGATGTGGTAAAGCTTTTGTGTTTGGTATTCAGGCTCGTTTGTCTCCAGTGGGCTCCAGGACGATTTTTTCAAACATTTGTGAAGTCAAAGTAGCACAAAATGCAAATTGCACCCAGATTTTGCCCTCTTGTCTTATCAGGAACCCTGGCTGTGACTTTCTATGTTGTATCTCATTGTTTCCCAGCAGATGATTCTGGCTCCGTTGTGCAAAATTTTTAGATGTTTGGAACAGAAATTAGCGCTCAATAACTGCTTTGATTTGTATGACTAGATTCTGAGAAGTGAGCCATGCAAAAGGCTGCCAGACAAGTAGGTGTCAAAGTAGAAAAGAATCATGGATGTTCAGATTCACATTTTAGTGTCCTTTCCTATGGATGAAGAAGGGAGGAAACAGTGTAAACTTCATCAACCTGGGTACTTTTTAATATTTGCATATTAAGGATGTTGCAGAAAAAGGGGAAAGTAATGTTTCCAAATTTCATTTCTGCTTTGTCAACTTTATTGCTCAACTGCATAAACAAAGAATGCATCCCTCTGTAGTTCATTGTTTGTTACTGTCTTAGGCCTTTCTTTATGTGTTTCTTGTTACAGATGAGCATGCAATAAAATTAAAGTACATGGGAAAACAAATTAGGAGTTTGTAATTAGCTTGCTTTGCTATTTATTTCTTCTTGTAGTCCAGCTTGATGGTGAAGTCACAGTTTAATCTCCTCTATTTGCACTAGGCTTTATTGACTGTTTCTCTTTTGAAGGTTGGGTTGTTTTTTTTTTGTTTGGTTGGTTTTTTTTTTTTTTTTTTTGGTGGTGCTTTTTTTAAGAAGTCTTTTTGGTTTTAATTTAAACTGAAGGCTCCATTTTTGGAAGATCAATAAACTCCATCTGGAAGAATTCTTTTCTCCCAGCCACCTGACACTTAGATGAAGTTGAACTTTTTCCTTTTTGTTTTTTTTGCATTCTCAGGGAGGAGATCAGAGGTTGCATTCACCATGATGAGAGCATTTGGGGATGTCGGCATTCATTCACCAACACTGGATTTGTAAATTAATAGCTCAGCCTCTCTGGACTGTGGTATGTTAAAGGTCAGTGACCATGAGAGGAGAAACACTTCAGAGCTGTGCGTGCCCTCTGGTCAGCACAGTGGCCTTGGCTTAATGGCTTTCATTTCATGCTGCTTTTAAAAGATACAGATGTGCAGCATACCTTCAATCCTCATACCTGGAACCAGTAATCCTGTCCCAGCTTTCTGCAAGGACTGGGGAGGGAGAACACAGACACCCTTCCTAGAAGGATTAGTTGAACTGACTAATTTTCTGAGTTTCTCCTTGCTTGGAATGTCCCCTCTCATCCAGGCCTTTGATAACTATCTTAACCAAGATGCCTTTTGGTAAATGCTATCTTCAAGCCTCACGATTTAAAAGAGCCTTCTGATTCCCCCGCCCTCTCCAGATCTTGGGGCTGGTTCAATCTTTTTTAAAGCTATTTCTCTTGTGCTGCATGCAGAGCCCATCTGCTGTAATACAGACTGAAATGCTGCTTTTATCCTTGTTTGCGTAGAAGGTTGATGGGTAAATCAATTGGAGTGAAAGACGCATTGTCCCTCTTTGCTCTATGTCACAAGCACAAATATCTTCCTTTTAAAGTGTCTCTTGGTAGAAGCCAAAGCCTTTGGCACAAGCCACCTCTGCTAGTTTGACCCCTTTTGTGCATCTGGGATGGAGGAGCAGCTCTGAGAAGCACAGAACAAAACCAGCAAAATAGCAAGAGAAAAGGTCAAGAAGGGGTCTTGCTCCCTGTAGACATCAGAAGTTTCTGCAAGATGATATTTAGCATGTCCTGCCTGAACAGTTAAGGCATCAAAGACACGAGCACTTCGATAGGTAATATCCTCATGAGTTGTCAAATAGATTGCAAAGCACGTTGCTCTGCCATGCTGGGCATGGGAGGGAGGGACCTTGTGTCTTTCTTGTCATTGAGGTAACTGAGACTGAGAGCTTCAGAGAGCCTTTGCTTCCACAGATGGATATTCCATGCTGTGCTCTGCCCTTGCCTGGCTTTTGACTTAGAGGCCTAAGCTCATGGAGTGGTGCTGTGGGCCTGCAGAGGAAGGGGAAGCAAGGCTTCTACCAAAGACAGAGCTGGCATCAATTCCCAGCAATAGAAGCTCTTGATTTTTGCCTCTGTATTTTTGCCTGGTTGCAGCCTTGCAGTGACATTCTCAGACCAGTCAGTCTCTTTGATGCAGTGTAATTACAGTGCAGAGATGATTCCAGCAATGGGATCTGAAGGGGAGGTAACACATGTGTGGATAGTTCCCCTCTCAACATAGCAGGGTCAGGACAAGCAGTATTACCTGTGCTAGTCAAGGGAAAAGGTCAATTGGTATTAGAAATCTAAGAGGCAGATAGAATCCTATTGCTCAGGACCTGGAAATGCAGGGAAGCACAAGCCTGGCAACTTTGATACTGGATTATTCCCTGTATTTATGGCAGTGGGTTGGTATAACTCTGATCAGAAAGAATCCTCTCTGCCAAATCCCATGGCTGAACCCCTGGCCAGGACAATGAGCTCATATGGTGGTGGCATGGGCTGAGCTGTGTTCTTCACTGTTGCTACAGATTTTTCACAGCCCTCTGATTTTTTCTGCAGTTTTTGCTTCTCAGGCACAGTTCTGCTTTCCCCTCTTGTATCCTGCTCAGGAGTTACACAGATCCTTAGAGCAGGCTGCTTTCCCTCACAGAATCATGCCAGCATCTGCAATCAATTCAAAATGACTTACCCGGGATTCACTTGTCCTAAAACATAAGCATGGACTGACAGCTTTTATAGATAAAGCCCCCCCCAAAAAAAACAAAAACAAAAAAACAAACAAACAAACAAAAAAAAACAAGGAAGCACAGAAGAGAACCCAGTTAGGACACACAGTGTAGTGCCAGTTTGGCGAAAGTCTTTTCCTGAATGCTGGAGCTCATCCAAAGTGAAAGTCACAATATTGCTGCTTTCTGATGCTGACCTTGCTTGCTCAGCAGCCATACCAGTGCACATCAGTCCTGCTGCTTGATCACAGCCTCTGGGTGGTTTGAGCCTCACCATGTCCTGGCAGTGGATATTCCTGGGAGCCAGCATCCCACACCGTGCACTGCTGCCAAGGGAGCAGTTTGAACCCAGGGATGCTCAGGCTACAGTGAGAGGCCATCTAATAGCACCACTTGTTGAGAAATACCAGTTGCATCTGTGGCTTCTGGTGCTGAGGAGTGAACTGATTGGGAGGGAAAATTAGCCAGGGTGTATTTTAATTGTATTTATTAAATTCCTTTAAAGCTTCCAAGTCATTTGCAGAGGCATGGGTGAGAGCTTCAGTGAGATGGTGGTTAAGGAAGAGAATGAGAATGTTGACTTGGAGGAAAGGGGGTGAGGAATTACAGGGCCTTTGTGTAAGTAAGTCTCTATCTGCATCAAACTGTAGTTTTTGACCTTTCTAATTAATGTTGTTGTTTTTCTTCTTACGGCAGTGCAAGCGGTCCCAGGCTGACCTGTTGGTTCACAAGATAAAAGGGGTTAACTCATCAGAATGGAGATCCCCTCTATTGGCTTATCCAAATCTTTAGTAAAAGTGTGATATCCATGAACACAAATAGAAAAATGCATCCAAGAATTATGTATGTGGGAGTTAAAAGGAGAGAGTGAAAAAAGGAAAAAAAGTCTGTCTTTCTTTGAGGTTATTTTAAAAACTGAAACTGAATAGGTCAATACCCCTTAAGCTTTTTGGTCTTTAATTCTCTTAATGGTATGGCAGAAATCATTAATTGTATTATTAAAAAAGCTTTGAAGACTGTATTAATGTAATGTGACCTCGGATCAGTCAAGATCACATTTTCATTATGATTAAAAGATTCCTTGTCCTGAAACATTGATCTCATCTCCAGCTGGCTGTGTCAGCCAGAGAGGGGCTGGCTGCATGGCAGGGCAGTAGATGGCAATATTGCATTTCATTCTGCAGCTGCTCTGCGAGAAATGCTCACCTCAGAAAGGGGCCATGAACTTTTCCCCTCAGCTTCCAAGAGCAGGTTTGCACTTACAGACTGCATTAAGTATTCCAGAAGGGAAATTATTCAAAATTCCATTTTGAACCCAAATTTCTTTAGTGACTGGAGTCAAGTACCTGAGCTATGAACTGCAGGACCCAGCCAGTCCTGATCCTTATTGTTAGGTCTGAGAATGGGCATTTGTATGGTAGGGACCATCAGCATTGTCTGTCCTGTGGCAGGGATTCAATGAGGCAGTATCTGACCCCTGGAAGTAACATCTCCCACTTGCCTACTGTCATTTGTCTAGTTTTTCTGGTAATTTTTCAGCCTTTTTTTTTTTTTTTTTTTTTTTTTTTGATTAATCCTCCTTTTTGGTGACTTTCATACCTTTTCAGTGAATTTTTCACCTTTGCACCTTTGCATCAAGGGAGTGAAAGCTGAATCAACTCATTTAGTTTATATCATATTTGGGGAAGGTCACTAGAGAGGTTGGTAGCTCACATGTTTTTTCCTTTCAGCTGTAATATTCGACCAGACCTTGTAGCAGGTCCTGGAGAGGACGAGAAGAGCCACTTAGCAAAGAGCCAGGATGGGGGAAGGTGTGTTACAGGGTCTTGCTCTGGCTGTGCTGTGCCCTAAGTGCTCTGCTGCTCGGTAGGCTGACAAGGATTTCAGAACGCGGGTGCCATATAGGGTCAGGGATTTATGAAAATGAAATTTGCTGTGGCAGCTCCAAGCTACGGTGTGTGTAAAGTGCTACTCCTTCCCTGTCCTGTGGGACACATGCCATGTGTCTCCATAGTTCTGGCAGGTACCAAGGTAACTGCCTTGCAACTCCTCACCACGCAGGGTGTTGCAGGATGCTGGTGCTCACACCCAGTGATGAGAAGCAGAGGGGTGTGCTGGCTGGTGTTAAAGCCTCAGTGCTGCTGACTTCTCTATAAATAACTGCTGTCTGCTGTAATTGGTCATATCACAGCCCATGGTGATCTTTTATATTATTGCTGGCTGCTGGAAAACTCCTGGAGGCGTAATATAGATACCAGGAACTTCCTGCACCCAGCACTGCTTTTCCCCATGCAGCACAACAGGCTAGAACAGAAACAGTATTTATCAGGAGGCTGATGAAGAATTTTCTGCAGCAGGAAGGATGAAAAAAAAAAAAGAAAAAAGAAGAGATTGCACCTCTAAAATGATAGCAGCGGGTCATCTCTCCTGCAGGATATTGCTGGGTCTGTTGGAAAGAGAAAATCTTCATAGGGTTTCTAATGTGGAGCTGAATGGGTATTATTATTTGTCTGCAACTTAGGGGTATTTTTCAGCTCTCTATAAAATAACAGTGTCTTGCAAGAGATTGAAAACTAGGGAAAAATGTCAGTAGTTGACTTGTGTAGTGTGTGTGTGTTTATGTTTAAAATGTGTAGTGTGTTCTATCCTGAAGGGTTCAGAAACCTTTACAGACCAGGAATGCTCTGTGCCACCCTCCCTTAAATTCAGCGAGCTTATTTGATGTGAAGCACAACACCGAGGTGAAGCTGCCCAGCATCAGGAATTGCTGTCTTTATTAAAGGAGGGCAGGAAATGGTTTGAGTGGAAAGGGTTCAATTTCCAAGCTCAGCAGTGACCAGTTGAAATAGCAAGTGGCTCTAAGGCCATCAGGTGAGTGTGAGTCGTGTGTTCCCCACTCTCTTAATTTCCACCTCTGTCTTAATCTGCATTTGCCCCCTCAACAACAGTGTGCTACCCTGCATGCATTACAAAATTCATGCTTCACTGGCCTAATAAAAACTGTGCTCAAGTTGACAAAGAGTTTATTGGAACTGAAATCTTTCCAGTGTTGCACAGAAGCTGGCACGCAGAACGGGACTGTGGAGGAACTTGTCAACAGCCTCTCAATTGACTTTTGCTGACTGATACTTCAAGACTGGATGCTATTGTAGGGCATTTAATATAAGAAAGGATTGTTGTGAGGTCTTCAGCCTGGTTATTTGCTATTGGTGGGAACTCCTTGGTTCCAGCAGTTTGGCTCTTTGTGATGTGGGAGAAGCATTGAAAGTCCACATAACTTTGGGTCAGAAGTGTATTTTCCTTGAAGATTTGCCAAGAAAGTGTCAATGTGACAGAAGCAGGGTGAAAAGGCTACAGGGAAGAGATCAGCAGGATGCTTTCTGTGGCCTCAGACAGCTCCCCCAAGTGAGTCCTGGGGCCTGGCTTGAAAGCAAGCTGTAGTGCTGCTGTGAGAAGGCATTGCTGATGGAAAACTCTCATCTATTCTGTCTGGATCCTGACGTCTCCAAAGCAGTGAGGAGTCACTCTTGTGCAGCAGAGCACTCCAGTAACATCAGGCTAGGCCAGGACTTACACCTGCTGCTCTTCAGCCTCACTGTCAGCCCCACTGTGTGACAGTATCAGTTTTTGTGGTGAAAATGCATACCCAGAGCCTGAGTCAGACCATTTGATCATGCTTAACTTTCCCTGGTTCCTCTTCTTCCAGCCACAGTCTCCTAACTCTCTATAGAGTCATCTCAGTCACTCATTGAGCTCATGCCTGGATTTATCTCAGGTGTCTTCATAAGCAGCCTGCATGTGGCCCGTGTGTATGGATTGGTCTTAAAATACTGCATTATCAATTTAATGGCTAAAAAGCCAAACAAAATAGAAAAATTACAGAGTTAATTGGCAATTGATAGAATACTCTGGAGAAATTGGAGGAAAATCTTTAGTGATACCTGAAAATTCAGGTGGAGAATTTCAGATGGTTGCCTTCATTTGAATAATACATGGATAGGAATTCAGCACTGGGACTCCTCATGCTAAAAGGGAACAATGCTTAGTGGAGACATCACGCATTCAGAAAAAAGCAAAGTGAACTGTGGGAAGAAGGAAAGCTCTGGGAGTGTAAATCCCAGCTAAAACCAAGGCTGCAGTCAAGGAAATGAGCACACTTGGCTCCCTGAGTCCCAGACGTGATCCTGAGTGACCATTTTGTGCTGGGAGAAGACACAATGAAACAAAAAGTTATGCTTGGAGAAGACTCTGGTCTTCAAATTGCAGCATAAAAGCTTTTCTCACCACTTGCTTTTGAGGACTGTGCGCCAGGAAGGATCCCTCCATCCCAGTTCTCTGAAGGCAAACTGGTGCTTTCCACGCTGCCCTGTGCACCCCTGGCACCTTGCAGAGAGATGAAGGTAAGCTGGTGAGACACCTTCTGGCTCTTTCTCTTATTCTAGCAGTTATTTCTCCTTCAGATGACTAGTTCTCACTATGAGGAACTAAATTCATGAGGGAAGGGGAGGTTCAGCTCTTAAGATTGTTGGTGTGCAGTTAGATTTTTGTTTCACTGACAGTTTTTTTTTTTTTCTCCAAGTATTAGGGTTCCAGGGAAAAATATGAACAAACCCCTCTGACACTAGTTTTCACCATGACAGTAATTTGAGTGGAAACAGCTTTGCCAGCAAATAAATAAATAAATATTATATGAAAAGCTTTGGATGGAGCTGCCATGTTCATTCTTGTTTCTAAAGCCCCCACAGGCCATGTCACATATGTGGGTCACGGGGTCTATTGATTATGTGTCAGACCCTTAGGTGTCAGTAATCAATAACACTAACCTGCAGAAAATGCAGCAGAGGTTTGCTAAACCAACTCTTCACATTATTCTTTTTCTTGTATTTAAGTTTTCTGTGCCTCACTAACAATAACAGAATTCATAGCAGCAAAGGCAGGGCAGACAAAAACCTCATTTGGCTGCCAACTCATTTGCTGTCCGTTTTCATCTGGTTCTGCATGGTTCTTGGTGAGAAGGCAGGATGAGGAGGGGCAAGACAGGAAAGGGTATTTCCAATTGAATGGCTTCTGAGAAGTAGAAATGAAAGTGATTGAGTCGGGAGGACCTAAACATTTTGACCCCGACAGCTTATTAATATTTAACAAGGTGCCAGATTTTTCTTTGACACTGGAAATTGTTGCGACTGTCTGTCTCCGGCAGCCCGAGTCTGCTTTCCCAGTCCACCATATCTAATGTACCTGCTTCCAGCCATGAATAGTCCTTATTCACAAATGCTTGCCTTTATTTGCTATTTCTGAGAATAAAGAAGGTAGCTTGGCAGATTAGGTTGTGAATTTTTTTTTCATTCAAACTTCATATCTCTGTATGTTCTCAATGGGTCACTGAGCAGACTGCGGTTTCCTTGTGTTGATTGTGGTTTTTAGAATCATTCCTCAAATAACTTTTAACAAAACATTTATTTGCCTTTTTCGTTTGCAGATTGCTTCTGAGCTGTTCACTGTGACAGTTACATCTTTTAAATGTAAGCAGTTCTGATGAGATAAACACAACAATTTGGAATTCAGATTCTTACTTTTATTTGTATTAATGCAATTTTCCAGCATGGTTTATGAAATGGGGATCCTGTTGGGGGTGGGAGAAAAGTCTATGCCATAAAGATAATGCAGCATCGAACGAGCAATACTCAATAGAGCAGATGAAGAGTAGAAGAAAAAAATATGTTTATGTATTATTTAGGTGGTCTGCATCCCCACTCTTTTGGTGCCTGCCTCTGTCTCTCTGCATTGTCTAGGTGGATTAGCTGCCTAATGTGGATGTGCAGACCTGAATGATTTTGCCAAGGTCACACAGAATGTCCATGACAGAGCTGGATATTGAATTAGGTTTTTTTTTTAAAAAAACCACCACCCCCCACCCCCCCCAAACACACACACATGCACACACAAAAACTTAAAACATCCATAAGCATTTATTGTTCTCTACTCCCAATTAAATCTAAAAAAAAAAAAAATCCCTTTGCTAAAGAGTTAGCTTAGTGTCAAATTGAGAGAGAAGATCCCCGGACTGGGGAGCTGCTTGGTTTGGCTTTAGGAATTTTTAGTCAAGACTATGTGTTCCCAATGCTGTTTTAGTGAATTCCCCACAATGTGGGTGTAAATTTTGAGATATCAGTATTTGGGGTTTTCTCTTGGAGGTGCTTGGCTGTCTACTTTGCTAATGTTTTCATTGCACCCCAAGATTGATGTCAAGGAACTTCTGTCTTTTTGGCTTGTTTGAAGAGTAGTCCAGAATATATTTTAAATTTTTATTTAATTTTTTATTGCTTCAGCTGCTCTGTTAAATCTGATTCTGATAATTCATCTGTTCCCCTTAATAGAACTAGGCAAACATTTGGTGATGTGAGTTTACAATGTGTATTTATACCTTGCCATTGGGGAATCAGCTTCCATTTTTTCAGTTAGAAAGTTTTAAAATGGAACCTGAAAATATTTTCTTTCTTTTTACAATGTTTAAATTGCAAAGCACCCTGTTGCTGCCTTTAGCTTTCTGCATAGGGCATAATCAGTAATTTCCATGATAATCCACTTACAACTGTGCTCAATTACCCACTTGGGCTGTGAGTTGCCAAGTATTTGCCTACTTGCAGAGGATAAAACCCATTTGGAAAAAAATGGGTAAAAAGTGAATGCCAGGGTGGGGTAAACCTGGAGGGAAAGGCTACCAGGGGAATGGGAATACTTGGAGTTGAAAACAAAGGCACTGGAGGAGAGAGAAGAAACGTGGTAAATGCTGAAAAGGCAGAGGATCATGAGAGAAAAAAAAAAAAGAAGAGGGAATATGAAAACAATGTGGCTTGGTGGATGAGGTCTGGTCTAGCAGGTGGAGGAGGAGATTTATGGCCAGCTTTGCAGGTGAACTTCTGGGTGACTGTGGACCATCTGTATCACCTCCTTGTCCTCAGCCTCACCCTCTGGAAAACAGGTCCTGTGGCACTTTCCCTCCTCTGAGGTGTGTGGATGAGAGGGGCTGGACAGAGCTACAGCAGCACTGGGTATCCTGATTTATTGCTTTTCCTTTGCTAAGGCAGCATTTAGCCAATGGCACTCTGCTCTTTCGTGTGCAGGAGAGCCAGAAGCCTGAAGAAAGAAAACCACACTCCTCCCTAGCTCTGTTTCAGGAAAGGAGGGAGGCTTTTAATTATTTAAGCATCTCCTTTTCACGTTGCTTCTGGTTTTTGAATCGTTATCATTATAGTTGTTAAGGTTATAGGCTCTACATAAATCATTTAAATAATAAATAAGTCATATCATTAAGTAATACACTGGTATTATTTATGGCTGTAGGGAGAGGGTAAGAATACACTGGATAAAATAGTGTTAAAAATAAAAAGGAGCCTTTGTGAGGCTCATTTCAAACACTGCCTTGTGGATATGGCATTAGCTTTTGGAAACTGTCCTGGGAGATGGATTTGGATTTCCATTCCTGGAAGTGTTCAAGGCTGGGTTGGGCCACTGAGCAACCTGATGTAGTGAGTGTCCTCCCTCCCCATGGCAGAGGGCTGGAACCAGGTTATCTTTGAGGTCCCTTCCAACCCAAACCATTCTGTGATTCCATTATTTGCTCTGAAAGAATTAACAGCAAATTGTCTGTCTCAGATCCTCTCTCCCTCAGTAAAACCAGAACTAGTAATTTGAAACTGGAATATCTATCTATATATGTATAATATATAAACAAAGTTAGGAAGGTGTCACTTGAAAATCTTATTTATGAAATGAAAAATCAATTTAATTTTTACTTTATTGCAGTTAGAGAATATTCTAGTTTACTTTTGCTCTGAATTTTTGTTCATCTGTTTTTTTCTCCTTGGCTGAATTTTCCACACAATTTGAGTATTTGAAAGAAAAAAAAAAATCTTCCTTGTGTTCATCTTCCTTGTGGCTCATCATTGCCAAGTGGCTGGGAACATATCAGTCCTGTAATTTGGTAAAAATAAGCAAGATAATTGTGGAAGAATTATCTGTGGGTGATGAGAAGGATAATTTTAATAATAATTATTTTTCTGTGCAGGGTGAGAAGACTTACCTTCCCCCGAGGAGTATAGTTTGTCACTGGCATGTCCTATCTGAAGGGTGTATAAACACAATTTCCTGGTCTATGCTTTTGAATTACCTTGGTGGACTGGGATGCAATGGGTGGAAAAATGGAAGTTTCCTTTGCCCTGGGGCAGGATCCACCTTTGCCAGTGAGGAATACCATCGAGTGTGCATGACCAGCACTGGGAACTTGCTGCTGTCCTTGGTGCACATCCCCAGCTGGGACAATCCCTGCACATGCAGGCAGAGATTCAGGGCATGAAAGCAGTAAGTGCATTTAGCCAGCACTTTCTGATCCCTCACCCAGCCCCACCAATCACTGATGCAGCTTCCTCCTGTTCATTCTAAATTGGCTTTAATTTTCCTTTAAATAATTCTTAAGTGTGACTTTTTCAGTACAAGGCTGGGAACTATGACTAATTATAAAATCATTACATGATTAAACTCAATTAACTTCAAATAACCCCTGAAATTTGCTTAATGTCAGCCCTTGGCCCTGCTTGAACCAATAAATATTGCTCACCTTTTGTAAAAGGGATGAAAAGAGGTGGCTGCAGAGCAGGGTTGTTTGGAGTCAGGGAACAGCCTTACAGGACTGGGTTAAACTGGTCCCACAGAGTGGAATGCTGCCACACTGAGAAAGGGGATAGAATTTTCTGCTCCTAACAGGGATATTTTTTCCCTCAATATTTTTCTCTCAAGTAATAAAGCTTTGAAAATTCCATTCAGCCCTTCCATTCAATGGTCCCAATCTGCTTTGCAAATGTTAATAAGGGTTAAACCTCACAAAACCGCCACAGCATGGGAAAGTGCTGTCACCCTCACTTAGACAAGGGATACTGAGGCACAGATGAGTGAAGTGAATCAAGGAACAGTGGCAGGAACAAAATTCTAATAGTTCTGGTGTCCTATTTTATATTTTAGCTAAAGCTGTTTATTGCATGATGCTGCAAGTTTCATGCAGCTGTATTAGAAGAAGGGACTTTTTTCTCAATTAGCTGCCCCATCTGGTTGATGGGGATTTTGCTGTGGGTTTGTTTTTTGTTTGTTTGTTTTTCACCTTATGAGGCCATCTCTGGATTCAGTCTGTGTTACAGCTAGATCCTGGCAAGAGAGCTGGCAGGGGTGTGCAGAAGAATGCCAGCAGCTGTATTTCTGTGCTGAGTTCCTGTGAGGACAGGAGGGGACAATGTCATTATTGCTGCTGTTCCTGGCACTCTGCTCTGACTGGCAAAAGGGAGCGGGCAGTTGTGTTGCTCTCATGGAAGGTAGGCAGGGGATGATGGATGGAATTTTTCTAAAAGGCAATTAGATGGGCATGGTAACTAGACAGTCATAAAGATGCCTGATAATCTACTCACAAATGTGCCTTGTATGGCCATGAAATATTATCCAAATTCTATTGATTTCAAGCCCTTCACCTTGAAAAAAAAAATCTCTGCATTCTTGCTGAGTCCTGCCTGAAAAATGGATTTAGAGGGTCTTGGGGAAAAGATTTCATTCTCCCCCTTCCTGTTTTTTTTTTTTTCCCTCCTGGAGATAGCAGATATTTCTGAAGTTGCTGTTGAAATAACAGTATTTGTGAGCAGGCTTTTAGGGAAGCAGGAGAGCAGTTGATTAATGCACCTATATGCAATAAGGCAGCATATTTGGTCTTCAGAATTTTGGACACTTGATTTTTTTTTGCATTTTTGATGAATGTGAGTGGATCACTGGTGTGGACTGTTAACAGAATATCCTTTTTCTTTTTATTACTGGAACTCATGTAGCCCTTGATGGACTCTTGAACGATGTCATATGAGGTCTGAACCCATTTATTAAACAATAGCAGTAGTGAGAGGGACAGGATGTAAACACTCATCCCTAAACATGAGCATTTATGTCCCCACTTGCTGTTTGAGTCTGGTTTCATGGCTGGGAGTGCCCTCAGGTCATCATTGAGCAGCTTGTTCGACTGTGACTCCTGAATGATGAATGTCTCCTCTTAAATTACAGATCACTGCCCCGTAACAAAAATCAGCACAATTATTGGCCTCTGCAGGGGCACCAAAGGGTGACTGGGCAGTGGTGGAGGGCTTCACCTGCTACAGCACTGCTCTCTCCCTGGCAGTAAATGGGGATTTGTCAACAGTCTGGTTTGTGTGTTGGGGAAATTTGGCTCAGCTCTTGATGTTCTGTCTTCTAACTACAGACAGAGTTTTCCTGACTGTGCTACTGTCCAGTAAATTAGTTAGGGTCAAAAGCTGAATACTTGGATTTTTGACCTTTGGATGAACCTTACAAAAAAATGAGGCAAGAAAATCAGTTCTACAGTGCTTTGTCCAGGCCTTGAGGATGGATTTGAACATCAAAGGATGGGTAGTTCAGAAAGACAGAGAGGTAGTTGTGTTCTTGAAATCAGAAGAGTGTATAAATTCACCTCATCAATTTGGGTGGAAAACCTCCCCCATCGGCCTAGCTCATGTTTGATGTTTGTATTGTGTTGCTCCTTTTGCCATGAAAAGTCCTGATAAAAGCAATTGAACAGAAACAAGTCCAAGATGGCTGGGAAGTGAGGGGACCATTGTGTTTCATTAATTCCACTAAAACTGTTTCTAGACTGGAATTAGTTTGGGAACTCTGTCTCCCTGTTTAGATAAACAAAAACCTGGTTGTCATAGCTGATTGTTTGTGCTTTACCTACTGGGAGCTTAGTGAAGCTCTGTTTCCTCTCAGAGATGAACCAGGGCAGCACAAGCAGCGATGGTGGGTGTGCAGGGCAAGTTTGGGCTCTTCTGGAATGTGCTGCAGCCACTGCAGAGTTGAGGCAAATGTTTGGCTGCAATTTCCTGCCAGCAGCTTGTGGACCCCCCTGTGCTGGTCAGATGAGAGCCTGTTGCAGTGGTAATACCTCCCTGCTGCCCCTGACAGATTGATTTTGACCCTTAACTTCCCCTTCCACCTGCTAATTACTTGGTCATGTTCCCTCCCAGAGCCCTTTCCACCTGGCAGTTGCCTGGTTTTGTCATTCTCCAGTTCTGCTGTTGCCCTCTCCACCTCTTGGCTATTTAATCTTAAAATGCTCCCCTCCTCACTACCTTTCTCCCCTTACTGGTCATCCAAGGGTCATCATTAATATCCAAAAATATTTGTATATTTTGCTGCCTCTATTTACCCAATTTTTTTTTTTTTAAATTTTGCTGATGCCCAGCAGTCTGGTCTCTAATGCCTCCTGGTTGATAGGGGAGGGGGGTGTGAAAATCAGGGTTTTCCCTTTTAATTTGTGCTTTGTCACTGCTGGTTTGACCTTTAATCAGGTGTCTGGCTGTTGTTTGCTTGCTGATGGTTGTTACAGAATGGTCCCTTGTAAATATATACAGAAAGGGCAGGAGAGTAACTGGAGATTGTAACCACTCTTTTATTTCCTGGGAGCCTATTAAAGATGGTTTCAAGTTTATCCATCCGTCTCTTTGTCAAGCTGCCTCCTGTGTCCATCCACTTGTGCATTTATTTAGGAGTATATTAGGTACTGTATCATCCTCCAGGATGGTAACAGTGTGTTTGAGAATAAAGCCAGAGATACAAAGTGCACTGAACCCATTATAAAAAAATAAAAGGGCTTTCCTTGATGGCATTTAGCTCAATAAACACAGTTTGTCAGAGATGTCTTTATCTCCTTACATGTAAGCGATTAAATGTTGGTAAAAATAGCTTCAGAAATAAAACATGAAGAGAGCTTCTGGCAAAGCCCTGTCCAGTTTAATTCATACATTAAATATTTGCTAGTAGGGTCAAAAGCTGAATGCTTAGATATTTTGCCCTTTGAATGAACCTAGCTAAAATAAAGACAAGGAAATCGGTTCTGCAGAAGCTGTCTCCAGAATACCAGGATCAATTTAAACATCAAAGGATGGAGAGATCATACAGACAGTCAGCCATATTATTCTGTACAATTAATACTCAGAGTGGTGTTTCCTGAATTCAGAATGTTGTGCAGGGAAGATAATGTGAAAATTTCAAATTTTTAATTATGTGAAATTCAGTCATTGATCCTTCATTCTTGAACACCAGAGCAGTTTATTTTGTGTTAATGAATGTAAAAACATCCTCCAGCCCGAATCTCTGCATCAAGGCAATCTTTTCCCAGTCAAATTAGCATTTCTATTTCTAAAGGTAATTTTTAGACAACACAATAAATAAATGATTTGCTGGGAATCTCCCGGCGGATAAAGCAGTGCTTGTGCAGCGTTTCCAATGCAAATTGGCTGAAGATTACATAATGGTGAGCTCTGCTGATTTGGGGCAGCGATGAGCAGGGAGGGGAGAGGGGAGTTCTGGGTCAATCTTTGGGCTCCTCAACCCTGCAAACTCCTTGTGCCTAGGCAGGGGTGCCTTGCTCCTGCCTCGCTCCATGTGGGATTAACTACAGAGCACAAGGCTGGCACGGAGGGCATGACCTGTCCTGGCTTTAGGTTTGGCAGCAGGATCTGTGTCTCAGACCTCTAGGTTCAAAATGCACCATCAGTTTGTGCTGTAGGGTTACTTTCTGGAAGGGTTGCTCCAAATTGGAGCTTATTTATTTTGGGGTTGAGCTCTTCGAGGTGAGCTCACTTGGTTGGAGCGTGGTGCTGATAGTGCCAAGGTTGTGGGTTCGGTCCCCATAGGGGCTGTTCACGGAATAAATTATCTCCTTGATCCTTGTGGGTCCTTTCCAACTCAGAATATTCTGTAATTCTTTGATTCTGTGGTCCTGAGAAGAAGGGAGAGAGCCACAGCCAATTGCTCTGAACAATTAGAGCTGAACTTCGCCTGAAGTTTGATCTATGTCTGCACAGCTCCACATAGCCTGAGAGTCACACTTGTGATTTATGTCCCAATAGGGGCTTTAATCTGTTTATTAATTTCTGTAAGTGGCCTGTTTTAACAAGATATTGACCATGTTTTCTGTATTGATTTTTATAGTTTAGAATCATTGTCTTAATGTTGGGATTTTTTGGTGGTATGTAAGCTAACTTGAACTTTCTTTATGCACCTAAACAAGTGCCCTCATTTTAGATACATGATTTCAAGAGCTGCTGTGCTATTAAAGATTGAACCATGACTCAGTAAGTTGCCTCACTTAAGTATCAGTCTTGAAAATCTTAGCTATGATAATTTGCTCACTCTGTGTGTCCAAAACATTCTGTTTTTTAAAGTAGAGTACTGAATAGCATCGTGTGGATTTTACTGTACCATTAAGTTTGGATGGTAAATGGTATTAGGAATGGATTGAAATAAATAAAATAAGGCCCAAGGTGTTGGTCTCTATCCACTGAAGTAAAGGAAAAATTTATCATTTACTTCCACTGGGTCTATCAGAGAAATTCAGTGAGGTGGTGAAGTATTTGCTTAGTTTGGCTCATGTGGCAGGCAATGGGGTGAGTTCAGCAGCAGAGCCGTGCTGTACATAATTAACATCACAGAGCTGGAGGTTCTGCATGTGAAAATCCAGGCTATTGTCAGTTGTGGTTTCCTTGCCAACCATATCTCAGCTCTCCCACTTCTGTAGTTGTCTCTGTGATGCTTTGTGCAGTATTATTACCCCTCACCTAATGCTGGAGCTGGATGGAGCTGCAAAATCTAGCTATTATTCTTTCCATTTGAAATACATTAATGTGAAAATAAAAATAAAATTTAAGATGTTTTCACTTCCCAAGTAATTCTATTCCGGAAATATTAAAATAAGCAGACTTGACATTGGGAATGTTTCAAAAATACATATTTTTTTTGGCAAGTGCTTGTAGCTAATGAATTTGCATTCATAAATGTAAGCATTTATAGCAGGATCATGATTAAAGCATGAAAATTGACTTGTCTGCCAGACTGTGGGTCATAGAGCTTGAATTTCATGTTTTGAAAATTTCAAACTTGGAGCGAGCCGCTTGCCAGCAAATTACAGGCCAAGACTTACTTCCAAGAATTACTTTCTGGTGCAGCTCAAATAATAAATATATGTTTGTGCCTGTAGAATGTGAGGAAGCTGATTTCACTACCAATGTCTTTCACTGCAGATTATTTGGGCAAAAGGCCACAGAAAAAGCTTTCTTGAATTTCTTCTCAGTTCTCTTTGACTTGTCCCCAGAAGATACTGATCTGGCTGGATCTGCAGCTGTGGGCAGGGATCACTGGTTCTCAACAAATTTGTGCATGTTCTTGGCAGTGTTTTCTGACTTAAAATTACCTGTTCAAAGGGCCAGTAAGAGCTGCAAGGAGCATGAGAGTGAAGGTGCTGCTCCTCTGTGCTTACGGTGTCAGCAAGGCGCCAGTCCTGCTCTGTCCCTGTGGAGATAATTTGTTGCATTGTTTCTGTTCTTTTCATATATTATATTGACTGGGAGGTAAATTTTATTTCTTCTTTCTCAAGGTTGCTTTCCATGAAGAAGACCTCTCTAATCCAATTATACCATTCACAGAATGGCTGAGGTTGGAGAAGACCTCCAAGACTGTGGAGTCCAACCTGTGAGTGATCCTCACCTTGTCACCCAGACCAGAGCGCTGAGTGCCATGTCCAGATGTTCCTTGGATGCCTCCAGGGATGGGGACTCCAGCACTGCCCTGGGCAGTCTGTTCCAATCCTTAACAACCCTTTCCATGAAGAAATTCTTCCTGAAGTTTTCCTGCATGATCCCTTAGGGATGGGTGGAGCATGGCAGCTTTTCTCCCTCATGGTGACCTGGTACCATGCCACATGTATGGTACCTTAAAGTTCAAGGAAAAGAGTGCAGGATCTGGCACCACTCTTGTGAAATCAGAGACCCTTTGTGCTCTTCTGATCTCTTCACAATCCCTGGATGAGACAGGGGTTTTGGCAAGCTTTTGAAGCCAGGTTGGTTGCTGGATGGTTCAGGTGCTGTCATGAGGGTGGTGCCGTCCTGTGTGGACAGGGGCAAGGAGGGAGAGCTTGGAGTACCTTAGGCTGGTCCTGCTGCCAAGAGCAATGTTTTGTCAAATTATGGCCTAATTTTACTTACCTAGGGTGTGTTTAAAGAGGGATTGGCACCAGGAACAGGCCATTAAGCAATTGAAACTCTAATAGAAAAACACAACCTTATCACAGATTTTTTTAAAAAAAAACCCTCGGAAAATAGCTCAAATATAAGGTTAATTGGAGCCAGAAATGTCAAACTAATGTAGCAATTTACCCTGGGAGACTACCCTGGCCTTTGAGTATAGCAATAGTACAGACTACTGAGTAGGATAGTGAAGAAATATAATAGGATTTTATGTAGTCCCCTGTCATATTAAACGTTCTTTGCAATTAATTTCTTGTTGCAATGTTATTTTCACTGACCTATTTTTTTTTTGACCTCCTACAATCTTTAAGCTACCAAAGTAGGGCATACGGGAATTCATATTTCCTTAAAAAAAAAAAGAAAATCTTAACTTAAACCACTATCAATATACACATTGCAGTGTAGACTAATATTAACTCAGTGCAGTACAAAAATGCCATTGGCTCGTTCTAGAAGAGCCCTTAGTACTGAGCTGTACTGATCCATTCAGGAAAATTCTGCTTTTGAACAGCTTGTTCAGAAACAGGTGGGAGTTTTCTTGGACTGAGAGTCTGAGGATGTCTGCCCAGTGAATGGAACATGATAGGTGGTCCCTCTTTTCCTCCTTCTGGTTCCTGGCTCTGTTCCTTCTACTATTAACTGGACGTCAGAACAAGATAGCTGGGTATAGTGATCTGCTCTGATTAATCCAAAACTGCTGGATGCAAAATTAATAATGGTGAAGTTCAAAAGCTGTGGAATAGCCAGGGATCCTGGCAGATTCCAGCTGCTCTGACTTCTAACTGAATCCCTTTCAACAAGGGCTGGATACATAATCCATTTTTATTTTATAATCAAACATCGCTGAAGTGATTTTCTCTATATATTTTTATATAAACTTTCCCAGTTTACAATACAGAAAGGGCTGTATTTCTCTGGAGTTCTGATGTTTCCTGACAGCCTCTCTTTGTCTGTAGGTGTGAGTGGGTAGGATAGTCAAATCTCAAAATAGATCATTCCAGGAGAGTGTGAAATCTCCATCACAAAGACAGGTAGGTGTCTGCTAGAAACAATCAGGTAGCAAAGGGTGTGACAGGATCTCCAGAAATACGTTTCACTCCTATTTTTCTCTTGTCCTAAAAGGTGGAAAGTGCTACCCCAGGAGAGGGTACTTGGTGTCCAGGTTTGGAGTCGAGGTGACCAGCTCTAAGGAGAGAGAACAATACAGGCAAGAAAACTTTCTGATCTTGCATAAGAACTCATAACACAAGCCCAAGTGTTTCCCAAGCAAATGTCCTTAATATTTTCCCCTCTGGTAGTAAGGATTTTTTATTTTTAAAGTGGAGCTGGAACCAAATATCACTGAATCAAAGAAGGCAGCATTAATCAAAGCACATCAAAGATGTTCCTCATCAGTTGCCTGAAGCAACAGAATCTACAGCATATCATCTTTCTTATGCTAAGCTGAAGAAATTCAGAGAAGAGAATTCTGTCTATTTGCTCTCAGATGAACACAGAAATAGTATTTTCAAGGTTTCTTTAATATTTCAGTGATTTGGTCCCTTCAGCCATCATAATTTCTGAATCCCAGACTTAGATTTCCCAGGAATGTTTTTCATATGAAAATCAATCAAATGAAGTTTTAAAACTAAGTATGTTGTCAGCTGCCTCTTCCAACAAAATTACAGGAAACGTTTCTCAGAGTGTCTCTCTCTGTTCTCCCTCTCTAGGCCATGGCAATGGTACCCTGTGGGCCCTCGGTGCTTCACTACAGATGCATTTTCCTCGTGGTTTCATAGTACCTAGAAGGAGCAAGCAGCTCAGCTGGATAAACACACATCATTTCCTGTTCAAGTAAGAAAGTTGCCCTTCGTTCAATCTCTTCTAGTGTTCCCTAGTGCAGAACTTATGGCTGCTTGTATTTACTACCTCTTTACAGAAGATCCAATTGTTACCTAAAAGCTCTTAGATACTGAGTATAATGAAGTGATTCTTAGGCTGTATAGACAGGCCTTAATTTTAGATCTTAATTACAATTACTTGAGCAGTTGATAAAACACACAGCAGCAAAACCTCTTGGTGCATCCTGAGGACTTTGGGTGCAGCTTGGAAGATACCCAGGCCTTTCATGTGGATTGCACTGCCAGAAATAAAATCCAGCAATGTGAGAGCATGATCAACCTGCAGAGCCACCAAGGTCAGAGCTGTGGTTTTATGGTTTTCTAGGTCATTGTGCACCTCCTTCCTAACGAGTCCCAGAGCATTTTGCAGAATGTGAGCCCATGGGCTGAGTCCTGTTCCCTGCCTGGGACACGTTGGCATTTCAGTGCCAGCGACACTTTGCTCTGGTTGTTACAGGAGGAAGTGAGGAACAGAAGTTCCCCATCTGAAACTGCAGGGGGAAATTTAGTGTGCTAGAATGTAATTATCCAAACTGGAGCATGGCCAGGATCCTGGAGTTAATAATACCCTCTGCTCTTGCAAAAAGTGTCATAGGAGCTTTAATGACTGTTAGTGGTCAGCAGGCTTCACATCACCTCTCCAAGACTGATATTAAACAATCAGAAGTGTGGGTATTACAGTCTGTTGTGTAACACAAATATTTCTGGATGGCCTCTGGCTGCAGCCTTCAGGTTGAAGAGGGAATTAAATTAAGCAGCCATGGAGGAGACATTAGTCTTAATAAAAATGATCCCATTAAAGGCAAATGACATGCAATTGCTGAAGAACAGCTGAGATGTGCCCTGAAGTGCCCATAGGGTAGTTTTGGGTACACCAAATCACTAACCATCTTCAGTGACCATGGAGTTTGGGGGAACAGAATAAAAAGAGGTTTCCAGCATCCTTTGTATAATAGGGTCATCTCCTCTGGAAATCTGTAGTATGAATTGATCCTGATTTCTGTAATAGTGGGAGCTATGTGCAAATGAGTTGGGAAGTGGGTGTAAGTGGCAAGATTACATTGTGCTAATTAGCCTGGCATTGACGAACTGTACAAAGCCTGGGAACTTCCACAGCAGGAAAGGGAGCACATCACAGAGAATCCCTTTCGTCACAACTGACTTGTGCCATGGGACTTCAATTAAAAACCAGACCAGGCCACTTTGAATCGCTTTAATGAGAAATCAGGTTTTTCTTTTTTTTTAAAAAAATAATCTTTTAAAAATTGTCTCTCTGCTTCTAACAGTGCAGCCCATCCTGATGGGAGATGAGGTGCTAATTATCTCTCTTGGAGGCTTTTTCTGAGCACAAGGTTTGTTATTCTGTACTGCACCTGGCACCACAGGCTCTGGTCCTTGGGAT
The DNA here is from genome assembly GCF_048771995.1 of Taeniopygia guttata. NCBI lineage: Eukaryota > Metazoa > Chordata > Aves > Passeriformes > Estrildidae > Taeniopygia > Taeniopygia guttata. The sequence continues at coordinate 17,038,045 of NC_133035.1, read as the reverse complement.
TAGTGGCATTACTGCCAGCTGTAATAAAGAGTAGAAGGCCAATGATCCTGTATGTTGTTAAAATGAAGAAAGACTTGCACACTTCTCCCCCTTAGTACATCCCAGTACATTGGTACTTACACCATAACAGTATTGTCTCAGGGAATATAAGTCTGCGACAGGATATTGCTGCTTTAACCACCTGAACTGCCTTTTAGTTCCAGTTTCAACTCAGTGTCACAAATATTACCCCTGTTTAAGATTAATTTGTGACAAAATGTCATATTAATACAGCTATATTTCCCAGGGGATAAATATGGCCTTTTGAAGAGCAGCCATGGCTGAATGCTATATAGGACTACAGAGAATTATCAACAGGCTTTTGCTTTAGCAAATGTCATGCTACCAGAAGAATGGTGCAGTTTGTGGGTAAGTATAGTCTATGAACCATTTTATTGTAAGAGGGAGGTTATGATATTTTCTTCCTATTAATCCATATCTCATCCCTAATTATATTAGCACCTCTCAGTGACACCTGATTAAGGATCTGAGGAGGAAACTGTCAGTTACCTATTACTCCATCAGCATTGTATCACATTTACTTTTGGCATCTTAGCTACTTAGATGTTTGCTTTGAGGTTTGTGTATCATTGGTAGAATTACTCCAGATTTACACCAATGGCTGTGCAATCACAGTTGATCTCTATGTGATGCTGAGGAGTTTTCTTGTAAGGAGCTAAATCCAGCACCAGTGGTAAGCATTGTAATTTCAGTGAAACCAATAACATCTGCACCTGCATGTGCTAAGGCTGATTTTGGAACAGTTTATCAGGTATTTTCTTTGTACTGCGGTAGAATAAACTTTGTATTTCATTGCACCTTCGGTACCTGTAGTATGCCTTGGATATGTCTGAGCTATTGAAACCAAACTTCTTAACAGCCCTCAGATGTAAAGAAAAGGAAGATGAAAAAAAGTCCTAAAACTAATCTCTTGCCTCACGGCATTCCACCAAGATGACTCAGAAAATGACAAGGGAACCAGACTGCAAATTAGGCTCTAGTGCTTGTTGGATACATTTGCCACCGGTTAAAATGAGTTATTGAAACAGTAAAAGCTGAGGACTTCAGAGCAACTTTGATTGACAACAATAATTACACTTGTTCTTGTTCTTCTAAGAAATACAGTGCAGGCTAGGCATAATAAATGTATGAAAATGATATTCAACATCTGAGCAGAAGTAGATGCAGGTCCAAACAGTTTAAATGTCTTCTGTACAAATTTCTGCACATTTTTATGTGTTAAAAGTAGCAGTAGTTACCAGGTAGGTGTGTAAGTTTGCTTTACAGGAGTAGTGAGCTAATCATTGAATATTTTCTAAAGAAGCCTCTGTGAGTAAAGGCTGTCTTGCACCCAAAGCAGCCTGAGGGCTCAGGAGAGAAAATGCAGTTCATGGGGCACTCTCACCTGATCCTTGCAGCCTGTCTCTGCAGGAGGTGCCTAATGATTCTTTGAACCACATCCAGATACTGCCAGAGTGATCAAATGATGTCTTTGGTACCCAAGACTGAGACTCCACAATGCTCCTCACAGGCAGAGAGGAGGTGGAGCTGATGTGTGTGGACTTCTGTATCCACACACAGCTTGGTGCCTTGGATGGAACCCTCCAAAGATCTAAAATTAGGAGCTCTTCTTTCTGGCTAACCAGGCTTGCTCTCATCTGACAGGTGAGTGTTTCCAAGATCAGGCTTTTCTAGACAGTGCCTTAGGACAGGGCTGGGCACTAAAGGGTTGGGAGTATTCAAGTTTTAGGTGCCCTTTCTTGTGTGTCTGTGCTGCCTAATGCCACATGGGGCTAACACATGACAATATAAAATAACAATTTTTTTGTAGCTAGTAACCATTTCTTTTTTTCATCTCCCTAATTTGATATTTGCCTTGCATCTCCTCCTCCTGCTGTTATGATTGTTACCAGAAGACCCTGTACCCTCCCACCTCTCTCACACAGTGAAGCCAGGCTTGTAGCTGTTCTCTTCTAGCAGGTGCTTCCAATTTCTGCAGTAGATGTTTCTGCTGTGAGAAAATGACTTTCCCCTGTCCTGGTCAGGGAGCTGGATTCATTTTATGACACCAGGCATAGTGTGGGAGAAGGCAGTGCTGTACCTGACCCTTCTTACAAGGCCACAACAGTGCCAGGAAAGTGACTGGAGACTAGGGGTTTGTTCATTGACCCTTGTACATCACGTTGCTGGGAGTTCATCAGCAGGGTTAACATTCACAGGGAAAGGGAAAATAAGAAGTTAGTCAATCCACAAATGCCAATAAAGAGTTAAATTAATGGAGGAAAAGGAAAAAAAAATTCTTAATGCTGGAGAATGATTCTGCTGGCTTACTTATCAGGTTCATGCTGAGCCCAGTCATAATTGGAATGTACCCTTTGTAAAGTTTATTGGGTCCTGGGGCAGCTTGTTACTGAACCGGTCAATTAATCTATTTTTTTTTTTAATGAGTTAGGGGATTTCCTTTTGTGGAAAATCACCAGGAAACCTGACCAAATGCCCACAGCTTTGGGAAAGCGTGGCCTTAACATATAGAAAACCCTTCCTCCACAATTAAGAGAGGAAATAGACACCTCCCCTTATGGGCAGCATATCTGACCAATCCAGGAACAAAATAGATGGGATTTCACCATTGACTTGCAGGTTGTCGAGGGAGGATCACCATGAAACAAGATTACTTGAATGCAGTTTGGTGTTGAAGGAAATAAAACTGTTGAGTCTCCCTGCTGAGAGACAAATGATTTCCATTTAAAAACCTGTTTGTTCCATGCTGTAACTCCCAATGTAGCAATAATTAATGATATCAGAAGGTTACGAAAGACAGTCTGTTGTGCTTGCTCTGTTCTAGGCATGAAATTGGATTAACATGAAGATAAACTTAGACTTTAAATCTGTTGAGGAAATCAGTAATTATGTCAAAATTCACAAATACTAATCTTTTTAAGTGTGGCAAGATACTGTTTATCTATCAGCAAAACATCCTCCTTTGTCAGAATTCTTTTGAAAGGTTAATTTCTTAAAATACTTGGATTTCCAGCATCAGAATATTGTGGAGATGCAGCTTGTTGAATAAACACAAACAATCTTACCTCTGGAATTGTGGTTATTTCTGTTTCAGTGGCATCCAGCCAGTGCCCTCTCATGAGGAAGAATCAATTTGCAAAGTATTAAGTCCTTGGGCTCTGCAGAGGAGAGGTGACCACCCATGAAAACAACTGACATGAAAAGAATGCAAGGTATGGCAGTGCATACTTATTAAAAGTGTATCTTTGCTGGAAATGAGCACATGGAAACACTGTTGGCTTTAGGGGTAAGCAATAGGTGCAATTACAAAGGCTCTGAAATTAATTTAGGTAGAAATTCACTGTGTGGTTGGAAGGAGAAGGGACTGCATGTCTTATATTTTCAAATATTTCATGAGTCCAGTGCTGGCCCTGATGATGCCATAGCTATTTTTAGACAGCTTCTGTAAAACCACAGAGGTGACAGAGCTGTGTCAATGTGTGCAGTGATTCAGTCTGCAGAGGAACCTGCTCAGGTGTAGCTGATACTCCTGGGGTGGAAGCTGGGCCTGATGCACCCACTGAAGTTGCAGTCACACCTTCCCATTGCTATTTAGGTCTACCCTGAGGGAGCATGTGAGCTTTGAGTGCCCATTTAATTAAGCAGCTTTGTAGTACAATTGTAGTAGAAATAGAAAAAAATAATCTTCAGTGCTTGATTCCCTTCTCAGAGGGAATGCAGGTAGTGAACACTTGTATAAATCTATTGGAAGGGTCCTCAATACCATCAACCATGAAATGTGCATCCAAAACCACTTGAGACTTAGAAATCTTACGGCAAGAAAATGAAAGTAGTTTCATTCTTTCTTCATTCATTTAAAATGCAGGTGAAAAAGAAAAGGTTTCAAATCAGGAAGTTGTTTGGGAGGCTGAGGAGGCTGTGTCTGTAGGCGTGTGCTGCTGGGGCAGCACAGAGGTGCTGTAGTTCAAAAGGCTGGCAAGTATCTCAGTAAAATGTTGCTTTGCTTTAGTGCACAGTGCTGGCAAAAAGAGAGGCTGTTTGTAGCATCAAGTGGGTAGCATGTGAGAAAGGTGAGTTTGGCAGCTGAATGTTAGGAAAATCTAAGCTGAAGGCTAACAGGTAACTTCAGTATTTTGGTGAACAGGGTTTTGAACAGAGAACTGGATTTTTTTTTCCCCTTAGGTAGAAAAAAAGATAAGGAAATAATTCTACAAATAATGACATTTTAAATGTGTTTGCATAAAGCAAAACAAGTCCCCCATCTTTTATATGCACCCAGCAACATCTAGCCTCTTCATAAAAGACTGTGTTGAAAAAGAGTATGCAACCTATACAGGTATTTCTTGTAGCCATACAGTAGTTTCTCAACACTTGAAAATCTCACATTCTGCTTACCTGCACATTAACCTAACTCCTTTTTCTAATGGGGATCATTTGGTTCTTCTAATCTATAAAACTCTTTCAATTTTTGTACGATATTTACAAAATCTCTCTCTTCTGTTTTCTAGGGGAGCTGTCATCTTGGTAAACATGAAGAAACAGGACATGAATGCACAGAGTGGCTGTGGCTGACCTGTGGTGCAGAGACAGCAGCTCCTGTTCAGCAGGTCTGGTCTCTGCATCTGTCTGATCCATGGGCAGAACATGGCTTTCTCCATTTCCTGGCTGGAGTAGTCAAACCAACACAGCCTGAGCTATGGCATGTAGCCTTACTGGTCAGTTGGGTCAAACATAAGGATACTGGTTCATTATTTTTCATGTTATTACATATTACTTCTCTTTACCAATTTATTTTTTAGTTTTTCCTATGCCTCTTTCTTTATCATAGGCTGCTTGCATGGGCTCAGCCAAAAAATCATCTATCCATGAAAGAAACATCCTTCTATTTATTGTGTCTATTTTTTATGACAACTTTTACTTTGAATTTATTTTATTTAACAATACTCTACTTCTTTCCTTTCAGTACATTATTACTACTCCTTCCTGTGTCATTTGGAACTGGCCAAAGTTGGCAGATCTCAAATTTCTTTTTGCTCTTTGAAATGTGCAGTTTCTTTCTCCTTCAGTGATAATGGGCATTGTGTTTCCTTAGAAATATTTTTGGGGGCCTATTATTCCTCAGCCACTTCAGTTGGCAAACTGAAGGCTTGGAAACAAATTAGCTTGGATGGCAGCCCAAGCTGTCAAAATGAGCCTTCCATTCATTACTGAATCATCCACCTCCTGCATTTAGATCTTCAGCCCCACTTTCCAGTAAGCTTCTCAGTAGAGTTCTTGGAATTCTTTTTTTCTGTCACTTTTGAACTAAACTCCTCCACTCTACTTCATTTACGACCACACAGCAAAGCTACTTCCCCATTATCTGAAAGCAGTGAACTAATAACGCCAGTGTAGAGGGCAGAGCTGGTCATCATTTTTGGTAGAAGACATTAAAATTATATTTTTCTCACATATTATTCCTCTACGAATTACCTGAGGCGGAAGCCTTGATCATTTTGTCAGGCAAGAAATTCCAGGTAGAAAAACTGATTCCTACATGGGTGTCATTAAAATTGTATTATTAGCATTGCTCTGAAATGATCTGGAGATGAGGTAGGAAGGTCTTGTATCACTTACGACCTTCAGATACTCTTCCCCACTTCTTTCTGGGCTTTGGGGTTTCTTTGTGTGGTTTTTTTTTTTTCTGCTTGGTTTTTCTTCTCCCCTTTCTTTGTCAATAAACATTTTCTTAGAGGAATAAATCTCTCAGAAATATTTTATAGCACCTTTCCCTCTCCTCGCTTGGTGTTAATATGAACTTTGTTAAGGGAATTTTCAGAACAAAACATTTTGGTTTTGTGCATGAATTTTTTTTCCCCCATCATTGTAGGAAAATCTCTTTGTGTTTCTATTTCAAACAGTATTTTTTAAAATACAAAAACTATTCCAATTGTTAGTGAAAGGTAGTTAAAACAAGTTAGCATGTTTGAAGGTTCCAGTACAGCCTGGAAATTATCTGAACTGTGTGTGGGATTTGTGGAGGAGAGCAGTATCCAGGCAGAGGCATATTCTTGGCTCTCCTTCTATGGGGTAGACAAAGAGAGCTGGTGTAGAGACCAGGAGGCTGCAGATTTCTACTGGAAATTTCTTCAAAAATCATTAAATTAACCTTGATTCTACAGTAAAATTCTATCTGACTGAAATCCAACAGAATGAAGGGGAAAGAGGCAAATTTCTTGGTCAAAACCCACATTCTCAGAATGTAGTGTGTTAATATTAGAGACTCTGGAGAAATTTCCACTGGCAATGCAGCTGTTGGGATGAGGTGTCCAGGAAAGAACAAGGTTAGAATGTAAAATCTTGTAAAGTTTTAGAAGATAAAGTTAGGAAAAATACATATATATTTGTAGCAGAAAGGGAACTTTAGTTCTTCATTACTGGGTTTGAGGCTGGACCAGAAAAGACTTTTCTCATGGGAAGGGTCACACCTTTATTTGTTATTTCTCACTAAAATCATGTGTGTCCCTCCAGTCTGAAAATAAACCAGCATGACTTGTGGCTTGGACAAGAAACGCCTTGGACTTCAGATATCTGGAAAAACATGGAGAGAGCATGGGGACAGCTGCTAGGCTGTGTAAGTCTAGAAGGTGCCTATTCCCTTGGCCACCACTGCCTTGTTTTGGTCTCAAGCAATGTTTTGCTGCTCTGGAGCTGCACTCTTTATTCAGTCACTTCCTAATCTTCCTAAGACCAAGTTGGGCCAATAACCCCAGCAACTCTATTTTTGCTGTGCTTGTCAGCAGGGAAGTGAAGAATAAGCTGGAAAACTGCTTTTTAGATTCAAGTTCAGTTGTAAATAACTGCTGCTGCACACAAAAAGTTGAATAATAATGGCATGGGATGAACTGAATTGTGCAGAAAGTGTAATAAGATTTTTTCCCCCCCAAATAACAGAACTCCTGATTTATGGACAAAGCAGATTAGAAGAGACAGGACACCCACAGGCCTCTCTCACTTTCAATAGCAGCAGAGTTATTCAGATGTTGCCTGAAACAGGTACAGCATCAAGGCAGCTGAGGTTCTGTGATTCTGCCATCAGGTGAAAACAAGCACATAAAGCAGCAAATTGACAGAGAGAAGCCAAGCCCAGCAGGGCACAGAGGGGTTTTCTGTGATGTATCCTACAAACTGAGGTCATTTTCTAAGCCATTTTCTACTGCCCCACATGAAGATGTGAGTTAGCAAAGCAGATTTGATTGCAGTTGCACTTCTTGTGATGCAACTTCATCTCTTTTTTTCCTTAACCAACTTCTCTGGGATTCTGACACAATTATAATTCTGTTACAAAAATAATAATAATAAAAAAATCTATAGTATTGTTCTTCTAAGCAGGTAAGTCTGTTTCCCTCTTTTGTCGTGCAGGAATGTTGCCTCCCAAATTAAATATGCATTTAGCATAAGTACACTGTGGTGATTATTGCAATTCAGGGACTAACGATTTCCTTTCTCTCAAGCTTTCCTGCTATGCAGTTGGTTGTGTTTCCACACTTCTGGTGGTGAATTAACTCCCTGTGGATAACATAGCTTCACTTGCAGCAGATGTCAAGACTCTTAATCAGAATTTAAGTAGCTTCAATTACATTTACTTAATTCACTTTGGAAGTGGAGTAAGTTAAATTGAATTAGACCTACTTTAATTCTGAATATGTCCACACAGATATTCAATGCATTTCAGCTAATTTGTTCTCAAAATTAATTCAGGTTCTGTTTCAAGCACTCTCCAAAGTACAGACACAGAGCCTGTGGGTGCTGGAGATAAGGAGTAGGGAGGGACAGACAATGCTGGGTATGAAAGGCATGGCTGGGGACATTTGGGTGCAATAAGTGCAATTCCATACCAAACAAGAAATGTATTTAGCTACTGTACTAGAAATCTTAGATCTTTTTGTGCCTGGTTACAATGAAATGTGCTTGGAGAGCAGGTGCCCCCATGCCTGGGTTTGCTCTTTGGAATGCAACTGCAATCAAGGTGGTTGAAATTGTAATATATAGACAGATGTCATGGTAAATGGAACAAAAAATGTATATGTTCCTTTATCTGTTGGCAGCAGAGCTTCTGAGGAGGATAAAACTCTGCACTAATCCCTGGTGCCTTCCCCCAGCAGAAGTTAGCAGGAGTTCAGGATTTCCTGAGTCAGAAATGGAGTTTTATAGCAATTATTAATTGCTCATAATGGATTTTTCCCATGAATTGTTGAGCACTTTAGCACTTTACTAAAACAGAAATGTTTACTATTGCCTGCATGGTCTCTGTCATTTGTATTACCTACCCATCATTTGTAGTATGCAGTTCTGGGATTAATCCTGCAGGTACATGGCCAACAAAATAAAGAATGGCCTTATGAAGCTTGCAAAGTTATTATCCACCATGTCCTGAACAAGCACACAGTCCTGATCATCCTCTCTCAAGAAGGATGTGATAGAAAAAGAGAAGATACAGAGCGGGGCAACAAGGATGTGTAAAGTTTTAAAATGGATTTCCTGGAAGAGATGAAATAAAATAGGGCAGTTAGGTTTGGAAGAGAGACAGGTAATACAGGTGTGTGTGAAGTCATAAATGGCATGGGAAAAATGAACTGGAAATTACTATCCCCTGTTATAATGTAAGACTAAAGGGGCAATGAAGGAAATTTTAAGGTAGCTACTTTAGACCAGAACAAACAGAACTGCTTTTTCACACAGTGCATAATTCAGTTGTGGAACTTATTGCTGACAGATATAGATTCAAGAAGCAATTAGACAAATTCATGGAAAATAGGCCCAGCAGGGGCTATTAAACACGCTGATGCAGATGCAACCTCTGGCTCAGGAAATCCCCATCTGGCAGATTGCCAGAAGCTGGGAGGTGGAAGAAGCATCACTCTAGGCCTGATGTGTTTCTCTGGTCTTTCTCTAAGTAACCCAGCAGTGGGTTGCTGTTTAGTGTGAGTTTCAAACCTCTGTGGAAGGTTGTGCCTTCTTAGTCTTTTATTTATCCCTTCTTGGGCATTGCTGGTATTCCATGTATCCCATTGTTTACTTCCCTCTCTTTACCAGGGCTGTTTTATAATTTGGATGTTTGATTTCTGGCAATAGTTGAGTTGTGCAGTCTGAAGCATAAAGTGTCAGCCTGCTGTTGTGACAGTACAGTAATGCATAAGCCACCATAATTAACCCTGTGACAAAACACAGGTTCCACATCCCCATCCCTGCCCACGTGGGTGAATGGGAATGATTAGCAGTTCAGTGCTTACAGGAAGGAATTGATGGTCTGGCAGAAAAAAGGAGGGAGTGAATTCCAGAGTGCCTACCTCCATCCTTTTAAACCACTTTAAGATTAACAGTCACTGGTGGGGCTGTCCAGCCTGCCTAGCACCATTATAAAGAAAGGTGTTACATTTCTAGGCTGGACTTTTCTCTTGTAATTTTCAGTTGTAGAAATCTGTGGGTTGCATTAATTCATCTGTAGAGGCTGAGTTAAAGCAGAGAGATTGGTTTGCTGGAATCATGCCCCTGAAATGGGGAACAGCAGGGAAGTGGCCCCTGCCAGAGCAGTGTGATAGGAGCAAGAAATATCAGGTACAGTCCTGGAAATACAGAGCCAGCTCCTGCCTCAGCACTAATTTCTGGCACAACATTGAGCAAATCCTTTGTTCTTCAAAAAAACTGGTTCCCAAGGGTGAATATACCTCTGTATATTCAGCTGCAGAAAGACCACGGCTCCTTCCCTTTGTCTGCCTTTTCATTCCTCTTGGGTTTGGGCTTCACAGAGCTCCACAAACCCCCCAACTATAGATCAATGTATCTGATACTCTTATTAATGCTGTATTCAGGTTCCAATTCTATGCTGAATGATACCCCACTGCTTCTAGGGGAAAATCTTTGTCTTTTTCCTTCTGTGACTAAGAAATGGCTTATGGTGCATTGAGCTCATAGATTCTCTTTGATTGTGAGTGTAACCTTTCAGCGTGAGGCTGCTGGTGCAAGTGAAATCAAAAAGCCTTTGTGAAAGTGTCTTAACAAGCCAGTGGTGTGATGGTCTAAGCTCTCACCTGGCTCCCAGTCAGCCTGAGCTTGACCAGGTTCTTAAGACTGCTAAAAGGTGATTTCAGGCATATTGGGCTTTCTGATTACTTGCCACAAAATAATTAAAGCATTGGTTTTGCACTCCTAGAGTGAAAAACTACCTAAATGAATCACGTGCTGTTTTTCTTAACCCAAATGGGTTAGATTTGGAGTTACACTGTGATAACTCCTGAGTATAATAAATAGAAAAATATAAAGGCAACCCCTTTTCTCATCACAACCTCCTAAAGGGAAAAAGCACAAGTGCTCCAGTGTCTTTGCAGAATGAAAACAGTTGATGCCCAGGGCTTGCTGTAAGTGAGGGAGAATAAGAAAATCTACATTCAAGATAAACAAAAGTGAGCTACTTGCCATATAGATGAACCTGTTCCTCAGGGAGGAACTCACCACTTTACACCTGTAATGCCTGTGTGCCTTTGCCCTGAAATGCTTTCAGCATTTGCATTTTTGTCATCTAAAAGCTGTTGCTTTGAGTTCTGTGACTATATCTACATAGCACTATAGGAGAATGAAAAGCTCTTCTGTGACTGTAAAAGTGCCTAAATCAATCAATAAATATTGGTTTAAATGAGTGTTAGGTGCTACACAAGCAGTATTGATGTGAACTGGGGAGGAAAAGAGAAGCCTTGAGAGATGCAGGTCTGTTCCCCTAGGATATGTCCAAGTGTACTTATTTTCCTGTACTTTCAGCTTCTATAGTGAAAATAAGCACCTAAATTCCTTTGAACAGCTGAACTTATGTTAATTGAATTGGAAGAGATGCTAGTACCTGCATGAAGCTGCTGCTAGAACTGCCTTAATAAGTTATTTTCTTCAGCTAATCTTCCTGTTCGTCAGGTTTAAGACAAAGGTAGAGAGGGTCAGTGACTTTCCAGAAATCTCATAGTGGAATTGTTGTAGGACTGTTGTAAGAACCCAGACCCATCATTTCTGAGGTCTGAGCACCATGGGCTGGTTGTTTTAAGGCTGGCTGTTCATTTGAAATGCAGTATTTACCAATAACTAGGAAATATTAATGGGACATCTTGTAGGGCACATAAAAATATTCTGTATTGTGTCCTGCCCAGTTCAAATGAATTCAGCTGCTGTATTGTGGAGGATTTTCTATCCACATGTGAACCCTGTGAGATTCCAAAGGGAGATACTGAGAAAAGGGAAGGAAAGCTGTCAGATACAGGCTCTTCTGCAGGGTAGGAGGGAAAAGGATCAGATACATGCAGTGCATGTAAAGGAACAAAGGTGTGTGTTAGGTTAATTATTTGGGTCGAAAATATATTTTCTGTGCTGCCTTGGAAAAAGTGGCAGGGGAAGGAGATGTAGGAAAATGCAGCTTGGCACTCATGGGCACTGTGGCACAGTGGAGAGGAGGCCTGGGTGCCAGGGGGAGATGGAGAAGGCCACCAGTAAAGAGCTTCCAGCTCTTCCAGGCTCTGTTCTCAACTGTTCAGCTGCTTTGCACATTGCAAAAATAATAATTATTGTTTATTAGGAGCCTATCCATCAGCTGATGCCTCAGCTGCCTCTCGAGATCAGAATATAAACCAAATTGAGCTGCTGCTCTCAATAAAGAAATTTTTAATCTGTTTCAGAGCAACTGTGTGACATTGAAGTCATTCTAAGGTTAACTGGGAAGGAGTTCTGGGAAACTGAGGTTGTAGGGGAATTATTTGTACAAACAGTGTCTTTTTTCAAATAAAACCAGTCTGAGGGTTATGCCTGTGCTTATTAAGGCAGAACAGTATGAAAAGAGTTTGAAGATTGGAAAAAGATCTTGGTGCCTGCCCATTAAATGCCTGAGACGTGAGAACCAACTTTTTAAACTCTACTTTTATGATCGTCAAGTCTGTGACAGGTCAGTGTTTAGTCTATTATCTTATCAGCTAGTGGCTACATATTCATTGGAGAGAGATGAGCTGTCCATTATATGTATTTTGTACTTTTATGATGAAAGATAATTTGTGTAAAAGCATCCAAAGCGTAGGCATTTTGGGATGCTTTTAACATATCAAAAGAATCTGATCTGTATCTGTCTTTTTCCTCTAGCCAAATTACTCACCAGGAATACTGATTCTTTTATTTCCTTTTCATTCATTTTCCATGCAGTCTGTGTTTAAAAAAAAAATCAATTTTCTTTATTTTCTTTTTATTTTTTATATCAGGGGTGCAGAATAGGGAGTGGAGGGTAAGACACGAACCAAAAACACAGAAATAAGTGCTTTTCTATTGTCTTTTAAAATATTTGTTCTAATTATTTATTGCATCAAATGTTGGTATAGAGGGAACATTTTTCTACTCCCTCTATAAATTTTCCTCTAATGTTCCCTCATATTTCCCAGAGTGGGAAATTTTTCAGTAGCAAAACAATCTGGAAGGGACTGGCTTCTTTATAAACCTCTGCTTTGTTATCAGGCTGTTTTGAATGAATTGATCTTAGCATGTGTCTCCAGTTATCCAATAGAGAATCTGCCAGATTGGAAGCTTGGAGCGGTGTTAAGCAGCAAGTGAGTTAGGTCTTGGGGTTGAAAATCTCTTTTTTCTGGAGGTTTTTGGTGAAGTCAGAATAGTTTCGAAGGATGTCCAGTCTTTTGAGTCATATGGGGTTTGGAGCTATGCCACAATAAAATCTTTGACCAGGAAAAGATATTCTTTGACTGGGAAGCTGTCTTCCACTGTTCCTTCTTTTCCATATGTGGAAATACACGGTTGCCATGGAGTTGTAGCAGACTGGTCTACTCATTTTGCAAGTCTCTCAAAGTTTTAACCCTTTTCAACTTGCCAATCTGCCCCTTTTTTCTTCTTGGACAGGAATTCTTGGGTTTAAGCCTTTTGACCACTCTCTTACTTTGTTGTTGTTGTTGTTTTTTTTTTTTTTTTTAAATTAAATTACATAGATGTATTTCCAAGGGAACCATGAATACCACAGGCTCTGAAGACCAGAGATTAAAATCACCAGATAAAAGATCTAGAAAGGTTCAGAGCACATCAGCCTGGTAATGATGATGTCAGTGGTTATTGTGTTTACTTTCAGATGTTTTGGAGAGCATACACAATATGTCTAATATATTGTTTTGAGGAATATATCAGGAATATATCATAGAAATGTCTGGTGGCTTCACAAAGCAAGGGGGTTTGTAGCTGTGAGCTTGAAGTGTTGGTTTATGCTCAAGGTCTTTGTGTTTTAAGAAAATGCTTTGTTGTCTTATAGCACCTTTTGCTCCCAAGGGCTTGCTCCTGATCAGTCAGGATGAGGAGTAACTGCTTGATTTAAGCCAGAGATTCATGGCAGGTTAAATCCATGGTGAGATCAGTCTCTGGCTCAAGCAGGTGAGGTTTTCCAACAAGCTTTAGCTTCAGACTGCTGGCCAGGGAAAAGGAGAATCTCAGTGGAAAAAGGAGAATAACAAACCTCCACTCTGGGTCCTTCCCCTGTGATCTGGGGTGACAATCAGAGTTCTTCCCTCAGTCTCATCTTCCCACCATGTCACTTCTCTTGATTTCTGGTTTCCCCTGCTCCTATTTCTGCATTTTTTGACATTTTCCTTTGCAGCTCAGTTTCCTGGTTCCTCTCCTCCTTTCTCAAGTCTGTCTCTTCCCAAAGCCATGGAGTTGTTCTGCTCAGGTCTGATGGCTGAGCTCACCCTTGCTCTTCCTCCAAGTGCCTGCAGACAGAGCTCATTCCATAGCTCCTCCTAAGCTTCTCTCAACTCCCTGTAGCTCTTTGCTTCTGGAATCCAATCTCTTGCTCATTGGCCTTGTGGGTTTGTGTGAGGTTTGGGACTGGCTTCTCCAATTATTACCTTCTTTCAGAGGGCCATCCATCAGAACAATTAACCAGCTCTCCTTCCCATTGCAATCAGGAGGAAAGGTGTTCCTATCACTCCATAAGTGCTTGCTTTACATGCAGAAGTGCATGTCTGCATTTTGCCTTCTGTAAATAGTGCTGCATTTTTAATGAGCTTGTCCCTAAGTAACAGATTGTGCCACCAAATGCTTTAAATTTCTGTCTTTTCAGATTCTAAAATAAGTTTTTGCTGACTTTTTGTTGGTAATGGCTGAAGGGGATGGTTTTCAAAATATGCATGGCTGGCACCAGCTGAAGATTGCTTTTTATTTTCCTCATGCTGAGTGTGCTGGCTCTTTTCTCTCATTTATCCCAGGGAAGCTTGTTTAAATGTCCCTTGCATACTGTAATTGAATCCACTGTAGGAACTCAAGCTTGTAGCATCTTTCTCTGGGCCTCTGGAACTTCCTGGGGGTGAAAAATCTGTGTTTAATGATGAACTCTGCAGTCTGAAGCATTGTGTGAGAGACTACCCGAGGAGTGAGACAGGAAATGTGTCACTATGCTCTTTTTAAATTCAGGAGGTAAATGAGGGCAGCTGGGTCATGGCCATAGGTGCCAGCTCCAGGCTGAAAGGCTCAGCTGAGCTCCTTGGCTCAGCAGTTTGAACAGCAGCCTGTGTGGAGCCTCTGCCTAGAGCTTGTTCTGAACTGAGACTTCAGAGTGAAGAGAAACATGTTCTTGCTCTTGAGTTTCTGAAAGTGGTTTGGCAGTGTGAAATCCCAGGGCTGCAGTGATGCCTTTGTAATTGAACTCAGAATTAGTGAGTTAAATCTATTCAACTGTTTGGTTGTGGGGTCAACTTTCCAGCTGATGTTGTTCAACACACTTTAATAAAGCCAGTTATCCTTCATGGTTTTCAACAAGGTCTTATCAGCTTTTGCTTTTTAAGACTCCAATCCCACTGTGCTTACAGATATTTCGTTTTAAGCACTGTAATATGGGAGAATTATTTAAGGTTTTGCTTTGAAACAGAGAGCTCAAATAGTTTTAGGTGAAATATAAGAAATAGATTTTAGAGAGATGGTGCACAGTTGTTAATGCTTGTATAACCCTGTTAGGCCCAAAAGGTGTGAAACCTGAGAATAACAGCTTGTCACCTGAAGCCAGTGGGAGCATGAGGCTGGGATGTAACTAAAGTAAACAGAAAAGTGTAGCATTAATTTTATTTTTCATGGTGGTACTGGTTATTTTGATGTTGCAAAGTGAGAAAGAACTAAACTTACTCAAAGACATAAAATATAAGGATCTGACCTGGCAGAGAACTGTAGACTGATCAGGTTTCTGGCATATACAAGAAACTCTGGTATGAGATTGGAAGAAAGTGATGAACAAATTGTCTCCTGGGAGAGCTGAGGAGGGCCAGGATGAAAGGGAAAAGAGGGGGAAGTGGAAAGAGTCAAGAGAAAAGTTGTGCAAGGTGCTGAATGTGAAAACAATAAGCTTTGATGTGATGAACATTGGCTGGGAAGCAGAAGGATCTGAGGATGGCAGAGAAGGTAGGTGACTCTGGATAAATGGACTGGAGGGGATGAGGGCAGAAGCCTGGAGGGGAGAAAGCTTCAGTGAGACAGGCGTGAGATGACTGAGCCTTGGCTGAAAGGCTTCAGCATTGTAAATTGGGCAGGAGGATTTAATGGCAGCTTTGACGTCTGGGAGAAGAGGGAGGAAGAGCTGAAAATGCCCCCAAGAATTCGGATCTGTGAGAAGGACATCGCCACTGGCAATGTGGAGCGGAAGGAGAAAATGCATTAAGCCCCCAAGGCTGACAGTTCAGAGGCTGAAATTCTGAGCACACACGAGGAGTTTGGGGGCAGCAGGCACTGACTGCCCCATGAAGCCCCTCTGGAGCTGGTGCAGTGTGTGGGTGGTGAGCAGCATTTCCTTCATTGGGACAGGGGGGTCACACTGGTGTCAGGTCACTGTGCCAGCCACAGAGCTCACTAGGGAGGTGGGAAGGAGGTATTTTAAGGCTAAAGTGGATTCCCACTCCCAGAGCAAAAGGGGATGTCAGGGAAATAACGTGGCTCCCTGTGACAGCAGTTTACTCTGCACCTGGAGTGCTGTTCTCATGCACTGTCCTCATCTCCTCTGCCCTGGCTGGCTCTCCCTGCTCCTGTGGAAGCAGGCTGCTGCCTTCCAGGCTGCACCTCCTGTGGGGAAGGGGTGCCAAGGCACTGCCTTTTCTCCAGTCTGTGTGATACTGCAGTCCCTTGAGTGCCTCCTTCCCTTTCTGTTCACTCTGCACTTCTGGTCCTGGTTTTAAAGCTCCAGACCTGATCTGGTACTCTGAGGGAGATCCTTGTCCCCATCGTGTTGTGGGTGCTGGGAGTGTACACATAGAAGGACATTCACTGCCAGGCTTGGGGACTGTGCTCCTCTTCTGGCGCCACCCAGAGTTTCTGTCTTCTGGGTACATCACAAACAATTTTTTTTTTCCCCTCTGTTTTGTTAAGCATTATATAGCTTTTCTTAGGCCAGATGCAGTGCACAGAATAAAACATCAGCTGTGAGAAGGAGACCAAGGTTGACCATAGGACCCTGAAATTTTTGTGCCTTTTTGCTGTGGATTTCCCAGGCTGTGACTGTAACAAAGCTGCAGATCCTTTCCCTCTGCTCTTTTTCCACATCTGGTGTGTTTTCTCTGGTTCACATAGACCAGAGGCTGCCCCTCTCCCTCTTCCAATGCACACCTGGCCCTGCCCAACCTGCACCTCTGCAGGACACTGATTTTCAGTGCAGCTGTTGTCAGTCTGGGTCTTTTAAGCTCAAAACTTTGAGGTCCACAATGTGTCAACGCCTTTGAAAAACTTGGCTAAATGGCTTTATAAAGCAAGGAAATGAAATGGTAAATGTCAATATGTCTATGGTGAAAATGTGAGTGTTCAGGGATACTGAAGGATGGCATTTCACAGGGAGCTTCTCCCAGTCCTTTTTTCTTTTCTAAGAATGCCCAGTTTTTTCAACAAGCCACTTTCAAGCATGCAGACAGTGCAAGATCCTGAGTTAAATTTATCCTTTCCACAACTCCACCGGCTTCAATAGAGTTGCACCAACACTTGTCCCATCTTTTGTAGCTGATTAATTTATGTTCATTTTACTTTTCCAGTGCCAGTGGAAGAATTTAATAGACTCCTATTGTTCCCTGCAGATTCCCCCCCTCTGTGCAGAGAGGCATCAAGCTCTTCTGTGGGTTGGCATTGTTGTTCTTTCTCTTTTTGATTTCCTTCATGGAACAGAAAGAGATTACACCAGGGGAGCTAACTGTGTACTTGGCTCTCCAGGGAATTCAATACACGCCTGCAATTAACCTGCATTGAACTGGCCATTGGATGTTGCTATTCCCCCACAATAAACACAGATGGGAGGCAGTTTTGCCTGAGTATTTGTATACTGCAGGTTGGCACAGCTCAAGGCAAAATAAATACAATTTCCAGACGGTTCTGATCCCTGCCTTTCCTTTCTGCTTCTTTTTCTTTTTTCTTTTTTCTTTTTTTTTTTTTTTTTGACAGAGGAGAGGAAAAATCTAAATAGTATAAAAAAGCCCTTCTTGTTTGTCCCCCAAAATAAATATTTCACCAAAAAGCTGAATTTATTTCAGATCTCAGCTCCATCAGTCTGTCAGGGAGACAGTAAAAGGGGAGAAAAATTTTAATCAGGATTTAGCAGCGAAAATAATTCAGTGGGAGGGAAAGTACAGTTTGGATTGCACTTAATATCACAAGCTCTCATCTTGCTGGTGCTTGGAACATTGTACAGCTTTGCTTGTCTCATGGGCAGCTTGAATTCTGAGGATTAAAATAAGATCTGAAGGTTTGTGGGCGAAAATACATCTTTATGTGTTTCTCAGGCTAGAAAGTGAAGAGAATATGTTCCAACTGAAACAGTTTTTTCTTGTTTGGGCAGGGAAGGCTGTGGGTTGGAATGAGCACCTCATTAGCTATTAATTATTTTCCTCATTCACAAAAACGAGGTTTCTCCATTGCCAAAAATGGGTTGTCTGTAGGAAAATCTGAGTTCTGGGAAGATTAAAAAAAAAAAAAAGTAAGCAAAACAAAGCACAATTGTTTAGCTTAAAGAAATTGAGCTAAGCATATAAAAAATCTGCCACCAGGGTCAGACTTGATGCCATGTGTATTTTTTTTTTTCATTAAAGGAGTGCAGATTTTGAGCCCAAGCTATTATTTCAGGTGACTTGAGGCCCTCCGGGGGCAGCAGTGAAATGGAAAAGAGCACGGCAGCCTGCTCTTGGAACTGATGCTCACTGAATCTGAAAGGTCATGTCATGTTTTCTGGCAATTGACTCAATGGGTTTGGATTCTACAACATAAGGTCGGGCCGTTTTCACTCAGCACATGTTTACTGGGGAATGTGCCTTCCAGTTGTTTTCACATTGACCTTATTACCCTGCCACACTGATGAGCCTGGCACAAAACCTACTTCTTGTGTTGCTGTGTGCGCCACATTCCCTCTCCCTTTGCTGCCCTCCACCATTGTTCCTTCGGGCTGCAGATGGAGGATTTGGTGTCTGCTTCTCCCCTCGCTTCCCGTGCCTCTGTGACAGCACAGATGTGCAGCAGCCCCTTGCCTGCACACTTTGGAGGGTGCAGAGGGATTGCCTGGTGTTTGGCTGCCAGGTTCAGCAGTAGGGAAGCTCAGGAGGAGAGGAGATACGGGCTGTACACTCCAGCAGGAGCGTTCACAATCCCTTCAGTGCTCCTGCAGGAGATGCTGGCCACGAGCTGGGCAGGCACTGGCAGGGCAGGACTCCCAGCCCAGGGCTGGGATGGGCTCCACACTGAGCAATGTTTGAAGGGATGGAGGCAGCACTTCCCTCCTTCATGGTAAATCTGCTCCTTCATGCAAATAGACTGGCCAAGCTTTGCAGGGATAAATAAAATACTGCTGCTATTTCTGCAAGCGCATTGGCAGCTCACTCTCCTCGCAGCCACACAAGTTCTTGTGCTGAGAAGACAATATGTGTCTCTGCCACCTTTTCAGGCTTAGAAAAGTGTTTCGGGCTTCTGTCAATTTTAGGAGTTACAAATTAAAGACAAGGAGTTTATTATTACTTGGAATGCTCCCATCTTTTAAGCAGTTTGAGACAAAAAGGAGCTGAGACATTTGAAAAGCGTTGGTAGAGGGAAGGAAATAAGCCCATGGGTGCTTTCTTCTGTGAACGCATTGCTTAACCTTGTCCTGCCTCCTGGTTGTCAACCCTGTGGCTGCCCCAAGAAGGAAAAATGTTGTGGTGCTTTGTCATTGCTCTTTCAGTAAGGTCAGAGCACACTTGCAGCAAGTCCACAAGTCAGAGAGCGAGGCACACTGTGATCTTACATGGGAGTGTCAGGACCTTGAGAGATGAGAGGTTTGGTTCTGGCTTGGACTTTGCAGTCTGAGCATGGCACTGACAGGTTATTTTTGGAGACAGCCTCACAGTCTGTAGCTCAGGAATGCTGTGTAAAATGTAGGCATCAGTTATTACCCTGGGCATCTTTCTGTCAATAAAATGAGAGCCTGCCTTGAGAGAGGCTTCAAGAGTGGCTGCCACAGTTACCAGGATGAGGGCAGTGGCAGTGGTCTTTGCCACTGCCCAGGTGGATTTTAAACCAGAAAGTGTCCCTGTCATTATTTGCCATCAGGATAGCTTTTATCTGAGTGTTGCACTGCAGGAGGGAAGTTGCTGGAGAACAGTGAAGGAGGCTTTCTGGATGCTGTGGATTCCCAATGCAGCTATGTCCTGCACATGCTTTGTGCTGGTGTTTCAGTACCTTGTCAGGGTGCAAAGCTCCTTCTGGACATACCCAGTGAAGCACTGAAACAGGAACATCAAGCTGTGTCAGGCTCTTGCTGTGTCTCAGGTCCATGAACAGGCTAAAGGGGTGGGAATTGCTGAGGAGGAAGAGGAGGGTTAAGGCATTAACTTAGCTCAGAAGGTGCTGATCATGCTGAGGAGACACACCAGCCTCTTTGGCACTGGCTTCCTTCCCACAAAGCCAGTGGGCAGTGTTGAGAAGCCTGTAATGGCAGATTGTTCCCAAAGTGTCACCCAGAATGTGGCTACTCATCCAGTTTTTAGAACCTTAATTTTTGCAGGACATGCAGTCTCATCTGGTTCTGCAAGTCCACCTTGGGTAAACCACTGCCTGACTTATACCCTCAAGTGAAACTTTCTTGAACAAAATCCTGGCTTCTGTCTTTACAAAGTGAACCTTGTTCACTGAAGAGTGTGGACTGTGTGAGCGGAGCAGCTCTAGAAAATACTTGTAAAACTGTGTTTGCTGAAATCTGGAAATTAGTATTCATCTCAGCAAGAGGACCAAGGCAAGGCTTGACAAACACATGCCCATTTTAAACAGGAATAAAGAGTCAGCGTGAATGTCCCATATTTTACAGTAATATCCATTATACTATTTGCTTTGACTCCTAGAGTTCAAACCTGTTTTCCCAACAATTCTGTAGTGCTGCATAATGTATTCACTCTGAGTGGAAGCCATTTTAGTGGATCGACCTGCTGATTTCACAAAGTCCTAAAGGGTGAAACTCCTTCGAAGAGTGTTCAGGATTCAAGTAGTTTGTCTTGGTAGGAAAAATCCAGTTTAAATGGTGCAATAGCCTTTCTTAACTAAGATTGCAAATGCCCTGTGGCTGGCTGTTCTGTTCTCACTTTAGGTGATGGCTGTGGATTAGGAGCCTGAGGCTTTGGCTAACATCTATAGGCAAGGCAGTGCATCCCCAGGGCCTAATTCAAGGAAAGTTGTGCAGGTGTGATAATTAGCAGTTTCCTGTTTAAGCTCCACAAATAAGCTCTAATCCTCAAGGCACTAGTCTCCAAAACCACTTGCAGGTTTGTTTTTAGACCAAGTAATATTCATCTGTAACCTTTTTTTTTTTTTTTTTTTTAATTGCCCAAGCTGCACATTTAACTACCCTGGGCCCACTGGCTTAGATTTTGCCGAAAATCAGATGTGAGCAGGGATTAATGGTTCCAGTTGCTCACACCACCAAGCCACCATGCCGAGTGCAACCTGCCCTTAAATGAGGCCGAGGTGTACAATAGTTGAGTCAGAGCTGAACGGAGCACTTTGGTTTCCTCTGTTATCCCTCCTCGCCCTCCAAGGCCAGTAAACATGTCATAAAGGGAGGAAAAAGTGTGAAAAGTTAGGAAGCAAAACACAGCCCTTAATGGTCTCTACATGTGCTGCAGCCACCTCCAAGTGAAAGTTGAGGTACCAGATTTTTTAGCACTTGGAGAAAAGCCTGGCTCCCCCTCCCAAGCACAACAGAACGGAGACTCCCAACACAAGTGTTCCTGGACAGAATAACTGTTGTAATTCCCTACAAATAACACTGGGAATGTGTGTGCACAAGTGTGTGTGTGCACATCTGCAGCCAGGGAAAAGAGAGGGAGGAGTGTGCTAATTGCAGTGTGAGCACATGTCAGGCAGCGAAGGGAAAGTTTCTCAGATCCCGAGATCAGCAGGGCATCTGAGGACTTTAATGTTTTTCACAGTACAATAAAACTACCAGTGCCAGCTGGAGTCTCCAGCCAAGCTGTGTGCCTTGGAGCTTAGATGTTTCACATCACTGAAGGCTACATAATACTTTCAGCTGGCATTGCATTCCGTTTGATATGTCTGGGGATGGAGATAGTTAGTTAAATAATCACATTGGCTGATGTGGTAGCTCAAACAGTGGGCCCTTCCCCCTCTCTCCAAACACGTTTTGGGAATATTAATTTGGGAAGAGGGGCACCAAAGCTTTCCATATCTGTTTTCTCGATCTGTTTCTTTCTTTGTTTAGCCTCTAAGTGTTGACAGGTTGTGATGATGTCACTTCTCTTGGTGTGAATTTTTGTGAGACAAAAAGAAGAATCTGGGCAGGTCTTTCAAACAGATGAGAAATAAGTCAAAGAGAAATGAGAACTTCGAGGCTTGTCTGTGCTGAAGTGGAGAATTTAGCCTCAGTAGTGGATAGTGTGGGTTCAGGAGGTTGACTAGGAAACCAGTATGTGCTATCTTTTCAAGTTGCAAGTAAAAAAAAAACCAGAAGTTGTAAACATGCAAAGCACATAGCAAAATAATAATAATTTTACTATTTAAATGTAAATAAAATATACTTTGGCCAACCAGGACCAAATCCTTGGTCTTCTAAAGTTCCTTTAAACCCCGAAAACAGCACTGGTGTGCTGAGGTATTTATGGAAATGTCTGCCTGGTGTTGTGACTGTGGCAGGTTTTGGTCATGCCATTGTTTAGGTGATCATAAGCCAAGCAGAGATGGAGAGAGAGGTGCTGCAGGGAGTGTGACTAACCATCACAAATAGTTCTCTAGTATTTTATTATCTAGAGCCTTTGTTGAAGTTCAAGATATGTTTTCCAGTGTTTCAAATACACAAGATTATAATTCTAGAGACAGATTTATGGGTCTGTGGCTTTTGGTGTATGGAACTGGAGGTGATGGATAATTTTCCTTTCAGAAGTACTGAACTACTCTGTCATCTGGATGAGGATTGTATAGCTGTGCCTTTTCTTCTGGAGTTTTCCTATGGGGATTTTGTAGAACCTTGACAACCTAGACAGATGACATAAAAGAAGCCATCTAGCCATTCTTGGACTTGCTTTCTTTTTATTTCTTTCATGTCTCCAGACTTCAGTGTTGCTACAACATAAGTTGTAAGTGTCTGCTTTTCCCTGATGCAGAGAATTTTCTTGCAAACTTTTGACAAGGTGATAAAACCTGTTTTCTTGGCCTCACTTTGTTGTACAGTACTGTGTGAGTGCATGTAACCAATGAAAATCCATTGCAGTCTCTGAACTGATGTTATGCAAACAGTTCTACACCTTCCTGTTTATTTTCTGTGCAGGGAATCGCTCCTATAAACAAGTACAGTTCACTACTATAAAACTGTGAAACACTGAGTCTGTTGGCATTGCCTGTAGGTGATGGGTTAGAAGGCCAGTTCCTCCTTGATTCCTATCTAATCAGTGGAGAAACCTGAACTTGCTTTTAATATCAGGTGTTGAATCACTCTTTGGAGAAGCCTGTGTCTTTCCACTGTTAGGTGAGGATCTCCCTGGTGAGACACCTACAATCTTGCCAAATTCAGGTGGTGTGCATTCAGTTGTACCTCTCCTGTCCACATCTGTTTGTAGAAACTGAAACATTCATCTGATTACAAGGAGGACCCTGTGAAGAAAATGAGGGATTTCAATGAAGTGTTGAAGTTGTTCACCTCTCACAGTGTCTGCTCAATGCCTGCATGGCCGAGTGTGCCCTGTCACACTCTGAAATCACCTGTGCACATGCAGTCACAAGCTCTCTTGAGCTGTAAGGCATGACATGATATTTAAGAACAGCATTAAGAGTTATGCATGAAAGACAGGACACTCCTTATTTCCTGGCAGCCCTTCAAGTCTTGACCTTGTTCCAGGAAGAATGCAACCTGTGAGAACATCAGCTCCTGTCAGCAGTCACAGCTCGCAGAGAGCAGCACATGCTCCATATGCTGCAGGAGTTGTGAAAATCCATACAGCAGCATGTGCTCGTGCTTAAGGAGCAGCTGTCCCTACACCTCCACTGATGGCAGTGCCACTCTTCACTTGATATTCTCCAGCTCCACAGTGGTGAGACCTTGGAGTGTTGGGACTTCCTCCCCCCAGGTTTTCAGCAGGAGTGTGCAGCATCAGCAGCCTTCTGGGTCAAGGCAAATGTTCAAGTGATCAACTCTCATTTATCTTACCCCTGGAAGTTCCTGATACCAAAGGACTGCATGGGAAAGGAGCTGATGAGGCAGTGCTGAGTCACACAGGTCTGAACAAAGGACCTGGGGTTGTCTCAGTCACCCTCGATATCTGTCTGGAATTGGGAATATCTTCTCCTTCAGACTTCAGCAGCTTGTCACATGAGGCTGTATAGTGTCCAGTTAGGTCACTCTGGAACCTCATCAGATGCCCTTTATATTTTTGCACTGACTGATTTAAAGGGTCAATCAATGAAATCAATGGCAATGAATATGGGGCAGCAAAAAAGAAATGTTTTGTCACTCAGCACAGGAACTTACTGTCATAGGAGGTTACAGAAGCAAATACTGTGGATGGATATCAAGACCTGAACTGTTTAGTGAGATTGCTGATCTTTGGAAAAAGTTACTTATACAGAAATATCTCTAACACGTCTGCTCTGCTATTAATTTTTTTTTTTTAAATGGTATTGTGTAGCATAATGTATATTAAGAATAATTAATTTTGTTCTGAAACTTCAGGCATAGGTTGCTCTGAAAGGCAGGCCAATGGCTTTCATGTCCTCCAGAGCATGAACTGTGGGGAGTGTGATGTACTTGTCCAAAACCTACTAGTCTTTAATGCAAGAATGTTTTTCCACCCTGCATAATCTACAGTAAACATCCCCTCTCTGTCTCTGCATTACTGAGAAATTCCGTGAGCAAAAGGCACCTTTGGATCATCAGTGCAGTGTTTCTCTTGCAGCTACTAGATGTGAACAATAAGCAATTTTCCCTGAGTTCTATAAAGAAAATGCCCCCTTGAATTCCTAAGCTTGAGTTATTCAGTACCTCTCTGCATCTCCTTTTGGTTTTTCAGAGTTTGTGAAGCCATTTTGAGGGGCTGGAAGTTATCCTGCCCTGACCTAGACGCTGTTTTGCTCCAGGCTCAGTGTGTCCCTTGTTATTAATCGTATCATAGGAAGCCTCGAATAACCTGGCTGGAGTCTCTCAGTGATGAGCAGCAGCAGGTTATGCACCATTTTGGTCATGAACTCTTGTACACGGAACTACCCTGTGATTGTTGGCTTTGACTCTGTGTATGTGCAGAATTAAAAGATCCACAGTTTCTGCCTTCTGGATCTACAGGGAAAAATCTTAAGTTTAGCAGAGAACTCTACCTTTTTTTTTTTTTTTTTTTTTCTCCTGCTACTGAATCATCTTCCAGCTTGTAAACAAAGTATTTTATCAGAAACAGGCAATAATTCCTGGGACTTCAGAATTTCTTCTCCCTAAAATCTGTGTGTTGCTATATAAACATTCTTCCCCTATGCACTTCTGTCCTGAGGCATTTCTTGTTACTAACTACCCTTCAAAGAACTCCTAATTTCAGAGAAGAATTAACTCATCTCCCGGGCAATTTTTGTTTTCCTTAAGCCTGCTTCTCATGCTTGAATACTACTAATCTGGTCAAAGTTGCTGAAATCCTCTTTGAAGTCCTTAATTATATCAGTGTGTGACCTCTTACATTACAAGCATTGAGGCTGCTATAAGAGACAAAAGTGAGAAGAAGAGAATTCTTCATTTGATCCCTGTCCTTGATAAGCACAGGCTCTGGCATTCTGGGCTGTCAGAGACAGAGGTACCATTTAAGTGAGAGCAACAAAAGATATTTGGAATCAGGTGATATGCTACATGCTGGGGAAAATGCTCTGGCAGGCTGCAGGTCTTGAGCCACTGATGGAGGTGGGTAAATTCAGAATCTCTGTGTTGGATCTCTCTTCCCAGCCATAGCTCAGCCTCCCTCTGAAGTTGTGTAAATTCTTTGTGTTCAGAATGCCTTTGGTGGAGTTCCACAGGTTTGTTTTCTGTTACTTGAAGAACAATCTCCTTTTACTTGTTCAAATGTAGCTTTCATAAGCTTTATCTCATGGACTCTCATTTTTACATTGGAAGAAATACTGAACAATTCATTTCTGTCCAAGCCCTCCAGACCACTCATGATTTTATAGACTCCTAGAATAAGTTACTTGTCATCTCTTTTTGAAGCTGGAGTCCTAAAAAGTCTGTGTGATCCCTCCTGATAGAGGTTTTCCCTACTGTCTTCCTTGAATCTTTTCCAGTTCCCTTTCTGATGTGAGTTGTCCTGATTGGAGAAAAGTGAGATTAAATCTGCACTTCCTTGTTGTGGGTTTTGACTCTAAGGATGTGTGATAGTCCTATCTAATATCTTCATGTCCACATTTGTGTTCTGAGGAGTGCATTGTGTCAGTGGTGACAGATAGCCCTTGTTAGGTTATTCTCCATCAGTTTTTAGGACACAGAGCCAACCCAAATAAAGATGAAGGTGAAAACTCTGATGACACCCTGATCACAAATCCTTGAAAATGAGCTGGGACTGATGATGTTTTTTAAATTGGGCTCCACTAATGACCTGAGCAGCTTTAATCTCAGAGCCAGTTTCACAAGCAATCCTTTCGAATGGTTTCAGCAGGACCTGCTGACCAGGGACCATCTGCAGGGGAGATGTGCGATGCACTGGGTAAATGCAGTTTGTTTTCTGAAGTCTTGTGTCAGCCATCTGCAGCCATTTATCTTGGTTCCATCCCTCTGCATGCAAAACACTGTAAAAATGAAAAAGCCTGCCACTGGCACAGTGTAATCTTTCTGCTGCCAGCACATCCCAGAATGTGGAAGTGTCCTAAGGTGTTTTTTTTCCTGTGGGAGACTTCATTCCACAGCAACTAAAACACAACTGGATCCCAAAAAACATCCTAAGTATTAAAAGACTCTGGCCTGTCTGCTAATTGAATCTCCAGCTTCTATGCTACTTGTTAAAACCCTTGAGCTAATAAAGCACTCACCCAAACTCTGACCTTGGGCTGACAAATGCATAAAATCATCCAAACCCGATCAAAATCAGTTTAAAGATTGAATTCTGGAGCAATTAAAAAGATAAATAGCTGAAACATAAAAATAAAGTCATAGCCTAAGGTAATGTTCACTATTTAAAACTTATTTGAAGCCCTCAAAGTTTTCATGGCAAAGACAATTTTTAGCTTTGCTACTAGCACTGGAAGTTAAATCTCACTGTAACTTGGCTGAATGAGATGAGTTACATACTGGCACCTTCTTGTGTAATTTGAACAAGCAACCCTGGCATTAAGGACCAATAAAACCCGTGATTGTTTCCATTAATAACTTTCACTGATTAAATGAGAGATAAGGAATGAAGGGCTTTAGAAATGGAAGTCATTGGATGGACCATTGAGACTATCTTTTCTCTGCTTCTGAGTTGTCTTTGGCAGTGGGAAATGTTATTACAGTTTTCAGATTTACAGACCAAACATGAACAAACAATGACCAAACCTGCTGCCTGCAATTCTAATCAACGACTGGGCTCACAAAAGGAATCTCGAATTCTTTTCTCATAGCTAATTTTTTTTTCAGTCTCAGTTGTGTTTGGGAACAATCCACAGTTTGATGATTTAGGCTGCTCTGTGAGCCAACTAATCTTAACTCTTCTGAATTTTTTTCAGTGCTAGCTGGGTAATACTTGCATTGAGTTATAGCAGCCTCTTGCAACCCCTTTTCCACTTCATTGGTGTGGAGGTGTTTCAGGTTCCTCAGACCTGCTCCAGCCTCAGGCTAAGACAGGGAAAGGCATTGGCTGTTCCACGTGTTCCAAGTGCTCTAAACATTGTGCTAAAATGATTGAGGCCTAAATCCCAACAACACTGTGTTCTGTTGTCCTTTCAAGTCTGTCCTGCTCATGAAGCTCCTTTTTCACAGCCCACTCTCAGTATGTCACCAGTACTTGGCTGTTCCCTCCCTGTTGGCTCATATTTGCCCCTTCTGAGGTAAATTTGCCTCTTCTGAAGTGGCCCTGCTCTTGCCCCACAGCCTTGTGTTTCCACTGCATCACTTCCCTGACTTGCCTGGCCAGCCTTGCTGGGGCAGCTGCACCAAATCTTCATTTCTGACCCCCAAAACCTGGGGAAGATGAGGCTGCTCCATGACAGTACTGGTACAAACCTATTTCTGTAGAAATGACAACAGTGATAAAGTAATGTGTTCTCTGCAGAGACTTTGCCAAATGCAATGTTGTGACTGGCTATTTATCAGAGCCAGGGGCTATTTATCTGTGATGTTATCCACACAATTTTTTTTTCCAGGAAAAAGACATTTCTATTAAAGCTTTCTTTTATTAAAACTCAAATACCCACAGAGCTCTTCTACTTCCAACATGGGGAATTTTTACCCGGTCCTACTTTTTCTTTATCTATTTCTGTAGAATTATTTACCTGGTAGCATTTTTTTGCTACATGTAATTTTTTTAGTCCTAATTAATTAATATTGTAATTAAGTTACTTTGGAGACTTGGAGTTGACTCCCATCCTTGCCAGAAATGTTGTGCTCTCAGTTGTTGACCTTGAAATGAGGGACAGAAAGAATTCCTTTGTCTTTTTGTGAGATCAGAGGATGATTTTTCTAGGTTTTACAGCTCCCATTTCTCATGATAGGCGTGTGATGCCAAATTTAACAGAATTTCTGTTGTTGGTACTTCTCTCTGCTGTGGTCACCTGAGAAATACTTCAGTAAGGTGGGACAGGGTGTACTTTCAGTAAAGGGTGAAAGTGAAGATGGCTCTTACCTTTCCTTGAGACCATTAATTATTGTTGATGAGCTTTCCAGAGTCTGGATTTTCACAAGCTTCTTTCAGAGCTGGGGACAGAATTTGGGGACAGAAGAGGACAATGCATGCTCAGCCCCTGCTAGTGCAAGAAGTTTGGCATCCCAGTTTAGTTTACAGCATTTATTTCACTGCAAAGTGGTTTCATGGCAAGCAGTTTCTTGCTGTCAAAGGTACTTTCCATCCATGTCATAAATTACAATGAGCTTTGACAAGTCCTTCAAATTTGGTTTCCCCTCTCCTCGCCCCAATGTGTTGCAAAAATGGCTTGATGGATATTTTGGAAGTTGACAGGCCAGAGGATGTTTCTGAATTAAAATACATTCTGGGTTCAGTGGCATTACAGAAACCAAGAGGGAGAAAAGGGAATAATATGAAATGTTATTCAAGGATGTTTTTGTTCTACAGCAACAGACTGTGAGCTTTTGAATATTATATTTGATAAGAGGAGAAATCTGGGTTTAAAACCACAATTCTGATAACATCAATGAAGTTCTGTTAAAAATACAGCCTGTTGTGGGTTTTAAAAAAAAATTTTATGACACTTTCATTATGTACATACTTTGTGTATTTAAGGCAGTGAGATTCTTATTAATTGATTTTTTAACTCTTCTTTCTCTGTTGCATTACAGTATTTTCCAGTACTATGTGCTTAATAACTCTGAGTATTCAGGAACAGTGAGATTAGACTGTGATTTTAGTTTCTAATCACTGTTCTTCTTGTGTGTTTTTTTTTTTTTTGTAATTTCATTTTTCAAATGTATAATTTATTTGGTTCATTGTTATACATCAGGAAGATGCCTTGATTATCTTTTCATCAAACCAGAGCACATGTTCTTCATATGAATCTCTGCTTTGATGTCATTAAAATTGCTTTTTCCCCTTAGAAAAGGTTTTCTTTAAGTTATAATTTCTTTTGACATGAATTTAATGCATTAACATCCCTTCTATTAATGTAGCTGGATGCAACATATAATAAAATCCAGTGAGGTCAATGCCTAGCAAAGAATTTTACGAGAAAAGGCATTTGAAATGTGATGTTTGAAAGTATGTATTTATTTCCTTATCAGTGGTTCTAACAACAGTTAGGCCCAGCTGACAAGTTGGAGTAGACTCCTCAATTTAAACCATAATTCTAATGTCTTGTGGTCCTCTTTCAGCTTCAGCTGCCTTCCTGCTGAAGGCAACAGCCTCCAGAAATGGGGTTTTTAGTAAGAAAATGTGCCAGGGCAAGGGGAATCCTCAGCATTTACTGGGCACTTCACCCAAGCAGAATCTGAGTAGGAACACTAGGGTGTGCCCCATGATCCAGGGTAATAATGGGGATGGTCCTTTAGGGAAAAGCAGAACGTGTTTCCAGGGAATTCACAGGCCGGGACATGTCCCTGCAGTAAGCCCAGAATTTTGGTCAAGCCACCAGCACTGTCCCCTGTGCTTTTTGAAGGGTGTCATGCCCTCTTTAGTGTCCATCTGGATGAGCAGGAGAAACCCAGATTGGACAAGTGTTTGGTCGTTTGAAGGGTGTCATTTCCTCATCGTGACGCTGACACGCACGGAGCCTTCTGGAGCTCTGTTTGAGGGAGGGAGGGAGGGAATTACCAGTCAGCAGCGTCAAAACTTTGTTTCCAGATTTTCTTTCTTAGGTTCCTAATTCCTAACTGAAAGGTTCCTAATTAGACATTCCTAATGTCTGGAAATGCAAATATGAAACATTACTGAGGTGAAAGGAGAAACTCCTCCTTGAGTTGATATACTGGGGTATCAGCAGATGGAGAACAGAACCCAGGCCCTGATATGTGCCTGCTGGGAATCCATCCTGTGCTCTACTTTGCCACTCTTTTGCTCTGTAAATCTCAATGGGGGCTTTTCTTCAGTTTTCTTTTCTTGATTTTATTTGTTGCCTTGGCACTGTAGCTTACATGACTGGACAGCTTTCATGAAGTCCCTTGCGAAGTCTCAGCCTGGTGAGGTGCTAATTAAATGAAAGTTGTGATTAAAGTGGGAGAGGGAGGGAGAGTTCAGGGCTACCTCGTTTATATACTTGTTTAGCTGATGGCTTCAGTGAAACTAAGCAGGAATGCTTCAAGCACTTATGAAATCACAAAACTTCTGCTAACTCCTATTAGATAATTCTGAAAGTTTTATTGTTTCAGTTGGGATGCATCCTCAAATGCCAGGGATGGATATTGGGTAAGATCTCTTGGGTCTCCAGGAGTGTGTAAAAACAATAGCAGCTTCAAGGTCTTGGGTATAGAGCCAGTCCTTCCTGCCTTCAGCACAGTAACAAATTTCACCAAAACTGTCCTCATCTTAACCCTTCTGCTTTGTTTCTAGCTGCTGTTACCACTCTGCACAATTAAAATGGCCTTGTGACTGCCTGCTATTGAGAGCCAGCTGAAATTCTAAGGTCCAAGAAAGCTATTCAACAAATTTATCTATTCATATCTCTAATCTCCTAACAGTTCCTGGAAGCATATTTCACATTGGCCTGTGCATCTTACTTTATATAATCACTTCAGGTCACTCAGAATGCATCACTAAATTTCAGGCTCTTAAAATTGTAATTGCAATCAAAAAAGGGTTATTTGTTCTGAGTCCTGAAAGGAAGAGACTCAGCCATTTGTATTCACCTGGTGCTTTGTAAACAAAGCTTTACCCTTGGGGTGGTCAATGTAATGTCTTTAGATGAAAATGGAGATCACAACTTGTTAGGTGGTAAGAGAGTCAAGTAAACACCCTGCATTCTGAAAGCTTTATGTAAAGGACTTATGTGTGTGTGTGTGTTTTTGTGTGTTTTTTCTTTTTTGATTACTGTGTTTTTAAAATTGGCTGTAGAGCTTAATGCAAAAGCTGGTGGAGTAAGAAGAGTAACTTTGTAAACTGCTGAAAGGGTATGAACTTATCTTTCACTGAGGTGAAAAAAAGAAAAATGGTATACTGATTACCTTGGGTCTTAGTTTTGAATTTGCTTTGAATTCTGGACGAACCTAATCAGTTACTGGATTCATTTTTGCCATGGTACATATTTTAAAAATCGAACAATTTAGTATTTGGTTCTATATCTCAGCAGTATTTGGAACACTGATAAGTTGGGCTGAACTAGCTTTGCTACATAAAGGCTGGAAAGGGTGAGACAGCCCTTTTGGGTACTTAGATCTGAGGCTGGAAGAAGGAGACATGGAGAGGCAATCAGTAATCAGAGACAGGAACCAGAACAGAAATGAAGGGTCAGGACAGGGGTTTGAACAGGCACAGATCTCTCAGCTTCTCCTGGGGTGGAAGAAGCTTCAGAAAATCTGTTTTCTCCAGTCTGACTTACTCCTCTGCCTGGGTTATGCATCCCAGCGGTGCTGGTGGCTGTGGCCTCAATGAAACAAAAGAGGTTTCATCACTTACTGTGGCCTCTTAGCTGGAGAGGGTGGTTTGACCATTTGTAAATAAATCTTCAGTGTTGCTGCTCTTCCCTTTATCTGTATCATCTAAGAACTAAGGAGTTTTATTCTGGTGTTTTAGAAAGATCAGTGTAGGCAATAGGTCGAAATGGCACAGTCACAGCATGTCATGACAAAAGCCAAGAACAAAAGTGAGATGGAATTTGGGAGTTCACTTTGAATCTGCCACTGTTACCAGAGTTTGGGTCTTGCTTTTTTATGTCCCCTGCTCCCTCCAGGACCTGCAGCTTTCCATCATCTTGTCTTCTTAGTGATGGATATTGCATTTGCACAAAGGAAAAAGCCCAGCACATCACAGTGAGAGGAGGCCCAGTATAGGTTTTTTTTTTTCCCTCAACACTGTTTTCAGGACCTGAAATCTGGTAGATACAGGGGCCCAGAGCTGTTACATGAGGATAGGATCGATTCAGTCAATCAGAGGGAAAACCTACTGTCAGGCTCCCAGACCTTTAACCTGCTCCTCAGAATTATTAGAACTCCCAAATCTCTTTGCAGGCCTTTTCTATTAGACAGATATTCCCATGTTTTGATTTTTTTGCTCCAGAAGTAATTTTTTTTATAATTACCTTCATTGAACTGCACTTACCATCTGTGAAGTGAGAGGCACTTAAATGATTTATTAGCCTGGGTTCCTAAAATGTGCTGAACAGCATGGGATTGATCTTGGCTAGTGACAACCACGGGATGCATGACAATGGGTAGGTGGCCAGTGTTTGATGGAGCATCGTGCTGTGCTGTGGGTCTTGCTCTGGGGGAGTGTGTTGGCTCCCTTCCAGTTGTACAGATCAATAAAAGGCAGGTGTGCCTTGGCTCAGAAATACAAAGAAATGTCTCGAGGTACAGATCTCCTCCTGAAAAAAATATAATGGGGCACTGTACCTCTTGTTTCTGAGATAATTCCCCCATAAAACGTTCTAAAAAGCTTTTGGCAGCAAAGTAAACCTTTCTGGAGTAAAAAAAATGGATTCAAATTTGTTCTTGTCTGTGTGCTGATTGAAATCCTGAAGGCTGATTTTGGTTCTTACTCTGTTTCTTCTCTTGCAAGTAGTGTCCATGGAACATAAGAGGGTTTCACAGCTTTCCTTTAGCCTGTACAAGGTGGTTAATGCTCAGTGGGGCTTGGCAGAGGTAGCACAGCGTGGAGCACAAGGTGGGTCTAGCTATGAACATCACTGGCAGGCAGTGAAAGGCTGCAGGTGTAAGCACTGCTCAGGAGGGGAATGAGGTTCCTAGAGAAGCAGGACATGGGGAAGAGGAGTATCTGCCTTTCATGCAAGCAAAATCCTGTCCCTGGTAACAGGCAGGGGCTCCTGACTTACATCTCCAGCTGCAATCTCATCTGAGCAGAGGCTGTGAGACCCTGCTACTCGCTGAGCTTCCTCTTGTAGCAGAGACTCACAACTTCTGCTGACCTCAGAACTCTGCAGGAGCTGAGATGAAGCAGCTCCAGCCCTTCACAGGGATGAGATGCCACCAAGCAGCTGATCTCACAGATGCAAGTGACTGCAGGTGAGCCAGAGCCTGCTCAGTGCAGATTGCCTGGAGGATCTTCACAGGAACATTGGCAAGGAAGAGGAGGATGCAAAGCTGACTTTAGTGGTGGGACCCTGCTGGGGGTTAAGCATCTGCCTTCCCCCTTCACTCAGAACAAGCTAACAGAAAAAATCCAATTCAGACACAGTGCTAATCTTTCTCTTCCTCACACAGTTTAACATAATGCAGAGAGACACAAGACTGAGCTTAGAAAGAATAACTAAAGGGATGTGTTGGTTCAATCCAAGCCATGGAATAGCTTGGACCAGCACTAGGATTTCACAAGAGGGCTCCAGCTCTGGCTGTGTGTTGCAGTGGCAAACAGAAGCTGTCCTGTGGCTGGCAGCTGGCAGGAGATGACGTGTGGGGCTCTCTGAGGACAAGCTGCAGGAGCAGACAGCTCTGTGGCTGAAATGATGCAGGTTGACAGGGATCAGCTACAAAGCCACCCCAGGGTGTTTCTGTGCCCCCAGCACGCCCCTGCAGCCGTGGCAGTACAGCCCATGTGTGGTGTCCTACTGGCAGGGCAGGCACTGGCACAGGGAGGGCACAGAGCTAAATCAGGCAGCAAATGAGCCAGGAGAGCAAAAGGAGGTGTGAGAAGGCTGGATGGAGAGGGTGGGCTTGGTAGGGAGCTCTCCCTGTGCCTTGGGCTCAGCTTTGCATTTGCAGGGTGGTTAAAGGCCTGGAGGTGAGTAGGAGGAAAGCCTCCCCATGGGAAGTTGTGCAGTGTGAAGGGTCTGATCTGAGCTGCTGAAATTTCTGGGATTTATGTGTCATGCAGAGCTGCACAAACTGGCACAGCTGTTACTATGTTTGTACTCTGTACTCTGATGATACTAATCCAGGTTTTGGAATCTGAGCATCCACATCTACGTAGATACAGGGCATTCCTCTGTCTTCTAGGGATTGCTCCTAGAAGCTCAGTTGCACCACATTTTCATTTAATCAATATAGAGCTTCACCTGCCAGACAGTAGATGTTGATGAATTTTCCCCTCCACTTTCTCCATGGTTATTTTTCCTAAAGCAAAGGTTCTCTTGTCTTGCACTACCTGCACTGTAGTTGTTTTTCCTCTATCCTCAGACAGAGGAATATCTATTTTTCCTATCCTTTGAACTTGGAGTTAGTACAAACTCAGCTCTGTGTTTATGAGGGTCAGGAGAGGTGAGACTTGGTTACCCTAAGGAAGCACAGAAAGAGTAGAGGGAGAAGGAAACCTCAGGTAATGCTCCTCTCTGCTGGCTGATCCCTCCATATGCCCTAAAGAGCGGCATGTGGCCAGACAGAGTTGGTGAGAAGCAGAGACAGATGGCAACCTGTGATCTGGAAGGAACACAGGGTTTTACACCCAGTCAGAGATGCTAAACCAGAGCCCTGAATACTCACGATTCTTTTGGTGTAAATGGCATCATTGGATTCACTATCCAAATATCAAGATATAGGCTGGCCTCTACTCCAAGGATTAATTTGGTTTCCTCTTTATTGAAAATTTGGCCTCCTGTCATAAAATGCTATTCCTTCTGGCCTCCAAATGAATGAGCAGGTCCAGTCACAGTGGACAGCAGCCCAGAGGAGCCAAATGGTGAAAAGGAGAGATTTTTTGCAGGTGGCAGTTGAAAACTTTAGAGGATGTTTTGGCCAAAACTCAGATCTTCTCCCTTTCATTTCACAGATCTTCCTCTGGCCCCTCCTGGCTCTACAGCTGATGTAGCAGTGGAGTTGTTTTGCTGGAGAAATTGCTGCCAGCAGTGGTTGTGGAGTGACACAGTCCATCCCATTGCTGGGAGAGTGATGGACACACTGTTTGCTGCAGCTGGGCCCTTCCTTCCCCTGAGGTGGGTCAGCACCAAGCTCAGGTGAGAGGGGCAGGAGGCTTAGCAGGGGTGAGAGGGGAGGCAGCACAGCTGCCAGCTTTGTTCAGGTTTCCTTCCTGCTGCTCACTGTCCTCGCACTCAGAGGGCTTGGGAGTTCAAGGGAGGAATAAAAAAAATAACCAAACAAAGACGTGAGAAATGGCTGAAGAAAGAGAGCAAAATATTTTTGAAGCTCTGCAACATCAACTCGTGAGTGCTGCATCTGCAGGGCACAACCCAGCGTGAGCTGTTTTTGGGAGGGTGGCTCACTTATCCTTAATAATTAAAGGAGTGATTTTTCCCTGCTTGCTGCACTGAAGATGAGGGAGGTTTTATCTGTGGCCTGCTAACAGTGCCAGTGACATGTCAGAATGCTGTAGCACATTTCTCTGCACAGGCAGCAGAGGAGAGGGCTCGTGGCAATGGGCCAGAACCACTTAGATCATTTTACCAGGGACACACCAGAGACCAGGGAACCCCATCAAGGAGTTTGTGTTTCCAGTCTGTAGCACCCCACGTTGTGACATTCTATTTTACCCCCACCTCCCCCATTTCTACTGATGACACCAAAAATCATTGTTGTCTTCAGATATGAAAATTAGTTTAGCTCCAGGCAGGGTCAAACTGCTGTCAGCATACTCAGATAATGTTTCAATTTTGTTTTGTCACCCTGTGAGTTGAAAAACTGCAGATCTAGGTGAGGTGAAGCCAGGATTGTAAACTTTATCTGTGGGTATGAAATAAAATTGGATTTCCATGGATATTGGTAGTGTTGGGCTGTATCTCCCTCCTCTTTAAAGTGCAATCCTGCTTCTCTATATTGGTTTTAAATAATTCCATTTTGCAAAGCAGGAGGGCTCAAGAAATTTCAGAAATAACACAGGCAAAAGCAGGCTTTCATGCTGCTGCTGTCCATGGGATTCTGCTGCATCCTGGTGTGATGTGTGGGTGTGTGTGTCCATATGATTATTTTTGTACTTGCCTGCAAATACACACACCCCTCCTCTGTCTGTATGAATTGTTTATGTTACCCAAATACCTCCTAGGGAACTCTCTCTCTTTCTGTGGCTCTGGTACAATTTGTTATTGAAATTACTCTAGGAATTGTACAATCCCATGTTAAACACCCCCAGCCTGACACAGATACAGATTGAAAGCTGATGCACATTTAGAAGTGATGTTTAAGCAATTGTTTTTTCTGCTCTCATAATATTTTCTCCTGATAATTTGTTTTTCAGGAGTGGTTTAGACCCTTTCTTGGGCCAGGAGGAACTGGATGGCCCCATGTGGGGTTCCTTAAAACCTGTGCATCAGTAATTTTAAACAGAGTAAAAACGGA
This sequence comes from Taeniopygia guttata, assembly GCF_048771995.1. Lineage (NCBI taxonomy): Eukaryota > Metazoa > Chordata > Aves > Passeriformes > Estrildidae > Taeniopygia > Taeniopygia guttata. The sequence continues at coordinate 17,001,447 of NC_133035.1, read as the reverse complement.
GGTGTTCCAGCAGAGCTGTTCCAGGTCCTCACTCAGTTCCACCCCTCAGACATGGGCCAGTCTCAGCTCATGGTGCTGCTGCTGTGGCTGCTTGTCACAGATCCATCACAGCTTCTGCAGTGTCCCCGAGGAGCTAACCAGGGCCAGCATGGCCCAAGCTGATGGGACTGCTGGACAAAGAGCATGCAGAAACCAAGGAGACAAAGTGGAGAAGCTCCTCAAAAGAACAGTTCTTCTTGCCAGCATGGGAGAGGTGTAAAGACAAGCTGTGCAGAGGTGAGAACTTGTAAACTCTCAGCTCCCCATGTCAGTCACCATTTCAAGTGTTGTTTCCTCATCTCCTGGGGCTGGACACCTGCTGATATTAACCTTTCAGTAATATACTGCCCACCATGGCATGTTAACTTCTTGCCTAGTGTATTATTTCTGTTTTATGGGATTAATGTATTTCCCAAACTGCCAGTCTCTTCTCCAGCTCAAACCACTTGCATTTAGCCTTTGTTCTGATGTTCTGATGGCATGGGAAGTGTGTTGCATTCAGCAGTGACAACCCGTGCATGCTGAACATGACCCAAATGCTACTTAGAGGTGGCAGCATCTCCCAGGGGAGGTACTGAGTGCACCCAGGCACAAACCCTGCTTTTGTGCCTTAATTCTGCTGCCAGAACACTGCTGATGCATCTAGAATGGAACAAATATTAGCCATTGGGCATTTCTCCCAGAATATCTTTTCTTGTGCATGGAGAAAATCACCCCATATTTATCTTATTTGTGCATAAATGGAGTGGGTGGTATGTGGGGAGAATATTTCAGGTTGTCTTCTGTCCTCCAAATTTGTGAAATACACATTTAGGTGATGTTCTCACCTAATGAAGATATTCCAGATTTCCAACTTACTTGATTTCTGGCGTTTTGTATCATTGTTTTGGTTTCCATAGTACTTTGCACAAATGGCACCTACTCTGTTTTCTGTTATTCTGTCTGACTTGTTCTGTTCCCTGCTGTGTCTTCTACATGAAAATACAAAATTTCTGTGGCTTTGTCCTCAAAGAAGCACTGGCCAAAGCTGTTTGTGCCTCTGCACTTGTTTGCTTCCCTTGGCTCCTACTGGTTTGAACTGCCCATAAGACTATTGGGCAGCACGAGCCTCCTCCCTTGCAGAATTGTCCCCAGTTCCTGACAAATCTGCTCCTTCAGCCTTCTTCTCAGCCAGGTATTAAACCTTGGCTTTTTGCTTCCTTTTCCAGTGCTGCACAGAGTTACTGGGAGTGTTTTCAGAGAACACTCGTTGTCTCCAGTTTCCTTTTCCCAGAGCCTTAATTTTCCTTCCAGGATCTCTTTCCTGCCTTTCTGTATAGCATTTGTGCCAACATGGACTAGGTTTTTCTGCACTGGAGTCCCAGTGCCAGCTGCCCCTCTGCTGATGGTGGGACTCGGCTGCAGGCCTGCCCTGTGCTTTTTCAGAGGAGCTTTCTGTCTGGCTGTAGGACAGGCTGGGTTCCAGGTGTTTGCTCCTGCTTGGCACTCCTGTTGTGCTGGCTCTCGTGTCTCAGACCTGGGTCCTGCTCAGGGCTGTGCATTAAGGCTCAAGCAGAGCCCAGTGCCTGAGTCACTTTCTTGAGTGCTGGCAGGACTGATTTGAAACCAGAACCAACTTTTGGAGTGATGCCCTGATTGCCTTTGGCAGAAGGCCTTGGCTTAGCAGCCCACCCTCTGTGACTCCTGGAGCAGTTCTTACCAGGCTGTTCTCCAAGCAGAGACCTGCAGCTGATGGCACCTGGATCTCATGGACAGGCTCCACCTTGCCTGCTCCTGGAGGTGTCACAACCTCACCTCATCAGCCCTGTTTGGCTGAAGTCTGATATCTCCTGCTGCAGGAGGTGAGCTGGGCTGTGACCTGAGCACAGGGATGTGTCCAAGGCAGTTTGGCACTCTGGTAGTCACTGGTTTTCTGCAGGATTTGTATTGTTTTGGGATTTCTGACAATGGCCCATTGGGTTGTATGGACTGTTGATTTTTTTAATGAGCTGACCTGTAGTCAGACATACCTAAAGCAGATCCACCTAATCTAAACTCAAAGGTAGAATTTGTGGTCTTCTCTGGTTTACAGTCACTTCAAGGTGTGCAGGATCCTCTGTTTTCTGTGACAAATCTATGTCAGTGTGCAACTGTGCTTTTTACATTTTTCTTCCCTTTTTATCTGTATTCTCTTCCCTTCCTCCAAGCTGCAAACTATGTACAGAGTCCCTTGCAGAGTCCTACCAGCCTTGAAGGCTCATTTGAATTCAGCACACCCCATTGTCCTGCTGAGTGTTCTATCAATGTGCCAACTCTGCTGTATTAACCCAGGAGCAGGGGAAACTGCAAGTCAGTCAATCCTTGGGCTACAACAGGTTTATTTTATTTAATGAATTTTGAGTCATTTTATGGTAGAACTGGGCTGCAATTCCAGCTGAGCCCTTTGTAGCCTGCACATTCCTCTCTGCTGCATACCTCTGGGGTGTGCAGCCAAAAATGTAAATTAATGAAGACAAAGAGGAGAGATGTTCCTGACATGGCTATTCTTCTCTCGATAGGGCACCGATGCTCAGGCAGTACTCAGGAGAAGCTGCAATATTATCACTTTCCTCATCAGAATAACCTTAGTCTTTTTCTTGGGGAGTTCAGTGGCAAGTAGCTATTGACCAGCTTAACATTTTTTAGAATTTCTGTCTCTCAACAAAATCACCATTTTCTTCAGTACTTTGCTGTGCAATATCATAAATTATCTCGTAAAATGTTTTTTTCCTTCTAGACATATATAAAACATTAAAGGTATCTTGCTGGAAAAATAAGTCAAGAAACAATGAGCCAAAATCAGAGAGATGCACAACTGGCATATCTCTGTGATGGTGGTCCAAGTTAATTTCTTTTTTAACTTTGCCATGTTTCTCTGTCTCGTGTAATCATAAATAAGTTAAGTACTTTGCAATCTGTGGAATGTGTTTTTTCACATGACCACCATCTGGGCTGCTACTTCTCTGCCCTGTTGTACCTCTCTGTTTGGGTTACTGATAGTTGTCTGTCTGGTACTGTTTGATTTTAGCTTTCTCCCTTGGTTCCTCAACAAGTTACAAGTAAACACTTTCCCTAATTTTATCCTCGAGGTTTACACTTCTCTTAGCCCTAACAAATGTATCTGAATTCTACAGTTTATTCCTGTCAATATACTGTGTTTCACTGTTAACAAGTGTTTGTCTACAGGAGGAGATATCAGTTAGGAATAACTCTGGATTATCACTCCATGGAAGCTCCTTTGCCCTTTGGAAATGATGCAGAGTATTTGTGCTGTTATTCCAGAATATGTGTCTTGCCAGGGAGCCTTCAGACATACTTAATTTTCCTCCCTCCTATTTGAACTCAGTGCCCTGGGTTGAATAAGCCTTAATTTCAGCCTTCATCAAACCTGTTCTCTTTCAGCTGAGATTATTCTAGGTGCAGTGGTACCTGAGGTATGGTGGAGATCCATCTGTCAGACTGGTTGTGTGTTAAGGGCTCCCTGAAGTTGATGGAAGCCACTCCAAGGACAATTGAGCCAATCCCTGAGAACACTGAACCAAGCAATTACCAGATGTATTCCAGGCTGACACTTCCTTAACCATTCTTTTATTCTATTCCTCATCCCTGTATGATATCAGATTATTTTTTTTTTTCCTCTGAGCAGCATGTTCCTTTTGTGGCTTTTATGATTCTGAGAGGAGAACAGGTAATTTTGAACACTGAGTCACTCTCTTATGCCTAACTACAACATTTCTTCCCCCAGCTGAGGACAGGGAGTTCTGAAGCTTCCTGAGGCCTTGGTTCTTGGTTTGGTGTGTGTGAATGTGAGAATGTGATGTGCTGCTCCACTTGGCTTGCTCTGCTCATGGGTAATTTGATAAGTGACAATCATGGCCTGCAAGGAATGCCAGTCCTGTTGTTCATGCTATTATGTCTTCATTTTGTCTGGTGGGCTTTCTGGCCTTCTCTGCTTAAAATAGGCACTTGTCCCTTCAACTCCTTTTTGTAGGTGAAAAGAGCTGGACAAGGTTTCAAAATGAAATGTTTTTATTTATTTTATTATGTTTTTTTTTTTTCATTCCATGATCTGGAGAAGATGTGTATCACAGGCTGTTGGTCTGTGGAAGCCTGCTCATGGATTTAAGTGGACTGTCAGAACTCAAAGTGGTCTGAGGCGTCCTTACAGATGAGGGAAAGGACAGAAAAGGTAGCAGCTAAAAGCACAGAGGAATCAGAAATGCCAAAGAAGCCTCTGTAAGCCCTGACTTCATTCCAGCAGTGCGAATCTGCTTATCTCACTTGCCCATCCAAGTGAAAATACTTGCATTAATTTCTGTTACAAGAAAAGCTGAAACTGTAAGATTCCATGACTACAGTAACAGCCAGTGTGACAACATCCTGACCACTGCTCTTCAGCCTTTCCCCCTTCTCCTGTGAACTTTTGGAACCTCTGTACTCCCACCCTAACATTAATTCCTACCATTCCCATTTACCCTTCGCCTTTCAGCTATTGGCATGTTAATTATTCAAATTTTGCTAGTTCAGGATGTTCTTTTTAGGGAGGGGATGTGAACCTTGTGAGGCTGCAGAGGAGAGGTTTTACTGCACATCACTGAAAGGCAGACATGGAGATTTGGTGCTGGACTTGCCCTCCTAGAGGGGTTCCTGAATCTTCAGGCACCTGAACTTACTGTGGTGTCAAGTTTTGAGAACATTTTGTGGTCACCTCAGAAAGACCTGCTTGAACTTGGCTTATATTATTTAGTGCTGTATTATACTTAAGACCCTTCTGAGAAGATCTGGAGGGTTTGTCTGCAGTGTAGTTTTCTCCTGCTCCATGGAAGTCCAGTGTCCATGGTTACTGGGGACACTAACTGATAAGAAGGGAGATTCAAAGCTATTTCTTTCTTTCTGTGATCAGAAATCCCTAGCCCAAAGGGAGCTGTGCAGAAAAAGAAAATCTGCTGCAGGGTTGATTGTCAGGAGGTGTGTGACAATGTTCACTCCCAGCATTTGTCCCTGTGCAGTGATTCAGTGCCCTTCAGTGGCCTTGGTTTGGGTGTGCTCAGTGCTCATCCCGACTCAGACAGAGAGCCAGGCTTAGGAGGTGCCACGTGTCTGCCCCTCCTGGCAGTGTGCTGGAGCTCCTGGGTTTCCAGATTGGATTGGAAAGATGCAGGAATAAGCAGCCTTTGGAGGATGCTGCTGCTTTGGTATCCTATCCAGGTCTGTTTAGTTGCTTACAGACACCTGGGCTCTGCAGGAAATAGATTTAAACCTGTTTGTTCAGCTCTGGTTTACCTTTCTGCACTAACATTCTTCAGGGTTTCAAAAATTCATTAAAACTTGTGTGTGCCAATTAGTAAGAGGAGCAGATTTCTCTCACGAGTGGGGAAGCAGAAGACATAGGGAAGGAGTGTTCAAGACTGGGTTGGACGGGGCTTTGAGCACTCTGGTCTGGTGGAAGGTGTGGAAGATGAGCTGTAAGGTCTCCTCTAACCCAAAGCAGTCTGGGATTCTACGATTAGGCTCAACAACAAGTTTTTGAGCACTTCTCCATCATCCTGCCGTGGGACCGAGTGCAGCCCAGCTGGAGCAGGCTCCGGGAGGTGTTTGCTGCCCTGGTTCAGCACAGAGAGCTCCGGGAGGTGTTTGCTGCCCTGGTTCAGCACAGAGAGCTCCGGGAGGTGTTTGCTGCCCTGGTTCAGCACAGAGAGCTCCGGGAGGTGTTTGCTGCCCTGGTTCAGCACAGAGAGCTCCGGGAGCTGGCGGGAGATGCCAGCCCAGCCCTGGGCTCAGCCTGATCTGCAGGCGACACTAGAGGTCACTCTGTGACCAGGGATGGAGCCTGCAGCCGTCCGGGGGCTTGGGAAGGTCAGCGGCTGCTAATCCATATAAATTGCTGAACTACAAGCAAAATTTGTAGCTCATTATGAAGCGCTTTGATGCGGCATCGCTTCTATCCTTCAGATGCCAATTTCCTCGGGGGAACACCTCCCTCCCTTCAGTGCCGTGTTCGCGTGAGCACCGGGGCAGGGCTGGGGTTTTGGCACAGTTTGGGGACATTTCTGCCCTGCTGGGCTGGGCAGGGTCCCCTCCGGCACCTTTCCAATGGCTGTACCTGCCTCGCTCCCCTCCCGGCTGTCAGGAATTCATTTGGCTGATGCTGCCTGGCCAGCCTGGGGGTAAAGATGGATTTAACACAGTCACTAGACAGCTGTGGGCTAAACTCACTGGCTGTGGAACCTATAACGAAAGGATTGAATTTTATTCCCTAATAATCCCTTTTCTCTCAAACAGGTCAGACTAGACAGGCTGCTGCTACTGCTGCAGCTTTCAGCCTCCCTGGTGTTATTGCTGGTCAGTCAGGCAAGACATTTCATCTTGGGGAAAAGTTTTCCTTTTAGTATTATTTTATTGAACTTGTTTATTTGGGACACTCATATAAAAATTTCAGTTCTCTGAAATATCTCTGCAGAAGTTATTCTGGGTGAAAGATTTCAGTGATTTCCTCTCCTACCCCTGAACAGAACTGATAATTCTGGGTCAGCTGAACCTATTTGCAAGTTGGTTGCATAGTTAGCAATTAAATTCTGGTTGAAAAGTAAGGAATAAAAAAATAATATTAACATTTTCCATTGAAAAATATGCCTCATTTTGACCATAAAGCAAGTTCTCACCCTACCCCCAGTCTCCGAAGGTGATCACCTGTGATCAAAGGTGAAACACCTGATATTGGGTTGGACTCAATGATCTCACAGGTCTCTTCCAACCTGGTGATTCTGTGTGCTTCTGTGTGTGAGATGAGACTGAACAAAATATTTTACTTGACCTGTAGCAGTTTTGGGAAGTTCATTTTTCCGCTTTGGTCATAAAAGGCAAAGCTGGTTATTTGCAGAACTTTGTTTGTAAGCTTTCTCTTAGCTCCTGTGGAGGCCAGGTGTCTGCTGGCAGGGGAGGGAATATGCCCCACATCCCCTTTTCTCCATGGAACATGCTATTAATGACCAAATTTTGCTGGAGGTCTCTAATGCTCTTTCCAAGGTTTCATGGCATGGGGAGGCTTTGCACTTGCCCCATTAGGGCAGGTACCTGTTTGTGGCTGGATTCCATGGTAGTGCAAACATCTCACAAATCTAGTCAGAATTAATTGGGATAACAGGGACTCCTTAGTCTTCGTTCACTCGAGGGTCACAGGATGTCAGATTTGACTTTGCTATTGAAGTCAGCTAATGTACTGGAAATGCCTTCATTTTCCCCCTCTGGAGGCATGGGTTCAAATCTGCCATAAATTACAAGTGACACAGGTTCAGTGGTCTTAATTAAATCTCACAAGGTTATTTTTGTGTGTCAACACTCCCCTTCTCCTCCCTTCTGCAGCGTTTGGAGCAGCTGAAGGGCAGGGAGGACTCCAGCACTGCAGGTGGAAGTTCTGGGTGTGGTTTTCAAGTGCTGGAGTTGGCTCTGGGCTGGGGTACAGCCAGACCCTGACTGAGCCTGGTATCAATCTCCATTGAACTTGTGATGTAGTGGATATTCCTCATAGATTTAAGGGATTCAAGTCTGTGCAGGATCGTTATTCCTTGTAGGGAGATAACTGGCTATAGAGGATTTCTGTTACCCACAGCATCTCTCCAGCCTGCAATTCATTGATTTCCAATCGTCTTTGTAAAGGTGCAGAATAGGGGTGATCAATGTTACAGTGCTGATGTGAATAAAGTGTGTCCCCTAATCTGCATTGCCAACAGCCCACTTCTGATATCCTGAGCTGACCTGGTCATGACTGTCTCTTACACACATAAAAATGCTGGCTGCTGCTAACTTGCCTTGAAAGCCTTTGGAATTGGAAGGAATCAGATCCAGTGCAGCTTTTCCAGGGAGTGGCTAGGCTGATCCAAACTTCTTTTAGGCTAATCCTTTTGTAAAGGAGCTATATGTTGCTAACATTTCTCTTAGCTTGGATTGAAATTAAAAGCTTTAATTGGTCTGCTGATTCTCCTAGAATCATGTTTAAAAAAAAACAAAAGAAAAAAAAAGAAAGCTAGGAAAAAAAACCCCAAGCCTCAAAACATGCCATTTAGAAAAGAACTGTTTAGAGAGCAGGTTTTTATTTAATAAACAGTGATCAATTGAATTGATTAACCATGAACACATTACAGCAGAGTTTGTTGTTGCTGCTGCTGATAATTGCAGTTCACGTGCATGAGAATATTAAATGGCTGTTTGCAGGATCATTTCCATGCTCTTCTCATTTAACAGAATGGAGAAAACAACAACTGTTGACAGTGATTTTGGTTAGGACTGGAGTGCTGCAGACTGTGCCCTCAGGATGCCTGTGCAATAACTCCATCAATTGTGGCCATTTACTCTGCACTTCCAGACATTTCTGCAAACCTTGCAGCTGTTTTTTTACTAATTCGCTTGGTAATTAGATCTTATCATGCTGGCTCCATGGCTTTACATAAACTGTAAGCATTTGGAGCTGCCATCTGAGACATTTTAGAGTTGTCTGTGTTGTTTTGCACTGCTCTGCAAAGACCAAGGTGCTCTCAAACACAGTAGAGACAGGGAAGCAGTTCTAACAAATGAGTTCCTGCTGATTTGAGAAGGTTTCCATTGAAGATAAGAGTTCCTTCACTCAAATCAACAACTGAAGCCAAGTGGTAATGAGGGATTCATCCTGCTGGATTCTGAGCATGAACTGGGATCTCTGCTTCTACTCTTTCTTTCTCCTTCCAGTACAATTCTTTGATTTTAGGAGGAATTGAGGGCTTCAGTAAAAGTGTTTTACTGTCTTAGATATCCCATTGATGTTAAGGAGAGGAAAACCATGGTCCTGTGAGCTCAGGGTCAGCAGTTGGTACCAGTCATGCCCAAATAATGTGAGTGGAAAGACATGAGCAGCAGGCTACCTTGGCAAGGCTTCATGCAGTGCTGCAGTTTGGGAACTGTGGGTGTAGGTGGAATGGCCTGACTGACACAGACCCACTGATCTCAGAGGAGAAGGTGCTCTGCCAGTGGCTGCTCAGCTGGTCAAACATCAGAGCTTCTGATGAGCTTCCCTTACCAAAAGGAGAGGAGTCACTCCTATGAAAATTAATGATTTGCAGTGAAAGAATTTTATTTCATGGCTAAAGACATTGAGGTCTCTAAGATCTTTTCCAGTTTGTTCTCTGCACTGTGGTGAGATTGTAGAACACATTTCTTTAATGTTATGTGTACACTGGTGGGTCAAGCCATGCCAAATCTTGGGGCAATGGAGATGGGGAGGAAATATTTTGGAAAGGAGGTGCAAGGCATCTGAGAGCCTGATTCAGAGCTCACTGTGTGAAGAGACCCAGCCCTGGGCTAACATGGCTAAACAGTGATAAATCTCTGGGGGTGGCTGAACTCTAAAGCTTTCTATTTTCAGATCACATCTTTGTTCTGATGGTTCTGTGCCGTGACAGTGAGGGGCAGAAGATGGTTTAGGTTCAGGGGTACTGCTTGTTGTCTCTGGGTGACTTCAGTCACAATCTGGTTTTCTGGTTTGCACTCTGTGTGCTTTGCACTTCCTCTGGGAGAAGCCAGGCTGGGTGTGCTGCAGAGACCTGCCCTTGCTCTTAGGAGTTGAGAGAGGTACCTGAAATTTCAGTGCAGGTCCCATAAATGGCAAGTTTGCAAGGTTTGCATCTCTAGAATTCCACCTAGTTAGGGATGGAACTTGGTTAACAGGACCCCAAAGAGAGTTTGAACCTAACAGATGTCAGTGTAACATGCAACTCTTCAGGTTTTTTGTGTGTGTTTAAACGAATCATTAAAAATTTTTGCAAGAAAATCTCATGAAGTATGCAAAAATATTATGGGGAGAGGCAGCTTTTCCAGATGGGCTTTGGTGCTTGCGTCTGTCAGGTGATACTGGCAGATGTCATCATAAAGGTACTTTTGGCACTTGTAAAAGCAGTGGTAGTAATGCAATAGCAGTGAAGGTCTAAAGAAGGATGTGAGGCAATGTCTGTGTGGAGAAGGGACACGTTTTACTGGGTAACTGATATAGATGGGGGAAAAATGTGAACTTCTGGGGACAGGACCCCTCCCAAACTTTCTGGAAGTTTTCTGGAGTTCTGAAAAGAGACAGCTCAAGGGCTATACAGGTGTAGGCATTTAAAAGAAAAAATTAAAGCGGAACTCCTGTACCATGCCCTTAAATTGGTGCTTAAAAATTAGTGCTCCGTGGAGCTGATCTCTTAAGGCTGACTGAGATTTCAGCAGCACAGTGGAAGAATGCCTTTGGAACCCCTAGGGCTGGTCTCCTCAGAGGAACTTCTCCTTCATTCCCTTTTTGCCATGAAGGATACCAGTGAAAATGGCAGAGGTGTTCCATTAGAAGCATTAGAAAAGTCTGCAGAGGTGATCTTTTCTCCTTCAGAACTTCATAAAAGTTGCTGTAATGTGTTTTATGTGGTATCGTCATCTCTGTGAAATCATGGCTATAACTTAGTTTGTACTTGTGCCAAAAATGGTATTATGGGCCCTTGGGTGAATTTACTGAATTTACACTGTAAAGTGTAATAATTTCAGAAACAGACAAATTTGGACCAAGTGAATGTGCTCTGCTTACAGCTGTGCTCCAGACCTTGGCATCTGCCAGCAGCCCATGCAGTAATGGGCCATGCATGTGCATTTTTACCCCCTTCAGCCCCAGTGCAGTAGAAATCTAAAGTTTAGTTTGAAATCTTTAAATTAGCACTACATACCTCACAAATAAATCCTGCAAGTCACTAATGGCTGATGTGCCCATAAATTTCAGGGTTGGTGGTGAAGCAGACACTGCAGGTAGATGGATCTCAGGACACCTGAATGGTGACAGCAGCGTATGCCACTGGGATTTTAATAATAGCAGCAATAATAACGACAATAATATCTTTTAAAGCATGGATATATAATTTAAATAAGTGGATTCAAACATGTGGGGTATATATCTGTTCAGCAGAACACAGACATAGTTATTGTGGCTCGGGATAAATGATGATGTGGTCGGACCTGCATGACAAATTAATTACCCCAGGAAGTAAATGCTTTAATTTGGAGGTAACTCTGTGCTGTGTAGACATCTTGGGTCATTTGAAGGGACCTGGGAAGTGAGTCTGTGGCAGGACATGTCCCTGTGGATGTGGTTCTGGGGCCCAAGCCTGGCTCTTTAATCAGGCTCACATCTCCCCTTCGCGGCAGTGCCTTGGGGAGGGTGCTCCTTTCTCCATTATGTGGGAACATGTGGAGAGAGAATTTACTCCTCAGGTTCTGAAAGCTCTGTGTGAACTTCAATATAACAGTGCCAATTTTAATCAAAGAAATGTACTGTGGATGTCACCTGCATTTTTATCCAGTTCTCTTTGACAGAAATAGAATTCTGAGTCCTGCTAGCGATAGAAAGGGCAGAAAAGCCCACTCCTAGGCTCATTTTGCTTGCTGTTATTCTGCTACCATAATTACCTCTAAACATAATTATGGGCAAGACAAATGACATTTTTAGTTTTGGTCTTTAAAGACAAGAGTTAATTTCAGGCTTTGACCAGAACTATGTTAATTAGCCTCTACTCACTCTCTTTGTATGGAATTACATCACCCAGGACTTAGCATAGGTTGCCTTTCCTGTATCTTTGAGTAATGAAAGGACACGGCATGGCAACCAAATCAAGGGCTGCTGCATTAACAAGGCCACTTTTCTGCCCATTTATCATCTATTAAAGGTGCACTAGTTTGTAAAGTAACACCACCTTCAGCAGGGCCGCCAAGAACAGCTCCTCATTTATTTTCTGCATGGTTTAAGTTGGAGTTAGACCCACCTTGTAGCTCAGAGGTGACAGCCAGTAAGAAAAAGTACACTAATTGAGACATCTCAAGGGAGAAATAGAAGAAAACTGAAAAGGTAATTAGAATGAGAGGGTTTCAAGCTGGGTAAGTAAAATCGAATGGAGGTGCATATTAGGGGCTGTTACAGATGGGAAAGAAAGTACTTGGAGAATAAAAAAAGAAAAATGAATATTAGAGAACAGAGCACCCTTTTCACACATGAAGAATAGAGGATAGAGATAAAAAATAATGTAACAGTGGAGATACAGGCTGGGGAAAAAAACCCTCCAGAAGTATGAAGGACATATTTAAATGTAAGAGAGAAAGAATGGGGAAAAATAATAGAGCATATCAATTACTAGAGCTGTAGCCAAGGGAAGAGAAACTGTCAAATGAATATTTCTGGAGCTGTGGAAAAGTCTCCTTCCTTTGTGGGAAATGTAGCATGTGTTTAGTCTGTGTGGGAGGGGTTTCTTTTGGGGGCTAACTCAGTATTTAAATTTGCTGCAGTGTCAGTAGCTCAACTGGAGTGTTGGAGTGAATGCCAGCCTGGACAGAATTGGGTTAATGAGATGTTATTTGGCAGAGTTTGTAGCTGATACTAGACCTTCTAGTGGTTGAAGTTTTTGCCCCTCAGTGATTTTCCCTGTGTGTTTTTCGTGTCCATAGTTAGGGACATGTTAAGGTCAAATCTCAATTTTTCCCATTTTAGCCTTCCCTTATCTCCCTTATCTGCCTGAAAAGAATCACCCAGCTTACCCCAAGGGCATTTCCACCCCCACACAGGGAAGCTGAAGTTGCTCTGTTGCCCTCAGGCAGATGCACACCCACACCAAAGCAGTCACAGTTTTTGGTTGAGTGGAAGATGACCATTGCTTCCCATTAAGGTCACAGGTGGTTAAGCAGGATTTCTCATTTTGCCTCTGCCGGAGGCAGGAGGCTGGAAGTGAAGAACTTCTTCATCAGGAGGTAGAGAAGTTGGAGCTTCCTCTGGCTGCAAGGCAGGAATCACAGAATCACAGAATGGTTTGGGTTGTAAGAGACCTTAAAGCCCATCTTGTCCCCCCCCTGCCATGGGCAGGGACATTTTTCACTGTCCCAGGTGCTCCAAGCCCTGTCCAACCTGGCATTGGGCACTCCCAGGGATCCAGGGGCAGCCACAGCTGCTCTGGGCACCCCAGGGCCTCACACCCTCACAGGGCAAACTTTATTTTGAATAGTTAATTTATATCCACTGTCTTTCAGTCTGAAGGAATCTAAATCTTTCCTATTTCAGGGAAGTGGGACCCCAGAGCCAGGACCAGGTGACTTATTAACCCTAAAATACCCGTGGGCTCAGTATCCAGTGGGTTGGAAAGACCTAAGTGCAGCTTTGCATCCCGAGAAGTGCTGCCCAGAGGGACCTGAGTGACTCCAACCAAGAAAATCACGCTTGCACCCTTGAGTTAGCGGGTCAGGGGAAGTCAGCAGGAGCTTTGTGTGTGGTTCTCTTGGTGGGACTGCACCAGCACTGCTTGTCCTCATTAGAGCTTGTTTGTACAATGTCATGTACAGCAACCTTGGGGTGTCCTGTGCAGGGCCATGAGTTGGACTTGATGATTCTCATGGGTCCTTTCCCAGTCAGGCTATTCTGTGATTCATTTAATGCTGTTTACAGTTAAAGTTGCATCTTTGAAATTAATATCCACTCACTGTGGAATTTTCTGAGCCAAGTATTTGGCTCAGAAAATACAGTATTTGTGGTTTTAATTGATAGTCTCACTGTTTTTCCTATGCATTGTCTGTTAGATCTTTCTTTTATAAGCTTCACTGATAAAAATTGTCAGAAAAGGGTTTCTTGCTTCATAAAAGTTCTACTAGATTCTGATTAAAATTTGGAAAACTTTGAAGCTGTTAATAACACTGTCTTTTTTTAGCCACTGAAAATTTTGAACACTTGAGCAAAACCTATTTTCATATTTCCATTTTCTTTTGTTTTGTATTTAAGAAAATTAGCCTAGAAACGTAAAAAATTCTAATTGCATATCATAGCCTGATTCTGTTCTTCTAGAGAAATAACTAAGAGCTTTTGGGAATTTGCTAAACTGAAAGAAGAAAAATCACCCCAAAATTAAAAAAAGTAAAACCTTCAGGCATTTCAAAGAGCAAAGGTGTGAGAAATTGAAAACAAAACAGAAAGCCAGTATGTGAAGTTAGACATACCCTGGCTATTTCCCATGATTATAAAAGCCATTTGTGTGGCAGGAATGTTAATGGACAGTCAGGACTGCAGAGTTTGGTATTGGTTGCTGCCTGAAGAAAGGAAAAAAGTAGATCTTTGCCCCAGACTGATTACCTGAGTTATGGAAATGCTCTGGGCAGGTACTTCCAGGATAATCTTTTCTTTTGCAAGACATAGCCAACTTTCTGCAGAAGGAAACGGTGGCAAGTTCAGTGGGAAATGACTGAGCTCTCAGTCCCAGAGTTTCAAAGATCACAAACTCCCTCTGAGGATTTGAAAAACAAAGAAAACCCTGTGGCAGAGAATATTCTTCTTCATTCATCATTTGAAACCCTGCCTCTAAAAGTGTTAAGAACAAGTTATTTTCAATATGAGTTAGTCCCAGGGGATTTGATAAAAGGCACTTTTCTTTTCCAGCTGGCTAATCAAAAGTGGTCTGCAGAAGACTTTAGTGACTTGGAAGGCAGTTCTGAGACTCCCCCAGACTCAGCAAACTTTCCTGAGCCAAGGAACCAAAAAACAAAGATGTGTCAGAGGCCTGATTGAATATGGAAGCTGGGAAGATGGAGCTCATTCATCAGAAAGCCTGGAAATCTCCTGGGGAAAGGTGGAAAACAAATTAATATCTCATCTGCAAGCTCCTATAGGTTCTCCAGTACTGAACTGTTCCAAGTAAGGAAAAGCTTTCATGTTTGAGAGACATTTGTCTCACTTCCTCTCCAGAGAGTGTTACACAGAGTTTTCTCAAAAAGAGAGCTGGAGGACTCAGAGTTTGCTTTTCTCGGGCAGAGCCTGTTCTGTTAGGGCTAAATGAGCATTTACCAGAGCCTTCTTCTGAGGTTGGTGCTGAAGATTTGGGATTTGTAAAGCTGGCTTTCCTTTCTTGGAAGTAAAGGCAGACCCCTTTTGTCACATCCCTTCAAAACCTCCTGTTCCTTGTGGACATCTCCCCCTGACACCAGCTGGGGATCCCCTCACAGGCAAGAAGATGGATAACTCTGAGGAAAAGCCAGCAGGCACCAGTGATTGGTTTCCACATCAAGGAGTCCTAAACATAGAAATTTTTCTCTCATGTCAACAATTTTGTTATTTGCTTCCTCATGCTGCTCTAGGGTGGTCCTTCAGTCTTGTGACCAGTCAGTGCATGGGATTAATTTGAACATATTTTTATTTCCTGCAGTATTGGTTCATGCAATCAGACCACTAATATCACTGTAGATGGCTGTGGGCATATATATATACACATTCAAATTGGCTGTTTTATTGATAAAGATAAATTAATGTGATTCCATCTTCAATAATCACTGCTTGGTTACACTCACAAAAAATCTGAATCAGAGCAACATGTGTCAGAATAGGCCCAATGTATTTCAAGGTTCACTTATGATACAATTTAGATTTAATAATTAGGCAGTTGCTAAATGAACTTCCCTGTTCTCAGAGCAGACAAGTTCCTGGCAGGGACTGTGACCCTGTCACCAGCCTGTCCCTGGTAACATTCACTTTGTGTGGAATTTGTGAGCCACATCCCTCCAAGTACCTCCTTTTTCCATCTGTCTCTTGTTATCCATGTTTCTGCTAGGGAATTTCATCAATTATTTCCTAATACTTGACGTCTGCTTTTTGTTTGTGTTTTATTTCTTATGCACAATCATGTATGGTATATATATAAAATACGTTTTTATGTTTGTGTATTTATTTTCTCCATGCTCTGATGTTACTGTGTCCTTCCATGTCCAGACCTAGGCAGACAAATGAGATGAGCAAATCTAAAATGTCATTAAATGTCTGCAAAACCTTCACCCAAATGTTGTTAACAGGTGGAGAGAAGAGATACCATGTGCCCTCTCTGACTTCATGGCTGGAGGGGGACACATGCAATAGGGTTTGATGCCCTTCAGCAGATAATCTTGTGATTTCTCATCTCATCAAAAAACCTGTCTGGCTTTGAATTTCTGCCTGCCCTTTTGAAGAGCTTAGCTTAAACATCATCATTAATTGGGCTTTACAGTCCAATAATAATTACTAATATTTGGCATCACTGCCTGTCAGCCTGTTTATTCCCAGAAACCTGACTGCCTTAGAGGTTCTCTCTTTTCTTCTTTTTTTTCTTTTTTTTTTTTTTTAAACAGTGGGAAAAGTCCCTGAATAATTCATCAAGAACCTTTTACATGATGAAAAATATAATCAGCTGGCAGTCCTGAGGTATCTTATTTCTACAGGATGCTAACTCAAGTATTACAAGTGACTGCAGGATTGATGCCAGAACGCAGTAGGTGTGGATTCACAGAGCCCTCTTTGTTCCAGGCAGCCTCAGCCCATGTGCAGGGCTCAGAGAAGTCGGGTATTCCTCACCATGCCTACCTAGTGCCAATTAATAATTTAAATCCATTAATCGGTTAAGATGAACACTTAATGCTTGACTCACCACCACCAAGTGGAGGGGGTTTTTCCAGGTTAAATAGAAGATCTAAATTTTGTCTTCTTGTGAAGGAGCTGGGAATGCCACAGCTTCCTTCGTGAGAGGCTTCAGTTTTTATCTGGGAGGTGGGGGTGGGTGTTCCTATGCCAAAAGTGCTTAAGTAAACAGTAATATCCGTACATCATAAGTAGATGTCTGAGAATATTAGCTGTTTATTTCCCTGACACACTCTGAGGAGTCTATGGGGGGCTCTTGCAAGAGTCAGGACCTCGATGTAATATACAAGCTCTGATTCTGATATTTCCCTTGATAACCGTGCTCTACCATATTGGGGTCGGAAGTCAGCAAAGGTTCATTGGCTGTTGTAATGCTCACTGTCACCAGTAATAAGTACAAAGGACTTGCTTTAAAAGCTGGCTTATAAAACTTTAAGGAAACTTGGATTGCTTAAGTGAACTTCCAAGGCTCTTCAGGGGCCAAGTGCACTTTGGTTGTCTACTTATATTAATTTCACAGAGTTTAAAGGGTCAAGCAATGCAGTTGGTGATGCTTATTAATTTATGAAACACAGAACCTTGCACTATCTTGCTTTGACCACTTTCGCTCTCCTTTTAGAAAATTTAATATACATTAAAGCTTGCTAGACAGGGGCGCCCTAAAGGATTAAGCCCAAAGTTCACAGCTGGACTAAAAGGTTCAAAGACGTTGTATCTGCAACACTGATTTGATTCCAAGTGACGTTCAGACAACAGAACCAAATTGGAGATGTTTGAATGTGTAAGGAAACAGCAATTAGAGGAATACCACAGAACAGCAAAGGATTAGGATTTATTTTCCTCAAAATAGTAAAACTGATTAAAGCCTTGTTCTTTCTTTTGTGGGGGGATGTGTTTGATCATATCAGCTTTTGGGGTCAGTGATCGCCAAGAGCATATTTTGGTGTTCCAATACAGCTTGCCAAGCTCTGGAGGTTCATGCAGACTTAGCAACTTTACAGAATATTTTTGATTGCTGTGGCAATGTGGACTGAGTTCTGGGTAGGAAAATATTAGTCAGAAGGGAAGAAGGAAAGGAAGAACGGATAACTACTGGAGAACCAGGGTTAGGGTTTAGGAACATGATGTAATCCTATTCAGGGGTATTTCTGCATTCTGTCTACTTGCCTTTGAATTGCTTTGGAGTCTTGTCCAGGGGAGATAATTCCAGAAGCCATTCACACCCAGGCTGCAAATTCCATATACTGTGTTCAGGTGACAAAGGGAATGTGATTGCAAAGCTACTGGGAAAATTGGAAACCAAATTGGACCTGATGGTTGGTCTTTATAGTGTCCTTTTGGAATCAACGAGAGGGAGAAGAGAATGAAGGACAGAGAAATGAAGAGTGTCCCACTGTAAAGAAAATGAGTTTATTTAGCCAGTGTGTAAAGGGAGAAGCAAATTTCATGTTATTCCAAGTCTGATTCCTGAGGCCTTAAGGAGCCTCAAGGCAGCAGTTGTACTGGAAATTTGCAGCTGCAAAGAGAGACTCTAAACCCTGTAAGGGAGTCCCAGTGGTGAGGAGTGTTTACATTGCAGCTGGGCCCAAAGAGCCTCAGATAAGGTTGTGGGGCCCTGTGGTGCATCACATGCTGGGAGACTCTGTGGCTGGAGATGATTCATAGCTTTTATGGGTGAAAAAGGACAAAAAATGTGGGGGAACAAAACAGTCAGGAAGAATTTTGTGTGATCTGTGGCACTTCATTTCCAGCCAGAGAACAGAATTCACATGTCCAGGACTTCAGCAGCCTTACCCTTGTATTTTAAACCCTTTAAACTGAGAGAACAATGCAGAAAATCCCAGAGGACACATGAGAAAGGGGGTTGTACCTAATCCCTTTATCATTTCTTTGCATTTACTTGCTAACAAAATATATTTTTCTTTAGAATGGCCTCTGAGATTTTATACTATGGGGTATTTGGTTTAAAATATACTGTAACCTTCCTCTTTTTAAATTGATCAGATCAGCCTTGAACACTCAAAGAAAAATCTGCCTGCTCTGAATATTGCCTGAGGATTTAGAAAGGTCTTTCTTGGAAACAGAAGACCAAGATGAAACAATTATCTGTAAAGCATGGTAAGAGAGAAAAAGAATAAAGGAACGAGTTATGTTTGACTTGTCTTCTTCCAAGAGACAGGGTTTTTTTTGGTTTTTTAGAGTAGAGTTTAGATGTGGGAGATTTGCAGTGTCTTGCTAGAACAAATTTCAAAACACAAGCAGTTTTCCTCCTGCTCTGGTAACTTGTAGACCAAAGAAAATCTTTATTTTGGCAACTTGGTTTGCAGTCAGGCTGTATTATTTGCTGCTTCAGTTGTAGGAGAAACTTTCCTAATGACAGGTGTCAATTAAATAAATGTTATCTTCCACCTGTGCAGAGCAACACTAAAATTTCAACTGTGTTATTAATAAACAAGGAGCCAATGGATGTGATCCCTTACTCTGAAGGGATGATTGTCAGTCACACCTCGATGGCATCTGCTTGCAGATATAATGAAGAAAGATTATCATTGCTGTAAGTGACTGCAGTGACTCTGGTCAGCAAATAATAAAGACATTGTCACAGTGATCAGCCCTGCCTCCCAGGTGCTGACACTGTTAAGTGATATCTCTGTGGGATTTGGGTCCTCATTTATGTAACTGTGGTTGAAAACCAGAAAAAAAAAATACCCTTAATAATTAATTTCATGCCATTCTCTGCACGTCTAAATGGAAAACTCAGTCATGACCAAAGTCAGCTTATTTGTGCACTGATGAGTTAGAGAAGCAGCAGTGAAAGACCTTTAAAGCAACATCCTTGGTTTAGTATTGAGGATGCAAACTGTTGGCAATATATGAGTTTCTCCAGAGCTGATTTTGGATCCTGATGGGATGAAGGAGGAATGAGCCATTTCCTGTGTCCTTTGGAAATATAGAAATAAAATATTCTTTTAGTATTCCAGCTTTCCTGTGGTGCTAGCTGCTGTTGGGAATTGTACAGAATCCAGAATCCTTCTGTGTCTGTCCTAACCTTAATTTGTAGCTTCAATTAAAGGTGTGTGAAAGGAGCTTGGATGCATAGCCCAATCTGCACAGAAAGGGACAAATGTGAATAATGAAATGGATCAGCCCAGTTCTGATAGAGCTTAGCCAAAGTGAGAAGTGAGGAGACTTCAAGACCTGCTTCTCTTTCATAGAGTACCAAGCACCCCAAAGGCTGTTTTGTTTAGCTGGCAGTGGCCCCTGGTTCACCTGGGAAGGGTACTTCAGTGTCTGTGTATATTTCCAAGACTTAAAAATCAGACTGAAAAATATAAAAGGTGCAAAGGAAGTTTCTGACTTTTAAATCCTTTTACCATCCCCAAATTTCTGTTGCAGTCACAGATGATGCAATACAGAGTTGATAAATTCACCTGCTCCAACATCAGGCAAGTGTAAAAATTCTAGGTTTTGTTTTGGATTTCTTGCCTTCCCATACTCCATCTCAGTCCAGAACAAAGGGCTAAATCCTGCTGAAACAATTGATCCCCAGGGGCTGGATGCTATTGTCTCTAATGCACAGATAAAAGTCAGTCATATCAGCTGCAGATGAAATCACAGATGAAATCTTACTAATTAATTGCATGAACTTTGTTTCTGCCTGGTTTGAGATTCTCTCAGCCTTGCAGAAAGATCTGGGCACCCATACTGTACACCTCAACGGGGCTGTTGATTTTCCAAGGAAGACTAACAATTTTTTTTCTGCCTAAAATAGCCCTGCAATTACTTCTGCTCGCATGGTTTTGCAGTTACAAAATGGTTTCTGAAAACTGGTTTTGTTCACACGTGATTGAAAAGATGCCCTACGTTGTTCTGCCAAGTTAGGCACTGATTCAGGTTTATGACCATATCATTAATATTTTAGTACTGCATCAGTAACTGGTTGCTATTAATATGTAGTGAAACAGTGATATAAAAAGGGAGATGTTCCCAATCATTTGGCAGAATTTGCATTACAGCTGGATGAAATTTATAACACATCTCCTGCAACCTACCAGTCTGAACTCCTGTTATTAATTTCTGCTGTGTTTATTCCTCCTTTATGTTCTCTTTGGGCGATATTCTATCAAGTTTCCTGGCAAGCACCACGGTGGATATAGCTAATTTCAGCTGACTGCAGGGGAAGGACTTTGCAGAAAGTGAATTTTGAATTAGCACTAGTATTTGCAGCAAAAATCTCCCCCTGAGAAGCCTATTCCCCTCGGCCTGGCGTCAGAAGCACTTAAGTGCATGTGAATGGCCCTATTGACTTCAGGTAGGCAGCTGTTTAATTACCTTCCTGAATCCAGGCCAGAGCAGGAAACAAGTCCCAGCACAGACCTGGGCTCTGCTCTCCCAGTGCTGGACTTGTGAGAGTGACCCACGCACTGTTTGACTTGGTAATTTGGCAAATCCTTTCCAGTCGAGAATAAATTTGAGGAAATCATCATTTGACGCACGGAGAGGTGAAATTTGTGCGGTGTATTTTTCATGACGAGGCAGCTATTGCCCGGATTTATTCAGCCTGCTTGGCTCTTCCTGTTCCAATAGTCCCAGCAATCACATTTTTTTCCTCCCCCACGTTTTATTTAGGAACTGTGAGATGACAGGTCTCTTGCCTCTCTACCAGGAAAGCAGTGTGCTGCACACAGCGTGCTGCACACAGGAGCAGGAGGATAAAGAATGACATGCTACTCTCTAAGCTACAACTATTTTTTTTTCCCGCCTCGCATCTGCTCCTGTCCCTCTTCTGTTCTCAGATCACTCTTCAGCTTCCCTTAGGAATCCAGCTGTGTCATCACATTGTGTGGCATCCTAATATTTCATACTAAGCTGTAAGCCAATTAGGAATGACTACTTACCATGCTGAATCATAGGAAGAGAAAAGGATAATGTGTCCTTCATATAACGAACCTCCTCTTTTTTGGCAAGACAGATCACCTACACCTTATATTTATAAGCCCTGTGGCTTTTCACTCTACCCAATTAGGGTGCAGCTTCCTCTCACACTGCTGTAATATTTTAAGGGACTTATTTACAGATGGATGCTTATTGAAAATGCTGACCTGCTACCATTGTACCTCATGGCACCTTTCATCTTCAGAGACTGAAACACTGGACAAAACTTGATGTTGTAATCACCTTTAACAGGATGAGAACACGAGTGCAGCAAAATATAAATACCTTGTCCTGAGCTCCTAAATGAACTGATGACCCTGCATGAGGGTATAACACTATCAGATGTTACACAGGGTTCAGGGAGATGTTGATTACAGTCAAACTGTAAAATAAAGCCTGTTAACATCTAAAAGGCAGAAGAACAAACCATCGATGTGCATTTGGGAGCACGTGAATTGTTTAGTAATGAGCATCAAAGATATTAAAATATATTTCCCATGCTGATGTAATTAATGGGCTATTATGCCAGGTGTCTAAGCTGCTCAGGGGTCTGGGATAAATTGTGTTCCAGCAGAAAATGCGAAGTGTGATTTAAATGGAATAATGTTAGTTGTAGTGGAGCCTTTCCTCCAACTGGTGTTTCCTTTTCCCAAGCTGCTTAAGGAGCTATTGGTGGTGTTTATTGTCCAGGAAGAGATGTACTCCTTTAAATTTGCCTTTGGACCCTGGTAGTGTTGCAAACTGAGGACTCTGGTGACCTGTGGCTGGTACCTGCCATCCGTCAAAGCTTGCCTAGCCTTGTTAGTCCTCACTGCAAGCCAGCAGGGCTGCTCAGAAGCCAGTCAAGCCTCCCTCAGGTGACAGATTTTGGGTGCAGTCATGGCAGGGACTGCAGCCATCTAAGAGCTCTGGCTGTGGATACCTCTAGGGAGAAAGGACAGCCTTGGATTTGGCTCCCCAAAAGGCATTTCCCAGACCAAGTCCAGCCATTTTTGGTTGTGTTGCCTCTGCTGCTAGGACAGGTTGTAGCTAAACAAAACGCGGGAGCCGCTGGTTTCAGACTTCTTCAGTGAGGTCCAGCCAGACCCTGTTAGGGTTCAATTTCTGCCTCACCATTCACATCCCCTTGTTTTTACCCTCAGATACCTCTGGGAAAAAGAAGTGGTGAGTCAAAACACCAACGTGTGGGGCTGAAGCACAGAGCCAGGCAGTTGTAGGGGGTCAGGGAGATCCCTCTGCTTCCCAGGGTAACTAAAATCCCGCCTGTGCTGAGCCCACTGGAGGGCTCTGATGCTAAGGCAGAGCTGAGGATGTTGCAGTACAAGAGATTTTGCAAGTAGAGGATGAAGATTTATTATGTTTTTCTTGCTAAGAGAAGTCTTGAGTAAGTTGAAGTTGGTTTTGCTGTAAAGGTTTTGTGCTTTATCTTGTTTTATCTAATGCTTGTTTTATAAACATAGGGGTTTAGAAACCTTTTGGTCTTCAAGAGAAAATTGCATGTTTAGGAGCTATACCTTTTGTATTGTTATTCAAAAATGTCTCAGTTAATCATTAGTAAAGGCCTTGCCAGCCTGTGTTGCAAATTCTTTTTTTTTTTAATGCAGCCTGTATATAATTTATATGGTTCCTTTCCACATAGATAAGGATTCATCTCAAATGTCAGGGTGGGGGAGGAAAAGATACATGACCCAGAGGGCAAATATATTGAATGCACTGGTGCTGGACTTGACATTCCCCTAGTATTCCCTATGATAACATCAATCTTAAGGAACCCTCCTGGTATAAATACAGAGCTGCTGTGCTTAATATATATTTCCAAAGGAATTTCATAGTAATTGAGCATTAAATGATGTCCACTTATTGTAAAGTGTTACCGTTTTTATTAAAAATTATAAATGGGCTTTAGCAGAACAGAATATACCAGATTCACACCACCGTCTCTATTAGTCTTTATGTTACAATTGTCATTGACCAGCTTTACTGCATTATTTTTAGACAGTTCATAATTTCCCCTGCTGATCAAATGAAGATCTGTGAGCAAAGAAAGGCACTGGCTGAATTATGTAGTGCCATTGATTTTTATTCTCCTTATTTCACAGAACACACTTTAAAATCTCCCTGTGTCTGTGATGGGCCTCAGGAGCACCTGGAGGAGCTGGTGTGGCTGGAACACGTGGGCTGCACTGGGAATCTCAGAAATTGTGGCAGATGTTGGTGGAAATTGAGAAAATTGAGAAATTGTGGCAGAGATAAATGGTGGTAGATGTTCCACCAGTGGAGCTGTTCAAGGCCAGGTTGGACTGAGCTTGGAGCTGCTTGGTGTGGTTGAAGGTGTCCCTGCCCAGGGAAGGGCTGGATCTCAAAGATGAGCTTTAAGGTCCTTTTCAACCCCAGTCAGTCTATGACTCTGAAATATTGGCATTTCCCTTCTCTACAGACAATGGCTCTTGCATGGGGTACCAATTCACCCACTCACTTAGCCTCTCCTCGCTGTGAGTTTCAAACATTTTCAAGATTGAAGAATAAAACTAAAGTAAACGTGATGAATGTCTGGTTCAGCTTGTGGGGAATGTTGGTTATTTCACCTTGCTACTTTGTGTTGTTTCGGGATGCTTGCACATTACAAATTGCTGGAAAATAGGTTAACTGAAAAATTGTTTCTGAGATTGAGGAGAGTAAGGTTTGAAAATTGAAAACTGATATTTATTTGCAAAGTTTGACCCAAATATGTTAATTATTTTAGCCCTCCCAAGATTGTAAAAGAGGTCATTAGGTGTTCGTAGCAGAAACGATCTTACAGAACGTTGCTACTCTATTTTATTGTCAACTGGGAACTGTGAATGGAAGTTATAGCAAGATTCATTATTTTTGTGTTCTTGAGGCTTGAAAGAAATGACATGTGTGGGCTAGAAATACAGCTCCTTCTGTCCTTCAGTTGAGTCTGGTGTGGTAGCATTTACCTCTTACATATATGTTTTATTGGATTTTGATGCATTATGTAGTTTAGATTAGTATTTTGGCTTTTTAATTAGCAGGACTTCACTATGGCCTGTTTGCTGCTTGTCTTATCTGTAGAACACAGCCCATGGGAAGACAGCCAGGAATGGCTAAAACTTTGTACAAAGCATTAAATGTTCTTTCTGTATCATGACAAAGAGAACAAACACTTTCATACCAATACATGAGTTTTTGTGAACTTTTTGGAGTTCAGTTTCTGGAGTTACAACTCAAAAGGGGAAATGCCTGCCCAGGCATTGGAAATGAAAGAAGATATTTTCTGGCCATGGGAGTAAGGAGAGTTACAAATGCAGCTCTACCTTTGCCCTTATTGTTTATTAATGCAGCTAGTGCTCACACAGCCCCTGCTCCTGCTGAAAGCCACAACTGTGCTGTGTGCTCTGGTTTGTATATGAAGTGACAGCAGTTACACAGTCTCACTCCACAGACCAAACTTTTCACACAGCTCGGGTAGAAATGAGCCCCTGGGGACTCGGGATGCTGCCAGTGCTCTGTGAGGCTCTGTGATGGCAAAGCCAGCTACCAGTTGTTAATCCCAACACATCATAGGAGACACTTTCTATCTCCTCCTGTAATGTTAATGCAGCTGGAATTCCATAAATCAAATCTCAGCAGTAAAAAGGTTAATAAGTTTACACTGTATAATTGAAAGCCATATTGGTGATTAAAAGGATTTTATATATCAGTTTTCTGGGTCACCAACTAATTATTTTCGGTGGCCTGTAATAAAACATAGCACCATAGGCAGATAGAGGCTGTAATCACATAATATATGAAAAAAAGCATTCATATTTATTTGAGTTGAGGTGGTGTACACCAGCTTGTTGAATAGCCTTTGAGGTATCTCTCTCCTAGTTTGGAGACAATGGGAGAAGTGCATGTTCTGTGTAGTTGGTGAGGTTCATCCCAAGTTATTGGGTTGAGTTTTGAGGTCTGGCACTCTCTCTCCAGAGCTGACCCAAGGGAACCAGCTGTCACCTGTGATGGAAAGGTTCTGCCGAGGCACTGGGGATCAGATTGCTATTATAATTCATTTTAATGCATTCTGCACATACTAATCATTTATTGGAACAAGATCTTCTGTAATAGGGACATGACTAGCAAGAGACAGAGACAATTGATCATCCTTGCCCAGAAAGGATAGTTGAAAAAACAAACAAAACCCCTCCCTTCTGTACAAGGGGCAGGTGTGTGTGCATGTGTGAGGGATTGGGTATTCAGCGTGGAGATGGAGAAAAATTGTACCCAAAGCTTGTATTGAAATCTCTACAGTAAAAAGGAAACCTTCTGTACAAGGGGCAGGTGTGTGAATGGGCATTGTGCGTTCAGTGTGGAGAGGGAGAAATTCTGAACTCAAAACTTGAATTCGAATTTCTGCTGTTCTGTCAGGCTGAAATGCCCTTTCTGGAGCCAGAAATCCAGGCACAGACATTCCAAACTCATGCCTCTGTTCTGCAGGTGGATGTTTTTAGAGCATTTCTCTGATTGCATCAAGAAGCAGCTGAGGACAGGGGTGGATGGGGTGTGCAGGTGGATTTGCAGGGAGGTGCTGTGCAGGGTGGGTGTTTGCATAAATAATTCACAGGTCACTTCTGTAGTCTCTGGAGCCTCCTGTGGTCCTGTGTGAGGTGACACAACCACAGCCCTTCTAATGGTTAAACAATCCACTGCTGGTCTCTGTTTTGCTTGGTGAGCAAAGGGCAAACAGCACAATATAGTGAGTGTTGGGTGCATTGTTCCCATGGTTGGGGCAGGACCAGAGATGTGACCAAAACCAAATGACCTGATGCTCAAACCCCTCCTGACATGGCTTGCAGAACCACTTAAGGGAGCAGGACCTTCTGTGACAACTGCTTCTGTAATATTTGTTAGATCTTCTGGCTACAGCTGTTTAATGGAAAAAAATTCATTAACTCTTAAATGCCCATTGCACAAAATCAGTGCCATGACATATTATACTGCAATGAGTAAAGGTTCAAGTCCTCTGCCACTAAAGTAATTTGCTTGTCATCTCCTATATCTAAATAGGAATTTTTTCTGCACTGAAAAGAACATATTTTTATTCAAATGAAGCTCTTAATGTGTTTCCTAGCAGCATAGCTACAGGGTGTGATACTCAGTTTTAAACAAGGCTGGGGAGGTTAAAAGTGGAATGGCAGTTGGGTGAGTAATGGCCTGTGAGTCAGCTGCTAAACTTGACTTGACAACCTCCATGTCACCACCAAGTCAGAAGTCATTCGTGTGACACTTTTGAGGGTAAAGAAGTAAAAAATAAGCTGGTAGTTTCCACTGGTAGAAGGCCATATCCTGGCCCTCTGAACAAAGACTGAGAAGGGGGCAAGGTAAGCAGCAGCAATAGTGCAAATTAAGAAAGTGAGAATATAAATTGCATCTGCAATTATGGGTGGATATCTACACAACTGTAGATAATTAAAACACCATAGGTATGCCCCTCTGAAGTTCAGAGGAAAAGCAATGTGGTTAAAGGGTCTGTGTGCTGGGAGGGAGTGTCCTGTCTGATGCTGAGCAGGCTTCCTCCCAGGGCTCTTTGCAGCTGGAACTTGCTTAGGTTTGAGTTGGCCAATGTGTGGCTAAGAAAGCCAAATAACACTTCTGCAACCTGCTGCTGTTCTGGGCTGGAACAGCAGAAATTCTTGCCTTGCTGTCACTGTGCTCAGCCTTTCTCTTTGGAGAGATTTTTGTCACTAGATTGGTAATATCAGGAAGTTGTTATTTTTTCACACATAATCAGCAGCAGAAAGTGCACAATCCTGTTTCAGCCTCCAGGTGCTTGCAGACATCTCTGTTAAAATTGACAAAGAGAGTGAGAGCGGAATGGAAAGAGATGACGAGGTGACCTTGACAAAGCCTCGTGCTAAGGGAGTGCATGGGAAAAGAGGGATCTCATGGCTATCCTGGGAAAGAGCTTCTTCTGCCCCTGACACACAGTCCAGCTCTTCTAAAGAATAAAATCACAACAACATCTAGAGGGAAATAACACATCCTGCTTGACAGCACTGGTAGAGATAACAAAATGGAATTTGAGCATCCGCTGAGTTTAGTTCGCTCCTTGTGACATGTATAGAGTGGTGTCCTCTGGATGGAGCTTCTGGGTGATATATTTTAGGTAGCATAGGCAAGGCAGAGAGGATCCCAACAATTGTTCTGTATCTGACCTAGAACAAGAGGTCAGGACCATAATATGGCCTCTAGTACTCCTTGTCACTGAAATCCTTTCACTTCACGCCTTATTGCATAAGTTCAATATACTTTTGGGCTAAAGCTCTCCCCAGCACTTAGCTCTCTAAACTCCCTACTCAGCAGGTGGCTTATTTAAATGTGGCTGTCAGCTTGGCCAGTGGCCAAAAGCAAATGGCTCGATGCGTGAACCGCAGTGTTTGGGTTTAATCCTGCTCTGTTCCTGCCAGCACAATCCTCCTGGCTCCGGTGGGGTTGTGTGGGGTACAAGTGAGTGCAGTATAGGGCTGTCTGCTCAACTGTTTGTCAAATAAATCTATGGCCAGTCTCTTGCATTATGTCAGCTAAACATTTGCCTGGCACTTCTGCGTCTGCGAGCCAAGGAGGAATTTTTGGTTGTTTGAAATGAAAACCATCATTGTCAAGTGTCACTTAACCAGCAAGATTTTCTTCCGTCATGTGTAAGTAACTTATTTTGCAGCCCAGAGCCTCGAAGAGGAAATGTAAAGTTTTTCTAAACATCCAGTACAAATGGGGATATTAGCTGCTCAATTGATTCTTCAAAATTTGGGTCTTATGACTGAGCAGGTGAGATGGAGGGAGAGGGGAAGCACATGGTTTAAATTAAATATATGGAAAAAACTGCCAAATGATAAAAATATATTTTAAAAGTAAGCAAACCTGTTTTCCCTCTGCCTCTCCATTAAATATGTCAGGAAAGGGCCTTTACAACTAGGTGGTAATTAGAGAGGAAAAAGCAATGCTGTCAGAGCAGTCAATCTATCACATCCTCTACTGCCTAAATGTTACTAGCAATTAAACAAGTTAGTAGGGGAAAAACTTGACAAGCAAGTTTTATCACCGAATCATTTTGGTAGCAAAGTATGTGGGTGCTCTTATTAGATTCCCCTGTGTAACCCCAAAGATTTAAAATCCAGCCCCAGGAATGCATGTTCAGACCAAAGAGACTATTTTCTTTCCCAGACTACCCAGGCGCAGGGAAGATTAGAATGCTAAAAATAAAACAACCTTTCCCACCTCCCCCTTCCTCTCCCCTCCAAAGTCAAATCTGTCCAGGTTGACTGCTCCATTAAATTCAAGAACAAAAAGTTATAAATTGAACATAGGGAGAGCAGTGCCTTTTCTTAAAGTGATGTTTCCTCGCCTTAATGGATTTAGCTATGGCAGGGAGTCAGAGAGAAGCTGTCTTAACTAAATCTTTGACTGATTATGCATTTTTTTTTCTATTCATACAAGATAGATTCATCATTCCAATTTGTCAAGCTGGTGAAGTTCCAATTAATTACACCAGGAAAAGCTCAAGCTGCATTAGGCCTCTGTCAGGCCTAATCTAGTGCTTCATTTACTGGAGCCCCAAATGAAGAGATATCAGAGGTGTTGTTCCTCTTGGTACTTAATTTGATGAATGCCCTAGCAGCACGATCGGTGGCAGAGGTGTGTATGTGTGTGTCTCTTCATCAGCCACCACTGCTGAAGTCGTCATGCTTTCTCTACTAATTTGAGGGCTCATCTGTATACTGGATGTTTTTTTGGAAGGTCTATTCTTCATCGATATGCCAAAAGGTTTCTTCTGCGTGTGCATGTGTCTGGGTGCCTTTCCAGATCTGCTGGACCTGATTCTGAGCTCAGTGGTGTGATGAGCTGGGATTCAAAGCCTTGTGTGTGAATGTAAGGCAGTATCAGCTAAACTGGATGCTGCAAAGGGCTGTAAATTTTGACATCCCTGTTGCATGTTTGCAGGGGAAGGGCAGCTTTGCACATTGCTCATAAGGAAGTCAGGGTTACTGTCCATGTCCACTGTAAAGAGGTGTTCAAAATGCTTGAGTATCCTGAACCATTTGTTTGCTAAATGGATTTGAATCTTTGATATAAATATAGATGTGCTCTATCAACACAGTGAAGGAGTATATAAAGGTACAGATAGACTCTGACACCACGCTGGTGGGCTGCTATTGACTATATACATCCTATGTTAATTCTTAAATATTTTACAGTAAAGACACTATGGACCAAGAACATATGTTTCTTTTCTGCAGCACTTTACGTATGAATTATTCAGCATAAGGTGCCAGAATGCCAATATGTTTAGCTTACTTTTGGCTTTTAACCACTGCTGTGATTAAAGATGTAACTGCAGCAGTGCTGTCACTTTGCACATAGGTTTAGGTGTCTCAGAAAGGAGGAGGCATTAGCCAAGAGTAAAGTAGCTGTGTACTTTGGCTGAGTAAAATGCTAAAAGTCTTCATTTGCCAGCAGTTCCCATGCTGGGTTCCTGAGTTTATTTTCCACTGCCTGTGTTTGAGGGACTGGTGTGTGCAATGATGATTTTTAATGGCAGCTATCAGACATGCATATGGTGCTCAGCAGGAGCTCATATTCAGAGCAAGCAAGGAGAGAATTGATGCACTGATGGCTGTACTACGACAACTCTGGAGACAGTTTGGGCCTCAACTGATGCTCATTTTTGGAAGGAGGGTCTTTGTATCTGTTAATACATCAAATTTGCATCTGCCATTAGTGTGTCAAAATGAGCTGAGTTGTAGGGCAACAGAGGGAACACCCTAAATCTTGTCTAAGGTGAGATTTTTGTGAGCATTTCTCTTTTGCTTCGGGACAAAATCAAATAAAGATGTTTAAATCTCTGTGGGAAATACTGAGGGAAGAGACAGATAGTGGTTGTAATGATCTCTTGTCATTCTGCACAAGAAGGCTTTTGCTGGACTTATACATTTGAGATTGGTTCTTAAGTGTTCTGCTTAAAAAGTCACTGAGGACCAAAACCATATGTTTCTTTTCTGCAGTACCTTATGTATGAATTATTCAGCATAAGGTGCCAGAATGCCAATATGTTTAGCTTACTTCTGGTTTTTAGCCTTATGTTTTGTGTTAAGCAGGTTGTTTAAACTCACCTGTTGAACTTGAAATAACTAAAAGCCTTTGTGTAGTCTGGGCCAGACAACAGTGAGCTCTTGCAGTTTCCAAGGCTCTGGGCTGGGCCCTTGGTTTTTGTATTTGTACCTATATGCCATAGGCTGCCTTGGCTTTGCACCTGGTGGCTCCTTTACATTTGCTGGTATTTGTCTCTGGTTACAAGGCTGCTGGGGTATTTTGTGAGTGGTTTCAATGTATATTAATGCCAGTAGGTACCTGAGGCTGTCCAGAGCTGTCAAGAGCAATATACCCATTCTAGGCAGAGATTGTCTTGACTGGTTCTTTTTCATATGCACCACTAAGGTGGACCTGGAGAGAGATGGTGTTTTTATCTCTGTCCTTTAGAGAAATGGGAAATGCTTGTTTGTCCTTCTGCTGAGGAGGCACAAGGTTGGAGGCTCAGTGGATGTGGCCGTGGGCTGTCTTTTCCTATCATTGTGTGTTGATTTACCTCAGGGCTTAGCAGAAATCTGTCCCTGGAGCTGTATTGGAGTTGTGCTGTTACAAATTAAAAATAACCAAAGGGATTGCACGTGACATACTACCAAAGATCATATTTACCCGTGCTCTCCTTGCTCTGGCACCAAAATGAGGTTCATTCACTGCTAAAATCCCACTCAACATTTGAAAATGTAGCCTACACAGTGCAATCATCTCACTCAGTGGCTTAAAGACTCTGATGACTCCTGAGTTATTTGACAAGGCAGAAGTGGTCTCTTATGGACACAAGAAGTCCTGAAAAGGCCATAATCCAACAGAAATTTCTCTCTTCAAGGACATGACCCAGAAAGCCAAAACTGTTCTTCCGTGGGTTCTCAGTGCACGTTCATTTGCATCCAACACTGAATGCAAACTCTGCAGTAGTTTGGGTCATCATATGAGCATCTGTCTCTGAGGAATGATTATAGATGATGAGTTATTACCTTTAAATAAGGGGTAATTAATGCTTTCCACTCTGACTTTAATGAAAGGATTTCCTGATGGAGGCAAGGGGGAAACACAAGGAATATATTGTATCAATAATGCCCCTTTGGGAGTTGTTGGCACAGTCTATGGTTAATAATTTGGAGTAACAAATAAATGTGGGCAACTTGTGATATATGTATGGAAGAGTAAGTGTCAAATTATTCATTATGAATTATTCTGCCAGTTCTAATAATAACCCAGCTGTTGAGGAGGAAACGAAAGCTAGATCTGTCAGTGCAGACAGACCCTTTTGCAGTAATTCTATCTCTTTCAAATGGAAAAATATAAACTTCCTCTGAGAACAGAAAATTAGATAAGAGAAAAAGAATGGGATCCCTGCGCCAAATTAATTTTTTTTAGCTTAATGCACACTAATGGATAATAAAAATGGTTGATTAACGAACAACCGGCACGCCAACCAGCTGAAAAAACACATTTTGGCAGTCAGCACTTGCAAAATCTATAGGTTAAAAACAAATTCAACCTCTGTCCCTGCTCTCAATATGGTCAGGTGCCCCTACCAAGTAGGAGTATTTTCATGAAGAAAGACTGTGTGTGTTAGAATACATGTGTGTAGATCCACACACATTGCCAGCTATGCCTTTGGGTTTTGGGACACTGTGTTTACATGTAATACCTCAAGAAACTTGATTGAGTAGCAAACCAGTGTCTAGCAAAACAGGAGGAAATCTGGGACTTGAGAGAGATCAGTCCCAAGGCACATCCACAGGTTGCCATATGACTTCAGCCAGGTTCTTGTTCCCTTCTTGAGCTTTTTCTCTTCCCCTTCTCAAAGAAAGGGGTGAAACATCTCCCATTAGTAGTTACAAGCTGCTTTACTCCTTTCACGTAATGACAGGTATAGATTGTGCTTTTTTTGAGAGGATGGTGCAATTAATTCCTTTTGTATCAACCTTGATGCCATTTGTGATGTGTTGAGCCACCAAAGATGTAAGTGAGCAGAGTCTCTGGATTTGGTGAGTGAGTCTCTCTCTGGATTTGGTAATTTGGTCCCAGTCTCAAGGCACTAAAAGAGATTTTGCTCAGCTTTTCTAACTCTGAAGCAGCTAGCACAGCCTGAGCCAAAGCCATCAATCTAAAACTATGTGAGTGAAGAGAAAATAATTAGAATTTTTTTTTGTGGGGTTTTGTCCTGTTTGAATATATTGCCTTTAAAAATGTGTGTGAGGGGAAAAGCATCTCTGCTATGTGATGCTTGGTCAGGTTTAACACTCTCATGCCAAAGGGTCAGAAAACATTAATACTCCTTTACTGATGAACCCTTTTCTAAAATATTAATAGACTCACCTGGCAGCCTGTATGTCATCCCTGCTTTGCCTCTTGCACACTGTGCTCATGTCTGATTAAAACGTGAGCTGTCTAGGACAGGACCCAGTGTGTTCAGTGCTGGCTTGCTTACTGGTGCTATTATAAATAATTAAGATAATTATCCAATGTGTTTATGGCAACTGACTGCTTTGGGTCAGCTTCTCTGAGGACTCCTGTCATCAATGAAAATTTTGCAAATGGAAGGGTTTGCAGACTCCGGTGCCAAAGATGGATTACCTGGAAGCTTTCAGAGCAATAAACAATGCACTTTCCATTTGCCTCTCCATCCTGTATGGAAATGATCAGAAACTGTAATTTTATAGTGCAAGTAAATGAGAGGCATCAACAGCACGAGTGAGACAGAGGCATTGTCTTTCCTGATGCCAAATCCCAGAATATTAAGAGTTTGCCAAAGGCATTTCAGAGATAGGTTTCCTATCCTCATCAATAATTTAAAGCATTCCCAAGCATCCCCTGCATAGCTCGGAATAAGAGCTGAAGGCATGGATGTCAGAAGGCAGAGTGACTCCCAATTAGTCAGGTAGAGTGCTTTCTTGTTGACTCAGCCAGGGCAAGGGTAGCTATAAAACCCAGCCTTACGTCCTTCTAGATCCCTTAATAGTTTTTCTCCTTTAAATCTGTGGTAATTTGCAGGAGATGAGTGGGCAGAGCAGTCCCTAATCCACCAGGGTGCTCATTAGTGCCACGGAAAAAACTCTGGGGCAGGCAGGGAAGTTGGGGGATGAAGCTGCTGACAGAAGATGGGTTGGGGGATCAGCACCATATTGTCCATGAGCCAGACCCAGAAAGAGGGGGCAGCTTTTAAAACCTGCTGGGAACCATGTCCTCACTTGTGGGCATGGCATTACCAGCCAAGGAGAGTTTGCAGTGATGCCCTCTAAACTTGTAAGGATTGTTCTATCTATGTGGAGTTTTGAGGGAGTGGTGGGGTTTTGTCCACACAAGGGTGGGTCCTATTAGAACTTTTTGGTATCATGCAGAAAATTGCTTGTGGAGCCCTAAAACTGAGCCACGTGAAGGAATTGCCCCGAATCAACCAATTTACAGCAGCTCTGTGGCTGTGTCTATCTGGATGTGTCATAAAACTCTTGAATGTCCTATCTGACCAGGCTAAACGTGTTTATTTACCACACAGCTTATTGTGCACTAAACTCATCCACATGGCAGGCAATTTTCTAGTGCTTAGGCCACGATTTGACCCAGCTGCCATGGAGAAGGCTGTATTAAGTCCAGCTGATCAGGGCTGTCTCCACAGTGGAACAGGAAATTAGCCTCTATAGTTATGTGACTCTGTCAGCTTTTCTACGCATTTCACACAACTCATTTCCTATAATGTGCAGCTCTTTCCTACCGTCTTTTTCCCTGCTGTGAGTAATATTATTTTGATATTGCATTCCCCAATGTGGTATTCAAATCTTGAGCTGACGCTAATTATGTGTTATTGTTTTTTATTCTTTAAAATTTTTTTTCCTGGCATTGCTGACTGCACCTGTTTATGCCTTAGTGTCTCTAACTGCATGTGATTCCATTCAAAACATGCTGGTTGCTTGCACTTGGTTTGGAATTGTGTTTTGCAGCACACTTCTACATTTAATTGCAGCTTTGCAGTGCTTGTCTGGCCCCGTAGCAGTGTTTGAGTGAATCTTTCGTCCTTTGAAAAAAGTGGATTTCTCAAAGCTGTACTTTTTACTATTGATATCATATTTTGAAAGAGTTGGCTACTAAGAAAAAGTTACAAGTGCCTTGAAAATAGA
Organism: Taeniopygia guttata; assembly: GCF_048771995.1. NCBI lineage: Eukaryota > Metazoa > Chordata > Aves > Passeriformes > Estrildidae > Taeniopygia > Taeniopygia guttata. Next base: position 16,966,764 of record NC_133035.1, on the reverse strand, counting down.
TATTTTAGGGATTAGAGGAGCTCTAGAAAACTGCAAGTGAAGAGAGAATGAAGAAAATGGGGTTGCAGGGAAGTGGGGATTTGTTTTCCCCTGTAGGCTCACGTTCCATCACTGACTTCAGCCATTATGCAGATATTATTGCCCAGGCCTTGAGTTCTTATTGTGTAGTTATTATATCTGGATAAAATTGGAGATCTCATTCCAAGAGGAACAGATCTTCAGCTCTGCAATTTGGATTTTCAAGGACTGGGTTGTTCTCAGTGGTGCAGTGGTGCAAGAGTTGAGGCAGTGTCCAACATGTGGATTGAGTTGTGTAGGCAAAACCACTCAGTGGTTCATATCAGCTCCTAGCTGATGGCAAAGGTGAGGTAATTCACTCATCTAGGACCAAAACTCCAGATATTTGATGCTCCAGGTCTTGTTCATTTCTTCTGTTAAGATGACAGAATTTAGCCAGCTGCAAAATATGGTTTGATGTTCAGTCCCTTTGTCCTACATCCTTAAACTCAAGTGAAGCTGTGTGATCCTTGGCAGGGCCAAATTCTCACCTAAATTGCACTGCTTTGGGTCTAAGGCAACTCATCTACACTGCAAGGATTTTATCCCTGCTGTAGAATGCCAATGTGCCTGTGCTTTATGCCTTGGATTTTACTGATCAGGTGGCTGGAGAGCTGGTAATATGCCACTGGGCCAGTGGCTTAATGCAGGAATTACTGGAAGCAGCAATCTTGGAGTGCTTTTTATGAGGATAACAAGGCTTTTGCAGACATAAAAAGCAGGAGAAATGCTTATTAGTTATGGGGAAGGTGAAAGGCTTAGAAAACTGATTAGTGTAGCAGTGTGGTCAGATTGAAATGAAAGCTCAGTGGCATAATCGTTAATTGGGTGCTTACTTACCTACTAATTTGAGCTTGGATGTCAGCAGTACTGCACTTCATCTCAAACCAGAGGTCAGGCTTTAATGCTACATCATAAATTACGTAAAGGCACAACACTAACAATTAGATAATTATGGAGACCCATGCTGTTGCAATTTAACTGGGCAAGTTCAGGGCAATCATGACAGGAATAGTGCTTAACCCTGAATCTGCTGCCTCTCTTTCAACCTGACAGCCAAATATATGTGGCTGAGGAGGTACCCAGCTGTCTGGCAGCCCACAGGTTAAAAGCATCTTCCCCTATTAGTCAGATTCATCAGATGGCCCGGGCGAACTCTGAGGCAATATTGCAAAAACATTAATTATGGTTCAGAAAGAAAAGCCTGTGTTTCAGTCTGCAGGAGGTTCTGGGCAGGGCGCAGCAGTCAGAACAGTTTTTGTGTTCAAGGCACTGTTGTGGTTTTTCATTTGTTTCTAAGCCAAGCCTAAATATATCTTTGGTTTGTTTACTTAGCCTAAATAAACCACCAAGCCAAAAATAAGTTTATCTGCAGGGATTTCTTTCCATGCTGCACAGGACAGACCCAGCAGATCTCTCATTTCCAGTTCTGGAGCCATTCCACTGCTCGCAGCTTGTATCTGCCCAGCTGCAGTGCTGCTTTCTGGTCACTGTCGAGCAGAGACAAGGCCACTGCAGAAAGTGTTTTTTTCCCAGCTGTTTTCCTGCTCCAGCCATGCTGGAAGACACTTTACCCACCTGCAGCCTCTGGTGGCTCTTGCCTGCCATTCCCCAGGGCATTCAGCATGGATCCTCTTGCTGCCCATGATGGCTTTAATGGGGAGAGTTTGATCAGTGCTGGATGTCTGACCATTCAATCCACAGGAAAGATATGGGAGATGAGGGTGGAAAACCCCAGTCAGGTAATTGAAAAGTGACTGACAGTGGGATGAAATTAATCACATACCAATCCTGAGTTATTTGGCCACGTGGTTTTAAACATAAGCAATGTACCCTGATTGAGAAATATGGGATGAACAGTGGTTTCTGTGGGGTCTTAGAAGCCTACAGGCTTTATTTGATTTAGGCCTGGGACTTTTTCTAGTGCTGTCCTTTCACTTTTGTTCCTGATCCTTTTGGTAATCAGGAAAGTTGCTCACACCATGATGTTTTATTACCTCTGTAAACATTGGGTTTTTCTCCTGTGCTTGGCCAGGGCTGAGTAAACTCTGTGCATAAAAAAAAAAATAAAACTGCCCACTTCTGTCACTTTGGCACCATTTTCCTTATTCAGGACATTTTTTATAATCAACAGAAAACATGTCCTTGGAGAAAATATCTCCTATTAATAGAAATGGTGTCTTATGGTGTACTGTGCACTGTTGTATGCTGACATTTTCATTTTTGCGTTGAAGGACTGCGTGCTTTAGCTTTAGCCATGTTTTGCTTTAGCCTTGGTAGGTAAAATTCCTTCAGGTGCTAAGTGTGTTATAAAAGTGCTAGGAAACCCTTAGCAGCGGCACATTGCTTTGAAAAATAATCTTATAACCTTTATATATGTGCTGCAATATAGCATGGTCAAGTAATGACACATCTGGTTACCTATTATTAAGGGCTGAGTTATGGTATGCTTTTTGTTTTAATTAGTTTGTGATAAACAAAAACTCGGGGCTGTTCTGCTCTGGTAGTTCTCATTTTTCCTGCAGCCTTCCCTGCCCTTATGGGTTTATTAGTGTAGAAAAAGTGCCATGCTGTACTTGCAATGTCTAGACTGCTGTGATAGACCAAGCAAAAGGCTTGGTCTGAACCAATTGTCCATCATGCAGTGCTGGGGGGCTCTGGGTAGGACAATGTTACATTTAATTTGGTAGCTAGAGGCTGTGACCATATCCAAATTCCCCACCAGCCCTCCAGGACAGGCTGTGTGGGTCAGGTTATCCCATTTTGGGATGCTTTAGAAGCATGGGGAGAGGAGATGGACTAATTTGGTCTTAGTGCCTGAGAACTGGATTTTTAAAGATGCTTTTTTTCCTACTGATACCTTTAAAAGGGGAAGACAAAGCTAAATTCTACCATGGCTGGGCTACACCTGGCTGTGTGAGTCTGAGAGCTGGGTGTGAATGTTCCTGGGCTCAGTCCTGCAGTGGCCAGGAGGGATTTTCTGGCCTTTGGAAAGAGAAGTCTCAGTGTAGAGGCATCAGCCCTCCCTCCAAGCAGTAAAATCAATCCCAGCCTTTGGCTGCCATCCTCCCAGCTCTGCCCAGGGCAGAGTCAGGCTGACGGGTGTTGGGAATGGCCACGTTACACAGGGTCATGCTGGGTCTGAATCCAGGCCTTAAAAAGCCTTTAATGGGTTGGAAATGATCTTCAGTGCAGGGGACATGCAGGAACAGCCTGGCAGGCATGTTGACAGCTTTTGCCTCCTAACAAACATGACACTGCTCTCCTGCAGCGTTGGAGGGTTTTTATTGCTGTACTTCGTGGCATGAATCCTTTTCCAAAGGGGCTGATGCCTTGGGTCTGTGACAATCTGATCAGCCCTTTGGACCATGACATAAAAAGACCAGCAGTTCCTCCTGGCAGGCTTTCCTAGCAAAAACCCGTTTTATAAATAAACCCTCTTATGAGAGCTGCAAGAGAAAACTGTGTCCTAAAGGCAGTGCAGACCCAGCAGAGCTGCTGTGCCTGCACGTGTGGCTCTGGGGGCAGCTGCTCACAGCTGGCTGCAGGCCACAGCCTCCAGCTCACAGCTTGCCCAGGCAGCCAGGGACAAACCTCTGCCAACCCTGGGAACTTCAGTGCACTATTTGGCCTTTCTCTGCAAGCTGTAGCTGCTGGCTGGAAGAGAAGGAACTAGAGTTGCAGCTCTCATTTGAAAAGGCACAAGTTTCTGGAGCAGAGAAGGAAAGCTGAGCAGCATAAAGCAAGTGTGCCCTCAAGGTTCAGGAAGCTGAAGGTGAATGAAAGACACCTACAGTGATTTCTTTAGAAGGATCACTTGATGTTTCACCTTTTCATGTGGCTTCCTGACACTGGTGTCAGGACTTTTGCATCATTGGAACTGGTGCCCGTGTTCACAGAGCAAAGAGCAGAGGCTGGTGCCATGGTTCACTTATCTGGGCAAGATCCCAGGCAAATGTGACAGTGAAGTGCTGTGCCTGAAGCAAATCAAATGTTTGCACTGTGGATTAAAGGCACAGTGTTGATGAAGTACTTAATTCTCACATAGCTTGGTGCACCACAGCCCTGGTGCCCAATGGGCTTGAGTCTTTACCAGGCATTAAAAATCCTGGCCATGCTTTAGTTATATCCCTTCCCTCTCACAGAAAATATCCATAAAGTTAACTTTCATCAGTCTCTCTTCAGAACCATGGATCACTCCCACTGTAATGTCTTGATGCTGATTGCTATGGGATTTATTGCTGGTGGCTTGGGAATTGTGTTGAACTGAAGAACACCTCAACTGTACAGCTGGTCAGGCACATTGTGTCATCTCTGCACATTGGGAATAAAACTACAGGAACAGTTTGCTCAATATCTGCACGAGCCTGAAAGCTGTGGCTTGTTCCTTGCTCATCCCCAAACTCTTTGGGCTACACTTCAGCACTGATAGTGCAGGAAATCACCAGCTCTCTGGGATTTCAGCAACCCCAGCACACAAAGCAAGGAGAAGAACATTGGCAGTTTTACCGGGAACTTTTTTGCTTTGATCTGTGGTTTGCCATTCCTGTGTACAGCAAGGCTCTCATATAAAGTAAAGACCATTTGGATCCTCTCTCTGGAGATAAGTTATGTCTCCACAGGCTTCTGGAGTTTGGTGTTTCAGTGTAAAGTCACCTGGGTGAACAGTGGCATTCCAGATGGTTGGACTCTGTCACTGAGGAGGATTTAGGTGAGAGGGGAGTATCCTGGTGAGACCTGCATATGGTCTTGGCAGAGCCAGGGGCAGGAGATCAAAGTCTCAGCTCCTCTTGCACAGACAAGATGATTCCAGCCAGCCAGTGTAAGATTTACCACTCATCTCCTAAGCCAGGGAGTCATGCCCTTCCCTGAATCTTGGAGGGACAGGCAGGCCAAAACTTAAATCTTGTCCTCTGCTGCTTGGAAGGGCAAAGGACGGATTTCCAGCCAGCCTGGCTGTGCCCCACAGGGCATTAACTGATAGGTTTTTACCAAGACTCACTTTTTGCTCCCAGGGGCAGTGCAGCATTTCATGCCCTGTGCTGTGACCCCTCTGTCCAGTCCAGATTCCACCTCTGCACACTGCTGGGGCTGGGGACTGGGCTCCAGAGGGCTCCTAGCTACAAAAGAGCCTCAGTAAGAGTGCACTAACCCTGGCTATAGCCCTGGCTAAGCCCCTCCTGTGCTACAGGGTCACCTCCTGTGACTCTGCAAAGCTCACCCCGTGTCTCAGAAGAATGTTCAAGGTCAATGGACTGGTTTAACTTACACAAAATATTGGTACTTTGGAACAATTGCTTGCTAAATATAAACCTCTATGTGGACATTCTCTCTCATCATTGGATATTTGCTTACAATCAAATCTGAAACTTTAACCAGTTGGCCTTTAAAAAGCTGAGAATAATGTTTTCTTGCAGAACCAAGTTCTGTTTCATGCATGAAGCAGAGATGTACCTCTGTACACCAGTGTGTGACTTAAATGTGCATTGATTTTCCAAGTGAGCCTCCTGTGAGGAAATCCCATACCATTGCCACTTTCTTACAGGTGCAATGCTGCATGCACTGAAATTGAAGTTACCTTTAAGAAACTTGGCTCTATGAAGCTTTTCCATGGTTGTAATCAGTAACAGCAGTGCTGTTTCTAACAGTGCTACTGCTCCATCTGTGACAGAGGGAGTGGGGAATTTAAACTGGACTTTGGTGCCCAAATGCAGTAACTGCATGGCCTGAGAGAATAAATTCTGTGTTTTTGTGGTACAGCTGCCTCTGAATCAAAAATCTCCTGACTGGTCTGGCCAGACTGGGACTGAAGATCAAGCAACATCATCATCTGGGGCTTGATTCCATTTCTTGGTGATTAAAAAAATTAAGAATTCCTATTGTATTGATGTTTATTTTTGCTACAAACAGCAAAACAGTCCAGCAAAACAGAATCTTTACAGCTGAGAGATTGAGTAACAAGGGGAAGAAAATGTCAATGCAAGTTAAAGCAAATTTAATAAAGCAAATAAAAACAACATACTGACACTGAAATATAATCTTAACGCTCTGACTGCATCTAACTGAAGCCAGGAAATTCTCAGCTAAGTGTTCCCTCAGCCCTCTTAAATCAGCCCAGTTTGCTTAGGCATTGTTGCACATAAGCGCCTTTATGAGCCGGCCCCAAAACACTGGATGATAATAGGAGCACTAAGAAGATATTTATTTTGTCAGCTGTGTGTTTGGATGGATCTCTGATGGATGTATCAGCCCTGATTCTGCAAACCATGGAGAAACCAGCCCCGCTGTCAGTTTGTGCTCTCACACTTTGCAGAATTGAGGTCGCCGCGCGATCCATGAGGTGGGACTGAAGGCACCACCTCAGGTGCCTCTGTAGATCCTCTAATGCTGCTTTTCACAGGCTAGAGAATAGATCTTCACCAAATCTACACATTGAGGAGCCTCCCTTTGCCAGGTGAGAGGCTGAACTCTGAGAGGTTGTGATTTACAGCAGAAAAGTGTGTGTGGCAGTGCCAAAATTTGATCTCAGGCACTCTCAGTACCTCCCCTAGGTGTTTTCTCTCCGAGATGTCCTCCTCATGGACTGGAAAAAATGAAGAGGTTCAAAACTTGAGGGATTCCCTGCAGGTGCAGTGTGATTTGGTGGATTTTAGGTAGAGCTGAGAAGGGGCTCACCATTTGCTTTAGGGAACTGAGGGCCTCCAGAGCCAATTCTGGAGACCCACTTGAATTGAAGACTCAGGATGAGGGCTGGGTCAGGATGGAGCTGCTGCACACACCTACTCTGAAGCTAGGAGAGGACAGTGAGAGGGCTGGTGGGCTTTTTAAGAGGCTTGCTCTATAGCAATCTTTTTTTTCCCTAAAAGAATTACCAAAGAAAATGCTGCCCTGGAAAAGGGCAATAAAGATTGCCACCTGCACCTTTCTTCCATCTTTTACCAGAAATCTGGCCCTTAAAATGTATTTGGAGTTCTGAATCTTTATTTTTTTTTGTGCAAAAAGAAGGGCTTTCTCACACAAGTAATTCTGTTAAAGCCTTTAGAGTCTGCTTGAGTTGTTAGGTCTGCAGGTCTTCTGGGTGAGATAATATAAGCAATGGTTTGTGCCAAGTGCTTGTGTTTTTGTTCCCCCCACCTCTAAGGAGTCAGATCAGCCAAATTTGAACTTCCTGATACTGTTTGCAGTTGATTAAGAAAACACAGATATCAGCCAAATATCTGCCTTGGTTGTTCTTTTCACTTATGTCCAGCAAATGCACCTAATATTTCTCCCCTAGAAGCAGGAACAAACAGATTTTTTGCCCAGATTTGCTGGCTTCCATGTCCAAGGAGCTTTGACCTGCTTCTGCCTCCCAAGTCCTCATTGCTAGTCCTGACCACCTCTTTATTGAAGAGCCTTCACAGTCCATATCCATCCTGCTTATCTCTCTTACTCAGTATTGACAAATCTGTGCCCACTTCTGACAGGCCACAACTAATTGATTTTCTACCAGCCAAGTTTTCTAGCGAAAGCTTTTGCAGTATCTGGCCTTATGAGTTCTCCCTGGGCTCAGGGAAAGGCGGGTAGTATCTTCAAAAGGAGGTGTTTTTGTAATATTTAAACCCTAAAGGCCTGTGAAGGACAGTGGCTGTGACACGGCACCGATCAAAATTTCTGAATTGCTTTTTTATTGTTTTCCCAGTTTTTTTTTTTCCCTATTTCTCATGCTCAGGCTGTGAGATCTGTGGGACTGGGGCTGACATGTTGTGCAGGCCCCAGAACACTGAGATCTTAATCTGTGCTTAGGGCTCCCAATGTGGGCAGTACATGCATTAAACAGTCTCCTCTGCTTGCGTGCAGGAAAATCCAGTAAACCCATCTGGATACAGCTCAGCCTGCTTTTTAATTCCTTGCTGGTGGCCCACAGTGTCCCTGATAGGCTGCCGTGGGAAGGCTCCGACTGCTCCTCCTGCTTCCCAGTGATGTGGGAAGGGTTTTGGCTGCCCTGCTGAAAGGGTCAGATGCAAAAATAAATATTAGCGCCTTTCTCGCTCCTGTAGTCTCAGGGTAGGAAGCTATTTTCTTTCCTAAAACCCCATTTATTCACTGTAGTAATTCAGAACGTGACTATGCTTGGCTTTTACCTTTCTGTGTCTATAGGACCACAGGGCTGGGCCAAATCAGAGCCTAGCCCCAGCTGTCAGTCATTTTAGTAATTATTATTAACCTCCTGCTGATGCTTTTCCACATGAAAGTAAAAGGTTCTTTGGCACTTTTCTTACTTTTCTTTAAAAGATGGAAAGTGGAATAACAAAGTTCTTAATTAGCTGAGCTGGTGTTGAAAAGCTCAGTGTCAGATTTCCAGGTCAGTGTTTGATGGAGGAATGATAGTGGGAAGTGATGCATCGACATTGATTAAAGAGCAGTGATGAAGCAAGATAAAATTGACATTTCATTCTTCCCAGCTAAATAAATGTGACTGACAATACTTAAAGGTGAACAGGCTTATTTCTTGAATCAACAATGCAGCCTGTAAAAACATCCATCACAGCAGTCTTTTCTTAATTACTAACATCTAATTAGCCCCAAATCACTGTGGTGCACTGATTACACTAAAAGGTGCCTGCCACTCTTCCTATTTTGGGCATAGCTGAGGAGGGTAAAGGATGTGAAATTAACTGGCACTTCCAATTGTTTCATCTGGAGACCCTGCAAAGAGTCCTCAGCTTTTCTCTCTGTTCTCCATTCCTTAGTCAAACAGAGCAGTAATCCCAGATGAGTGCTGGATGCTGACTGGGGAGAGCTCCCTGGAAGCACCAGGAAGCTCCAAGAGGGGTGTGAGGATGCTGCAAAAAAGCCAAGCTGCTGCTATTCCTGCTATTAATAATGGGGGGAATTCATATTTTATAGAACTAAACTTGTTATTGTTGGCTTTTTTTTTTTTAATATAGTACACTTTCAAGCTTCTTTAAAATAGCAATTTAGTATTTCCTCACTTTAGTCTAAGACCAACCCAGCCTCCTTTCTTCACGTTGACAAAGGGCTTTGGATGATTGTTTCCCATCCTTTAGTTTTCTTCCCTTGAAAGAAACAAAGGGAGTAACAAATACAAATGCCCCAAAACCTTTCCTAGAAGGAGTCTGGAACTCAGCTGATGCCTCTGTGAGCGTGTTTGTGTTGCAGAAAAGACCATTCAGGTGCTGAGGCTTGGAGCAGCAGTTAAATGCTCATTTTCAAGCTCTGATGGAGTTGAAATACTGCTTGTTGCACCAAGGTGATGAGGACAGGAGGTAAAATCCCAGAGAAGTAGCATCCTTTTATCAGTAGATGGTAGTATAACAACGTGGAAGGAGTGCAGCTGCCCCGAGCTTGTCCCAAGTTCTAAGCTGTTGTACTCAAATCTGAAGTGAAAAACAAGACAAAGAGGGGCAGAGGATAAGTTCAGGCTCCTGACATGTTCTACTTTTCTCCAAATCGTAGTTTACAGCAGAGGGAATGAATGTATGTTTTTATTCATGATTTATACATGGTTTATCTAGAGCAGTGTGAATAATTGATTATTCTTGTTCTCTGACAGTTAAAAAAAAAAAGTTTAAACAAAATGAAAAACAAGTTAGGAAATCAAATAGTAAAAGAGGAGTAGACTCCTGTGTCAAAATAAGTATTTTATTTTTCTTCAAAACAACTGTTTTGTTCTCCAAAATGCTTTGCTTTGAAGGATTGTTTGAATCATTTAACGTGAAGGAAATTGCCAAGCGAAACAGTTGTAGTTTAGTTCTGGCTTGTACATATCAAAATAACTGTTTTTAAACATTATTTCCTCTCCTATCTGTAATGCAAAGAATTTAGTGAAACTGGCACAAGCTTCCCAGAAGATGGTGCTGCCAAAACTGAAATTATCACGAAGATGTTTCAACCAAGGCAGTCACCATCCAGGCTCTTAGTTTGGCCATGAATTGTTTCATACGAAAATACAAATAAATCAGAACAAGCCTGCAGAGGGGCCTTCTCCCTCTGTAAGCTCACATTTGTAAAGTCTTTTAGTTTTGGTTTTTCCTTTTTTATTTTTTTAATGAAAAGCAGACTTTTCCTGCATGTGAGCTCGGGGATCCCAGGGGCCGGATTCACAATGTAAATGCACTTAGGCTAAAGAGATCCATATTGATTTGTACCAGCAGAGGATCTGGCCCAGTAGGAGCAAACTCTTTTTTTCGAGGTGGTATTGAATTTGTATGTGTTGAATTCTGTGCTTTGGAATTTAAATCAAGGATTTGATGGCAAAAAAAAAGAGAAAAGGAGGGATTTGTAGAGATGTGGCATCCACTGTTTTCACTCTCCATGTCATCTTATTAGCAAAAGCACTCTGGTAGGGGTGATGTTGATGAAGATAAAGGGCTTTTTGGTTACAACTGGGTTCTAATCCAAGCCCTAATCTATGTATGTGCTAATAATTGACAAATGACAGTTCTGAGGGGGAATGGAATCTGTGAGAATTTTAGATTTCGAGCACATTGAGTGGGTCTGTAGCTCATTGAAGAGTGATGCTGTTTTTCTTCACCAACATTTTTTTTTTTTTTGCTCTTTTTCTCTCTTGAATTCTTTACTGCTAAAAATACATTAAAAATAATATCTATTCTTAAATCCACTAATAAACAGACCTGTGAATTAAAAGCAATACTACAGTGCAAATGTATGAATACTCTGGGAGGTGGAGTGTGATCTTCTGTGCAGGGCTGGGAATTTGTCATTTGATTAAAACTGCACTTTTTAGAAGTTTATACAGTGAGACCTGTAATTTCAGAGCAGGAGCCTGTTTCCTAAGTGTCCAGGGCTGGGATTCTGTGACCAGAAGGAGAATGGGGAGATCTTGATGGTTCTCCAGTGAGGGGGTGGGTCTTTGTAGTGAGCTTGGACTTGCAGCCACAGGGGTCCCTTCATTATCACAGCAGGATTTTACTTTGTCTTGTGTTACAGAACGGTTTGGGTTGGAAGGAACCTTAGGGATTTGGTGAACATACCTGAAACATGGCTAATTCTGCTGTGATGGGTTGGGATGCAACGAGAAATAGTTCTTCGTCCTTGGTTACTTTGTGGGTTGAGGCTATTGTGTGTGTATGAGGTGTGTGTAAATATGTGCATGTATTTATATATATATATATCCCATATTTATGTAATTAGTGCCACTCAAAAACACCCTGTGAGGAAAGCTCTGTACAAGCTCCCATTGCATTTATTTTCCCTGTGCTCTCCCCTGTCTCACTCTTGATGTACTAGTAGTTTGTCCAATGTCATTGGAGAGGTGGCACATTCACCCTCCAATCCACTGTCACCTTTGGAAAAGTATAAATGCTGGAGTCAGAAAATAAACTTCCTCTTTTTCACCTTTGCAATAGCAGCGGCTCACGTCGTGCCTTCGCGTGTCCTATAGCGACACTGGAGTGCATAAAAAGTGTCACTGTGGGGTACATGCAGCACTTTATGGGGACACTCAGGCAGGGTAAGAGGTACAGTAACAGCACAACCCATCTGCAAATGCATCCTGGCTGTGCCACAAAAACAGCTGTGACAGGAAATTTTCTCTTCATGGATTTCCATCTAAAGGCACAACACACAGGTCAAGGGTTTGCTGCAATATGTAAACAAGTGTTCTGGCAAGTATTATGTTAATAATTTGCTAAATCAATTGTCTTTATATCGCAAAAATTAGTTAAAAACTATCCAGACAAAACAAAAGCAGACCAAACTTGCTGGTCATGGCTAAACTGTCCCAGCTTACAGCAGACTGGATGGTAATTTGTGTTTGATGCCCCAAACCCAGCCTCATCTGGGTGGAGATGTGTGATGCACCTAAAGTGAGAACCCCAGGAGATGGAGGAGGTTTATGTCTGTGTGGGAAGGTTTATGTCTCTCTGCATGGAGACACAAACCCTGAGCAGAAAGAATGATGCAGCTGAAGAGAAAGACTCTCAGTAATTTCAAGTGGCTTTAATTAGGGTGAGACTGATGCTGCCACTCCTGACTGCCTGTTTGTGCTAGAAGGCAAACTGCAGGAACATGGAGTGTCTTGTTCCCAGGATTAAATCCAGCTTGGCAAGAACCTCCCTGTTCCTTTCCAAAGAGTGAGCATGTGGGTGTGCACATCTGGGGGGTGTCTGTGTGCACATCTGGGACAGACAAGCACAACCTGGCAAACCTGTGCTGGGAAACCACAGCCTGATGGCTCTTGCAGGGGCTCAGGTGAAGGAGGTGCAATAAATCCTTTTTCCTGTTCAGGCAGGGAACCTTCAGATCACGGGATGCCTAAAACAATTCAGTTCTGATGTCTCAATCCTAAAACCAGCTGTCCAGTCCTGGGAAAGATGAACTTTTCCAAGAGAAACTGGATGAAAGGTGCATGTGCTTCTGGATATGCCTGACAGGAGAGCAAAGAGACTTTGTGTCTGAGGCTGGAGAAAGTGTTTTATAATTGCATGTGAGAGCTTGGTCATCTCCAGGGAAGCTGGGTTTCGTGCACAAGGTGCCAGGGCATGAGCAAGGCAGCAAGACTGTGCTGGGAATAGATAAAAATGCAGCTCCCAGCAGGGATGGATGCTTGTGGTGTGAATGGGCCAGGTGGAGAGCAGTGGGATCTCCTCAGCAGGGGACTCTGTGCTGAGATATTTCAGCCCCAGTGTGGCTTTGCTGGTTAATTTAACACAAGTTGCTGTTGGAGTGCTTTGTGGGCAGGTAGGCAGAAGTGCAGGCTTTTACAGCACAGAGGTCAGCAAAGATAAAACTGATAAAAGAGGACACTGCAGAGGAGGGAGGGGAGATGAGAGGCCCATGGACCCTCCACAGCCCGTGTGAAGAGAGGACATTGCCCTGCTCACAGCAGCCTCCCCTCAGCTCAGGTGTTACTCCACAGCTCTGGGGAAAATAACAAAAGGAAACACACTAGGAAGAAAAATAATTCTGAGGTGACCAATAGTATTTGTTGAGCTGGATTCTTTTTGTCTTTGTTGGGGGAAAGAGGAGATGTCCATGTCTGGAGGCCCTGGGAAGAGGCAGTTCCCAGGTCTGATGAGGTGGGACTCTGGCAGGATGTTTGCCCAAGGGAAGAGAGAAAGAGAGAGGGCTCCTGGTTTTTATTTGTGCAGGTGCAGAGCAGAGCTTTCCAGAGAAACTGATCTCCTTGCAAAGAGATGGAGTGCAGAAACTCAACAGGAATTTCCATTTCCTTCACTCCTGAGCCTGTCCCACTCAAACTGCAGGAGATTTTGCAGCTCCTCTGCTGCACTCACTGGCTACAATAATGAAAAGGGATTGCCCAGGTGTAACCAAACCCAAACTTTGATATGGCATCTTTGATACATTATTCATTATACATTACACAGAGCATAGGCAAAGCTGAGGAGCAGTTCAAATCCAGGGCAGAATTCCTGTCATGCAGGTGGGTGCTGAAAAACAGGACTGGCTTGTGTGTCAGCTGCCTTCAGTAACAGAAAGTCTGGGATGAAAGTGTTTCACAGGCTTCCCTGTCTCACTGAAGGCTTGACTGAGAGCATAAAACTCTATGTGTAGACAGAAGTTGTTTAACATCACATTTAAATACAGTCAAATTAGTAATTTCCTCTAATTTTTCCAGCTGTTTGTGTGTAAGTCACGTCTGGAGAGCACTTTCTGTGCTCTCAAAATCAGGAGTTAAGTTATATTGCTGAACTAGCTACACATAAGGAACTATTTTCATTTACATCATAAGAGTGAAATATTTTTTGTCAGATAATCACTAGAACATGAAAGTGTGGCGTGTTTATGCAAAGTCTGATATTGGGTCTGATTTGCTATCATTCCTGAATATTTGATGGTGTGGGTGGTGTTTTAGCTTAGAAACCTGAGCAGCCACTACATGAGTGCTGTTCATCAATAACAACTGCATTAATAACAAGATCCAGTATCACAAGACTTACCTAAATTCTCCTCCTCCCTGCAGTCCTCTCTCCCCTTACAGTGGCAGTCCCTAACTCCAGGGATGGGATCCTTTCCATCTGGGGTGGGATTCCTCCTCTGGTGGACCTCCACAGCTTGAACCAGTCCTGAGGAATCGTGCTCTAGTCTTCTGAGAGAAAAAAGCACTTCTAAGGTGTTATTAATCTCATCCAAAATAGCCATTTGAAGGTCAGAGATGAATTGCAGTCTAGGAGTGCTTGTTTTGGTCCTGCTGACTCCCTTAGATGTAGCATTCACAGCGTCTAAATATAGATGTGATGAATTTGATCCCTGGTGTCTCCCTGTTAGACCTGATGTAAGGACTGTAGCAGCTGATGGAAATACTCTCATGGAGGTGTAGTTAGACACTGCATTGATCTTACTCCCCATGCCTTACTGTGCATTTTAATTTGAGCCAATGCTGCCTCCCCTTTCAAGAGGTGGAGAGAAAACACAGTCAATTACACCATGAAAGCCACAGAGCTCCTTCAGTAATCCAAACTGACTGGGAAGTTCCATTTGAAACCATTCACCCATTCCATTAAAAAAATACCAGGGAGCGTGCATCCCTATGAAATAATGATGGGCAGAATAAACTGTCTGGAAGTATCTTGCCTACTCCACACCATTTAATCAGGAAGCAGTGAGTGGAACTGGCCTAACATTTACAAAGGGAGAACTGACACAATGCATATTTGAACACCATGAGAAATAGCATCACCGGGGACAGAGAGTAAGTTTAGTTAATAATGAATGGCACATCCTATAAAATACCATTACACAGTGTTCAAGGCCCAAGAATGATGACATAATTATTAGGAGACTGGGAGATTAAGATATAATTTAAAAAAACATGACAGGGGAGGGTGTAATTGGGGAGACAAAATACACAGGAAGTTTGTAATTTACATGTCAAAATACCTTTTTCATGTTTTGATTGGATTGGACGCCGCCTTTCCACTTCATTTATCTTGGCTTCAATTAGAGGCAGGAGAAATGACATCTCATGTTCATATTCTTGACACACACTGCTCATAGACACTTTCTAATTCTAACAGACAGTGAGGGGAAAAGGAAAACTTGATTCTGCCTCTGTCATGGACTTCTTAGTTAACCCCTAATTTGTTTCCAAATGAGGCTGTCACTGTGGTTCAAATGAATACGCACTTAGGCTTTGGGGTGTGTGTTTGGGTATTTACTCATAGGCTGGGCTTTGCACGTGGCATGGCTGGGTGGACCCAAAAGCTGCTTTTCTGGGGGAAAAGAAAAAACCAGAAGCTAAGAACATTTATCCCCCAAAGAAGAGCTTTCCTGTGTCAACGGTGCAGACTGTTTTTATCAGAACAGCCATATTCACAGAGTGCTTGTAATCATACAGAGCCATCTCCAAAGCAGAGGATGTGAGTTGTGATTTTCCCCTTTGGCAGAATTTTTGCTCTTTTTATTTTCTGTCTGTCTCTTTTATCTGGTGTCACCATGTGTTTCCCAATTGGCTCTGAAGCCTGCTTCCATTTTTTACAGGAACTGTGCTCTGTTTTACACCCATTCCCACCCAGACACATACACTAGAAATGTCAAAGGTGTGTTTGAGATAAAGCCATATGTTTCATCAGTGCTGAAGTATCTGCTCACCTGAAGGCATGTACTGAAGTCTTTCCTCTCTTGGCAGCTGTCATTACCCTTTTAATTCTTGTGCTTCATCTCAAAATCAGTGGTTTAGGATTTTCCAAAGGCTGTTGATTTTGGTTTCTTTTCTTTGCACAGTTTGAGGTGTGGAAAGAGGGCAAAAGTTTTCCCCTCTCTAGGACTTCTGACAGCTAAAACTGGGGGGGGCCTTTAAAGCATCTTGAAATGTCCAGCTGCAGTCAGAGGTACTCAAAACCATCAGTCGCTTTTGAAATCATGGGAAACAAGTTTCAGGCTTACCAGTGACTCTGTTCATTGCATTTCCTTATAAAGCAAAATTGCTCCTGGAAATGCTAGTCAGGAAATATCAGATAAATAGTCTTTGAGAGATGTCCTCTGTGAGGGACTTTGACTCCCCAGATGGAGACAGATCTCAGAGCAGCTGTGTGAGGTCTCTGCAGGTTCCGTGTGTGTCCTGAACTCTATCAGAAACCCCAGGAGTGACACGAAACTGGATGAAGTGGACAGTGCTGCTGTTGTTAATGCTATTATGTTTTTGGTATTTAAGCCACCTGCAGTCGTGCTGGGATCATTCCACCATCAGGCTCCCTCCAATTCTGGCAGGAGCTCACTACTCCTGTCAAATACACTCAGGTCTGGCTTCAACTGCAAGGTAAAAAAAAAAAAAAAAAAAATTTAAAAAAGCTTTGGGATAAACAACTGGCTTAGGAAACACAGGTTGGATCGGAGCAATCACTCATCCAGCCTGGGTGTCTTAAACTTCCCCCAAGTTGTCCAGAAGGAGGGTGTGACTCCAACCACCTTCTGCAGCCTTTTCCCTTCATGTGTCCCCCCCATCTGCAATAATTAAGGGTGTTTGAGGGTCCATTCCTGCCTGTGCCTCTGTGGGACCTGCTGTCCATGAGTTTCTCTAATCCCTTTAAACACTGCAGATCCCTCTGCCTCCAGAGCCTCCTGTGGCAGCAAGTTCCCCAAGTTCACTGCCAGTGTTGCTTCACACAGTTCTGCAAACTGTTTTTGAGCAGAGTGGCCCAAGGTGCATGGCACACTCTACTGACCACACCTTGAGAGACTGCACTGAAGGTCTTTGGAGTAAAATACTGTCTGGCTTTTGAATTTATACTAGTTTGAGTCAGAGAAATATCCCGTCCTCTGCAATCTCCGGGGTAACAGCACCTGATTCCCTCAGTGTGTATTCTTTGTAATTTAAACCCTGCAGGTAGGCTGTAGGAACTGTGTGTAAAGTTAATAAGGTACATATTTGATACTTGAGGAATTGTCTGGCTTTTTTCTGGAATAATTGACTAGCATTGACTCTGCTGCTCCAGGTCCCTAACAAGCAAAGTAAGTAAATAAGAAATACTGATACTAAACCCACCCTGAGACAGCTTTGGCTGTCAGGCAGAATGTTTCTGTGGTACAGGGAGATGGCCTCAGGTGTTCTGCAGTCTCACAGGCACTTTGGTAGGTTGTGGATTTTACATGGGCAGGTTTCAGATAATTTGTGAGCACATGAGTGGGTGAACACCAGGTACAGCTGCAGAAATAACTCATGGGGTAGCCAAGGCACCAAATCCATTTTCAACTCGCATTAGCTGGGCTGTCTGAACCCTGAACAACGCTGCTCAGTCCTCTTAATAACACCAAGGTTCTGGGTTTATAGAATAGAATATTTTTAGCTGTGTCATGGGTTCAGTCTCTATCCAGTTTACAGTGCACCCCTCTGAAGGTCTCAGGGCAGCAAAAAGACTTTCAGTGTCTTTACAGATGCACAAGTGTTACATATTGGCAACTCCTGTGCTAATATGCAATATCTGGAATCACCAAAGCTAAAAATTGCTGCTTCATGAGTTATTCACATGCAATCATCCCATTTCTGCTTAAATGACATGCACAACAGCCCCTTTCAATGTGACTACTTCTATGATTGATTTGGACTTTTCCTGAGTCTCTGATGGTGTTTGAGAGATCAGTATAGCCTTGTGTTGACTGTTCTAATACGAATTACACAAAAGAGGAGAGAGCTGGCAATAGAGTATCCTTGGGGGATGCAGAGTTTACTATGAAGATGCTTCTGGCAGCAAAAATTATATTTACCACAGTGTTGTGTGACCCACTTTGAGCAGGGATAGATTGATCATCTGGAAAAAGCCCTGGAATAGCTGAAAGAGGGAATGTGCAATAGAAATCTGTATGTCTTTATTTCAGTATTCATGGTGACAAGGACAAAATGGAAAATACAGGCCAAGGGCCTGAAGTGAAGGCTGTGGTACCCCAAAGGCTCAGGCTAGCACACACTGCATCATTAAGCCACTGGCAGCATCACACTGAAGCCCTGCCCAAGTTTCAATTCTTACACTTCAAATAGTCTCAGCTCTCACCAGATAAATGAATATTTAATGCACAAGTGCCCGCTGTAATATTCCCAACTGTGCAATCTAATATTAACAGCTATTTCATAAACCAACAAGGCCCATTCAATTGGTGACCATTTAAACTATAACACACCATTAAACTGCAAAAGCAGCCATGAAAACATGATTGAGATACATGTTTGTCAGTCCATTGCTAAAAATGGGATTGCAACAATGTCAGTGCAAAAATAGGGAGTAGTTCCATCCAGAAAAAAGGGAGTGGTGAAGCAAATTCCTTCTTGGAGCTGCAGTTGGTTATCAGGGCAAAGTAGATCCTGTCCACAAGAATATATAGATTTTAATAGCCTTAAATGAATCCATGAGGATATATGGAACTTTTTGTTTCCCTTTCCTTCCCTATGGATGTGTCTGCAGAGTCCCCCTGAGCCTGTGCTAATCCTGAAGGGCTGCAGGAGCCATGGAGGCATTGAAGTGGGAAGGCAACTTCACCCTGTCTTTAGGAAGCCAGTGGTGCTCTGCTTTATCTTGATTCTTCTCATGCTCCCATTCTGAAAAATATACTGGTAAATTGGAGAGGAGGCAGGAAAGAGGTGCTGGGGAAAATGCTTTGCAACGAGATACTCTCAATCTTTTTAACTCATCAGAAATAAGATTGAGAGATGACTTGTCTTCAGTGTTAAGTGCCTCCACAGCAGGAAAACACTACTTGTAAGAGGTTCTTTAATCTATCTCTGAAGTTATAGCAAGAATCAGTGTTTGGATGCTGAAGTGAAATGACTCAGGCATGTGTTTATCTCAACAAGGGTAAATAAGCAGTGACAAGTTAATGGTAATAGTGATATTTTTTCCCCTTGTCTCCATATCAAGACAGAAAGCTTTTCTGAAAAACACACTTATTCTTTGGTGTTTTCTTGTTAGGGATGGGAGAGAGGGGCCCTGTGCATTATACAAACCTAAGCAGTCGCTCTCCTTTCTTTTCTTTTGTAGTCCGGGCTTTCAAGTGAGTTAAATCTGAGCTCACAAAATAATGTGGAATTTGATGTTGAAAGTATTGGAACAAATTTCAAGACTTTAGCCTAAGCAATTAAAGTCCTTTAAAAATATTATTAAGTAGTGTCATATGAAGTGCCTTCAGGTGGCTAAGTTTTAATTTTAGAAATGAAGAGAAAATGGCCTGTAAGTAGGTAGAATAGCAGGGTGAAAAGATGAAGACAAGTGTGATGCTGAAGGTGATGTGTGATATTAGAGAAGAGGAGAGATGTGTTGGGCACAGATCAAACAAGGCAGGTCTATTCCAGCATCATCACACTTTGGGGCCTTTTTAACATGGCAGTGAAAGTGCTGGGAAACCAGGACGTTGCAGGCATCCTCCTTCTGTATGGCCAATGTTTTTTGTCTTTATCAGCTTCTAAACATTCCTTAACTGCATAAACCCACTTTTGTGGTGCTCTCAAACCTGTGAAGGCTCACTCTGCACAGTGCAGGTATTTAATTGCATGGGCAGTCATTACATCTTTGCAAACCCCACCTTTGGTGCTCTGGTATTCTTGATTTCCCCATTTTGCTCAGACTGAATGAGCTGAAAGCAAGACCTTGGGGAGGGGTCTGTGTGTGCAAGCACTTGTGATGGAGAGCCATGGGGGAAAAAGTTGTCTGAGCTGCACTTCAGCATTTCATTACCATGTGCTGTTTTGCCTGACACTGAATTTTAGCATTTTAATATAGTTGTCTTTTGTTTATATTCTTTGTTTTTTTCCCCCCAAATCCACCCCTCTTCACCAATAAAACAAACAAGGTTCTTGCGAGGTAGTAGATTAATAAAAAAGGTCCTAAAATATTTTCTTACATATTCTTCATTTAAACATGTATTTTAAAGCCTACAGGGGCTAAGGATATGGTTTACTACTTGAATGATTGAACCTGGTGTTTTTGGAGGGAGGAACAACCTGTTGATAGATGACTTGCAAATGACAGGTTGTAGTCAAATGGGAACCCAGGCCAGAAGTGACCAAAAACCTGGTGAGGTTTGATGTTTAATCTGAAATGACCTGTTTGTCTCATTGGAAGGGTGAGAAGTTATTCAGATCAGAAAAATCAGCACTGCAGATGGTACCAGCTGTCAGTCTGTGTTGGCAATCACATTAGAGAGGGCAAGAACCTGAGCAAAGCTTCTCAGGGGAGGATTACAGCTATTTGCCTGCTTGTCTGGTGGAGCAGGTAAAAAAGGTAAATCAGTTTTGTGGGGGAAAAAAAAGTTCAAGAATGCTCAAAAGTTATTCACTGCATACTCAAAAAACCCCCCAAAACAGTGAATATAAAAGATCATTTTTTTCTGGCTTGATTTTCAGTTCCTGATTTTTCTTCCCACTGGGCCCCCATTTTGTTTTCACTTTTTTTTTTTTTTTCTGCTTGGTTTTGACTCTGAACTAAGGAAGGAGAGAGTAAAAGGAAGAAAAATATTTCTGTTGAACAAGGCTCTATGTATTGTAACTACTTAGTGGAGCTACGATAGGACTGCGTGATAGTGGAGAGTTTTGTAAACTTTCTTTATGCTCTAAATTAATCTGTTCCCTTCTGGAAAATCCTCCTGAGAGGAATCCCATTGCCAGCTTTGTAACCCTTGGTGGAGAGCACTGAACTTCCCTGGTGCAGCTTGACACAAGCCACAGGGACAACTGAGGCTCAGCTGATAGAAATCAACTCATTTGACCTGAGATCTGAAACAATTGAGGAGCCTCTGGGTGGACTGGAGTGTTGAAAATACAGTGATCTGTACTCTTCATTCAGTCAAAGCAAATTAGAGTGATTCAGCAGAGAAAAAAAAAACAAACAAAAAACGTATGGACCAGTCCTTGCTAAGATGAAGGAACATTATTTCACTACATGAGGGAGCTGAAATGATGGTGATATCACCAGCTGGAAACAGCCCAGGTTTTCATATCACTATGACAAGTAGGAAGAGAGATGCCTCAGGTAAAGCAAACAGTGACTCAGATGTCTCTTCTCATCAGAGAAAGCAGCTCAGGGGATCTTTTGTTAGAGGATGGTGGAGCAGCAGCTGAGAGGCACCACCAGTGCACAGAGCTGGGAGCACCTCTGGGCTGCCAGACCTGTCTGAGCTTCCAGGCTGGCTACAGGGGCCACACATCACTCCTTGGGTCTTCTGCCTCTACCTGCACTTTGCTTTCCACTGAACAGAAGAAATGTGGCTACATGAATCTTAGAAGCTGTAACACATCCTGGCTAGGGGCCCTCAGTGGCTGAGTGGGGTCTGGAGGCCTGTGAGCTGCAGAGTGCTCACTGCTCACTTGGGAGGTCACTGAACCCTTTGATCTCACCCTGTTTTGCAGTTGGATGATCACAGGCAGTTCACTTCATCTCCCCTTGCTATGATTTCCACACCTGTAAATAGGAGGCAAAGATTTTCCCTCCTTTTAGAAAATATTTGATAATCTTCCAAAAAGCGTGAAGTAATAAATAGAATATTACTAATATCCTGGTTATCCTACAAAGAGCTCCACAAAAGTGTTTTCTGATTCTTGTTGGCATTGCCTGGGTTAATTGTGAGCTGTCAGTCTGTTCCTTGGGAGAGGGTCTTTTGCAGACTTCATAATATTGCTGCAGGGAAAGGATTGTGTTTTTGTATGGGATTATTATTGGCTTGGAAAAAACCAACACGAAATGATTTCTCTGGGTTTTCTAGCAGGAATCCCAGTTATTCTCTTCTGCTGCATTACACAATTATGCAACATGTGATGCTACCCAGTGATGGGAGACAGCAGCCTTATAAATAAATGCAAATGATAGAGACAGGAGATGTTCTGCAGCACTAAAGCTGTGCCTGTAAAGGCATTTGTATTAGTAGGAATTGGTGGCTTTATTTTCACCTCTATATGAGAGTGACACTGGAATTTTCAAAGTATCTAAGAGAAAAGGGGGATGATTTTCAGGGAGATTGTTACCTTTAATAGTAATGTGTGGAAATTCGGCTTTGAGTTTCAAACCTGTGGCTTTGGGGGGCTGTATTTTTTATGGGCTAAGGAGAATATTCCCTTTCCTTGGCAGCTGAAGCTTTTCCCTGTTCCTTGGATACGTCACTGAGCCAAGCCAGACCTCGGTGTGCAGTCAATTATACACTCATGCTGCTTTCAGATTCACTTACCCAGCAATGATGACTGTGAGCAAAATCCATCAGAGAGTTATTATCTCCAAAGCAAAAGCCTCAAATGTTCAGGCATCTAATCTGCCCCTGAAAATCAGTACCTGTTCTCAAAAACACAAGACCTCAAATGACTTATTATTTTGGATGCCTGAAGGCTGGAAACACTTTTGAAATCTTGTCTGTAGCTTAACAACTCGGGGTTGTCTCGGGTCTGTTGGCCAGAATTAGGCAGTGCAAGAGGCACAATGTATTACCTGTGGTACAGGAGGTCACCTGGATCATGTTATAATTACATGAACCTCTTCATTGTGTGCTGTGAAACCCACAGTAATGCTAGATAATGGTCTAGGCAGCATGCTAATTGGCTGCATAAAATGAGTGTTTTAAGCAGTGAGTCTCCAGCTATCCCAGTATTTATGACATGCACACAATTAGCAAATGTGCTTCTTCATCCTTCTGGTGATTCTAGCCAGTTTTACATCTGGTCTTGTATTTCTTTTTGTGCTTTCACAACTTGGGGTATCCAGGCTTAGATTGCTTCTCTGTGCTATTTTCCCTTCTTGCCTCCAGCACTGACTTTTTCATATCACAGTTTAAAAGCAGCTAGACCTAATCATGGTGGTCCATAGGGCAGCACTAAATAGGCAGTGGCTGCTCCTGTAGCACCATGAGGAAATATTTGGTGTTCCAAGGGCAACTTCTGTCTCAGGTTACTCTGAGAAAGTGCAAAAAATATAAAGCTCCTGATGAACTAATCAGTTTTCCTTTAGTCCTCGTGCAATATTTTTTAATTACAGGTGATAAGCTTAGAGATATTTCCCTACCATAGTTCTCAAGGGTCTTGGCACTTGTTGGGTCATTGAGTTCAGCTGCCATACAAGAAACTTGTCTGAAAGTTGGAGCCTATTTATCCAGGCTTCACTTATTGCCAGTGGAGAGGGACAGCGCTGTCTGGAGGCAAGTTTGGTTATTTGGGATGCATCACCATGGACAGGCTGTTAGCTGAGCTCAGTGAGATGAATCCCATCTATTGTGGAGAGAAGTCAGGAGAGTATCTTCACTTGCCTTCCCACTCTGCAGGCCAGAATACATCTCCCAGCACCTTCTCACAACATATTGAACAACAAGGAGCTCTCCTGTGTGGCAGGAAAGATTTCTGGAGGGCCCAAGCTTTCTGTGTCCTGTATTCCTGTAAAGTTGGGGAGTTTTTTACATTTTCAGGTGGAGCAAGGAGTGGATTGTGCCCATATTTTATAAGAATCCAAACCCTTCTCTGCAGTACTTGCCAAATTACCCTGGGAAAAGAACCTTTCTTGACCACCACCCAAATAATCCAATTTCTCTTGATGCAATTTCCAAGGAGAAGACTCAGGGGCTTGACTAGCTGTGTTCAGATGGCCTCCTTTCAGAACAACTGCTGCTTTGTTACAGTTTCTGAAATGATTGGGAAAAATTGGTCCAGAAATATGGCTTTCCTTCTGTGATCATCTTATGGTGTAACCTTTTAAGGCCAGAACATCTTAACCTGAGAATATAGAGAAGATCCCACAAATTATGAAGATTTATGGCACAGATAAGTTAGGGTTTTTTTGTTTGTTTTTTTTTTTTTTTTTTTTTTTCAATTGACAGGAGCAATTAATTTCCTAATGAAATGAAGGCTCAGTTATTTATCATCCTCCTTAAAAGGGGGTTGGCCCTTTGGGACACCTTCCTCTAGCCATTGTGGTGAAGGAGAATTCCACACCTCCTGCATCACCTCTGCACCAGTGCAATGACTGTGCAGGTCCAGCGTTACAGCAAAGCCAAAACCAGCTCAGCTGAGTCTGTGCCAGTGCAGCTCAGGATTTCTTGCTGCTGGGCTGCCCATGCTGACGTGCCTGTGCCCCTCCAGGCACCAGTGCCCTCTGCAGTGGGAGCAGAGAGCAGGGTCTGACCATCCTCCCATGCAGGACCCCACAGAACCTACAGGGACTCCATGACAACCCTTTTAGAAATCAGGATGGGATGGAGCAAAACAGGGACATCTGGCAGGTTCAGCAGAATGGATCAACTGCAGATTCCCCTGTTGGTGAACTTGGCCAGCAAGCCATTTCAGCAGATGTTTGTCCTTAGGCATTGAATGCTTTCTGGATGCTTCTTCCCTCTGCCTCTGAGGAGCAAATGGCAGCACAATGGAAATTCACATGAACTCACTGGCCAGCATTAGGAACTGTTGACCTGCTGATGAGCTTCACTAGGTAACCTGGGTTCCTTGAAAGAGCAGGAGCTAATGCCTCCTCTGGGGAGTTATAATGAAGAAATGCAGAGTATAAGGAGCATTTGGGTAGTGTTTGTCAGCAGTGGTTAGGTACAGTTCATCTTCCCTGACGCCTGTGATTTGAATGCTGTATTGACTCTGCTTCATATACTCTCAAGCAGGTATATTAAAAATGCAAGAGGAACTGCATTTTGAAGGGAGGGGGAAGAGAAAAGAAAGAAAATAATTATTGTTACACATTGGAGCATATTAATGAATACATTAATAATTGATCCACTGTTATGTTTTCCCCTAATAGTCATCAAAATCTGTATAAACCTGCACTACAATACATAACATCTCATTACAACGTTTGCTCAAAAAATCAATGCATATCTAAGTTATTTGTGTCAAAACTCATTTATTTCCACAATAACATGGACTGTCAAACCTTGACATCCTGTTAATAACATCCAGTGCATTTGCATATTATTCAAATATTTCCTTTTATGAAATGGGGGACTTTTACTTACACCGTCCCACTTGCAGTGCTTTGTATATTTGCACATTAGCTCAATTCACACAGTTATAGAAGGGTTACCTGTGGCAACTAATTATACTGCACTTTATGCATATTAATGAGCCTGGTGAGCAGCCGTCCTCTGTTCTATGTTGAGATGAGGGGGGGAAAAATAACAGTGTAAGTGGGAGACCTATTACAGGCAAAATGCAGGAGAGTGGAAGACAGATATTTTATAATGTTTTCTCTTTGATGCCCACAGCCTTTTAGAGCAGACTAACCCGAGTGGGAAAAATACCTCACAGCAGTCCCAGCAGCTTTGAGGTCAGATGTGAAAAATATTACTTTTCTTTTCTTGATTTCTTTTCTGGTTTTGTTTTTTATTTTTATTTTACTTTTCTTCTCTCCCTCTCTTCCCCCCTCTGCAGTTTCTGGATTGTGTCTCTGCAAGGTGCTGAGTGCTGCTCTGACCCAGGACTGAGAGCAGCACCTCATTCCATCAGCCTTTTGAGGGATAGCCTAAAGCCACCATCTGCCCTCTGATGAAGCCATCCTGAAAAAAGCCTTTTCACCTGCACAGATGAGAGGGACACGTTTTGTTCTGAAGGAGTGGAGACCCAGCTGGAGGCTGCTGGAGATTCCTGTGACCAGGTGTCACAAGGACAATGGGAAGGGTTGGCAGCCCCACTGCAGTGCAGGGAAGGGCCACATCCTCTGCATGCAAATGCACAGAGGAGAGAGAGCTAAAGCTGTGCCCTGCTGTGAAAATGGGCAATCTGTCAGCCCAGGGCTCTGCAGAGGGCAAAAACCATCCCCGGGTGTGTCCTCAGCCAAAGGCTGGGCTGTGCTGCCTTCCTGGTGTGCTCCTTGAGATCATCTCCACCTCCTTGAAAAAAAGAGAAAAGCTCTGGCATTGTCACAATGGAAGACAGAAAGGGAAGATTTGATTTTATGCAGCAGCAGATGTCTCCTAAGCAGTAATCACAGTGTCAGATAGAAGAACTAATCATATTTCAGTAGCTTGTTCAGATCTCTGATTAAAATTCAGTGATACCATTCCTGGATCCTAAAATGCAACAGTCATCAGAAACAAAAGAGAATGTATCATAATTAATGCAATTAAAAGAGCCCTTTCCTTTCTCTTTTTTTTTTTTTTTTTTTTTTTTTTTTCCCTCAGTAAGCTGTGCTGACCTTACCAGAGATTAAAACCTCTCTCCTAGGACTGTAGCCTGACTCAGTGTGGCAGTAATAAACCCTAACCCATAGAGCCATCTCCAGGGTGGGAGTCCATGGGATCTTGTGCACTTGGGAAAATAAAGAGTCTTGGTTGCTTGTGCCTTTCAGAAGAGGGGAGAAGGCAGATGGAGCTGTGATCCAGCCTCCCTGGTTCTCTGCTGCAGACAGTGCTGTCAGGGATATGGTTATTTGCAGGACTGGCACTTAGCACCCCAATCTGCCCTTCCTAGGACGAGCCAAATCTCCAGATAATGAATTTTTTCACAGTCAGGCCCTGGGCTTCCTGCCATGCAAATCAGAATTTGCTGAGTAATCCTGTTGTGAGCCAGAGCAGGGCCTGTATTTTGGGTGTTCAAGGAGTGCTGGGGGCTCCATGGATGGTGCTGGGCATCCCTGGGGCATCCCTGGCCATCAGCTGGCCTAGGCAAGATTTGGATCAATTCACAAGGATGAGGAGTGAAATTAGACTGTGCTATTTTATTCTGATTTTGATTTTAGGTCTGATAATTAGAGAGTTTTGACAGAGAAAATATTCCCAGTGAGGATTTATTTGGCTTTGGATATGAATTATCTTTGAGGAAAACCATAATGAAAATTATTGAAATGATGCACATTAAAAATAAATACAAAATAAATAAACATTTTATCCCAGCTGAATGTAGGATAATATTTTTTTGTAGAAAAACAGCTTTATCAATTTTGCAACCTAGGACTTGGGGAGTGGGTCCAGCAACAAAGAGGATTTTTGATCATCCTTTCCCTGTTTATACCAGCTGGAATGTCAATGCCCACTTCATTTAAAGCAGGACTATAAAAATTCCTTTTTACTTTACAATGGCACTTGAGGACTTCTGTGGACTCTATATGGTTTAATTTAGCATCTTGGGTAGGTGGAAAGCTCCATTTGCTTGTTGTTATGAGAGCTTTGCTCTGGTGGTCTCCAGAGTAATTATTTTGTGCTGTATCCCACACCAGCTCTGAGAAAAGCAGTATGAGTGAAAGGCTATTTAAGAGGTACAAGCATTTATTTTATTCCAGAGCTTCTGAACTCCGAATTGCTACTATTAGGTGTTAAAAGAAAATACTCTGGTACTTCACTGGAAAAGCTGACAACCTGCTGTCTTATTAACATAACTCTAACATGTCTGAGAGATCCAGTGCAGCAGATTGATTATGTTCATGTCTCAGCCTCAGTACTGATGATGATATGCTGGTAAATATATCAATGCATCACCAGCTTCCAGCACAGTCTTGCTGTGACATTTTCTGAATGAGGTATGAGAATGAGAAGGGTTTGTGCCTCTCCTCAAGCAGCAAAGTCGAGCTGGCTGCGCTGTTTGGCAGAAGAGCACCTGGCATGGTGATTAACTGTGGGGTCTCAGAAGTGCCTGTGTTGCAGAGGTGTCACTCACAAGCAACACAATAGGTTCATCTGCAGATCCCCAGAATTAGAAAATGTCAATTTATGATGGCTGTGTTCTTCCTGAAGGAGCAGTAAGTGAATCGTGCCTAAGCCTGGCTGCACTGGTTCTGTTCTGTTCCTGGTGGAGTGGAGCCCGACAGGCCAGGAGAGGAAAGTGGGTAATTATTGCCATGGTGAGGAGCATGGCTACAATCAAAAATACCTGTTTGATTCTTTTATAGATTTCCTACGTGACTAGACAAGTCATGTAGGCTTTTTATTTGAACCAAGGTGTAAAATGAGAATAACAGTGTTTGTTTTCTCCTGTTCTTTATCTACTCCTCTTGTGTCTAGCACGAGGGAGCTCAGAGCACAGCCGACCTCTCCAAGTGCTGAAACAGTGGCTGGACAGGTACAAAAATGGCAGCACTTTGGGACATCCTGCACAGATAGCTCAGGAATGAACATTTCAGCTGGCCAAGACTTTATAGAATCACAGAATGGTTTGGGTAAGAAGGGACTGTAGGGACCACCGAGTTCACCTCCCCACCATGGGCAGTGATGCCACACGCTGGATCAGGGTGCTCAGACCCCCACCCAACCTGGCCTTGAACACTTCCAGGGGTTGGGCATCAACTCCATGGAAATGACAGAGGACTTGACTCTGAACTGGCAGGTTTGAAGTCCCAAGGGACTTTGTAACCAGGCACAGGGCAGGAAGTGGCAGGCAGTGGCCTGGAGAGCCCTAGAGCAGGGATCCCATTTCATTTTTTGTTTGTGACAGTTGAAATATTCCAGTAAGGCCATCAGTTCTCTGGACACCCATCCATGCTCAGGAAATGAATCATGGCTGTTCATACAGGTTAATCTAAGGCACTTAAATAAATGCCCAATTTGTAAGGCCATTTTTTTTGGCATCATGATATAACTGAAGTAGAAAACTCCCCGACTGCACCAGGTTTTGTTTGTCTTCAGGAACAGCATTTCCCTCCACTGTCAGAGCACTGTGGGTGACCAGGCTTTTACCTTTGCATCAGTGCTAGCAGATGTGATCTCAGAGATTTTGGGATGATGGGTAGCTGTGGTTGATCCAGCAGCAAATCCTTGGGGCAGGTTCACCCCAAGAGGCAGTCAGTGAAGTAACCAGGCATCCTCACCACTGCAGGGAGGCAGAACTCATACGAGATTTAAATATTATTTTGGCTTTGAGCTTCTTTTTAAACAGCAGCCAATACCTCTCTGTGTCAATGACATGGGAGAGAAAGTAAACACCCTGAGAAATGTGGAAATCCAGACAGGAAATTGAAGACAGAATAGAGGCTGGGGTCATTCAGGAGTCCACGTGTGGTCTGCTCATGTGTCCTTGAAGGAGCTCCCTCTCTGTTGAGGCCTGAGCTGCCAAGGACATGTTGGTGCTGCAGACTTGATGACATCCTTGGCTTCTTGGGGAGCCAAGGGCTTCTGCAAACAGCACCACTGCACCGCTGACACTTCCAGGATTTTACTGCCCTCGGTAGCAATTCTTCCCTAATGTCAAACTGAGCTGCTGTATCTTACAGGAAAGGACCTAAACAATGATGTATTCAGGCTGATGGGACTGGATTAACCCATTAATAAATAGGAGGTGAAGAGAGCAATCTTGTTGAACGTAATGTATGCTAATGATGTGACCTGGCTAATGGAGCCCTTTTCTATATTCTGTCATTGCGCACATCAATTATGCAGCCTCAATTATCATCCTGTTTTTGTATCATGTGGCTGAGAAATGAGACTTAATAGAGATGTTTCACCCAGTAAAATGCCTGATTAGGTTATGAAAGCAGAAACTCAAGGAAGAGAAGGAAAAAAAAAACCCCCTTTGTTACATTATATCCTGATTTAATTAGCCAAAAGATATTATTCTTTGTAAGGGCTTTGAAGTTGTAGAAATATGGCTGCAGGCTCAGCAGCAGGGATGACTAATGCCTAATACCTACAGCAAATACCCTGACATAGCACTTGCAGACAGACAGATCTTTGCTAAATGCTGCAAATCAGGCCAAGATCTCTGTGTGGCAGAGATTCCCAATGAATGGGGAAAGAAAGAGAGGGAATTCTGAGACTTAGGGCTCCAGTTACATCTGGGAGGGGAATGGCAGCAAAGCCATGCTACTGAGTGGCATCTTGGTGCATGTGGTGCATTTCAGGGTGTGTGTGGCTTTTGGTAGCAGTTCTCACATAAATGTTCCCTTCTCTTTGCTGGGTGATCCTGTCCCTCGCTCCTTTTCTTTGTTTTTTTCAGTTGTTGGTTACACCAAGTTTCTGTAAGTTTTACTGTTTGGGGCTTTTGTGTTCCTAGTGCAAGCCTGGTTAATGGGGATTCATCAGGCTCATTGAAATCTGTCAGGTTCCTCCTTGTTGCTTCAGGATGGTTTCAGGCATTTCTTGTGTTTCTGACACGGCTCAAATGATAGTCAGTCCTGCAGGACAGGAGAGGGCCTTGAAGAC
The DNA here is from genome assembly GCF_048771995.1 of Taeniopygia guttata. Lineage (NCBI taxonomy): Eukaryota > Metazoa > Chordata > Aves > Passeriformes > Estrildidae > Taeniopygia > Taeniopygia guttata. The sequence continues at coordinate 16,936,698 of NC_133035.1, read as the reverse complement.
AACCCATTGCGTGCTGAGAAGTTACCAGAGAGGGGAAAAAAAGGGAAACCCTGGCTTTTTTTTTTTTTTTTTTTTTTGCAGTAGCTGAATCCATGCAGGAAGTTGTGACGCTTGGCTTGTGCTGGCAAGACAAGACCTGTAGCTTTTGACAAGGTAGGAAAAAATGTGGTGGAGAAGGACCTTAAGAGAGGGATGAAGGTGAGTGAGTTAAGTGATCTCTGGAGTCCTGAAGGCAGATCAGACTCCATTGCCTTCAGCAGTGTGGTGACTTTACATCAGGGGGAGATCTGTCCCTTTCAGACCCATCTGAAGACACCTCTGAGTTTTCATCCATGATGTCAGGAGCACGACTATAAACTCCATGTTTCATTTTATTTGAGACATAACCAGGCAGCCAGATCCCTGACAAAAACCACAGTCTGATTCACACAGGTTTTGACTGAAGTGCAGGGCACAGAAAGCTGGTGCAGAGCAGGGGTGAATCAGGTCCTTGGCATGTGAGAGCTGTTTGCTCTTTCCTTCCCTCAGGGTCTCCCTTAGTGGCAAGGAATGATGTCAGGCTCATTCAGAGCATGATTGGAATGACAAAACGCCCAGGGTGCAACATTTTCTCATCTGTTCTTGGCCAGACCATCTTCTAGTGTCAGTAAATAATTTGGGAGACCTGGGGGAAATGAGCACCTGGGCCCCACTTCCAGCTGTAGCTGTGCCTCCACTTTTGGGTGTGTGGCTGGAGAAGTGTGTTCATGACCTGACTCTGAAGGTGAAGCTGCTCTTCTTCACTGTGATCCTTCTAAAAATGGTTGATGTTCACCTCAGCTTTGGAGGGCTGCCTCTGCAGCAGCCAAATAAAATAGTGGCAATCCTGTGACTTGCTAACATGGAGCAACATCTTGCCACAAGCTGTGCTGTGTCACAGGTGCTGGCAGCTATGGAACTCAGCATTAAATTTCCTTTTATCATCTGCTTTTGTGGATGTTTTAGCTGTCTTCTGACGCTCTGCTCATCCCCAGTGCTGTGCACCTAATGTGGTCTAATGTGCACAGGTGGAGGCCCCAGCGAGCAGGAGTCGAGTACATTACGTGGTTGAAATTGGTCAGGTCACTTGCTGTCTGTCTAAGGAATGGTGTTTAAAGATTAAGGATTATGGAAAAATGAATTGCATTGATTTTGTTTTCTTTAATGTACCTTTGAACATGTCCAGCACTGGTGAGCTAACTTTGTGCAGAAAAGAGGTGGCTGAACCTAAAGTGGCTATAATAATTTCAAATTTGAAAAAAAAAAATTAAAAAAATAGACATTTTTGCATTAAGTAAGTTCTTGTAAAGGAGCAGTGAGATGGATTAATTTTTTTCTCCTACAGACTTTTGAGTGATGACATTTAAATAGTAGAAATTGGTTGGTTTCAATTTCCATATCCCCCTTCTTGCCCACATACACTCCTTACAAGTTTTATGCAAACTTCAGTTTGAATCTGAGTGCCTCTGTGGACAGGAATGGCATTGTGCTTTTGAAGTCAGTGCTTCGTTATTGCTTTGTGTACTTTCCTGTTAACTTCTATGCAGTATCCAGCTTATCTTTGCTTGATCCTTGGTGCATCTCAAATGCAACACAAACTGCTTGGCTGCATGTGTTTCCTGCCCTCCTTTTAATTTCTGTACAATGTCCACATGATCTGTCATAGCTTTGAAAATTCAACTGCAGGGTAGAGATTTCTTTGCCAGAATTGATCCTTCTCTTTTCCTCAGAAGCCATCAGATAAAGGAATACTTGTGACAAATAACCATGAGAAAGATCACCACAGTAGAAATCTCTTGCTTTGTGCTGTGCTAGCTCTGTGTAATTTGGATGGGTCCTCAGTTACTTGTCTTTCACCTTTGGGGTAATTATTTGCTTGTGAGTGACGAAGATTATTGATCCCATTTTGACCTGCAGAACTCGTGATAAGGAAAGATTTGCCTTCAGGCTTTAGTCCACAAAAGCCTGATATTCCCTTTTTTCCTCATCACATTATATTCCTTGCAGAAGCTGTGTGAGATGAGAAGCTCGTTATAGCTTTAGGGTCATCACTGAGTGACTTTATCCAGTGGCTTTTCAGCACTTCCACAAGGGGATTAATATCATCCCCATTGTAATAATCTTGTATACATTGTTTTAATTTCTATATCCTTTTCATCTAGCTGCTGAGGGAAGAATGTTTTACAACTCTTAATGTACTTAGCCTTGAAGCTCCTAGTTAGAGAAAACTTCATTATGCCTAGGGCAGGGGTGGAAGAATTGAGGAGCAGAGAAAGGAAAGTGTTTGCTAATTCTCACTCTGTGAGTGAGTCAGCAATGAATAAAATCAAGGATAATATGGCTTCAAGCAGTTCTTTCGTGCACTGTTCTGCTGTGTGATTATATCATTTTTGTTTCACTAAGAATCGTTCTGTGCCTCTTGGCTGGAAGAGGTTGGGTTTTGCTAAACTCGAACAATTTGAAGTTTTCTGATAAAAATGAAAGTATACCAAATATTTAAAAGGAAACCAAAATGTTGGGATTCTAAATGAAGTTCAGAAGAGCTGCAATCCAGGCACAGTGTTCTCCCATTCCCTTCCCTGTGGGGACCTGCTGCAGTAGCACACTGCAGTGAGAAATGCCTCCCAATTTTGAGGTGATCATTAAAGCTGAGTGTGCACCAGACAGCATCTCTTACAGGCAGAGCCCAGACAAAACTGCCCCAAGTGCCACCATCAGTGCCTTACCACAGTGCTGGCTCTGTCAGGAGGGGACTGAATTTAAAATTCAGCCCATGCACTTTCCATTCCAGAGAGTTTTGTGGGCTGCACAAGAAGGGTTATTGATAGTTTATCCAAATGTTTTTTGACAGACCCTTTCACACATCCCTCCTAGGTGGCACAGCACGCAGGGCTGCCTTTTATCACTGTTGGTTGGATGTTACCCAAGGTGGCTGTTCTGCCCTTGTTCATCACAAAATGATCCATAAAGCAAATTGGGATATCTAAATGCACCAGACTGTTCACAGATCCCACAGCAATTATTCTGGAGTGTTGCATGTAGAAATGTTTGCCAGAGGTGGAAAGCAAATTGTACAAAATCTGCTCTCTGCAAGTAGTGGCTGTCTCAGTCTACTCTCATTTGCTCAAGGAGAAGGATGCTCTTGGCAAGCCCTTCAGCACTAAGCAGAAGATGTATTTGGAGCTGAAATACTAAGTGCAGCCCATCATGGATGGTCCAAATTGGACTAAAGGACAAAATAATCTCTTTCAGCCTTACTGTTTGCACATTCACCAGCCTTTGGCAGCCTGGGCTGGAGCTCCTTTGGCCACTGGTTATCATTCAGCAGTGGGGATATGCTGAGCCCCCTGTCACTGGCTGATGATTTAGGGCTTGGATATTGAGCTGACATCTTCCTTTTCCTTCTGACACTGTGGAATTATTCCAATGACCAGCCAGCTTTCTGCAGACCAGAGCCAAGAAATACTTGTCCCACATGAGATCTACAGGTTGCAGTCTGGGAAGTGGGGATTAGGACTCTGAATGCCAACCCAGATGGATAGATGTGCATACAGTGTGTGCTCAGATATGTTTACAGAGCCTGGCTCCGTGGGATGTATGTTTTTGTGCATATATTGCATGTAGAGGTGGTTTTTGGTACGTGGCTCCTGAGTAATGTGGGTGATGATGATCTCTCTGTGTCTGTGCCTGCACACGTGGGCACAGTGAATTCTCTCTCTTTGTGCCTGTCTGTGTGAAATTTGGACCTCTGCTTTCCAGTGCAACATTACCAGATCATTCCTTTGCTGAACTGGTTGGTCTGATTAGAGGTGGCTTAAAAAAGGAAAGTGAAGTGAACAGGTGGCAGACATAAATACACAGCTGTGCATTATCGCTGATTTTATTGCTACTTTATAACGCTGTCCACCATTATTTTACAACAATTTTCTCTACTGGTGACATTGCTGTAAATCTCACTCTAAAATGGTCCTAAATGTGCAATGAATTCTATTAAGCAAGGTGGAGAAACTTGGAGAATCCCTCTTTCGTGATGAAAAGAGAGACAGGGAGAGAGATGCTGCTGTGGGAACAGCAGAAAGCCACGGGAAAAGAATTAGGGGAGCAAAAGGCTTGTTACATAAGGAGGCTAAATCTCCTCGTGTGGTGCTGTAAGAGCATCGTGGATAAAGCAATGGCTCATCAGACCCACTAGATGGAGATGGAAAGAAGCATTTTCTCCACGATGGTATTCCTGCAGCTGCCTGCTTCTACTTTGCTGGCATATTCAATGCCTTTCACTTACAGTATCTTAAACCTGTCCTTAAAGCAATTACAGGATTTCTCCAGAGTCATATTTGGCATGTGCAGGCTATATCCAGGCTTTTAGCGCTGGCTAATTTGCCTGGCCTAATTTTGTATACGTTCCCATTTATATTCATGGTCACTGTCTATTGTAGTTACAGACTTTTTCATATAAAAGGCACCTCATTATTTTCTTAATTTTATTGAGAATTAATACAGTTTCTTGTATGTTAGCAAGTTGAGGCTAGAGAATTGGAAATATTTTTCCTCCTGAAAATCAATTTCTCATTGGCTCTATCAATCTTTAACTCTGCTTACTTTTTGTTTCTTTAATGCCTACAAAGTCTTTTGGGGTTGAGTCCTCTGCCTTGGACTGTGCGAAATATAGAATTCCTTCTCCTTTGAGAAGTCCAGCACCAATGCTTGCCCCTAAAGTCCAATGGAAACCTTACAAATGTCCTGCCATGAAAAATGTCAGTCTTTGAAATGTTTTTCTTGGTGATAGATTCACCTGCTTCTTCTGAAAGGTTATTTTTATCACAAAGTGAAGCCAAAAGTTTAGAAATGTCTCAAACACAAAAATGTTGGGATTGAGGGAAAAACAACCAGAACTTCTGGAACAAAATATCTCTGAGATAAAAAGCCATGGGATGCTCAGGGATGGTCTGTGCCACATGGCTGCACTATGGCCACTCCTGGAGGCTCTCAGCTCCTGTGTGTTCCTGCTTTTTCAGCCTTCCCACAGAGGTCCTGGAAGCCCAGCTTTGCTAGCAAAGCCTGAGGAGAACAGGATTCCCATACAGCAGTGCTGGTGAAATCCATGCCCATGGACCCACTGTGATGTGCTGGAAGTTTACAGGA